>NC_086317.1:466512933-467167260 GCF_036172605.1 Pelobates fuscus
GGGCCCCACGCCACCTCAGAGACTGACCCACGGACCAGTGTCATCAGTCCGCTAGACCAAGCGACCACATCTCCACTGCCCTATAAATAGGCCCCCACCCGAAGTATGTCCCACAGCGACCAATATAGAGCATCGGCCAGTACATCGTGAAACCCCTGGGATAACACCGCCCAACCTGTTACTTCCCAAACTCAAACAGCACCGAGCCAGGCACCGCAACCAGAGTACCACCGGGGTGGAGGACACCGTCACATGATAGACAGCCTTCACCACCCCAAGATCGTTGCAACGGAGGAACTACCCACCTGTTCATGAGTAGGGAATCCCACACCAACCATGCCCCCCAGAAAGGGGAAGAGCTCCAAGCCAGCCAGAGGCTGCAAGAGCCCCGATGCTTGCCAGCTTAATTGGCAAAAGACAGCCCACCATGGAGAGCCCAAAATGGCCCCAAGACTTTCCGCAGCGGTAAACAGGCGGAAGTCAGTGGAAGGGACCCACGGGCCCGTCAGCACAAGCTACCAGTCAGGGGCCCACAGCAGCAGAGCGCGGATGTGCGACACCGACCGCCCCACACAGGAGCGAAAGTGGGAGCAACCCTTGTGGGGGCATATAGCCATTTAACCCGGCTGACAGAGATACAAACTGGAAAAAAAAAAAAAAAACCCGACGGGTGCACCGGCAGCCGAATCCACAGCAGCCGCCATCAGCGAGGCCACAGGGCCCTGCAGCCCTAACCACTCGGACCGCTGCGTCATGCCACACCACCCCACACCTAACCGCTCATATGGAACGACAAATAAGGAAACAAGGAAGCAGGTGAACTCGCCCCCACCCCTCCCTTGGCCCCATGTCCCAAGGGGGTGGGAGGGGGTGGGGATCAGGCTTCGGAGACACACTAAAAACGGTCGGGAGGTAAGCATATCAAGTTATGCGGTAAGTTGCTCTTGAACCCCCCGATGGAATACTCACATGGATCGAAAATCCTGCACGGAGAGCACCTATGTCCCCTATCCTGACAGAGTGCCCGCATGAAACCATGGGAGACGTGAGGGGCCCTCCTGCAACCTGAGCCCTCGTGCTGGAATGGCATGAGGACCCCACTTACCGCGACCGTCCGCGAATTTACCACCACCGTCTAGCCTCCGGCCGGGTGGCCAGGGAGGAGGAGGGAGTACCCCCACCGCCTCCCCCCCCAAAATGATGAAAAACGCGCCGTGTTGAGGCGCCGTGCGAGACATAAAGGGAAACCAGAGGCCCAAGTCCATCCGGTCTCAGTCCAAGAAGGGTCGCACGCCAAACGTGACGAAACGTTCCTCCACCAAACCCAGTACCCCCAAGGGACGACACGCGTCCCAGAGAGCGTCATGACATCAGAACAGCGCGAGACAATGCTATCCATACCCTTCGACGCCCGGACACAATTCCTGCGCATCGTGGGGCGTATCTGAGTACTGTAGTTTTAGTTTCTTTTGTCTTCATGACCCTCAATCAAGGGACCCCCAGCGACATGGGGAACCCTCTCCAATTAACCGTCCCCAATCTGCTCCCTAGTATATCGCGACAAGCGCCAGCCCAGCGGGCTATACTAGCGCACAGCAGACAGCGCCTGAGCCTCATGAAGTGCCCGCCTCCTGGGAGGCATCGCCAGCGCTACTAGCTGCACGGGACACTGCAGGAAACTGTACTAACGCACGCAATAAATATTGAGAATGGAGGGGGGAAATAATCATGGTGGACCACCTGGTAAGCGGTGTCCACGCATTTTTTTTTGTTTTTTTGTTAGCAATTTCCATTTTATTTAATTAGTTCATGTTATTCATCTTCCTCTATTTTTTATTTTTTTTGTTGTTGACAATTTGTATTTTCCATTTATTTGTTTATTTTCTTCCTTTTTTTAATTCATTTTTTTTTTGTGTCATTTATTTTATTTGCTTTGTATTTTTGTATTTTTTGTGTGCTCGTGTATTTAAGGAATTATGAAACTAACAGGGAAAAAAAAAAACACTTACCCGTGAAAAGCCTGGCGCTCCAACCGCGGCACCGCAGGCACAGAAGGCGAAGCAAATAGACAGGAAAACCAGTGTTCACTGTGTTCATCCCACGCGTTAGAGGCGCCACCTGCTGGGCAGGCCCAGTAACAGCAGCCAGGATCTGTGAGAAGAGCAGAGGTGAGCCCACGCTCCACACCAGGAGGCAGCCGAGGTAAGTGACCAGCAGGAGGGACACAGACACATAGAATAGGGACACACACACCTAGAACAGGGACACACACACACATAGAATAGGGACACACACACCTAGAACAGGGACACACGCAAAAATATGGACAACACAGCCAGAGTAGGAACACCACACACAGAGAGGAAGGGCACATAGAACAGGGACACACAAGGGGGAGGGGAACGAGATCCACCCAGAGAGAGCAGGGGAAGAAGAGGAGGGCAGAGGGGAACCCTCAAGAAAAAAGGAGCCCACCAAGGAGGAAAACGAAACTGAGGGGAGGGGGGGAGAAGGACCCAGCAGGAGGAGGTGGGTGGGCTCCCCGAGCAAGCCGGCACCCCCCAACTGACAAGGGAAGTTTAAGCGACAGAGGGAGGGGGAGCAGGGGAGAGATATGCAAGGGAGCCTACCTCACCGGCAGAGGAGGCTCCCGGACCACTAGAGGGCCCCCCTTGGCCACGAACGCCGGGCCACCTTAACGTTGGGGGCCCTTCACACAGCCCCGCCGTCCTACCAGCCGCAGCGGGATTAGAAACGTCCGCCAGGAATGTGCAGCCCGCCTTCCACTGGACCCCGGGCGCGGATGCAGGCCGGGTAGGCCGCGCCTCCCACGCGGCACATGAAGGCCGCAGAGCCACGGAAAAGTTGCAGGCCACGTGTCTGGAGCCCCCAGACACGTGGGCCTGGTGATGCCCCTGGCCCAGGCTCCCACCACAACCGGGCCTGGGGAGGAGTGGCAGGGTACCCACTTAAAGGGACAGGGTACCCCCTGGGGTGGCAGGGTACCCCCTTAAAGGGACAGGGTACCCCCCTGGGGTGGCAGGGTACCCCCTTGGGGTGGCAGGGTACCCCCAAATGATCCTGTGCCCCCTTAATGCCGGCCCCCAGGAGCAGGGGACACAGGGAAGGCCCCAGAGAGAGAAAGGCCGCGGGGGAGGTGACCCACACCGGCAGCCATAGCTGGGGGGAGGATATCACCTGAATCATGGAGTCGCCGGCCACCATCCACGCTGCAGCAGCCCTGAGGGAAGCCATAAAGCCTCAACCATCAAGCTGTGTAAACCTGCAGGCCCAGGCAAACAGGAGCAGGAGGACAGGAAGCTGTTTGCTGGCCCGAATCCCAAGTGGCACCTCCCCCACACTGTCTTACACAGAACATAATCACACCCACAGACTCTTCCCAACCAATCCCATGCATCTATCCCCACACTCCTACATGTGCCCTTGTCCGCTTAGCTGCGCTATCTCACAGGGCCTGGATGGTTACTATATATCCCTTGAATGGTCTTATGACTTATTGCTCATTTCTGGGCAATAAAGACTTATTTTTCACATGTTTATCACATTTTTGATGGACTCACCAGTCACCATTGCCAAAGGGGAAATTATTGTGTAAAGATCTGATCTAGATGTGATGGACCCCAATATATGTGGTGCTGTTTCAGAGTGTCAGATTACTTCTTTAGTGTCTAAATTGAAGCCCATGGAATAAGCAAAGCTAGGTGGAATGGGCCTTGACAGAGCCAGGAGGCAGGCCTATGGAGGAGTGTGACTTGATTGGTTAATTGGTAAAAGAGGAGTGGCCTAGGCATATAAATATTCACCATTTTAAAATTGGGTTCCATTTTAATTTGAAATCTTTACCTGTTGTTAGCTGTTGCTGGCTTCTGGTGGGGATTTTTTCTTCTTTGTTTTGCAGATGGATTCCGTGGCTGAGAGTGATATGGCAGCGATCCTCGAGTCACAGCAGGCGGGGTCACAGCAGGCAGTGGCATGGCCCCCTCCAGAACTGGCGCAGAGATGGGTCGCTGTAGGCCGACAGATCAGCGGGTGGGCAGGGAAGGCCGCGCTCAGGAGAGGTCAGACAGCCCATTTGGTGGGCGCAGAGACAGGGGGGTTGATAGGGGATCTAGCCATCGCTCCAGGAGTAACCGGCGGAGCAGGCAGCGCAGTAGCAGCGGGGAGTCTTCGGTTGGGCGTTACCGCGGCTCACCCGTTCGGGGACCAGTCTCGCGGGGGAGTGCATCCAGGTCAGCGAGCGGGGGCTCTCCCGACAGGCGAGACAGAAGTTTTTCCGGGGACAGGTGCGGCCCAAAGGGCCGGCAGGCCGGGAGTAGCAGTACACATAGAGGCGCAATGGTTGAGGTTAAGGAGGACTTGGGTTCTGATGACGGCCTCCCCAGTTGAGCTTCTTTCGTTCACAGGCCATTGGAAGTCGGGTCAGCTGGCCGCAGGAGGCCTCGGGACGGCGGGGATTTTACAGCAACATCACCAGGACCATCGCATGGCGGAGTTCGGGATGCAGCCCCAGGATCAGCAACACCACGGGGTTTGGTCGGTGAGTTGCACAGTACACCACACTCTGGAGATTTATTAGAGGGTTTAAAATCTTTCCTTACATCTTGGAGTTCAGGCCTGGATAGGGGGGCTTCCTTTAGCAGGGCTTGGTTGCCATGGTCGTCGGGTTTGGGGTTGGGGGTGAATCCGGTCTCCGAGCGGGGTCAGTAGCCACAGAAGTGGTGGCTGAGAGGGACATGCTAGTGGGGGAGATTCCGGATGCAGCACGGCAGAACGTGCATGTGTCTTTTGCGGGTCCGCTAGGGTGTCACCTTAAGGTGGAGGTTAAGGAAAGGTTGTGGAAAGGTGAATTTGTGGAGATCTTCTCCCTTCTCCCGTTAGATGAGTATCTAGATTTGAAGGAAGAGGACAAAAAGGACGCTAAGAAAGAGGAAGAAGAAAAGCGGCGTCGGTATAGGAAAATCCCGAAAACTTTCGGGAATTGGCTGTGAGCCTTTTGCATACTGGCGAGTGTGCTGGGGGAAAAGGCCCCTGAAAAATGTTCACAATTATTTTGTTACTTAGACGGGGTTTGGGAGTCTTACCTCACTTATGGGGGACTAGCCTGGTGGCGGTACGACGAGCAGTTCCGCCAGAGGTTATCGGCTAATCCAGGAATGAGGTGGGATCAGATGGACCTGCCATTGTGGATGAAGCTGATGATGTCTTAGAAGGCGGCTCCCTTTCAAGGGGGGGCTGGCGTCGGTGCCTCTTCCACTGCGTCGGCTGCGCAAAGGAAGGGATTTTGCTGGCTCTATAATGAGGGCCAATGTAAGTGGGGTTCCACATGCCGCTTTAAGCATGAATGCTCCGGATGCGGTGGGGGGCATGGTTACAACCGGTGTTTCAAGCGGGGTAAGTCCGCAACAACGAGCTCAGCCGGAGGTGCTTCAGCACCACCCGCTGCCGCTGGGTCGGTCACCGGTGAAGGTAGACGCGATGCTCCCGTGGCTAAACAGCTACGGTAAGCGGGAGGATGCTCGTTTATTGCTTGAGGGATTTACAGGGGGTTTTATCATTCCTTTCCGGGAACGGGTGGTGGCGCCTCGTTTCCGTAATCTGCGCTCAGTGGGCGAACATCATGATGTAGTGTGTGAGAAATTGCTTCATGAGGTTCGCCTGGGCCGGATGGCAGGACCGTATAGGGAGCCTCCACTGCCTGATCTCAGGGTTTCCCCTCTAGGCGTAGTGCAAAAGAAGGAGGCTGGAAAATTTCGCCTCATCCACCACTTGTCATACCCGAAAGGGTCATCAGTCAATGATGACATTGACGGGGCTCTCTGTTCTGTTTCCTACGCATCATTCGACCAGGCGGTCGAGCTGGTAAGGGAGGCAGGACGCGGAGCATTGTTGGCTAAGGCGGATATAGAAGCGGCTTTCCGCCTTTTGCCCATCCACCCAATGTGTCACCACTTGCTAGGTTGTTTTATTGATGATAACTACTTTGTGGATCTGTGTTTGCCCATGGGATGCTCCATTTCATGTGCGTACTTTGAGAAATTTAGTACGTTCTTGGAATGGGTAGTGAGAAAGGAGGCGGGCACCAAGTTTGTGGTCCATTACTTGGACGATTTCTTGTGTGTCGGGCCGGCCGGCTCTGACGCTTGCCGTTTCAGGTTACGGTGTCTTGAATGGGTTAGCCAGGTTTTTGCGACAAGACCGTGGGGCCTGTTACTTGCCTTAGTTTTCTAGGACTTGAAATTGACACGGTCGCCGGGGAATGCAGGTTACCATTGGATAAGTTGGAGTCCCTACGCGACGCCATTTTGGAGTTGCGTGGGGCAAGGAAGGCGACACTGCGGGCTATACAGTCGTTGTTGGGGCGGTTGAATTTCGCATGTCGCATTATTCCGGTAGGAAGGGTATTTAACCGGTTCCTAGCCAAAGCCACGGCGGGAGTGTGGTCACCCCATCATTTTATTAGAGTCACCGCTCCGATCAAGGAGGACTTGGGTGTATGGGAGACCTTCCTGAAGGATTTCAATGGTAAGGTCTTTTTCAGGGAAAAGTGTATCGAATCACCCGAGTTGGAATTCTTTACTGACTCGTCAGGGAGTGTAGGTTTCGGGGCCTACTTTGCGGATCAGTGGTGTGCAGAGAAATGGCCCGAACGTTGGGCAGTCAGCCCGCTGATTCGGAACTTGGTCTTTCTCGAGTTGTTCCCATTGGTGGTAGCACTCTCCTTGTGGGGCCAGGTCTTACGCAATAGGAGAGTGCTTTTCTTTACAGACAATATGGCCGTTGTGGAGGCTGTGAACAATCTGTCAGCGTCATCGGCCCCAGTGGTGCGCTTGCTTCGTCGGTTCGTTTTGTATTGCATGCAGTTGAATATTGTTTTTCGTGCACGTCATGTCCCTGGTTTCGCTTTCAGTGGGAAAAATTTCGTGTGTCGGCACCGAACGCGCACAGGGAGGGTCTGCCATGTCCGGATCATATGTGGCGGCTCGGGACCTCTTGCTTGGAAGATTGATCAGAGATTCGTTGGCTCCGGGCACGTTGGCGGCGTATAGTAAAGTGTGGGAAAGGTGGGACGAAGCAGTGGGCTCTACGGGGGACATGGTATCGGCAAAGGTACGTCTCGAGACTCTATTATGGTTGCTCTGCCAGCAGGCAGTTAAGGGTTATCACAAGGGGAAGTCGATTCCCGACAGTAGGAGGCCGGTGTCTTTTACGGTGCTTCAACAACTATTGGGGGTCCTGCCAAGTTTGTGTTTCTCGCTGTTCGAGATCTTGCTATTTAAGGTGGCTTTTGTATGGGCTTTTTTCGGGGCTTTTCGGGTGAGTGAGATTGTAAGTGGCAGTAAGCTTAGGCAAGGGGGTCTCCAGTTCGAGGACGTGGACTTGGGGGTAGCAGAAGTGGCTATTCGGTTACGGCGCTCGGAGACTGATGTCTTTGGGAGAGGACGGACGATTAAGCTGTCTGCAATACCTCAGGTAGAGGCTTGCCCGGTTGGCTGTGCTCAGCGATATGTGGAAAGCCGCCCAAAGGGGCAGGGTTCATTTTTTCGCCATGCGGATGGTTCGGCGTTGTCGAAATTCCAATTCACCAGGGTCTTTAAGTTGGGTTTGGAACGCTTGGGCATGGATCCCACGCAATTTGGCACCCACTCGTTCAGGATCGGGGCCGCCACAGAGGCGGCGAGATTAGGCTTAGGGGACGAGTTGGTTATGAAAATTGGGAGATGGGAATCGCTCAGGTTCCGTTCATATGTATGACCTGATCTTTTAATATAAACCAAGTTGATGTTATGGCGGTACAACTTAAGTTGGCCCCGTGGTTATAAGTTATTTCTTTTCATTTCAGGTGGAGTCGCATGGATAGTAGGCCACTCATATGTCTACTGGCATAGGCGTGCGCAGCCTGTTGCATTAGGGTGTGCACCCTAAAGCACAAACACACACGCCGCGTGTATATGTATTGTTATATACACATACACACACATACATATACATACATACAAACATATATATATATATAAACATACATACAAACATATATATATATATATACAAATACAAATATACGTAGGTGCAGTGTGTGTGATTGTGAGCGGTACAGTGTGTGTGATTGTAAGGGGTACAGTTTGTGTAATTGTGAGGGATTCAGTGTGTGTGGGGTACAGTGTGTATGATTGTGAGGGATGCACTGTGTGGGCGACAGGGGTTAGGAGGGTGGAGGGGCAGCGACAGGGGTTGGGGGTAGAGGGACAGGAGGTGGGGGGTGGAGGGGCAGTGACAGGAGGTAGCAGGGGTAGACGGTTAGTGACAGGGGTTAGGGGGTAGAGGGGTAGTAACAGGAGTTAGGGGGTAGAGGGGTAGTGACAGGGGTTAGGGGGGTAGAGGGGTAGTGAAAGGGGTTAGAGGGGTAGTGACAGGGGTTGGGGTAGTGACAGTAGTTAGGGGGGTAGAGGGGCAGTGACAGGGGGTGGGGGGAGTGGAGAGGCAGTGGCATGGGTTGGGGGGGTAGAGGGACAGTGAGAGGGGTTAGGGGGGTAGAGGGGTAGTGACAGGGGTTAGGGGGGTCGTGACAGGGGTTAGGGGGGTCGTGACAGGGGTTAGGGGGGTTGTGACAGGGGTTAGAGGGGTAGTGACAGGGGTTAGGGGGTAGTGACAGGGGTTAGAGGGGTAGTGACAGGGGTTAGAGGGGTAGTGACAGGGGTTAGGGGGTAGAGGGGTAGTGACAGTGGTTAGGGGGTAGTGACAGGGGTTAGGGGGGTAGAGGGGTAGTGACAGGGGTTAGAGGGGTAGTGACAGGTGTTGGGGGGTAGTGACAGGGGTTGGGGGGGTAGAGGGGCAGTGAGAGGGGTTAGGGGGGTAGAGGGGTAGTGACAGGGGTTAGAGGGGTAGTGACAGGGGTTAGGGGGGTAGAGACAGGGGTTAGGGGGTAGTGACAGGGGTTAGGGGGGTAGTGACAGGGGTTGGGGGGGTAGTGACAGGGGTTGGGGGGGTAGTGACAGGGGTTAGGGGGGTAGTGACAGGGGTTAGGAGGGTAGTGACAGGGGTTAGGGGGGTAGAGGGGTAGTGACAGGATTTAGAGGGCTAGGGACAGGGGTTAGGAGGGGTATGGGGGCAGAGGCAGGGTGGGGGGGCAGTGAGTGACAGGAGGCAGAAGGGGGTTTAAATACCTGCCCTGGTGGTCCAGTGGGCGCCCTCTCTCTTCAGTCTGCAGCTCCGCCTGGAGTGAGCTGCAGACCACATGGTGAGTCTCGCGATCTCCAGGCAGAGCGTTGCCGCGGCAACGCTCTGACAGGCTGGAGATCGCGAGACACCTCAGTCTGCAGCTCATTCCCGGCGGAGCTGCAGACTGAGGCTGGATCTCCATCTGGGCAGACGAACTGGAGGGGCCTCTCACCCGGCGGCATTGTGGGCAAGCCCAGGCACACCCGGCACACCCCGTGCGCACGCCTATGTCTACTGGGCTGAACGGAGGGCTGCAGTTCGGAGACAAGGCACGCAGCTCGGCTTTCTGTTGGATGTGTTTCGTTTGTTGTGGTTTGGTTTTCGGGGTTATGGTTGGAGAGATACGTGTCTGGAGTTATTTCGGAGGATAGGGCAAGGGGAAGTCCCCGATTTCATATTGTTCCACACAGGGGGGAATGATTTTGGGTTGCTTCCGCAAAGGGAATTAGTTCGTGGGATTAAAAGGGACGTGGATAAGTTGAGGTCTCTGCTCCCCGGGGTGGTTATTGTTTGGTCGGAAACGGTACCGCGTTTCCATTGGCGTCATGCGAGGGATTTCGCAGCTATGGCAAGATATAGACGTAAGTTCAATAAGTTGTTGGCAATTTTTATTAAGAGATCTGGGGGGTAGTAGTGAGACACAGGGAGCTGGAGGATATGTTACCAGGATACTTCAGGCGTGATGGGGTTCATTTGTCTGAGGTGGGTTTGGATTTTCTTAATTTGGGCTTCCAGGATGGTTTGAGGCAGGCTTTGTTTATTCGGGGTAGGGGCGCGCAGGAGGCTTGAGGTGGTCAAGCTCTGTGCTGTGGCGGGGGATGGTTTAGTTTAATTGGGGGTAGGTCGGTTTTTGGTAAGTGGGATAGGTCAGGAGGAATACTTACCTTTAGATTTGGTGGTAGGTTCGAGCTCGGCGGTAGCTATGAACCTGGGGGTGTAGGGGTGTCTCGGTATGCCCCTACACTGGAAATGGATGCCCTTGGTGGCTGGGTTAATGGTGTAGGGGTGTCTTGGTATGCCCCTACAGTGGAAAGGGATGCCCTTGGTGGCTATGGTAATGGCGTAGGGGTGTCTTGGTATGCCCCTACAATTGAAAATGGTTGCCCTGGGTGGCTGTGTTAATGTTTATGTTATTTATGTTATGTTACACTGTTATAAGGATGTATTATGTAAATATGTTTTGAGGTCATTGTCTGGGTATTTAGTTATGTTAATTGGGGGGATGTCTTTTCAAGCGTTGGTGACAATGACCTCTTAAATTTATATCTTATTTCATATATATATATATTTATACAATTTAATAAAGCCGTGGAAAATTTTTGCCAAATAATTCTTGTGTCTGTGTTTATTGAAGGTTAGAATTGGTTATAACAGGAATAGGCCAAAGAGACGACAATGCGCATGTCATGAAGCCCATGGAATAAGCAAAGCTAGGTGTAATGGGCCTTGACAGAGCCAGGAGGCAGGCCTATGGAGGAGTGTGACTTGATTGGTTAATTGGTAAAAGGGGAGTGGCCTAGGCATATAAATATTCGCCATTTTAAAATTGGGTTCCATTTTAATTTTAAATCTTTACCTGTTGTTAGCTGTCCCGCCCACCCTCCCTAACATAGGTGTGCGCACGGGGTGTGCCGGGTGTGCCTGGGCACACCCTAATCCCCGCGGCACGCCTATGCATTGAGACCGGCAGGGGAGATCTCAGGATCTCCCCTGCCGGCTCATGCAGAGCCGGCGCTATCCGAGCGCCGGCTCTGCTCTCAGCCTCCCCTCACCGGCTCACAGGCAGTGAGGGAGGCAGGAGAGGACCCGGGGAGCTATTGCCAGCAGCTCCGCCGGGTTCCTCTCGCGAGATCTGAGCGTTGCCGCGGCAACGCTCAGATCTCGCGTGAGTGAACCCTAGCCCTGCGGGGCTAGAGTTCACTCTCCTCTGGACCACCATGGCAGCCGCAGCAGGATCCCCCCTCCCAGGCATAAGGTAAGAAGGGAGGGGGGATAACTGATCTGCCTCCACCTCCACTGGACCACCAGGGACAAGGAACAAGAATTCCCCCTCCCCACATAAAGTAAGAAGGGAGGGGGGATATTTAGTAATGTACCCCCACCTCCACCCCCCACAATCACCCACACAGCACACACACACACACATACACAGCACACACACACACGCGTACACAGCACCCACACACACATACACAGCACCCACAGACATACACAGCACCCATAGACATACACAGCACCCACAGACATACACAGCACCCACACACAGCACCCACAGACATACACAGCACCCACACACAGCACCCACAGACATACACAGCACCCACAGACATACACAGCACCCACACACATACACATACACAGCAGACCCACAGACATACACAGCACACCCACAGACATACACAGCACACCCACAGACATACACAGCACCCACAGACATACACAGCACCCACACACAGCACCCACAGACATACACAGCACCCACACACAGCACCCACAGACATACACAGCACCCACACACAGCACCCACAGACACACACAGCACCCTCACAAACACAAACAGGACCCTAACAAACACACAGCACCCTGACACATAGTACATTTACAGCACCCTCACAAGTGCACACACACACACACACACACACAAACAGCACCCTGACACACAGTACATTCACAGCACCCTCACAAGCACGCACACCCAAACACCCTCACCCACATAGTACACTACCAGCACACACACATCACACTAACAGCACCCTCACACAGCACACACACAGCTTTGTGTGTGTGTGTATATATGTGTATATATATATACATACATATACATATATATATATATATATATATATATATATACATATATATATATATATATACACGCCGCGTGTGCTTGTGCTTGAGGGTGCACACCCTAATGCAATAGGCTGCGCACGCCTATGCTCCCTAATTTAGTGGGTTAATGGCTACGAATTATGACTCTCCCGTTTTGTCACGGCGGCGGGGGATGGTTTAGTTTAATTGGGGGTAGGTCGGTTTTTGGTAAGTGGGATAGGTCAGGAGGAATACTTACCTTTAGATTTTGTGGTAGGTTCGAGCTCGGTGGTAGCTACGAACCTGGGGGTGTAGGGGTGTCTCGGTATGCCCCTACACTGGAAATGGATGCCCTTGGTGGCTGGGTTAATGGTGTAGGGGTGTCTTGGTATGCCCCTACAGTGGAAAGGGATGCCCTTGGTGGCTATGGTAATGGCGTAGGGGTGTCTTGGTATGCCCCTACAATTGAAAATGGTTGCCCTGGGTGGCTGTGTTAATGTTTATGTTATTTATGTTATGTTACACTGGTATAAGGATGTATTATGTAAATATGTTTTGAGGTCATTGTCTGGGTATTTAGTTATGTTAATTGGGGGGATGTCTTTTCAAGCGTTGGTGACAATGACCTCTTAAATTTATATCTTATTTCATATATATATATTTATACAATTTAATAAAGCCGTGGAATAGTTTTGCCAAATAATTCTTGTGTCTGTGTTTATTGAAGGTTAGAATTGGTTATAACAGGAATAGGCCAAAGAGACGACAATGCGCATGTCAAGTACATGTAGCTGATTGGAGACAACCTGGCATTGTCTTTAAAAATAACAGCTCCCTGATTCCATATATTCATGATGCAGTGCCCCTGTTAGTACATGTCACAAAGCTCCCTAATAACTCACAATGTAAGAGGAAGACTGTGGCTGCACATCCTAGCATCCTGAATCATTACAATTTTAACTACGTGAGAGCTGCACTGCCTTATGGTACCACTCCATGCACTTCACAATCCACAAGATGCCAGGGCTAAGGTCCACCATTAGGCAGGTGGAAAGGGAATTCATAATAAATAAAATCCTCAAATAGAAGGGTGGGCAATTGATTAAAGAAAAATGCTAGCAATATAACTCAAGGAAGGGCTAGTTTAACACTAGCTAGAGTACTAGTTACACTGGGAGAGCATTGCTGAATTTGGCAAGGAGGAAGAGGGTGAAAATAACATTTTGGAATTAAGCGTGATGCGGGAATGGAGAGAGCTAGTGAAATTGTTAAGGCTTGTAATATGTGTAAAGAGTTGGCTAGTTACATTAAGTTTTCTTAATACTAGAATGGGGAAGAACTTGGCAGGTGGCATGAAGAGCAAGAGTGACACACGGACAGTGGACTAGTGACATGGAGAGAGCTAGTGATATGAGGAGTGAATAACAACATCGGTATGGAATTGAGATGGGGCAGGCCTTCAGAGGGAGCATCGCCAGTGACACAAGTTGCATCACTGGTGACACCAATAACGAGTGCGACCATCCTCAATGTCTGTGGGTCTGTCCACTGAAGGTGCATGTGAGCCTATTATCAAGCACACCAGGCTAACAGATGGCATCCCTGCCAGTCACCGACATAGAGGACCATACAGAGAGTCCTGCTGAAACCTGCTTCACAGTGCAATTGCATCTAATAATGTGCTCGTGCTGTGATGCCCAAGGGGAGTCCTTGGGAGGCCTGCATTTTATGCTGCAAATCCACTGTGAATTAGACAACAAAATGCTGTGACATGTATATATGATGATTATCACTTAGGATTGTCTAGCAGCATAATCTAAACATATACTCTTACTGTGCTTCTCTGCAATGGAACAGGATCGTTATGATTCCATGTATTGCAAAGCCTTTCTCATCCTGGCTGTACTAGTATCGAGGAGAAGATATTAGGATCTTTAAAAAACTAATCAAAGCCTCGAGCGTCAGTAACATTTTATGCTCATCCAAAAACAAACTTTAAAATAATGCAGTAAGATTATAAACATCAACGGAAACCATAGTCATTGCTAAAATGTAGCATAAAAAGAATTTCTGCATAAAACGAGGAAAATTATTTATTTTCATTTTATCTCTCTCCACAGTCTTACTGATTTTACTTACATTTATATCTCCCATAACCATTTCTTAAAGAAAATGCTCAATAACACGGTAATCACAGTATCAAAAGTAGTTACTCTTGGATTTTATTTTCGAAACACAGTTGTTTTCCGTAGTACAATACCTGATTTCATCTCTTAGCTCTCTTTAATATTTGATGTTGGCAACTTTGACATGAGGCATGTTACATCTGCTAAAAAATAAATAAAATATCATGAATAATGGCTTATTCATCTATTCGTTCATGAGATGACATGAAGTTCTAAATGACGACTGCAATCTCATCACACAACCGAATGAGTCCCAGATGTTGTGACATTTTTATCCTTAAGGAGGACATAACATGTATTTGTTCCTCCCGTCTAAAATAAACGGTTGTGATGATTTATCTGCATTTATTTGTTATATTTTTTTATTTTTTTTGTATAATATATTAGACCTGCTCTCTGCTGGCATCATATAGAACACGATATCTTGCAAGAGGTCTTGCTGTTCTTTACAGAAAGTAGAGTACAGTAAGTACTTTATTATTCAATCGCATGATGTCTTATTCTCTTTGATGTTTTGTGTTGGGCCAGAAAGACAGCAAGACCCCAGGTTTCATGATGCAGTAAATAACAGCACAGAAAATGTTGATGTGTTAAAAGATAATGGCAAGAATTCTAATGATAGAATTATAATGAAAGACTCCATAATAGGACATGTGTTTTCCAAATCCAAGATGTACCATTTCATGTATACTTGTCTAGGACATCATACATCTCCCCTGGGGTCGACACAGCGCTTGATCTCAGGAGGGTCACTGTCAGATTATTATGACAATTAAGCAACTAATGAAATTTTTTTATTTAAAACCCCATGATGTACTCATTCACACCGTACATTTCTGTGAGTGTCTTGCAGATAATAGAGTGTTATATTAGTATGGAATGTATCGCAGAGCCAGTGACTGTTAAACTATTAACTTTGAGCCCGCTAGTGACTGGTTTTCGGAGTAAAATTACTAATTGGTCCCTATATACCCTGACATTACCATACTAAACTAGTAGGGAGGGACCTGGCTCTGGTTTCTTTCTACTCACTACCCATGACCAGAGAGTAGGAGGTTAAATACTTTGCCCACTCATTTCTTCTCTGATCCTGTTAATGAGGTAAGTATTCACAAATAGGGAAGGACATTGCATTTGTTACCCATTTACTACCAGGCCAATTAAAGGCTGCCTAAGTCACATGTGCCAGGGTACAACTCCCAGTGCTCCCAGCACAAAAATTCTGTCATGACTTTTAAAAAGTGGTTGGGGGTGGGGGGATGTGGCTAACTGAGCAACTAACCAGACGCCTTTCTGTGAGCCTCCATGAAGGCCCTGAGTAATATAGACCGGAGTCACATGATAAAGAACCCTCAAGCAGCATAAACACTACCACCCCCTTAGAGGCTTGGTCAGTGCAAGGATTTTTGGGTACACAGGCGGAGACTTTTGGTGCCCACCCAGAACAAAAAGCATCTTCACCTGTGTGTCTCTTAACCCGTCTTTTGTTTCTTATAACCTTTTTTAAATGTCTTACCCCCTTTTGTGTATCGTATCCCCTATTATTCCCCATTGTGTGTCTTACACCTCCCTTGTGTATTTCTTACAAACCGCCTTTGTGTGTCTAACTCCCCCAGCCCCTTTGTGTATTCCTACTTTCCAAGCCCCTTTGTGTCTTTTACTCTTCCCAGCTCCTTTGTGTGTTTTTCTTTGACCCCCTGTTCACCTATCTCCCCCAGCCCCTCTGTGTCTCGTTTTTCTCTTCTCCAGCTCCTTTGTGTCTCTTTCGCCCTCAGCCCCTTTGTATTTTCACCCCATGTGTGTCTCTTTCATCCCCAGCCCCTCTGTGCATCTTTCTCACCCACAGGCCTATCTGTGTGTCTTTCTGTGTGTCCCTCTGTGTATCTTTCTCCCCACACAGGCCCCCCTCTGTTCCACTCTCCCCTCCATGTCACCTCTGCCCTCCATGTCCCTTAGTGGTCCTCTCCCCTTTTTGTCCATTAGTGGTCCTCTCCTCTCTCCATCCATTAATGTTCCTCTCCCCTCCATGTCCCTTAGTGTCCCTCTTCCCTCCCTTCCCTTTCCCTTATGTCCAGAGTCTAATCTCCTCTATGGGTGTAAAGTGGAGCACAGACTCTACACAGATCACCTTTGTCTTCCGGGTGCGCAAATTTGCAGCTGCGCCCTCTGGAGCTCCCCGAGACGTCTTACAGTCACAAGAGATGTAGCAATATGAACAGTAATTATGAACTGCTCCAGAGCTTTGGGGTCTATTCAATATGATTGCTACACAGTAGCGATATACGGGGATATTCCTTTGTCGGTACTGACAGAGAGGAGGAAGTCGGCACCAATCACAAGGAAATTAAGAGACTACCCTGTAAAATACCAATGGAGATGCCATTCCATTCTGCCAGGAAGTGCCTTCACATGCATAAATCAGCTATGGCTGAGGGATGGAGGACTATGGTGCCATTGTCAGGCCCAGGCAGGAGGCAGAGTAACCTGGAGATAAAGGATCTCCCCTGTGGAATGATAAGCATCACAAAATTGAGGTATCCCAGTAAAGACTGGAGATCCCTTTGTGTACAGAACCTTTTTGGAGGAAATGGTCCAGTTCTTGTCTAATGCACATCAATTTCACATTAAGGAGGCGTGCCTGCATAGACACAGAGTCTAGTGAGATACCCAGGAATACCAACTGTGTTGTTGGGCCTATCGTTTTGTCAGGGGGCAATGGAACACCTAGTGTTGAAAACAGTGCTGTAGTGCTAAGGATACTATGTGGTGTGAGGGAACCTGCCTCGACCAGTAAGAAAGATGTCGAAAAGTTTCGGGCTGCTCCTGGAGATGAAAGTGAGTCTGGTGGCAAAGTAATAATCACTCCATTTGACACCAGTGATGGATAGCTAGTATCTGTCTTACTGAGCCAGGCTTGTTCACCGGCAAGTAGAATAGCTTGTAGGGCATGATCCACAATGGTGTAATGGAGAGAATATTCTTCAGCCAGTATTAGTGAATTTAAACTAGGGTTGTGATAAGAATGAGGCATGGACAAATCGATGATCAAATGTTTTTTATTAGATGTGCTGTTGGTGACCACTCCAATAGGGTTCATGCACCATGTGGAAAAAGGAAGGTGCTGTAAAGGACTAATCATAAAACAACTCGTCAATGGCAGATGGGTCATTTATAACCAAGAGTAATTTAGGGAATTCTATTGTGACAGAAGGGAGTGCTACTAGCCTGGTGTGAAACCCATTGGAAAATACTGAAATCAAAAATTGAACCAGGTGGTGGGAAGGGTGGGTGCGCAAATGGTAGGCTAACATGTCGATCATGTTGATAACATATTGATCTCCATCAGTCATTTCTTAGGGAAAAGCTTAGAATGGCACATGGATTTTGTATGTGCCCTGAAGCAGATGGAGCAAATGTGCCATAACCTGCACGTGTTGTAATTACAGGCTCCTGCATTAAAGTTGTTGCACACCTGTGCCTTGCCCAAAAATACATCTGGTCTGCCTAGATAATCTCTTTGTCTCCTTTCCTGACTGACGGATGGGGTGGTGGAGGGGTAGGAAGTGAAGGGGTGGGATGTAGAGGGGTCTGCTTCGCAGGGACATAAGTTGGAAGAGTGAGTGGTGGAGGAACAACACCATTGCACAAGATGGGGGCCTCAAGCAGGCAAAATGCCTGCAGAACAGCTTCTTAGCAGTGGCAAGAAAAGGGATATTTCTGCATCGTAGTTCCACTGCTAGTTTTGGTATAGTCCAGGACCTCATTGACCAGGGGTAGTGGAAACGATAGAGTCTGTAGGTGAGCCTGTTCTAACAGGTGTGCTGGGCCTGGTAGGAGTGAGAGACAGGTCGTCTCCTTGGATAAACTCTTGCGACATCCTATAAAGAAATAAGTGAAAGCTAATTGAAAGCCCTAGATGGAGTTCCGCATATAGAACTGGCTTGCCAGCTAGTGGCAGTGGTGAAGAACTTAACTACTCCATGACAGGTGGATCCCTGCTAGTTGCCAAATGGCGGTGAGAGGCTCTACCTATGATTTGGCCCATGGGGGATCGTAGCCACGAATTGGTGTGGCGGGATGTTGGACTCTCAGTGACAGTAAAGAGACAAAAGGCATGTGGCCGTGGCATGTGACACCCTGCAAACCCCTGTGTTACAAACTGCCATTTGTAACTGGCCCTTTAAATGACAAATTGCCCTGCTTCCCTGGGAGATTGTGCCCCTGAAAACTTATGGACTTTTATTGGGTGTGTATAGCCCTTTAAGAACATATTGTGACTTTGTTGAACAATGCCCCTTTAAGACTATGTCCCCAGACCTGTAAAATAACTTGTTCCTGGCTTTCTTCCACTTGGGTCAGTAAATGGGGCTTACTGAACCAAGTACCACACAGGCGGACCACCCAGAAGTGGAAGTGTGCAGGCAATTTACCTCCCAGGCTGTGAGGTTACTGCAGGTTAATTGCCGAGCGCTGGGTGGCTGCTGTTTGTGCAAACGTACACATGGCGGTGGCCATCTTTGTTCATTTGAACGAGGTCAGCGGTATGTGTAGCCAAATCCATGGAACTAAAATCGGCTACACATTTCCGCGAACACCGCTGACCCTTACCTTCTCCTACACTGAACTTTCAACCGAAGATTCGAACGCACGTTAGAATGGGACTTCGTCATTTTTCTCTGTAAAATAGACCGACCGCACAGCCCAAATCAATGGAACTGTTTTGGGCTGGAAAATGTGCTTGCAGTCGGTCGTAAAGGACTTCCGTCTAACTTTTTATCCACTGGAGGGATTTGTGTGATTTTTGGTTATGTTTATATTTAAATTGTGCTGATTAATAATGTGTATTTTTTATGGAGATAGGATGTATGGTTTTAAAGTTACAGTGTATGTGTAAAAACTATATTTTTCCTGCCTGTGATAATTATGTTAAGTATTGTGTTTCATAATTATATCACAGGCAGAGGGGGAGGATTTTGTATGTAATTCTTGGGAGTGTTGTCTGTAATATATGTGTATGATTGGTTGTTTTGTAACACCCTGTGCATGGTCCTATCTAAGGGAAACCTGCATAAAAGAAAGCCCTTTGGGTGCCAAAAAAGAAGGACTTGACCCTCTAACTTGCAGCCTTGACTCTTGTTTGTAGGGGACAGCTATAATCACTACAGGGATTGCTATGCTCTTCATACTCCCTCTGCTACTGAGCTCTTGTAAGAGCTCTTGTTCCTGATCCTGCTTCGCTCTACAGAAGGAAGAGGTTCACCTACTGGAACCTGGAGCCTGGTCCTAGGTTCAGGGTGGATAGCAGACGGCGAGATCCTAGCCCAGCAGCGGCGGTTCGGGGAGTATGCAGTACTTATGGTGTCTACGCAGTAGTTATGGTGTCTACGGTGCTGATGGTCCTTTGGTGAGCGCTAGGAGCATCCTTTCTACGGTCCATTTTAACTAATGCAGGGCCGTTTGAGCAGCACCTCCGTTAGAGGTGTGGAGTAGGCCTTGTGGGGTCATGAGAGTAAGTTAATACTAAGGCCAGCTCCTAACCCTTCAGCCAGTTCTCTATCCTTAGCAGGGGCTTGTCTTGTAGGAATAACGTGATTGTGACCATATGTTCATGAAAATGAACAGAAGTAAGCGAGAGCTGGAGGGAGATGCAATTACACCTATCTGAAAATAAAGATCAATAATTAAAACAGTGACACGTGATATACTGGTATAATGCTAGTGTCTAAGAACAGAACGTACCCTTAGAGAGATGATGAGTAGAGTTGAGCGGACACCTTGATGTTCGGGTTCGCCAAGCTCGGCCAAACTTCGTAAAAAAGTACGAGTTCGGCTCGAACTTGACCCCGAATTTGACCCCGAACCCTATTGAAGTCAATAGGGACCCAAACTTTTGGGCACTAAAATGCCTCTAAAAAAAGTCCTGGAAAGGGCTAGAGGGCTACAATAGGAAGTAAAATGGGGATAAGAGTAGGACAAGTGCCCTGCAAACAAATGTGGATAGATAAATCACTTAAAATAACATAAAATAACATAAAATAACATAAAATAAGCAGTCACTTAGTAGATAACTCCCTAATTCCCACAGTATTAGGGGGCTATCTACCAAAAGGCTGAAAGACCTAATTTGGTCTTTCAGCCACATTAACTAATACTAAGTAAAGATTACTTAGTATTAGTAAATTCAGCCCCTACTCGCTATACTGCAAGTATGGGCGTGTCTAGTAAACAGTGAGCAGCCAGTGGCTGCTTACTGTGAAAAAAAAGACGACAAAAAAAACCCTAAAGTAAAATAAGGGGGGGACCTGTTGTCCTCCCCCCAGCCACCACTATAGGGTGGGTGCCCTAAATAACAATGAGGGGGGGCCTACTGTCCTCCCCCTGGCCCCCACCTGTGAGCGAAGGGTGGGGGCCCTAAATAAAAAATTGTGGGAGGGAACCTAATGTCCTCCCCCTGGCCCTCACCCCTGAGTGCACTTCTAAATAATAACAGATATGTGTGGGTAAAGGGGGTAAATAGGGAGAGATTAAAGAGGAATGTTTCAAAATATCTCTCAGGCGTAGGGATGTAACTTCTGAATCCTAGCATGCTTAGAAGAGTAATAGTGAAAGCTGGAAAAAAGATAGTATTTAGATGTCACAGTATGCCATAACGTACTGAGGACCTAACACATGGGTCTGATGCAAAGACAAGCCCCTAGATTAGCACAGCGAAGGAAACATAAAAGGCAGGCCTTGATATGTGGGTTTAAATTGAACAAAATTAGCGTAAGTAGACAAATACCTGAACAAGATTGCTGGAAGACCACCGTTGTTCTTGGTTTCACCAGGAAGGTTGCTATAATTGATATAACAATAGGGGAACCTAAGCACTGAATTAAGAACCTAAGCACTGAATTGTGTTCAAGCGTATTACTACTATAGCCTAAGAAACTGGAGAAAATAAACCGTGTAGTACATAATAATATAAAAAGTACGGGGCGGGGCCGGACCGCCGAGCTGGGCGGTCACAAGAAGGATCAGCTCCGGCAAATTTCTAAACATTAAGCCTCTATACCAATAAATCTAAACCTAAAAGCCGACCAACCACACTGATCCGTGGCCCAAAGGATGTACTGGATCCAGGGAGAGGCTGGCTCCATGAGCTTCAGTCCCCTGGAGGAGGAATCTTCGAAAAACCAGATGGGTCCTGCTCCGGCGGGGAGTGGGGCGGACGGCCGCTGCCCAGCTGTCCCGCCTAGTGGGGCCTGACCTGAGGGCCCGGAGTAGAGCTGGTCCTGTTCCCCCCCTCTGGACCAGGGGGGTGATCGCGGTCCTTGCCCTGGGACCCTGGTGGCTGCAATGCAATCAAGGCCCAATAACGAACACACCTTGATCAGCGACCTCGGCAGCGCACCCAAAATGACAGATGCCATGTGCGCTGAGGACGGAGAAAAAGTATACCTTCCCTTAAGCTCAAGCCTGACAGCAAAGGTCTTAAACTCACCCCACGGAACAAGCAGGCGACACTCCAAGAAATCCGACCGTTGAGCCGAGACTGGGAACTGGTCTCCACCGAAAAGAGCGGCACACCTCTGCCGTAAAGCAAGTCAACCCTTCCCAACCTGCCGTGAAAGAGCCGCGATGCGAACATGACAGCCGGCATGCAGCAGTAGTCTGAGAGGCTCGCGGAGGACACGGGCTAGGTGCCCGCGCATAATATGGGGACTACACAGGGGCATCCAGCACCCATGATAAACTGTCCTCACCAACCAAGCCAAAGCTTATCCGCAGGGGCCCCTGAGGTGACCACTTAATCTCCCACTGCGAAGCAGCAGCTCTGTCCTTAAATCTTTTACTCACACCTGCCATATGACAGGATAGAACTTTGGCTTGATGTCATTAGTATTATAAAATGGTGGGGCTGCAAAATGTTAGACACCTGCAGAAAGTTGTGCCATCAGTATATCTCAGCTCAGCCGGTGAGCCTCTGCTTGGCCTCTGTCAGTCACCCCATTATAATTTGTTTCACCTTGTTATAACCTATGAAAGTGCCCCAATAATTCCTGCAGCAGGGCCTGGTCTCCCAGTGGCAATAACAGCCTGTACTTAGCTACGATTTCACTAGCCTAATATTATAGCCTGTAACAAAGCAAGTTCCTAGCAAGCCATGTCTCAGATCTAATCTTAATGATGTTAAACGCCTGACCATCTTGACATGGTATAAAAAAGCATGTTTGTATACGCTTGCGCTGCAACTAACTATTGTTTTTCCTTTTTCAACCAAAAAAGTGTGCAGGTACTCTTGACATACTGTGATTACACTTGAAGCCTGTAACCATTAATAATGCAACTTAATTCTATGTCACTGTTACGCAATGTTTGTACCCACTGCACCCCAAAAATAAAGAATTAAAAAAAAAATAATAATATAAAAAGTACCGAACTGTGCCAAGGAGTGAAAGGCAACGTACGGTAGTGAGCAGATAATTGCAAAGAGTAAGATATGACACCTAAACACATATATCTACTAATTCGTGCAGAAATATACCTGGACAGGCAGGGTCTGCACGAAGGGAAAATAATTCAGTGCTCTCTGCAACGGACAGTGAAATCCTGTACCAAGTCTAATGTATTGTGCAAACAAGTGTACAGAGAAAATTATGAGAACGTATTTACACAAAAGCCTAAGTGAAAACGTGACTGAGGAGGCTATCAATTTAACTGAAACGACAATTTAACTGAAATGAACACCTGAATCAAAACGTACGAACAGGACAAAGAACCGAATGTACTGTTTGAGGCAGACGAATGCACAAAAACCAAATGCACTAAATAATCGACTGAACATGCTATGGGAATAACAAAACTATACGAATGTAAGTAAGGGAGAGTTTAAACAGATGATAACCGAACGTCAATCGTGTGAGCGTACATAATGGGAGCCCATCCCCATGTTAGGTAGGCCGGAACGTGTGAACACTGCGAATGGGTTCCCACATGTGTCAGGGCTCCGCGGGCAGCGGTGAGGGGAGGCTGCAATCCTCTCGCAGCACTCACCCTCGGTCCGTCGCCGCCCGCGGTCCCCTCTCCCCTTACCGTTAAGCGAGCGGCGTCCTCTCCTCCTGACACGCCGCTCGCGTCCTCCTCTCCTCCTCCCAGCGGCAGCATGTCTAACGCTGCACGCTGGGAGCCGGCACTATTATCTAAGCGCCGGGGTCACTCACGTGACCCGGCGTTAAAGCTACAGTGCAACAAACACAGTGGGGGGTATAGATATCCCCCACGTGTGTTTGTTAATACTGATTGGTGGTTAGCCAATCAGGATTCAGGCTAGGATTTAAATACTTACCTTTCCTGTCTATCTGTGCCCTGTTGTGGTCTTTGCTTTATAGTATCGATTGTGAACGTGTGCTTTCTGGTTACGTACCCTCTGGCTTGTTATACTGACTTTGTGACTTTCTCCTACCCTTTGACCTCGGCTTGTTTCTCGTTATTCTGTTTTCTGGTTCCCCTTACTCGGCTTGTCTCCTGACTATTCTTTGTGTGCTTAGCCCGGCCACTCTAAGGACCGGTACAGCACACTTTCTGTGTGTGTGTCTGTGTGTGTGTTAGCGTGTTGGGTTCCCCGGGATCGTGACATTACAACAGGGCCATAATGGAACCTGCTGACATACCACAGCTCCTAGTTAATCAGGAGGCTAGAATGGATGGCTTGGACCACCGTATGGATCAGTTTGCTCAAGCTTTGCAGACCATACTGGCTCGTACTGCACACCTGCAGCCTGCCGTCCAGGAGGCGGTTGCTGCTGTGTCCGAACCCATTGCCACTCCAGTACCCGTTCCTGCCCATGTAGTCCATATGACACCGCCACAGCGCTATAGTGGTGACCCAGCATTGTGTCGTGGTTTCCTCAATCAAATTGACATCCATCTGGTGATGAATCCACGTTCCTATCCCACCGACAGATCCAAAATTGCCTTTTTGATAAACCACCTGTCTGGGAGAGCTTTAGCATGGGCAAACCCCATGTGGGAAAATATGTCTCCTATGTCCTTTGCGGATTTTTTGTCCGCATTCAAACGCACGTTTGATCAACCCGGTAGGGTTGCCTCTGCTGGCAAAGCTCTGCTTAGGGTTCGACAGGGTAACAGATCTGTAGCGGATTATACTATCGAATTCCGCACTCTAGCAGCTGAAGTGGTTTGGAATAACGACGCCCTCGTAACAGCCTTTCAGGAGGGTTTGGCCGCTTACATACTGGATGAAATAGCATCCAGGGAACTGCCTGTCCTTCTAGATGATATTATAGACTATGTAATCCTTATTGATAACCGCATTAGAGAGAGACGTAGTCAAAGACGGCTGGATACACGGGTGTTACCTGCTCTACCCAGTACTGCATTACTAGCGTTACCCGCTCCTAGGCAACCATCCCCTGAACCCATGCAATTGGGTGCTACGGGGTTAACTGAGGCTGAAAGAACGTATCGTAGAAGGGAGGGGTTATGTCTCTATTGTGGAAAGAGGGGTCACCACTGTAATACATGCCCTAAATTGCAGGGAAACTCCAGCACCTAAGGCCTAGAGAGGGGTCGGCCTCGGGTGTTATGACTTTGTCCCCTCATGTGTCCATCTCCAGACCATTTATTACGGTCTCTCTTTTGGTCAATAAAACCACCATAACAACTAAAGCCTTGATCGATTCAGGTGCGGCTGACAACCTTATGGATGAGACCTTTGCCAGAACCGCAGCCTTGACTTTGATCCAAAAGGCCACACCCTTGGCCGTTGAGGCCATAGATGGTAGACCCCTTGAGAGACCTCTGGTGACCCATGAGACCCAAGATATAGAGATGTGTGTGGGTGCTTTACACAAGGAAAGGTTAACCTTCCAAATAATTGACTCCCCTACTGCTTCCATAGTTCTGGGTTTTCCCTGGTTAGTGAAACACAACCCAGTACTTGATTGGGGTTGTTTAGACATACTCTCCTGGGGGGAATCTTGTCAACGAGACTGTATGGCCCAAGTACGTCCCATTTGTTTACTTAACGTGCCCACGGCTAAACCGCTTTCTGTTTCTGTCCCTTCTGTGTATGCAGACCTTGCTTTGGTTTTCGAAAAAAGGGAGGCAGATAAGCTACCCCCACACCGTGAGTATGACTGTGCCATAAACCTATTACCGGGTACTATGCCTCCTAGGGGTAAGGTCTACCCTCTTTCTGAGAAAGAAAACCAGGTCATGGAGGAGTACATACGAGAGGCCTTAAGTAAAGGTTTTATTAGAAGGTCCTCCTCTCCTGCTGGTGCTGGTTTCTTTTTTGTGGCAAAAAAGGAGGGCGATTTGAGACCGTGTATAGACTACAGAGCCCTAAACAATATAACGATTAAAAATGCCTATCCGATTCCCCTCATTACCGAATTGTTTGATCGTGTCAAAGGTTCTAGATATTTTACTAAACTAGACCTCAGGGGGGCTTATAACCTTGTTCGTATTAAGGAGAATGATGAATGGAAAACGGCGTTCAATACGCGTAGTGGGCATTACGAGTATCTGGTCATGCCTTTTGGATTGTGTAATGCTCCTGCCGTTTTTCAGGACCTCATAAACGATGTCCTTAGAGATCTACTGCATGTCTGTGCTGTAGTCTACCTAGATGACATACTTGTATATTCTCCAGATTTGAAGACACATCATACTCATGTTAGGATGGTGCTTAAAAGGTTGTTGCAGAATGGTCTTTATTGTAAATTAGAGAAATGCTTATTCGACCAAACCTCTGTACAATTCCTGGGTTATGTTATTTCTGAACAAGGATTCAGCATGGATCCTTCAAAATTGGAAGCTATACTGTCCTGGCCCCTTCCCCAAGGACTTAAGGCAATACAGCGATTTATAGGGTTTGCCAATTATTATAGAAAGTTTGTTAAAAACTTCTCATCCATTATTTCCCCTATCACTAAACTGACAAAAAAGGGTTTACACCCCAGGGTTTGGAATCCTAATGCTATTGTGGCCTTCGAGACTCTAAAAAAGGCATTTGCCACTGCCCCTGTGTTACACCATCCTGATCCTTCCCTTCCCTTTGTACTGGAAGTAGACGCCTCTGAATCAGGTATAGGAGCAGTGTTGTCACAAAGACAATCGTATGACGAACCCCTCCTTCCCTGTGGTTACTTTTCAAAACGCTTGTCAGAGTCTGAAAAGAATTACGACGTTGGGAACAGGGAATTATTAGCTATAGTGATGGCATTTAAAGAATGGAGGTACTTGTTAGAGGGAGCTAGACACAAGATTTTGGTTATAACCGATCATAAAAATCTATCCTATATCGCAGATGCTAAGAGGTTATCCTCTCGTCAGGCTAGATGGTCTTTATTTCTCTCACGTTTTCAGTACATAATCACATACAGGCCTGGTTATCGAAATGTCAAGGCTGATGCCATCTCCCGCCAGTACGAACCTGTAGATTCTATTACCTCCACTCCTGAGCCCATTGTACCCACAACTAATATAATAGCTACTACCCGTTTGGTTATCTCGTCTCTTTTTCTTGATGGTATCAAGTCATACCAACCCCAAGCACCCTCTGAGACCCCTACTGGTAAGCTGTACGTGAAAGTAAAAGACAGAAAGAAGTTGTTGACTTTATTTCACACAGCCAAAACGGCTGGTCATCCAGGGGTTACCAAGACTTACAAGGGTCTTCTCCAACAGTTTTGGTGGCCCTCACTCAAAAAAGACGTGGTAGATTACGTGCAGGCTTGCCGTGTCTGTACACAGTGTAAGTCCCCTAATGTTAAACCCCTGGGACTCCTTATGCCCCTATCTGTACCCAAGAAACCGTGGACACACTTATCCATGGACTTTATTGTGGATCTTCCTTCATCTGATGGGCAGACAGTAATCTTGACTGTAACGGATAGGTTCTCCAAAATGGCGCACTTCATTCCGCTTAAGAAGCTACCTTCTGCGGTTCAGTTGGCTCAGGTGTTTGCCAAAGAAGTGTTCCGCTTGCATGGTATACCACAAGATATCGTATCTGACAGGGGCCCTCAGTTTGTCTCTCGGTTTTGGAGAGGCTTTTGTGCTGAGATGGGGGTCTCCTTATCGTTTACTTCCTCCTATCATCCGCAATCTAATGGAGCTGCCGAACGAGCAAATCAGTCTGTGGAGTTGTATTTACGCTGTTTCACGAATGCACACCAGGACAACTGGTCCCGTCTCCTTCCCTGGGCTGAGTTTGCCAGGAACACTGTGTCTCATTCTTCTACTGGCGCAAGTCCTTTTATGGTGGCTTATGGGTTCCAACCCGCTGTCCTTCCCGGTGTATTCTCCGACAAGGGAATGCCCGCTTTGGACGAGCACCTCGCCTCCTTACGGAAGATGTGGGATCAGGTCCATGCTGCTCTTTGTCGTGCTGCTGCTACTCAAAAGAGGTTTGCTGATCGTCGTAGGTGTGCGGCTCCTTCTTATGCTCCGGGTGATAGGGTTTGGTTGTCCTCTAGGAATCTCCGCCTTAGGGTTCCCTCGATGAAGTTCGCGCCCAAGTTCCTTGGTCCCTATAAGGTGTTGCGTAGGGTGAATCCTGTATCCTACTCCCTGGCCTTGCCCCCTTCCATGCGCATACCTAACACCTTTCACACCTCCCTTTTGAAGCCCTTGCTCTGTAATCGGTTCTCTGGCTCTCTCAGGCGTTCCGATGCCCTCCGCGCGGTCTCTAGTGACGTATATGAGGTGGCTGCTCTCCTTGATTCTCGTTTCTCTCGAGGTCGGTTGCAGTATCTGGTTGATTGGAAGGGTTATGGCCCGGAGGAGCGGTCGTGGGTTTCTGTCTCTGACTTGGACGCCCCCTCCTTGATCCGCTCCTTTCATGCGCGGTTTCCTTTGAAGCCTTCGGCTTCCCGCCCCCTGGGCGGTCTTCGAGGGGTGGGTTATGTCAGGGCTCCGCGGGCAGCGGTGAGGGGAGGCTGCAATCCTCTCGCAGCACTCACCCTCGGTCCGTCGCCGCCCGCGGTCCCCTCTCCCCTTACCGTTAAGCGAGCGGCGTCCTCTCCTCCTGACACGCCGCTCGCGTCCTCCTCTCCTCCTCCCAGCGGCAGCATGTCTAACGCTGCACGCTGGGAGCCGGCACTATTATCTAAGCGCCGGGGTCACTCACGTGACCCGGCGTTAAAGCTACAGTGCAACAAACACAGTGGGGGGTATAGATATCCCCCACGTGTGTTTGTTAATACTGATTGGTGGTTAGCCAATCAGGATTCAGGCTAGGATTTAAATACTTACCTTTCCTGTCTATCTGTGCCCTGTTGTGGTCTTTGCTTTATAGTATCGATTGTGAACGTGTGCTTTCTGGTTACGTACCCTCTGGCTTGTTATACTGACTTTGTGACTTTCTCCTACCCTTTGACCTCGGCTTGTTTCTCGTTATTCTGTTTTCTGGTTCCCCTTACTCGGCTTGTCTCCTGACTATTCTTTGTGTGCTTAGCCCGGCCACTCTAAGGACCGGTACAGCACACTTTCTGTGTGTGTGTCTGTGTGTGTGTTAGCGTGTTGGGTTCCCCGGGATCGTGACAACATGTACATAAGTAAGTGTGCCGCATTTCATGGGCCGGAAGCCAGCATCTGCGCTACGGGAGCCAGGCAGAGACACTGAATGCGGGTTGCAGACACAGCGGGCTGGGTTGGAGGCTCAGGTGAAAGTAAACTCACCACTTGTACTTGAAAGTGTTCAAACTCAAACTGGACATGCGACGGCACGAACACCGCTGAACTTTACCATCTTCGGGACTTTGATGGGAGTCGAGCGGCATTCGACAATTTGAACGGCACTTTATCATTGACTATGTGCACGAACGGTTCCCTTTCGACTATTTGAACTGAACTTAGACATTGAAAATAGACCAGTCGCACAGCCTTATTCCCTGGAACTGTTTTGGGCATGAAATCATGCGTGTGGTCGGTCAAAAGAGACTTCCAGGAATTTCCTGAACCCCTGCTCTGATCACGGGGATTTTGGGATATGTTGTTCACCCAGATCAGGGCTATCAGCGGATGTAATATTTATGGGAATATGTCATGTTTTGGGGTGTTTTCTGTACTTTGAGGAAAATGTGTGTTTTTCTGCCTGTGGATAATTAGGTTATTGTATTAGCTACTTTAATTATATCACAGGCAGAGGGGAGGGATAGTTTACTGTATGTGGGAGTGTCGTACTGTTAATGACTGTTTTGATTGGTTTACATCCCTTGTGTCCCTGTCTTCCATCAGGTCCAGGGGGTGTGCCTCTGGCCTGAAAAACTGTATTAATAGTAGGTGCTAGCTTGCATTAAACAGACATACTTTACCCCTTCATGAAGTCTTGACTCATGTTTGTGGGATTAAAAAGCTACACTCTGGGGATTGCTATAATCACTATACTCCCCTGAGCATAATCACTAGCTCTTCTAAGAGCTGTTCCTGATATGCCCTCTGGAGGAGGAGAGGTCTACCCACTGGGAGCTGGATCCTGGTCTTGGGTCCAGGGTGGGTGAAGGACGGCGAGACCCCGGCGCAGCTGCATCACTGGAAGTGTGGTCTGCAGTGCTTATGGTGTCTGGTGGAGTGCTTGGAGCCCTCGGAAAGCACTATGAGCATCGATTGACGGAGGTATCCAGACGGGGTGTCACAGAGGCACTGAGACCGGGTCGGAGAAGCTGAAGGCCTGGGTCGGAGAGGCTGAAGCTGGGTCCGTGCTGCTGGAAAACTGTCGGGAAGGACTGTAACCGGAAGTGCTGGTTGTCGTGGCAACGTTGCTCAAACAGGAAACAGCATAGGTAAGCAGACGGGTTGTGTTTATATAAGGAAAACTCCTCCCACAAATTCAGGCCTATGGACTTTTAAATTCATATATATATATATATATATATATATATATATATATATACATTTAATCACTCACTAAACACTAACTTCAAAGCATACGAAATTTTGTATTTTAAGCTGCAGTATATGATCATACATTGCATAGGTCTGCCACAAGGCAAATGTTCCTCTTTTTTGGTAGGTCCTATCCTAACAACCTAATGCCTGCTCTTGTGAAATCCTTCCTCCTGGAACTCTCTGCAGTGCAAGGTTAAATAGGGCCCTGGAATGATGCACCCATGACATATATTTATATATTATAGTTAATAAATAAATAATATATGAATATATATCCGGTATATATGTATTGAATTCATAGGTAGAATCAAAATTCATTTATTTTGTCTTTGATGTCTACCAGGTTGTCTTGATATAGCTAAAATTGCCATTCCAGTGATAGATGAAAAATTCATAAATATTTGGATCCTATTGCGGTTAGTTATGCTAGCAGATAAAAAGACACACACAAACACAATCTGTAATATAATATTGGACTTAAATTTTAAATATTTAATTAAGAAAATGTAAGAAACAAACCAACATACTTAAGTTTAAGTAGGAAAACAAAACTACTAATGATTATTATGCCAGTAAGGATTTAAAAGTCATGAGCTAATTTCGGCTATTTGTACAAAAGACAATCGTCATGTACAGCTAAAATATTGACTCTGGTTCCAAAACCACTATAATAAATAATGCAAGAATAAAAAAATACACACAGCAAACATAAAAAGGCATTGAATTTTCCTCCTACACAAATGCCACAAGTTGTTAAAGGGAAACTATAGTGCCAGGAAAACAAACTTGTTTTATTAAACTATAGCTTCCCCGTCTTTCAAGGCCCCCTCCCGTATGGCTGAAGGGGTTAATGACCCCTTTTGTCACTTACCTGGGTCCAGTGCCAATGCTTTTCAATGGAGATTCCAACAACGCTAGAGGTCCTTAATGCATAGCGTGAGGACTAGTGATGTCACGAACATAAAATTTTCGGTTCGCGAACCGCGAACACGAACTTCCGCAAATGTTCGCGAACCGGCCGAACCGCTATAGACTTCAACAGGCAGGCGAATTTTAAAACCCACAGAGACTCTTTCTGGCCACAATAGTGGTTGAAGGGGGGGGGGGCATAAAGATAATGAGGGGGGACCTACTGTCCTCCCCCTCTCTGGCCCCCACCCCTGGGCGGCGGGTGGAGGCCATAAAGATAATGAGGGGGGACCTACTGTCCTCCCCCCGTCCGGCCCCCACCCCTGTGCGGTGGGTGGGGGCCCTAAAAATAACAATAAGGGGGGACCTACTGTCCCCCCCGGCCCCCACCCCTGAGCGGTGGGTGGGTTCCCTAAAAATAACAATATGGGGGGACCTACTGTCCCCCCGGCCCCCACCCTTGAGCAGTGGGTGGGGGCCCTAAATTAACAATAAGGGGGGACCTATTGTCCCCCCTAGCCCCCCACCCCTGAGCAGTGGCTGGGGGCCCTAAAATTAACAATAAGGGGGGACCTACTGTCCCCCCGGCCCTAAATACAAAGGGGAGGGGGAACCTAGTCACCCCCCCCAAAAAAAAATGATCCCCCTACCTACCCCCCTCACCCTAAAAATAATGAGGGGGGGACCGTTAACTAAAAACCTGTCAAAAAAATTAGATAAAAACAACTTACCATTCGATGTTTTCTTTCTTCTAAAATCTTCTTTTTTCAGCCCCAAAAAAGGGCAAATAAAAAACCATAATAACCGACGCAATAAAAAAACAAAAAAAAACGAGCGCAAAAAAAAAATCCATCTTCACCCATGGATGGCTCCGTGCAGACTGAGCTCTGCAGGGCGGGGGAAGGCTTATAAAGCCTTGCCACGCCCTGCAATTAGGCTAAGAACACTCTGATTGGCTGGTTTAAGCCAATCAGAGTGCTCTTTGTCATTTTACACAGCGTGGGAAAATTCCAAAGAACTTTCCCACACTGTGTAAAATAACACAGAGCACTGTGATTGGATGGATTTCAAGCCCACCAATCAGAGTGCTCTTTGTCATTTTACACAGCGTGGGGAAATTCCAAAGAACTTTCCCACGCTGTGTAAATTGACACAGAGCACTGTGATTGGATGGCTTGAAATCCATCCAATCACAGTGCTCTGTGTCATTTAACACAGCGCTAGAAAGTTCTTTGGAATTTTCCCATGCTGTGTAAAATGACACAGAGCACTGTGATTGGATGGATTTCAAGCCCACCAATCAGAGTGCTCTTTGTCATTTTACACAGCGTGGGAAAGTTCTTTGGAATTTTCCCACGCTGTGTAAAATGACACAGAGCACTGTGATTGGATGGATTTCAAGCCCACCAATCAGATGTCATTTTACACAGCGTGGGAAAATTCCAAAGAACTTTCCCACGCTGTGTAAAATGACACAAAGCACTGTGATTGGTGGGCTTGGAATCTAACCAATCAGAGTGCTCTGTGTCATTTTACACAGCGTGGGAAAGTTCTTTGGAATTTTCCCACGCTGTGTAAAATGACAAAGAGCACTCTGATTGGCTTAAACCAGCCAATCAGAGTGTTCTTAGCCTAATTGCAGGGCGTGGCAAGGCTTTATAAGCCTTCCCCCGCCCTGCAGAGCTCAGACTGCGCGGAGCCCTCCATGGGTGAAGATGGATTTATTTATTTTTGCGCTGTTTTTTTTTTTATTGCGTCGGTTATTATGGTTTTTTATTTGCCCTTTTTTGGGGCTGAAAAAATAAGATTTTAGAAGAAAGAAAACATTGAATGGTAAGTTATTTTTATCTATTTTTTACAGGTTTTTAGTTAAAGGTCCCCCCCTCATTATTTTTAGGGTGAGGGGGGTAGGTAGGGGGATCATTTTTTTTTTTGAGGGGGAGTGGTGACTAGGGTCCCCCCCATTGGTATTTAGGGCCCCCACCCACCGCTCAGGGGTGGAGCCAGGGGGGAGGACAATAGGTCCTCCCCCCTTTTTTTACTTTAGGGCCCCCACCCGCTCAGGGAGGGGGGACCCTTTTTTTTTTTTAACAGTGAGCAGCCACATGCTGCTCACTGTTTAATACACATGCCCCTACTCGCGGTATTGCGAGTAGGGGCACAATTTACTAATACTAAGTAATTTTTACTTAGTAATAGTAAATTTGGCCACAAAAAAAAAAAATAGGGGGCGGACCAAACATCGCATATGTTCTCCTTCCGTGGCGAACGCGAACACGCTATGTTCGCCAGGAACTATTCGCCAGCGAACCGTTCGGGACATTACTAGTGAGGACGTCCAGCATCGTTTAGATGACCAAAAGACGTCTAAGAACCCGGAAGTCCATCTATTGGCTGTTTGATAGACAGCCACTAGAGGAGAATTTAACCCAAGCAGGTAATTATTGCAGTTTTTAAAAAACTGCAAAAGGGTGATGGGAGTTGGCACACAGACCACTTCAATCAGCTGAAGTGGTCTGGGTGCCTATAGTTTCCCTTTAACATATTGAAGTTTCACAAAAATCACATGAGCTTGGAGTTATCAAAGGAGAACAGCAGACAATGTTACCCACTTTTTTTCATTATATATGAATAATGTATCACAATAGCAGTTTCAGGAAGTCAAGGGGTCTGCTAAAATTGCTTGATTTGAGAATCTTCAGAAAGACAACAACGGTACATGAAGCAAACATAAAATGCTACAGTATTTAATCAGGGGGATACATTTTGCTTCTCTACATTTCAGGTGTGTCCTGGGCTATTAATGTTATCAGTACCCAATGGAATGCTAAACAGGAAACAAACCTACTGTTAAATCAGAGACATTGCAGTGGTGGCACTAACTACTGATCTGTTTCATCTGGCGGTGGAGAACTAATGTACATGCAAGGCAATGGCCCTCACTCACATCAGGACGTCCCCCATAGAATTAAAAAGCTTTTCTATGGGGTTTTTGGGTGTCTCATAGCATGAGGATGTCACGCGTCAGTTAGATGACCAAAATCGCCTAACGTCCCGGAAGCCCTTTAGCGGCTGTCTGCTAGACAGCCACTAGAGGTGGAGTTAACCCTGGATAGTAGTTTTTGCAGTTTCTCAAAAACTGCAATAATTACTATTGTAGGGTTAAGGGACCTGGGAATATGCACCCGGAACACTTCAATGTGGTCCGGGTGCCTATTTTGTCCCTTTAATCCTCTGTTTAGCGCCTCTTAAAAATTAAACATCCTGTGTACCACAGTACTAACCTCAATTGCTTGCATTGTCCCATTATTACATTTATTATACTTATTTTGTATGTCTTTTTAGGGTTGGGGCTTTATTTTGTTTTTATTAATAAAAATCCACAATGCTGACAAAGTGTAATATGTACACCTATGGTTAGAGGTGATTGCTGGTCCTTCCTACTATGTGGACCCTTTAAACATAATTGACAGGAATCTCAATGTTGCCTTGTAATAGAAAGTTGGAATAAAATTATGTTTTTCCAATTACCCTTTTTGACATGATATCACCTTAAAGGGATATACTCAACATTTTCTTATAATTTAGTGCAGAGTAAAAATATTTGATATTAGTGATAATAGAACTGGCAGCAGTGATAATGTTGCATCTTCAATTCCTCTTTGATGTATTTATACTCACCATCCTTCCTATAAATTCTCAGTTGTCGCAATCCACCTCCTTGATAACATCATCAGAATTGCCGATTTTTAGCCAATCCAATGCTTCCCCACAGGGGAATAGGTGTGGAGGCAAGATAGGGGTGGGGTCAAACGCTGTTTTGGCCCATCAGCACTTCTTCATAGAGATGCATGGAATCAATGCATCTCTTTGAGGCAAAATCAGCATCCCATGAAGAGCGTGGAGACGCTGAATGGCAGTGCTGCCTACTGTGCAGCAATGCCCTAGGAAGCATCTCCAGTGGCCATCTGAGGAGTCGCCACTTGGAGGTGTCCCTGAAAAGGCAGTGTTTGCATGAAAATGCCTGAAGGCAATGATTATACTCACCTGAACAACTGCATTAAGCTGTAGTTGCTCTGGTGACAATAGCGTCCCTTTAAGATGATGTGTGCTGTGAAACATGTTGCAGTATGCTCCAGGATGTAAACATTAAAAAAAAATAGGACTGTGAGATACAGTCAATCATCAACAATAATTGCTGTCGCAGTTATACAATGCTCAATTGGTATTAGATTGATTCAAATGTACCAAAAAATAAGCTCAATGCAGACATTCATTTTACAATCTGTTTCCATTTTCAGTAAGCTGGACTGCTAGTAATGCCATCGAGGTCCTTACAAATGCCTAAAAGCAAGGTACTTATTTGATAATTTTTCTGTTGTTTTTTTCCACTCCTAATGTATGTGTGCTTTGATACTAACAATATCGACCCTGTGTTAATGTTGCAAGAAGTACACTGTCTAAAGCTTTTTATTGACAAATATTTCAATAAGAGATGAATGAATAAATGACATATTTACATAATTCACATCTTAGTCTTTCTTTCTTTTATCTTTCTTTCTTTTCCCCTCTCCCTCATTCTCTATCTTCCTTTGCTTCTATTCTTTGCTCTTTTTTCTTGTTTTCTCTCTCCCTCTATCTCTCCTTATTTTCACTTCCATTCTCTTTCTTTCAATTTCACTTCTCTTTTTCTCTCTCAAGGTAACATGGCAAATGACATTACAGCTCTGATATAATTGCATCACTCAGATTCTTGGCAATTTCAACGTTGGTCAAACAACGTTCCTGGTGTATGTGCGGTACGTGGTATGATAGCTTTGGCAGTGCATAACACGGCACTAATTAAATGGCTGAAGGATCAACTTCTTAGCGGGTGATGACATTATTATTTTATTACACAAGACCTTGAGTCTCAGAACATATAGATACAGTCCAAAGCATAAGACAGACTCTCACACATTACATTTCATCAACCAGCGTGTTATTGATTGCGTGTATTTTAATACTGTTCCCTCTGAACCTGTCTTCTGGTTCCCTCATATAATATCCTGGAATCCAAAATTTGTCACTGTTTGGCAGCAAATGAAGGACGACATTTGTTGCTCATCACTGATGAGACATAAAAAAAAACCTTTCTTTGGCATTAGTAAATTTCTGTAGTTTAAAAGCTCCTGCGAGCAGATGTCTTGCCAATATTGCAGTAACGTGTCTTCCCATGTGTTTAAATGCTTATGCTTTATTTGCATCCCTAACAAACAAATGACCCTATTATTTCATTTGAAGAACACACTGGGCTCATGGTAAACTGTTAGTTGGGATTAAACCTTCTTACTACGAGACATCTTGGTGTTCAGATATCCCCGGGTTCCCCTCTTCTCTGTGCTACAATGATATATTTTGATGATTATCTTTGTAAGTCAGGAAGTGTAACTTTCTAAATTGTGAACTGTTGGGAACTCAAAGAGAACTTAAAATTTTAGGATACATTTTAAACGAACATTACTAGCTCACTTTTTACATTTTGGCTTGGCTGAATCTCGATGAACAAAGAAAAAAGGAGCAAAATGGGTCAGACTGCTGCAAATTATATACATAACCCGACCATTTGGTTCACAGATCAAATGAGTAAAAATAACCAAATTACTTTAATTGCTCACTTTTCACTAGTCAGTAAATAAAACCAAGTAATCAATCAAGATATTTTCCCCTATTAATCATTTCTTTGTGCTGGTGCAATGTGCATAATTTATTATTTATTATTTTATTTATATTGACCCCTTCTTATCCCCCTGAACATGTTGAGCATTTTGGTGATATTTCAGCTCTAAAAAACAGGATTTCAGTAAAACATTTGATCGGCTGAATTACAGCTGAATTACATTTTTATCAGACATAAATCTCCAAGTGAACCTTTTGATGCAAACAGGATGGCAGATAAAGGTAGTTAAGGGCCATACTACTATAAGCACCATAACCACTACAATGAGCTGTAGTGGTAACGGTGCGTATGGTACCCATTTAGGGTAGAGTTTCAGACATATATAGTACAGTGTGAGCAAGAAAATGAGCATAATATGAAAGAAATGTTAAAGACTTGAAATTCTGTGAATCTGACATTTAGGACAACTTTTTAAGTTTCATGTTCTTATCACTTTTCCCCCTAACATTTTTTTTTTTTTACTCATAATGTGATTATTCTTCAGTTTCAAGGTTTTCTAAATTTGAAAGGCAGAATAACACAGAAAATGTTGGATCTGTATTGTTTTTTAATAAAAAAAAAAAAAAAAAAAGCGGAGTTTAAATTCTCTTTTTCAGAGACAAATAAAAAAAATTGCTGAAAATACACAGAATAAAAGCAAAATGCTACACTAACAAACATTTACGCTGTGTTTTGTGTTAGGTTCTAGCTGGGAGCTGAACAAATTGTTCTAACATCTGTTTATATAACTTCAAGGGAAGCAGAATGTAACACCCACCTACTTCTTCTACGAGAATGGTAATGTGTTCTATAACCATGTAGTTAATGCAGACTACCTGCAGTTCATTATTCAATAACCTCTAAATACTGCTGTTATTATCATAACGTGACATACTCTATGATGACTACAAGGTAGCTAGGAATATTTAGTAAAAATGTCAACAATTAGATTAAAAAGAAATTGCTGTAGTAAGGTGGAGTGTAAATCTATCTTAATCAGTTATCCAGTTTTGTATTTTTGGCATCAGGAGCCAAGCTGTAGGTAAAAACATCATGTTCCAAAAAACTTTATTACCCTCAAAATTAGTTCTATGCCAGCACAATCTATGTATGTATCACCAATGTAACCCATTCACTGCTGCAGAGTAGAAAGTACAACACTACCATATTTCTTAAATCAAGGAAATAGAATTACTTAAGATATTATCAAAGATGTTCTCACCCCCAAAATCTCCATGGACACTAACGAGCAGTGTATCTGAGTGTGTCTACGTATGCCAGTGTGTGTTTCTGTCAGTGTATATATCTGAGTGAGTGTGTGTGTGTGCCAGCTGAATGTCTGACACAATGTGTCAGTGTGTGTATCAGAGTGGGTGTGTATCTGTTGTCCAGTGTCTGTATCAGTATATATATATATATCTATATATATATAGATATATATATTTGTGTTCAGAAATTATCTAATATGTAATGGAATGTAGAAAAAGAAGCAAAGTTGGCTGAGGTGTGCCGAAACTAACGTACGAGTAGGCCTGTAAAAAGAGGGCCCACAAAAGTGAGTTTTTTTTTTTTTTTTTTTCAATGTATAATTTTTTATTGATTTTGTCATAAAAAAGAGACAATAAGAGAAATACATAACAATAAAAGTTAAAAGAAAGGATGAGTAAATAATATACGCTAAAGGATACAATAGGGTATATCCAATATGGGAGGAGACATGCAACTCTTACACAGTTTAACCAATACAGTTGATTTAACACAGCATAGATGCAAGCATTAAATTGGAGTTCGTCCATTGTAGATGATAGGACTCATCGCAAAGCTTATGTAGTAAGGTGGTATCAGTTACATACAGGATAATTCTGATATTAAATGTGTTACAAGGTGCCTGGAAGTAAGCGATCAATCAACAGTTCGTATATTTATTTATGTAAGGTGCAAGGTGCCGCTGCAGCGTAGGGCGCCGGGGTGCTCTGTAATTACAGTGGCGCGGGGAAACAATACGTCCTTGCAGCCAAGGAACACAGTAGGACTTACCACAATATCAAAGTATTATGCAGTCTCCAACCTAGCATGTAAAAGTAAGATAGGAGAGGAACTAAGAAGAGAGAGGAACGGAAAGGATGAGGTTGGAAACAGGGAGAGCGTCCGGACTAGACATCTAAAAAACATAATATATATCTTTATCACAATCTTTATCACGATCTAACAGTCAGGGTATGACTTGAAAAAGGAATCCCAGTTGAGCCAGTTTTTGAGGAATTTATCTACATTACTCCTCTGAGCCCATTCTCTTTCGTGATGATATATGGAATTCACCTTGGTCAATACCTCCGAGACATTGGGGGGGTGGGTACTCTTCCAATGGGCCGCTATGCTAATCTTAGCAGCTACTAAGATATTGATTACCGCGTCCCTAGATGGAAGCGTGCTTAAATTAGGTATAAGATGTAGCAAATAGTTGTCTAATGTGAGAGGTACATAAGTTTTACACAATGAAAGTATGGAATTTTGTACGGAATGCCAGAATGGCTTCAAGGATTTACAATCCCAAAAGATATGTTCAGTAGACCCCGGGTTTATATTACATCTCCAGCACAGTGGGGAAATCGTGGGGTAGCTTCTACTGAGTCTTACGGGGACTAAGTACCATCTCATGAGAAGCTTATAATAGGCTTCCCATAATGTAATGCAGTTGGATGATTGTTTAGTGCAATGTAAGGCCTGTTCCCACTCTAACATAGTGTAGGCAACTCCCATACTTTTTTCCCACTTGAGCATATAGGATAGTTTAATTACATCGGTAGGACCAACCAGTCCCGCGTAGCATATTGATAGAAATTTACACGAGGAATGGATTTGCGAGTTAGAGATATACCATTTAGTACCTAATTTGCTAAGCGCTAGGGGGTTTATGTAAGAGATTGAATTTGAGTCTACTAAATGTTTTATTCTAAGATATAAAAAAATATCTCGTGGTGGTATCTTGAATCGCTCTTGTAGTTCTGGGAACGGGCGGATACCAAGTTTATTGAATAGGCAATGGGTATGAGAGATGCCCAGAACTTCCCACTTACTCACAGGTAAATCAGGAGAAAGCAAGGAGAGGGCTGAAACGGGCGCCAGATAAAGCAATTCCTCCGGCGGCCACACTTGTTTGTTCCAAGTCTTCCAAGAACTTGCGAGGAAGGACGTTGCTGGGAGCGTGTCGGGATGTGTGAGGGCAGAAGATGACCATAAAACATTAGCAAGAGACGGTATGTGACTACAAGCAGATTCAAGGTTGAGCCACAGGGGGTTTGTTCTACCCGTCATTATGTCAAGACCTTGTGCCAGTACTGTTGCCCTATAGTAGTGTAGAATATTTGGGACATTAAGGCCTCCGTGCCTAAGTGGACGCCACAGTGACTGCGAGGATACTCTTGGGGGCTTTTTTTTCCAGATGTGGGCATTGATGGCAGTTTGAAAGCGTTTGAGAAGTGCATTTGGAAGAGCAATTGGGAGAGTCCTGAACAGATACAATATATGGGGTAAAATCATCATCTTGATAGAATTAATTTTCCCGAACCAAGAAATGTGAAGTTTGTCCCAGGAGCTCATCTGTGTAGCTAGTGTAGACAGAACCATTTCATGGTTTTCCTTAATGATATGTGTTCTTGATTTGGTAATTTTAACGCCTAAATAAGAGAGTGAGGAGCGTCTCCAATCAAAAAGATATTTACTTTTTAAGTCGTCTACTATTAGTACTGGTAGATTAATTGGGAGAATTTGGGTCTTAGCAATGTTATTTTTGTAATAGGACACATGTCCATAGGAGTGTAATATCTCAAGTAAGTGTGGTAGCGTGTTTGTAGGTTCGGTAAGAAACATTATAATGTCATCCGCAAACAGTGCGATTTTCTTTTCGCCTGCTGGAGTGAGGAGACCGGGGATTGCCGAGTCTGCTTTTATACGTCTCACCAGGGGTTCTAAACATAGTATAAAGATCAGGGGTGACAGAGGACACCCCTGTCTAGTGCCATTTGTGATGCGGAAACTCCTTGATGTGAAACCAGTATTAAAGACTTTGGCTGAGGGGGAGGAGTAGAGGGCCAGTACGGTTTTTATAAAGGTGTGTGATAGACCAAAAGCATCGCCGCCATGTAATCCCAATTTAGACGATCAAACGCCTTTTCGGCGTCTAAGGCTATAAGAGCTCCACTTTTGTTATGACTGTTTGTCCAATCCACTAAGTCCATACAATATCTTGTATTGTCTCCCACTTGTTTTCCTGGGACGAACCCCGCTTGTTCCTCTGAAACTAGGTCGGTTAAAAAAGGTTTAAGTCTGTTTGCTAACAATTTTGCGAATAACTTCACATCCGCATTGAGCAGGGAGATGGGCCTGAGATTACTGCAAATTGTAGGGGGTTTATTGGGTTTGGGTAACGTTATAACGTAGGCCTCCAACATTTCTCGTGGGAAAGAGCCTGAATCTTTGATTGCGTTAAATAGTTTAGTTATGTGAGGGATAAGTTGAGTTGCTAATTTGAGATAGTAATAATTCGAAAGCCCGTCAGGGCCTGGGGCTTTGTGCTTTGGAAGAGCTTTAATAGCCCGAGCAACTTCCTCCTCTGTGAATTGGGCATCCAACACATCATTTTGTTGCTTTGTGGCTTGTGGTAACCTAACATGTGATAGATATTCAGAAATTTCTGACATATCGGGGGTATGAGTGAGAGTGTCGTTCGTAAGGTTATATAGCTCTTCGTAATAGAGAGCCAGTTCATCCACTATGTTGTTGGGGTTATATATTCTAATGTTGTCCTTGGATGTAATATGAGGTATTTTGGTTTGTAGATATTTAGACTTTAATTGGTTAGCTAAAATCCTGCCAGCTTTGTTACCCATATGATAAAATTTTTGTTTAGTTGTCATCATTTGTTTAGTGTACAGTTGAGTTTGGATTTCATGAATTTCGTGTTGTATTTTAGTGATTTGTTTTGCTAGTGTTTTGGAGGGAGACTTTTTGTTGGATTGTTCTAGTGAGGCTAGTTCTTGTCGTAACGCTATGTCTTTGGTTTGGGAGCTCCTTTTGCGAAAAGAGCCCATTTTAATAAATTCGCCTCTAACTACCGCTTTGTGGGCTAACCATTGGGTTTCAGTGGTCGTGTCGGCGGTATTATTGAGGGTGAAATACTGGGATAATAGAGAGGCAATCTTATGCTGGTTTTTTGGGTCATCTAAGAGGGATTCGTTCAACCTCCATTTCCCTCGACCCTTTGTAGGGTACGGTGTTGTTAATGTGACTATTATTGGAGCATGGTCCGACCATGTTCTTTGGCCTATGGATTGGTCTATGAGGTGAGGGAGGGTAGACTTATCAATGAGACACATATCAATTCGCGAGTACGTTAGATGTACCCGCGAAAAATATGTAAAGTCGTGTACTGAGGGAAAAAGGCTTCTCCAAGTGTCGTATATGTCTTGGGAATGCAAGAGGTTGGAGAAGAGTTTAGCAGTTTGGGTACTTTGTTTGCTGGGCAATTTATTGCTTGTGCTTGTTTTGTGTCAATGGATGGGTCCAGGGTGCAGTTGCAATCGCCGCATATGATAACATGACCCTGTTTCATACGTGCGATCCTTTTAATTGTTTTGTTAAGGAAGGAGAACTGATTGTCGTTAGGGGCATATATTGATGCTACAGTTAGCAATATACCGTTCAAGTCTCCCACCAAGATAAGTACTCTACCCGAGGCATCTACATATTTCTCACGTAAAGTAAATACCCAGTCTTTATGGAACACTACCGCCACACCCTTAGATTTGTTCGGGGCATTTGCATAGTAGGCTGTAGGGTATAGTGCGGAGCGAATTTGGGGAGGGTTCTTTGTATTAAAATGAGTTTCCTGTACACAAACTATTGCTGCAGCTGCGTCCTTCATAGTTTTAAACAGTTGTCGCCTTTTGAATGGGCTGTTTAGGCCCCTAGCATTGATTGACATAATTTTCATTACGTGTTGTGTCATGAGCGTGGAATGGCGAGGACTGATAATGGATGAATAGCTGGACGTGCCGACACTTGATTGTGTTTGGCCTCTAAATATCTGTTATGATGCGGTACGAAAATCACCATGATAATACATAAAGCAACAAGGCGTAAACGCCTCATATGCAACTTGTCCTGTTTAGGGGTTTTGTCCGGACTTACAGAAGGGGAAGGTAAGAAGGTGAGAAAAAGGAAAAAGGTAACATAAAACCAAACATATTTACACACTTCTTCCTGAAAAGGAAGATATACAAAAGTCATCCTTGGGAGGGATGGAATAGCGATTCCAAGGATGAACGGGAGAGGCTATGAACTCCTCCCGACCTGAAATGATACAATAGTGGTATCGCACGTAAAAAAGATAAGTAATAAATGCAAATAATAACAAACTTTGTGTCATATAGGGCATGCCTTCATTCGGTGATCCACAGAGGAATGATGGTGGAGTGGGAACATAAATTTGCGACATAAAACATGTAGCTGCATGTATGATGCCCGATTGTCGTGTGGGATCTTCATAAGGCTAATAGACCAGTGGTCAACTTATAATTTTACAGGGGACATACTAACGGTTTAACGGTGTCTATACCCGTAGTATTAGTCTCCTTGTGGACACCAAGAGTCTTAGTTAAAGCAACTACGGCCTGTACTCAGAAGGCCCAACGAGTTATAGGGCCATTATTCACAATCAGAACACGAAAAGCATATATTAAGGAACCAACCTTGGACCATGTCACAAAGAAAAGTAACTCCGGACGTGGTCATTGTGAAAATGGCTCTCTTAGGCGTGTACAGTATAATGTTATGTGTGTGACATGCCATACAATGCACCTTATGTAATCTACTAAATCAACGTACAACATTAGCTGTTAGGATACTATGCAAGAAACATTAAATCGGAGTCAATCAGACGCATTCGGGTTGATGTACTCTATGCTCGGGTTAATGTACTCTGTGCTAGGTCTGGGCGTGCGTGATGTGGGGCTAATTTGCGGGCCGATTACACATATACAACCCAGCGTAGGGTATAGATTGGTAGCCTGCTAATACAGAACGAACTGACTGAGGTCAGTCAAACAGTTTCGGAGTAGGATAACCTACCAGGGTTTGTACTAAAGTGGCCATGTACGCTTATAAGACCCCTGTGGGACTTAAATATGAGGAACTGACCTGTGAACAGAGGGTAATGGAGGTACGGCTGGGCAATTTTTTTTTTTTTTTTTTTTTTTGGGGGGAGGGGGACATCACGATAGATGAACAAGAAAACTGCTATAGAAGTTAGTATCGAATAAGGTACCTGTGGCTGAGAGATAAGCACTACAAGTGTAACTTAGAACCTGTAACAAAGTCTCGTCAAAGTTCATGGCTTCTTGGGTGAGGCTTTAGCCATATGCCAATCTGCCTGGATCCGTTTTGGAGAAGTGTTGTCAGTAACATTCTGGGGGGGGCGACTGGGATTAGTATTGTGAAGAAATCCCTCTCTATGTATAATATTTCTTCCATATTCATTCGGTAGATATAACTACCAAACAGAGACCACCCCCTGGCTCGTTAAACTGCAAAGAATGCTTCAATTGAACCCTCTATCTGTGCGGCCAGCGTTCGTACTGCCGAACGTCACTTGGCTGAGTAAACGGCGGCCATATTTTTTCAGGCGAACAAAGGCAGCGGGACTTGGTCGTCGAGTGTCTGGAACTAAAATCGGACACTCGACTTCCTGAACACCAGTCTCAACAAGCGAACGCTGGATCTCTATTTCCCGAATAGCTAGAAGAGCGGTATTCGGTACTTTTGTGCATTCGAATGAGGGGAACAAGCACTGCTAAGAGCCAGGGGAATCCATTCGTATAATTATTTGGTTTTTACCACTTAACTGAATAGACCGGCAAAACCACCCAAACTCACACTAGTTACAATTTGTCCAAGGGGACACATTTTTTCAGCTGAGGTTACATGCACCACTTGTAAGCTCCTTAGACTGCTTTTCCAGACTCATACTGTATTTCATTTTAGCACAGCGAGTGTAAGGCTGTTTAGGTTTGGTACTACTGTAAGTACATTCTGTACAGGATTATCATTAGATTAGGTCCCTGTTTTATTTTAGTCAGTTACATAGGGTTATGATGTCTTTTATTTATTCATTCTTGATAAAAAAAAAGTGGTAATGGTGCTTAGAATGACCCATTAAATACATTAAGAATTTAAAACCTTTACTATTCTCATTGTATAAAGAAAGCAAACAAAAATTTTATTGGATGCTAACCTAAGCACAAATGTATCTTTTTTTTAATAAAATAGGGTTTTCTTCCATTAACCTTAAAATGGAAGCTTACCTGCAAACATCGAAGGGAAAGTAGTTCATAGCTCTATGCTAGCCTATTCAGCCACCAGAGAGTGATCGGCGTTTCAGAGCAGGACTAAAATATATATTCGATAATAAACCAATGGCTGCTGTCTGCTTAAAACTTAGGTGTCCTGGAGCAAAATAAAGGTACATATTTTTAAGCTCTAGACGTTTTCCATATTTACTTAAATGTTTGCAAATGTGTATAATTATGAATTGTATTAGAAATAAAGCATTCATGTCTCTTTAAAGTATTACATAGATTAAACCCAAAGTATTCTGTAATAGAACAAACTCTCCTTAATCGGCCTTTTATCTTAACTTGTTTTAATCTTTCATTTTGTAAAACTTCAATTTTCTTGTTTTAATTAGTTTGAATTTTTTTATAATTACCATTATATCCTGCAGCTAAAAAAGATATGTAAGTTTAGAAGAACAATTTGAAAAAAACTCTTACTTTTTAATGTATTTTGCGTATCTTAAAATAAAGTCGGAAGATCAGCTTCTATTACTTGGACAAACCAAAAATGTGAATACGGTGTGCTCATATAATTGACTATAAAATGCTGATGAATATGCTTGATCCTTTGTTAAAGGAACACTATAGTGTTAGGAATAAAAAGCTGTAATCCTAACACTATAGTGCCCATCTGCCCCTGTGACCTCCTCTTTCAGCAATGAAAGGGTTAAGAACCAATTAATTTACTTACCTCTTTGAAGCTGCAGGAAGCACATGCACCAGGCTTTCCACCTAAACTAAAAGAAAATGTGATTCATCAGACAAGGCAACCATCTTCCATTGCTCCATGGTCCACTTCTGATGCTCACGTATCCATTGAAGGTGCTTTCAGAAGTGGACAGCGGTTATCATGTGCACTTTGACCATTCTGCTGCTACTTGGCTCCATTTGCAGCAAACTTTGATGCACTGTGTTCTGACACCTTTCTATCATGACCAGCAGCTTTTCATCAATTTCAGCTACTGCAGCTCTTCCATGTGATCACACCAGATAGTCTAGCCTTCGCTCCCCATATGCATCAACAAGCATTGGGCACGCTTGGGACTCTAATGTTGGGTCACCAGTTGTGTTTCTTTGCACCACTTTTGGTAAGTACTAAGCACTGCATCCCAGGAACATCCCACAAGACTTGTCGATTTGGAGATGCTCAGATCTGGTCACCTAGCCTTCACTATTTGATCCTTTTTAAAGTCACTCAGATGTTTTTGCTGGCCCATTTTTTTTGTTTCTAACACATGAAATTGAAGAGCTGACTGTTCACTTGCTTCCTAATATATCCCTCCCTTTAACAGGTGCCATTGTAACAATGTTGTTCACTTCAACTGTCAATGGTTTTAATGTTGTGACTGATCAGCATATGAAGCTCTTAATCAGAGACTTACTGGGAGATTCTGAACTTGACGAACCCTGGAAATGTTCGTACTGTCCATTTTTTAGGTGTTCATGTGAATGCAGCTTTTAAAAGAAATTCTGAGATTGATAATCATTTAGATAATTTCCTTTATGAAGATAATTTGTTGATATAAATGGAGAGCATCTGAAAAGGTCCACTTTGTGCTATTTTAACTCAGCAAGTGTTTATGGGAAAGGCTAAAATTCTTCTTGATTAAACTAATAAGCAGTTACCATTTCATGAAGAAACTGTGGATTACAATGAAGGATAACAGCCAGCAGCAGAGTCTTGTAGGTAATCATGGAAAGGTTCAGATCGAGGCTCCCACACTTTATGTAGAATCCATGGGTCCAACAAGGAATTAATTAGTGGCTTTTCCTAATCACTGCCCAGAGAATGCTAGCCACCCGAGGACTAGTAGCCCACCTTCTGCCCAAATGTGTGTATATTGTTAGAGAACTCAGGGTAAAGCTCCTGAATGAATAAACCGCAGATATGACATATCATGTTCTACTCTTCACCCAGCCATTCTTCGAATGTTAAGACAAAAAGTATTTGGGGGCACACTCATAACATGCATTTTGCAGGAATGGTGCAGCCGTAGTGTCCAAAATGTACACATAATATATATTAAGGCGAGCGGACACATACAAATAAATGTATTCATTTATTAAGTAAGGCTACTTAAAATCACCTATATCAGCACACAAAAATGGGGATTAATTTCCACCATATGGCCATATTGTGTTAAGCCCATCACTACTTCACAGTACCCCAATATCGGTGAGTCCTACACTAATTCAAATATGGTAGACAAATTAAATAGTGCTAGTGCTAAATAAGCAAAAGTTTATTTTAATAATCTGTTATAATCTGGAAAGGCATGAATCATTGATTTCCATGAATTTATTTTCAATGTGTACTTTATTGAAAGAGTTTTTTAAAAGGTGTATTGGGATACTGAAAAAAGAGAAAGGGGAGGAAGGGGAACAATTCATTACAGAATACAATTAATGGCTTTGAACAAGAAGTTGATCATTAGAACTAGCTTGACTATAGGTTACATTAAATATACTCATAGGTTATTCGTAGTCAGTTCTATAGGTTTGCTGCAAATCATGTTGCACAGTACGTTCAGTAGGCCATCTAGTAGGCGGGTGGGGGTGGAGAGAGGGATCTCGTACCCACAATGGGAGATGGAAATTAGGAATTAAGGATTACAGAGGTGGCTAGGGATGTTAAGATATTTATTTACATATTAGCATTATCTTCAGGTCCGTGCGAATATGTGTTTATAGCATTAGCTACTTGTAAACCGTCTTCATTGTAGATCGTGTCTCGATTCATACATGCCCTAACAGGGTGGAAGAAAATCCCCTTGGGGGCTATATAGCTCCACAAATGATTAATACTATGCAAAGCATGTGCATACATATATACAGACACAGCTTACATACACACACATATATGTATATATATATATTTTTTTATTTGTTTTGTTTTTCACGTCATTCTCAGATATTTTATGCAAGATATTGTGTCAGCATATGGCCCACAATGGCATTTAACCTAACATATATGTTCAATCTAAGGTTGGTTTGTGTGGTGTGTATCAAGATAGGTTTCCAAATGGATTGCCAGTATTTTGTAATTCCCCTGCCCATCTAGAAAACTGCAGTAGGAAGAGAAATTGATTTTGTGAATTGATTACACAAAAGTGGCTTAAGAAGAAAAGTGTGGAACAAATTAGGAACTTAGAGGTTCCTTGAGTAAGTTGAGGGCATATGAAACAATTTTAATTTTACAGAGAATCTTGTAAGACCCAATGTACTCAATGCCACCTTTTTGGAAGGGATGTGGTGACAGCTATTTTGCATAGATAACCAAAACCTTTCACCCATTTGATTGACTGTTGCTGCCTTACGATAGTATTCAACATATTGCTTTTGAAACCTGTTTCAGGATGTTATGAACCTACTCCCAAGGTTTCTTAAAATCGGCTAAGTGTCCAAATCTGGCATTCCCTTTTCAGAAAATGAAGCCAGAAGAATAGCTGGATACTAAACATTGTTAATAAAGAAATGGCTCCTGGTTAACATCGTTCTGAGCAAACTCATCCCAAAGAAGCAGATCTAACCAGTTATAGTGTTAGTTAAACACAAAAACATGCCAGACATATCTAAATACACTGGCAGCTCCATTGGTGTTGGGGTGCTAGGAAGAAGAAATTTAAAGCGTTATGCCTATCTTTACACGAAACTGCAACCAGAACTTAAACACAAATGTGAAACCCAGCTCTGACACCATGGCATCAGGAACCGCGTGTAACCTAAAGAGTCAGCTGAAGTCAGCTGAAGAGGGAAGTTTGGTTAGAGCAAGTAATAGAACTTTCTAATCGGTCAACTTAAGTAGAAAAATATCTAGGACTAGGGTATGACCCTTAAACGAACACTTTGTTAACATAAATACATAAAATAAAAGACAACAATTTAGTATACATACTCCCAAAGGAAATATTTATGTAATTTGTTTAGCATGTTTTTTGGGGGGTTATATGTAATCTTGACTTGCAATAACTGCAGATCTAGTATCCGCAGCTAATGAAAGCCTTCTTCACCACTCCCCAGCCTGTCAGGATCGGGACAGGGATCCAACACGCAGAGTACAAACAGTAGCCAGATACGTATACCGGACCTTAGAATGGCCGGACTAACGTAAGTAGTACAGTATAGAATGGTCAAAGACAAGCCGAGGTCGAGGGTAACAGAAGACAGGTAAGCGAGAGACAAGCCGAATCAAGGGTAACAGAGATAAGCAGAGTAAGGTAAACAAGCCGGGTCAAAACCAAAAGGGATAATAGAACACACAAGCACTGAGTGACTAGAACAAGCTAGAACCACGACAGGGCAATGAGCTAATGAAAGAAGCTCTGTTAAATACCCTGTTCAGAGCAGTAACCACGCCTCCAAGGCGTCCTGATTGGTCCTGCAGCAATTGAGTGACAGGTCGTTCCGGAGGAGTGTCCTGATGACAACTTCCTGCCTAGATGCTGTAAAAGGCAGTCACTCCCTCGCGGCCGGCCTTGCATGACCGGATAGACCGTGGGGAAGGGAGCCATCAGGCCGTCTGGATGGAGGAACAGCTAAGTCTCTACCTCTTTCGGAGGTAGAGACCACAGGTACCCTGACAGTACCCCCCCTCTCAGATACGCCCACCGGGCGGAATACACCAGGGCGAGAAGGGAATCTAGAGTGAAACGCCCTGCGGAGACGGGGAGCATGCACCTCCTCCTGAGGTACCCAACTTCTCTCCTCAGGACCATAACCCTTCCAATCGACCAGATATTGCAGTCTCCCCCGGGAGATTCGAGAATCAACGATGGAATTGACCTCATACTCCTCCTGACCCTCCACCTGAACTGAGCGGGGAGGGGCGATCGCGGAGGAGAACCTGTTACATATTAATGGTTTTAGCAAGGAAACATGAAATGAATTAGGAATGTGTAAGGCATTAGGCAACGCTAAACGATACGCAACTGGGTTAATTTGAGACAGTACCCTGTAAGGTCCAATATATCGAGGAGCAAACTTCATAGACGGCACTTTTAACCGAATGTTTCTAGTACTTAACCATACTCTATCGCCTGGAACAAACACCGGTGCTGCCCTTCTACGTTTGTCAGCGTGTCTTTTAACCAGCGTAGAATTGTGCAGAAGGATTTGTCGAGTTTGATCCCACAACTTTCTTAAATTGGCAACATGAACATCCACCGACGGTATCCCTTGAGAAGAAGACTCCGAAGGAAGGATGGAAGGATGAAAGCCATAATTCAAGAAAAAAGGGCTAGAATGCGTAGAATCACAAATGAGATTGTTATGTGCAAACTCCGCCCAAGGAATCAAACCGACCCAATCGTCCTGGTGTTCTGAAACGAAACAACGTAAATATTGTTCAACTTTTTGGTTAGTGCGTTCAGCAGCTCCATTGGACTGAGGATGATAGGCAGAGGAGAAATTCAATGTGATGCCTAGTTGGGAGCAAAATGATCTCCAAAAACGGGAAACAAATTGGGAGCCTCTGTCAGAGACAATTTGGGAAGGTATCCCATGCAAACGGAAAATCTCCCTGGCGAATATCTCCGCTAATTCGGGCGAAGATGGGAGTTTAGGTAAGGGAATGAAGTGAGCCATTTTAGTAAATCTGTCTACCACAGTGAAGATGACAGTCTGCTTTTAAGAAATAGGCAAATCAACAATGAAGTCCATTGCCAGGCAGGACCAAGGCTTTTCAGGAACCTCGAAAGGGTGCAGAAATCCGCATGGAAGCGAATGGGGTAGCTTGGTCTTGGTACAAACTTCACATGCCCCGATGAATTCTTTAATATCCTTGCGTAAGTCAGGCCACCAAAAATCTTTAGAGACCAGCGCATAAGTCTTGCGGATGCCAGGATGCCCAGCCACCTTGCTGTTATGGAGACAGCGTAGCACCTCCAGTTGGAGAGCGGCAGGAACGAAGTGTCGATCCCCAGGAGTCTGTTTGGGTGCCAAATGCTGAAACTTCATGATCTCAGAAAGCAATGGAGAGTGAATCCTGAGATTCGTGTTCGCGATGATATTCCCCTTAGGAACTATGGAGGACAGAAGTGGTTCAGTTATAGTGGATGGTTCATATTGACGAGACAAAGCATCGGCTTTAGAGTTCTTAGAACCAGGTCTATACGTAAGAACATAATTAAAGTGAGTGAGGAACAAAGCCCAGCGAGCCTGCCTGGCGGACAAGCGCTTAGCCTCCCCAATATAAGACAAGTTCTTATGATCCGTTAGAATAGTAACAGGGTGTAGTGTCCCTTCCAGTAAATGTCTCCACTCCTTTAAAGCCTTAATGACCGCTAACAGTTCCCTCTCCCCGATGTCATATCTGCTCTCAGGCCCAGAAAATTTTTTAGAGAAGAAACCACAAGGGTGTAACGGTTTATCCACCCCTAACCTTTGAGACAGAACAGCCCCAACTCCTGTCTCAGAAGCATCGACCTCGAGCAAGAAAGGCAGAGTCGTATCAGGATGAACTAGAATGGGAGCTGAGGCAAAAAGTTCCTTGAGAGTCTTAAAAGCAACAAGAGCTTCCTCAGACCAGAACTTAGTATCAGCCCCTTGTTTGGTCATATTGGTAATAGGCGCAATGATAGAGGAGTAACCCTTAATGAAGCGCCTATAGTAGTTGGAAAAAACAATAAACCTTTGGATAGCCTTGAGTCCTTTGGGCAAAGGCCAGTCTAGAATAGATTGGAGTTTACCAGGATCCATTTTAAAACCTTCCCCAGAAATCACGTACCCAAGAAAGTCTACCTGAGACTGATCAAAACTGCACTTCTCCAATTTGCAGTATAGACCATGTTGCAGAAGTTTGTGTAACACCTTTCTGACCTGTCTATGGTGAGTCTCAATCTCCTTAGAGTGTATTAGTATGTCGTCCAGGTAAACAATAACACAATCATGCTGAAACTCCCTAAGTACCTCATTAATCAACTCTTGAAATACTGCAGGAGCATTGCATAGTCCAAATGGCATAACAGTGTATTCGTAATGGCCATACCGGGTATTGAATGCCGTCATCCACTCGTGACCTTGCTGGATTCTCACCAAATTGTAAGCCCCTCTGAGATCTAACTTGGTGAAGATTTTGGAGCCCTTAAGACGATCAAATAACTCGGTAATCAGTGGGATAGGATAGGCATTTCTGACAGTTATTTTATTCAAGCCTCGGTAATCGATACACGGTCTCAGCGTACCATCCTTCTTCTTAATGAAAAAGAACCCCGCCCCGGCCGGAGAAGAAGACCTCCTGATGAATCCCTTTTCTAAATTCTCCTGAATATACTCCTCTAGAACCGAGTTTTCCTGAACAGACAAAGGATATACATGGCCCCTCGGAGGCATAGTCCCGAGTAGAAGCTTAATTTTACAGTCAAATGACCTGTGTGGCGGCAAAGAATCGGCATTCTTCTTGTCAAACACTGCCCTTAAGTCTAGGTAAAGGTCTGGTATTTGTCTTTCTGTGGCCCGAGTAGGGTTCTCCTGTATGTTAATATTAGCTAATGGAGAAACCTTGCACAAACACCGATCCTGGCAGCCCTGGCCCCACGAGAGTATCTCCCCTAATTCCCAATCGATAATAGGGTTATGTTCTTTCAACCATGGGTACCCCAGAACTATGGGAACGGAAGGAGACGAAATGAGCAGAAGAGATAAATTCTCCACGTGTAGGATACCAACATTTAACTCAATGGGTATGGTCTCACGAAAGATAACAGGGTCTAGTAGTGGTCTACCATCTATGGCCTCAACGGCCAAGGGTGTCTCCCTTAGCTGGGATGGGAAATTGTTTTTACTAGCAAAGGCTTGGTCGATAAAATTCTCAGCAGCACCAGAATCTATCAAAGTCATAGCCCTTACTACTTCCCCCCCGCAAGTTAAGGAAACTGGTAGCAGAAGCCTGTGATCTTTATAATTAGGAGTAGAGGACAAAATAGAAACACCCAAGGCCTGTCCTCTAGAGAGACTTAGGTGCGAGCGTTTCCCGGGCGGTTAGAACAGTTCGAGAGTAAATGACCCTTAGCTCCACAATACATACACAAACCCTCTCTTCTCCTGTACTGTTTTTCCTCCTCAGAGAGGCGGGTATACCCTATCTGCATAGGTTCAGGAAGCAAAGATACCGTGGAGTCAGGACTTGGAAAAGCGGGAGCTAACCTAAAAGAAGGTCTCCGGTTCCTCTCTCGAGTGTTCTGTCTCTCTCTTAAACGTTCATCTATACGAGAGATGAACGAAATTAAATCCTCTAAATTCTCAGGGAGTTCTCTGGTAGCAACCTCATCAAGGATTACTTCAGATAAGCCATTCAAAAATACATCCATATACGCCTGCTCATTCCACTTGACCTCTGACGCCAGAGACCTGAACTCTAGTGCATAATCCACCAGTGTTTGGTTCTCCTGTCTCAGACGCAACAGTAATCTGGCTGCATTAACCTTTCTACCTGGAGGGTCAAATGTTCTTCTAAAAGCAGCTACAAAGGCGTTATAGTTATAAACTAATGGGTTATCGTTCTCCCATAATGGGTTGGCCCATCTCAGAGCTTTCTCAGTAAGTAGGGTGATAATAAATCCTACCTTTGCCCTATCTGTAGGATAAGAGCGAGGTTGCAATTCAAAGTGGATACTAATTTGGTTTAAGAAACCACAACACTTCTCAGGAGACCGACCATAGCGTACTGGGGGGGTAATGCGAGAAGAAGCACCCACTGTGGCTACCTCTAGACCTGAACCGACAGGAGAAACAGGGGTATTACGTATCTCCTCTGGTGGGTTATTGGCACGAGATAATAGAGCCTGTAGCGCAAGCGCCATCTGATCCATTCTGTGATCCATGGCTTCAAACCTAGGATCAGGAGAAGCCAGCTGACTGTTTGTACTTGCAGGATCCATTGGCCCTGTCGTAATGTCAGGATCGGGACAGGGATCCAACACGCAGAGTACAAACAGTAGCCAGATACGTATACCGGACCTTAGAATGGCCGGACTAACGTAAGTAGTACAGTATAGAATGGTCAAAGACAAGCCGAGGTCGAGGGTAACAGAAGACAGGTAAGCAAGAGACAAGCCGAATCAAGGGTAACAGAGATAAGCAGAGTAAGGTAAACAAGCCGGGTCAAAACCAAAAGGGATAATAGAATACACAAGCACTGAGTGACTAGAACAAGCTAGAACCACGACAGGGCAATGAGCTAATGAAAGAAGCTCTGTTAAATACCCTGTTCAGAGCAGTAACCACGCCTCCAAGGCGTCCTGATTGGTCCTGCAGCAATTGAGTGACAGGTCGTTCCGGAGGAGTGTCCTGATGACAACTTCCTGCCTAGATGCTGTAAAAGGCAGTCACTCCCTCGCGGCCGGCCTTGCATGACCGGATAGACCGTGGGGAAGGGAGCCATCAGGCCGTCTGGATGGAGGAACAGCTAAGTCTCTACCTCTTTCGGAGGTAGAGACCACAGGTACCCTGACACAGCCAAAGCCTTTCTGTGGCAGTCCAGTCACAGACTAGACTGGATCACAGCTCAATTAGACGTTTTTGTAAAGGAGGTGCCTCTATCTATCCAGGAACTACGGAATCTGTTGGCGCTATATAAATGGCAATAATAATAATAAATAACCCGATACCTCAATTTTGGCTCCCTGTCGATCAATATTATAAATGTTGAACCTTTCATCCAATGAAAATGAGTTAGTGGAAGAGGAGAAACAAAAACAAATTCACATATAGATTTCTAAAAAAAAAATACAGTGATTATATATCTAGATGTAAGCCACTTAAGGTCAGCAAAGGATTGCATAGACAGGAGATGGACATCAGTAGAATTAATCTTTGTCTGTTTTTACACACCTCAAATGAGGTTACCGGAAGGTCATACGTGACAACAGAAAAACAGGTCACAGAGAAAATAACCATATTTCTACCATTATTAGCAGTAAAACTATACACAGAGACTTAAAATAGGGGGATAGAAAAAAAGCCCAATGCTTTCCTAACAACTGATCATATTAAAATGATGTCTGACTATAAATATATATAGGCTGTCTGACTCCTGACCTGTCTATAACACACTAATAAGTTGGAGCAAAAAATATATTTCATACATCTTTACACCTAAAAATAGATGACATAAACTGATTATTTATAAAATGCCAACGTATTACTGAATGCTGTACAATAGGTGGGATGACAAATAAAAGCTGTTGCAATAGGACAAGTTGACAAGTTGAATACACAGTAACAGAAGGTAGTGAGGGCTCTGCTCAAATAATCTTACATTGAAAGGGAAGCAGGGTATAATTACAGAAAAAGTATGGATAAAATGTATTTCAAAAATAGAAAAAAAAATGCCCTCTCGGAGAGTTTTCAGGAAAATGAGAGGGAAGAAGGAGGAACAGTTTAATTGATACCATTTGGTGAATTTTGTAAAGGGATGGGGGAAAGTCTAACTAAGAAGGAAAGAGACTATTCCATATGAGTGGTAGAGCCTTCAAAACGTTAGGCAGTATGATAACAGTCAGAATGATAACAGTCAGAAGTGTGAGTATGAGTAGTAAGTGAGTAGGAGAGGAGCAGGCATTGTGCAGAGCAGAGTGGCATGTTGACCGTCACATTATACTATAAAGCTCCCCTGCACTTTATTACCCCTGAAGGACTGTTTAACTGGCAAAATGTTGCTTTGTAGTTTACTAGAAGAATACAAAAAGTGTACGTGGCACAAAACACCAGCTATATACAGTAAAAAAAATATGTTTAAAAAATGAAAAGCAGAATTATATGGTAAATACTTGTGCAAGCTGCCGTAAAACAAACAGAACGGCGTTAACCCTAATTTTTTTTTATATAGTGCCAACATATTTTGCAGTGCTTTACAATTTTACATCGGAGATATAAATCTGCAAGTAAACAACATACCAACTGATATCAACAAAACAACGGGTGAAGAAGGCTATGCTAAAATAATCTTAAAATCTGCTATTACCCCCGGCTCCAAAACACACACACACACACAACTTGTTCCACTTTTTTTTTTTTTGATGATTTCCAAAGGTAATTTTTTTTTTTTACCCTGTTCCACTTTTTTTATGAAAACATAACAAATACAGAATGTGACTGTAATTCTTTTCATAATAAATTCAATATGTGCCCTTACAGTGTAACGTGCCTACAGGTGTTTAAAATAGTCTTCGATTTTCAATGTTGTTATCTGAATTTTTCCATTATAGGTTATGTGATGGTTAGGTTTACTTGTTGTTTTATTTGTTTTAGTGAGTAATATTTGCCAAGTGTTTCAAAGGAAATTTGACAATATTTATCTATAGTTTGACAATTGTGCAAGTTTACCATATGCTGTTCCAACAACATATATCTGTTTAAAATGTATTCATTCAGTTTTGTGTGCAGTTTGATTTTCACACACTCCTGTAAAATTGTAAAATTACACAATATTTATCTTTCGTTTATTTGTTTTTCCTTTAATAATTATTTTTAAAATGCTTTAACCCGTATACAGTGTCCTTTATCTTGCAGTAATTCACACAGTCTGAAATGCATTATAAAAGCAAACATTGCATTTTACTCCCACAAAGTAAGTGTGACAAAAATAGATTAAGAAAATGGTCAGATAGCCTGATTATCGGTGTTACTGAAAACCTGAAGGCATTGCTAGCAGTTATGCTGGAAATCTACATTTAAGCAAGATGCCCACATACAGTATATGCCAGTGGTTCCCAAACCTTTTAGGTTCAATATTTCAATATCTTTCCCCAAGTAAAAATAAATTGCTAGGTTGCATATCTGTAAAACGCTGTGGCATATACTGGAGCTGTAGTATAATATATAGTGTTGGTGTTTGATTGAAGGGACACACACAAAGGCACACACTGACATTCACAGATACACACATACATACACATATGCCTACACATACATACACATACCTACACTGGCACACACAGAGATACACACATGCACACAGAGGCACACACAGAGATACACACTGGCACACAAACAGGCACACGCACGCAGAGATACACTGGTACATAGATACACACAGACACACTGGCACACACACATACACACAGTGATACAAACTGACACTCACAGATACACACTGGCATACCCACATGCACACTGACACACAAATCACACTTTACATTGTATTATCCCATTGCTTCCATACTTTTGGGTTGCAGGGAGGTGAGTTCCTGGGGCTGGCTGCTGTGGATGGAAGTCTGCCTGCAGTGCTCTTCCTCCTCCCGCGCAATCAGTAAGCCAGTCACTTCCTCCCAGCATGGTCTGCAAATATTAAAGGGGCTTGGTCATGCTGCCAAAGGGCTGCAGCACCAACCAGGCCCCAATGAGACCCGCCTAGGGGGAGTTGCCTGAATTCCTGCCAGCATCGCCGATACTATAGGGCCCGGTCGCAGTCTTAAAGGGCTGCAGTACCTGACTGGGCTACTGTTCAGCAGAAATGTTTCCCGATGCTATAGTAGCACCAGGGAAACACTTAGCTACACCCCTGTGTGCCCATCACAGTTTGGAAACCGCTGGTATATACAGTTACATTGCATATTTCTAAAGTACAGGTATTTAAAAAGTGATACAGCAAATTGTATTAATTTCTGGAATGCTAATGTAATGATAATATACATTCAACATGACCGTGGAATGGAATGATTCATTTATTCTTCCCCCTCCCTGACTGTAGGAATGAGAGGACCCTTTAAAACTTCCTTTCCTGTTTACTGTAAGGAGCAGATAGGCTGAAATTTTCAGCACATCTAAAGGCATGAAATTTGTGTCTAGTGTTTCTGGCAGAAACGTTACTTCCAATAGAGGCTGGTAATTATTCTTAGAGTATGTATGAGAGTGAGTGAGGCTTTATGGAGTAAATTTTATTCTGCAAAGAACATTAAAGTAAACATTATTATACTTGATTTTGTAAGTTAAGGGGTTAATGTTTGATATATAACTTAAAGGAACAACCCATCACTATAACTGTTACAGAACACTGTACTGGTTATGATGCCCAGGCTTGATTTCTTACATGGTGTCAGGGTACCTGTGGTCTCTACCTCCGAAAGAGGTAGAGACTTAGCTGTTTCTCCATCCAGACGGTCTGATGGCTCCCTTCCCCGCGGTCTATCCGGTCATGCTAGGCCGGCCGCGAGGGAGTGACTGCCTTTTACAGCATCTAGGCAGGAAGTAGTCATCAGGACACTCCCCCGGAACGACCTGTCAGTCAATTGCTGCAGGACCAATCAGGACGCCTCGGAGGCGTGGTTACTGCTCTGAACAGGGTATTTAACAGAGCTTCTTTCATTAGCTCATTGCCCTGTCGTGGTTCTAGCTTGTTCTAGTCACTCAGTGCTTGTGTATTCTATTATCCCTTTTGGTTTTGACCCGGCTTGTTTACCTTACTCTGCTTATCTCTGTTACCCTTGATTCGGCTTGTCTCTCGCTTACCTGTCTTCTGTTACCCTCGACCTCGGCTTGTCTTTGACCATTCTATACTGTACTACTTACGTTAGTCCGGCCATTCTAAGGTCCGGTATACGTATCTGGCTACTGTTTGTACTCTGCGTGTTGGATCCCTGTCCCGATCCTGACACATGGGACCTATTAGTTTCTAGTCTGGAGAGCCAGGAACACTACTGGGCTTAGCTCACAAAGATAATTTATGGTTCTCTGAGAGGTAGAGTATGGTGCCTGTTAAACCACAGGTAAAAGTTTAAATTGTTTTAAAGCAACTACTTGCATTGGGTGTGCCAGGGCACTACTGACACCATAACCACTGCAGCGCAGAGTGTACCTTTAATTTACTTAGTAACAAGATAGAACCACTGGTTAGCACAGTAGTAACTTCACTGCCTGGGTTTCGGCAATGGAACGCATGCTGGAACGCATGAGGAACTGAATGGCGCATGGGATGACGTCATAGGAACCGGACCACTTGCTCCGAATAATGGGTTATGTGGACATTGGGGGAGGTATAAAGGGTGGAGGAGGGAAGGGATTTTTACTGTTCACTTGTATCCTGTCATTATATGCTACTGAAGTCCCTGAGGACGAAACGCGTAGGACCCCTGGTGGTGACAGAGAGATTACACCTTTTGTTTTATACTGTGATGAAAGTTATTACATTTATTTTTATTATACTTTTAAATGTGCACTACAATTTTATTGCCTCTTTTTTCCTGAGCACATACATCCCATCTGGTCTATGAGACATTGAATATAGAAGGAAGAATTGATTTGGAAAAGGCATCTATGCTGAAAAAAAGAAACCTATGTTAAAGGCTTTTTAACTTCAGTGAAAGTGTGAGTGGCCATTTGTGAATTTTACACCCATGGTTCATTCATATACACAGTTATACGCTATGTTCTTTTTTCATCATTAATTTAGCAGATCATCCCCTATTTTTTGTACATATTTCATTGAAGACAAGAGGAAGTCTTCGGGGAAGTTCTACCCTGTCCAGGGAAGTTTTTTTCTGCTTATATCCTATTGAGAGCTTATTGCACTGTGGTTTGTGTACACACACATTGTATTTTTGCATATTTTTACCTAAGTCAGGTGTATTCAAAAAATTAAAATAAATAAAAACTATTACATTCTGTGAACATTGAAGTTGGTGTTTAATAAGTGAGTACACTGGATATTTTTTGTTGAATCCTGGTCAGACCACATTACCAGCATATGTCTTTGAGCAAAACACCTAACGATATATATATCTGCCTAGCTCAAGCACATTTGAGCAGGGCTTTCTTCACCTCCAAATCTCCTCTTTCTATTAAGGTAAAGTGCCATATTTATTATATAAATAATACATGCTAACAATAATGGTAAGTTTATCTAACAGTCTTGGAAAACATACAATGTCTGTAGACACATTTAAAAGAAAACTGTAAAGAATAATAACACATAGCAGCCAAACGCAAATGTCTGTGAATCAGTGTAGCAATGAATTTATTTACAATACCGCGTTAAAGATCATTACAAATAACTACTAAGGTATTTTTCTATAACACAATAACATTTTGTCATCTTCTCTGCTGAGCAATAACATCAACATCGCCTGCCATACATTTAACGACATATCAATATAAACGATTTCAATTTTTTATCCATTTACTTCGATAGTATAATGAATGAATAGCGTAAGGATTTTGGAATTATTTATCAGATATTTCTTGTGGAATCGATTGTGATGCTGTCAACACATGGTTAAAGCAAAATATGAAAAGAAGCACATTATTTAATAAAAAGAGGTATATCAGATGAAAATGTTTGATAAAATCCTATATTTTTTCCTGTAGGTAAAGACAAGCTGTTAAAGATTTTCCCATGACACGTTCTGATAAGACCTTTAAATTGATTACTTTTTTCCATTCAGTCACTTTTTTTGTTGATAAGATTGCAATCTCCATGTTACACATTGTTTTTATCATGTTTAACTGATCCATTGAACCAATATTATTTTATGCTGCCGTCATCCTACATGACAGGGGGTAAAATATATACAGGTTCTCCGAAAACAATGGAGATTTTAGAAATATTAACGGTACACTCCAAGCATCATAGCAACCTATCATCCCGGCGTATGTCATGGTGCAGGAACTTCTCTTTCTCTCTATTTGAAGTAAAAAAATAAATACATAAATAAAATAAGGCATTTTTAAGAAGTTAGAACTTTCTGATAAATAAAACAATAACAAAGTTTAAATATTACTAACTGTTAAAATTCGACTAAATGTTTTTTTTACAAGGCTCTTTAAATGAAAAAAAATATCGCCGACATTTAAGTTACTTCTGTACAATTCATTTTTTTCTCCTTAATTTGACTAAACTAATACACTAACAGACAAATTAAAAAATAATAACTTAAAGGAAAAAAACATGCAATTGCACCAGGATCGAAGGCCAGTAGAAAATGGAAATAAGAAGTAGAAAAAAAATAATTTCTAGTGCAATTTTAAAGGAACACTATAGGGTCAGGAACACACGTGTGTATTCCTGACCCTAAATTGTTAAAAACACTATGTATGTCACTGCCCCCCACGCTGCTCTCTTTAAATACAGTAATAACTCACCTTATTTCCAGCATTACGCGGGCTCCACCCACCCATTGACCCCTTGGCTGGCATAATTAGAAATTATGATCTCAGCTAATCGCAGTGAATTCCCATATGAAAGCATTGTGATTGGCTGAGATTGTAAGCCAATCAGCCAAGGAGGCAAGCCGAGGGGCAGATCCAAACACCGCCCTGGCTAATCAGCAGAGATGCATTAAATCAGCAGAGCCTGGAGACGCTGAATGTCAGTGCTGCAAACTGTGCAGCACTGACCCAGGAAGTACCTCTAATGGGGGTCTGAGGAGTGGCCACTGGATGTGGTTTTAAGCTATAAAGTAAACACCGCCTTTTCTCTGAAAAGACAGTGTTTACAGCAAAAAGCCAACAGGGACTGACTATACTCCACCAGAACAATTACATTAAGCTGTAGGTGTTCTGGTGACTATAGTGTCTCTTTAAGTAAAAAATAATTCTCAAATTGTATCTTTATTTTAGTTGGAGCCTTCTATAAACTCTTACCAGGTTATTCACTAAAGTGAGCATTAAAAGTGAATTTAAAATGTAAAATCAAAATAGCTGAAGTGGAAAAATTCTCTAAGTCAGCTACACTTTCAGGTCGGCTATTTTGGCCCTAAATTAAAAATTCACTTTGAATTTACTTTAAATTCTCATTTAGTTTAGATTATTGTCCCCCAACATTTCAGCATTGGTGTGGTTAAAATCTGTTTAACTCATTGCTATTCCTGAGCTGGCAGAGCCTCTTCACTGTATCTCTAAGTCTTCTCCTGAGAAGGTTCATAATTGATAACTTGCGTTCAATCTGAAGTTTCTTATAGCAAAGCGTTAGGGCATATCAATAGTGCTTCTCATGGAGAATTGTTAAATCCAACGTCTCTGTATGAAAATAACTCCTATCACCTTCCGCCTGAAGAATCGTAATGTGAGCCTGACATGAATGCATGCCAGGCTGCTTGCCAATCTCATTGACTGGCCAACTAATGGCGTACTATGCAGACAGTGCTCTGAGCTTGATGCAAGCGTGTCTAGTAATGACCTCACTCTGTGCTTTCTGGGGCAGTTCCCTGGTATCCCTCAAAGCTCACTTGTATACTCCTCTCCTTCCCTCCTTAATAGCAACTCCACGTACGCAGCATGGGACAGAGAAAAAGGTGAATGTAGTGAGTGTAGATTTAAGGGGACATGCCACAGTGTTTGAGAGACCGAAGCAGCAAGAGTATTTGCTCAGTGTGCAAAGTCAGCTTTACCTTAACTAATTCATGGTAAGCTAATCTACACAAGTTGTGTCCTTCTACACCCCTTCTAAGTTCCCATGATTCAGGTTGGAACATTGAGAAACGTTGTTTTGGCTATTGTTTAATGAGCATGACTCCTTTACTCTTTTTGTGCCATTTTTTAAAAATACATTTTTATCATTATTATCATTCTAAAAAGTTTTTAAGAAATGTTTTTCCAGTCATTTTCTTTATTTTCTTAACTTGCCTACAATCCCAACGGTAAGTCAAAATAATGTTTTATCTTAGCAGCTCCATTGTGTCATTGATACAGATTTGGTTAATGATTCTGTCTCATAGATGTCTATTTTTATTCAATTATGAGTTTCACGTTTATATCAAACTACCCTATTACATTTCCTTGAGAGGATCTATCTAAAAGAGCTATTTGTCTTCAAATTGCTCTTAATCATCGTAATTATTTGGTTATTAGTTGACAAATGTATGCATGAATCAGGAATCTTTTTTATATCATTTTGTGTAAAGTAATTAGATTATAATTTACCTAAACAATGTATTTGTTTAGGCCTGTTCATTTAATGACTGTTAGGGGGGTGGGAGAGGGGGGGGGGGGGGGGGGAGCCAGTATAATCCCATCATTAGCAGATGAATAGTGAGTTAATAGACTAATTGTGATAATGTACTTTATTATTGAATGTACTTAATAACTCAATAAATTACCTTGTTTTCACTTAAATGAAGCTGAGATTGGAAAGTTCAACTAAAATGTTGTCGTATAATCCAATATTCAAAGTCTTATTATAATATGAGATATGTGCACCTTCTCAGCCTATGAAACGGAGCCCCCTGCCCATTGCACAAAATTTGTCTGAATTTACATTTGGAACAAACCAAATTGCACATGTCTACTAATTTTTTACCTATTGTTTTGAATTGCAAAGCAATAGGATCTGGGATGGGTAGTCCCTGATATGAACCCAGATTTCTCCAGATGTTTAATTTGTCCCCTCTCCTATGCCACCACTGACTGTCCTGCCACTTCTGTAGTAATTCTTCCAGGTAACATCCTGCCCTCTACTCACTGTACTCGCAGGTATCATTTACCCATGTAGTTTTTGCCCCTCTACCCAGCCCCAACTTTCAAACAATCATCAATTCTGCTTATTTTTTTTCTGTGACACTTCAGACACATCTTCATAAAAAACACTTTCTGGCTCATATGACCCTTGATTATACTCTCTACCAACAGATCAGCTAACTTTGTCATAGTACTCCAAAATAACAGAGATTACACTACCGTTTCATAGTTTTTGTTTTTTTTTTAATTCTTTATTTTTATTGTGCAATAAAGATTACATACAAGCCTGCAGTGCCACGATAGCAGTAACAGGCATAGTGAAGCAAACAATATCATGACAGGGTTAGACTGCACATTTTTTTTATAGGTAAACAGGATGGTGCTATTAATGCCTGAGGGTGCTGAAGTAGGATTATTAGTATAAGGCAGGCATTCAGGAACGAAAGGCATAATATGGAAAACAAAAAAGAAAATTAACTTTGCTTGGACCCCATGGATTTTACTCACATGGAGGCTGAGTAAAGTAATTTTAATATAAATTAAATTAATTATAAATTAATTATATTATTAATATAAAGCATTATACTATTGGGTAACATGCAGGATGAAATTCAATATAGTTTTTAACTGATTTCTCCAAGTCCCATCCTTATAGCCAGAATGCTGTGGACCACGTGTCCTTATGGCTCCATGGCACCAAAAAAAGGACCAAGTGTCGCTTAACAATATGAAATAACCATAAACATTTATCCCTGTTATGTGCGAACTTCGTGAAGCATTGGGCAGCACAAGTCTATCTCACAACGGCCACAAAAGTCTAGAGCAAAGTATACCAGATGAGAGGACTGATTACTATACCGGGTACTATACCATATTGCAACATACATCCACACTATTGGATACTTTTATAGTAACAGTAGTGTAACATTGTATAACTGTTTTTTCTACCACTGGTGTTTGGTTAAATTGTAAACTCTGCAATTTGAGTTCTGGCCACTGTCTACAAAACTGGCATTTACATTTTTTTCTTTTAAATTATTGATTTTATGAATAAATAGACTGTATTGTAACATACATCTTGTGTCATACTAATATATTAAGTTTTTTAGAGCATTTTTGCTCACACTGATATTATATTTATGTTGTATTCACCTTAAGGCTCACTTTAAAGGGGTAGCAGCTACTGTGTTATTGTGTCCGAAGACAATATACAGTTGTAATCAAAATTATTCAATCACAAACGCATGTCAACCTTGAGGAAGAGGCAAGGAGGATAGCAACAGCCAAGTACCTTAAAAGAGTCAGACAGAGTCAGACAGGTCGTGAAGTACCAGCTCAATGGCAAGAACAAGATCCTACCAGTCATCAGGTACCCAGCTGGAATAATGACCTGGCCAAGAGAAGAACTGGTCACCATGGATGTCAAGATGAGGAAACTACTCAATATGAATGGAGGATTCAATCCAAAACCCAGCACCCAGAGACTGTACACCTGCCGGAAGGAAGGAGGTTGGGGTCTGATGAGTTTCAAGGCCACAGTCCTGGATGAAACACAGAACATCCACAAGTACATCACAAAGATGGCTCCCAAAGATGAACTGCTAAGGGAATGCTTGAGACTTCAATAGATAGAGGATGCAGAAAAAGAGGACGTTTCTTGGCAAGACAAGCCTCTTCATGTGGTGTACCAAAAGCAGATAGTGGATGTGGCTTACATGACAAAATCCTACCAGTGGTTCGAAAAGGCAGGACTGAAAGACAGCACTTAGGCACTAATCCTAGCAGCACAGGAACAGGCATTCAGTACCAGATCAATAGAAGCTGGAGACCCAAGGTGCAGACTGGGTAAAGAGGCCTCTGAGACAGTCCAGCACCTACTACCCGACTAGCATTAGATAGGTTACTGACTTGCTATGGAGGCTTGGCGTTACTTGTTAAGTATATACCAAATAAGTTTTGGTGGGGAAAAGGTGTGGATGAAAATCCCTTCCACCTGAAATAAGTGGATAGTAAATGCAATGTTAAACACAAATACACACACCAGGCAAGTCAGCTTTTACCACAGAAATTCACTTTCAACAGCACAACAGTGCTCTCAGTGCTGTGGTAAAAGTAAGTCTTATGGCTTGCCTGGTGTGTGTATTTCTGTTTAACATTGCATTAACTATCCACTTATTTCAGGTGGAAAGGGTTTTCATCCACACTTGTACCCCACCACAACTTATTTGGTATATGTATATATATTTATACATTCACTCTATTATTATGTACTTACAAGATAACAGAGTTTATAGTATTTTGACAGCCATGATTTTATGTGTTAACATTTCAGCTGGTGTCTGCTTAGTATAATCCCCATTTTCATTTCTACCCATGCAGAACGCGTTCCTAATAAATGTTTAGGAAGCAATTACTCATGCTATAATTTACTTCATTGTTTATTGTTCGGCTGCTCTATTTTAATTACTTGTTTTGCCTATGTTAAAACTCCGGATATGAATCGTAAAAATGAGTCGTACACAACAAGGACCATGTACAACTCACAATAAACACAAAGACTTAAAGAAAGTCATTATATAAACACAAATGGCCACAAATCCCATTGTTTATTGATAGTAGCAAAGCTTGTTGTGAAAGAAAACAATTTTAACTTTAAAAGGACTTACTATGACTGCAGGATACTTTATTGAAAATATTCCAAATACATTAAACAATGACCCAAACTTTGTAGAATAGCATTTAACTGTCAAAATACCTTTAAATTAACTAATTATTTGCACTTCATAGAATGAATTGCTTGGGGGAATGATAACGAATACTGCATAATAAAACCACTTTAAAAAGCCAAAACAAATGGTTCAAAATACATTATTGAGACAATATACAATGTTTGGATCGAACCATAGTATATTACTGTACATCTGGTAAAACAAGAAAGGTGCAGTTTTAGCAAGGTTTACCAAATCATTTAATCGTAACAATTGCAGCGTGAAAATTGTCATGAATTCAAATTCCAAATCATTAAGTTGGTTCTATGATTTGTAAATCACTTTTGAAACACTTTGAATTCTCAAAAAAACACCCTTTATTAAATAACTCCATTAGTGTATATGTTATTTATGTATTATTATATGTAAGTGTATCTGTATAGGTATGCAAATACAAGAGATTGTGTCTGGTCCCTGAGCAGTTTATAGTTGGTACTATTGACTAGAGCCTTAAAGTTTAAAGGGACACTATAGTCACCAGAACAACTGCAACTTATTTATTTGTTCTGGTGAGTAGACTCATTCCCTTCATGCAGACACTGAACCTTCCTCATAGACATGCATTGATTCAATACATCTCTATGAGGAGATGCTGACTGGCCAGGGCTGTGTTTGACTTGTGCTGGCTCTGACCCGATCTGCCTCCTTGACAGTCTCAGCCAATCCTACAGAGAAGCATTGTGATTGGCTCAGACCGCCACTTCTGATGATGTCGGCAGGCAGCAGTCTAGTCAGGGGCAGAGGCAGCAACTGCAGACTTGAATACAAGTAAGAGGCAAGGGGGATCCAGGGGGGCTAGATGGTGGTTTCAATACTATAGGGTCAGGAATACATGTCTGTGTTCCTGACCCTATAGTGTTCCTATAAGTAAAAAAGGAATAAAGGTAGCCCAGGTATTATTACAAATAATAGTCTTTGCCGTGTTCTCTATAGAGTAGTCAGGTACACTTGTCTTAGATGCCAGTCATACATTCAAGGAGATGGGGGGCACTGAAATTAAACTAGATCTTCTTAACAATTCAAAAATAAAAGTGTTTCAGACTGTAAAGGTGGCCATACCTTTAATAGCAGAAAGTCCAGGTACACAACATGACGTTAATAGGACATTGTTGCAGTTTTGACAAGGTTTTGGTCACGTGATGTGATTTGACAAAGTTCAACACGTGAATTAAAGGTTGTCACATGAGCAGCAATTAAAGTCTGCTTTTACAAGACCCCTGAGTTTCTGTACCTGGTACCTTACATGCAAATCATGTCAGTAACCTCTCACGGGTCATTTCAAGCACCATAAAACCTTTGCATGATTCCCCTGCAACAAGTGTCTGTCTCATAACTGCTGAATTTTCATCTTGTTGCTCAGCATAATTTTAATAGTAACATAGCATAACACCCATAATTTTACAATATAATCCTCGTCCTCTGTCTTTTCTCTTTCAGATGATATCATTCATCTCCTTTTCTATTTCATTGCGTTTTACCTTTTGATACCTTATAATATTATGTTTATCTTACATGTGTCTTCATTTGGTATCAGGTTCACCCAACATCCAGAGATAATTTCTTTATAAATTTATTTATTTTGGATTCATAGTGATTTATTTCTTATCTTATTTTCCTCTTACATTGATCACGACTGCAGTTATATTTCCAAATCTAAACTTTCTAGCTCTTTAGACGTTTCTGGCATCCTCTTCATGAATATTTCATCTGCTTCACATAACATACAATCTGCTGCCAGACAGACAGTTTTATCTTTAAACTAAACATGGGAACATTGATTTTGAAGACAGAAAAGGACCAACGCACCTATCTATTTCTTTTAGTATTTAGACAAAACACAGATTATTCCTTCCTTTGATTTCTGTTCAGAATGACAATGTATCTATTCCAGGTAACCTATTTTACCCTGATTGTATTTGTTATCACCACCCCTACTGTAAAACTAGTCTGTGTATTCACTACTATTAAAGTAAAAATCCATCATCCCCTGATGTTACCCTAAATTAACTTTATTCATTTGCAAATCATGCAATCTTCTTCTCACCACCATCCTTTTGAAGAAAAGTCAATTTGATAGATAGATATTGTGGCGAAACCAGCTTCGCCACTGTGAACTGGAGAGGCCTGGCTGCTGGCCTCCTGCCCGCTGACTATGGCCCCTGGACGTGTTGCACTTTAGAAACTATATTTGGGCAGGTAATAATTTGTATTGCTGCTGCTGGCCCTTTAAAAGCAGCGATGGACATATTGGGACTTTTGGGACTAATGTCCCTTTAAGACTTTGTAACATATCACAGTAATACTGTCTTAAATATTATGTAGGTATTTATGTGTTCAGTTAAACTGGGGATATGTAGAAATGTGTGTTTTATGTGTTAAATGTATCAGTATGTAATTTTATGTCTTTTACTGTCTTTTTGCAACCATGTGGTTAATGGAGTCTGACTCTAGTCCTAGATAATTGAATTACTTCTCCAATTATCTCCAGGGCAGAAGGGAGGAAGCCGGGATGCATTGTGGGGGATGTTTTACTTCTGTTTGAGCCAGATTGTGCCATGCTGCAAGCCCAGGCCCAAAAGATACTTTTTAGTAACTTTTAAACTCCTGGTCGGATTCATGCCATTTTTTAATATGTTGTTCCCCTGAATGGATTGATTGTGGATATGTATTTTTATGTGAATGTGATGTATGGTTTTAAAGTTATGGAAGTTGTGTAAAAGTATATTTTAAACTGTATGCATAATGGGATTATGTGTCACACTAAGGGGAGGGGATGTGTGGGAGGTAACATCTATGTCATTGGTTCTTTTATGCCTCCCCCTGGGTGTGGCCTGTATGTGTGAGTTGGAAATAAAAGCCAGACTGGGTGTCCCAGTCTAGAGTTCTTGCTTAACCCTCAAAGCGATGTGTCGTCTCGTTCTTTGGGGGAATGGGATTGTTTGCTGACTGCCAGGAGTGTAAGCCGATGTCTGCTTTTCTTGTTCAGCTGTCCCAGTGTTCGTGTGGTTCCAGTCGGGAGAATGGTGTTTGCAGTAGCTGCCTGTGCATCTAGAAAGGGGATTATCGCCTAAACTGGGTTTTACCCTCTTGTAAGTGAAACGGTCCGTTACAGATATATTATAATACGATATACGATATATATATATATATATATAATGGAACTGGGCATATCACATTTGTTCATCTGTGCATCTGAGAAGTGTTTTGATGTCCACTTAACTTCACCGGAGGATGAAGGGTCTGAATGTTCCTCTCCAACTTATCTTGGCGACTACTGGCACTATCCTTACAATCTCCTCTTCTTTGCCTAACAGGGTTATTAGTAAGGGGGGGGGGGTACAGTTGGTGGTAGCTGGTTGCACAGAATCAGATACAATATCAGTGGACTTTCTCTTTCTGCTTCTTCCATCCATAATACTGAGTTGTGGTGTTTTGTAGATCTTGGTTCAGGCTGGCACTAGACCCCTCTGTCTCTACTCACTTCTTTATACTCACTTACTTGCCACACAATTTGCCCTTTGCAAGTCTGTCTTCTGGGAGCTATTTAGAGTCATCACAAAGTTTGCTGCAATACATTTGCCTCAACCCTTGGCCTTTGGTGAAAGTGGAAGCTGTCACAACATTAGCCTGTACACTTGCACTGGGTTGATGGTTGATGAAGTCATGTAGGCTACTTTTCAATGAAGTGGTCTTGCCAATTAACCCCTTGGTTACCAGACTGCTTTTCAATTCTCTTACCGGTTGGTACTAGGGCTGTCTTTTCCATGTCTGCTGTGTTTGTATTTAGCTTTCATTTTTCTCTTACTCATTTATTGTACCCACACATATTATATAATGTTTTTGTTGCCATTACATGGTCTTTCTAAAGATACCATTATTTCCATCATATCATATAATGTACTATAAAAAAATTATAAAATATGATGAAACAATTTAAAAAAATACACTTTTTGGAACTTTGACCCCCAAAATCTGTTACCCATCTACAACCGCCAAAAACACCTGCGCTAGATAGTTTCTTAATTTTGTTTAGAAATACCCAATGTTAACATGTTCTTAGCTTTTTTTTTGCAAGTTATAGGGCAATAAGTACAAGTAGCACTTTGCTATTCCAAACCATTTTTTTTCAAAATTAAAGCAAGTTACACTGATATCTGTCAGGAATCCCTGAATAACCCTTCACATGTATATATTTTTTAAAAGAATACAACATAAGGTATTAAACTTGGGGTATTTTGACTCTTTTCATGCAACCATTTTATCACCAATCTATGCCAAATGTAAAAAAATAGCAATAGCAATGTAAGAATACATGTACGGAGAACTTTAAGGGCTACTGCCAAAGAACACCCCAATATGTGTTCAGCTTTATCTCCTGAGTACAGTGATAGCCCCCATATAGGTGTGTTGGGTTCTCTGGGGGCTAAACTACCTTATTTGGAGGGTGCGCATTCCAATTTTCTAACTTGGAATTCTTACAGCTAGTTATCATGCACGCATGTCCTATTTGGGACATTTTTGAAGCCAGCCAATGTAATTAACCCCAATCAAACCATATATTCTTGAAAAGAAGACATCCTAGGTTATTTCAAATGGTGGTATTTTAACACTTTCCATGCACTAATTCTATCACCAATCTTTGTCAAACTTTTGGGATGTCATTTTTTGTGTATGTTTCTCTCACATTGTAGTTTAGGCATGGATTCTCAGTTCCTGTTATGTGTTACTGACAAAGAAAACCCCCACTAAATGTATTTGGGGTGTTTTCTGTGTGGGTCCCTGTAACTTAGAGATAATTGAGTTACCAGTCTTGGACTCAATTATCTCCCAGACACAGGTACGCCGGGGAGGAGTTTATGTTGAACTATATGGAGACCCCCTGCTGGGGGTCTGGGTATAAATTGCGTGTAGCATGTCCCATTAAACCAGTCACTCCCAGCATTAAGTCTCAGCTAATGTCTGTGGGGGAAAGCTATAATCACACAGCTTTGCTATAATCACTTAACAGCTACAATCACTAAAATCGGCGCTGAGATCCAGAGAGGGGGAAAAGGACATCCTTGGCAGCGAGACCCATGTCCCTAACTGGGTGACCCCAACACCCTCAAATCCCAGCCAACAATTTATGGGCATCAGTTATCTTGCCCCTTCCCAAGATGCCTAGGGGGATTCTGATACTGCAGGAACTTGGAGAGTAGAGGTTTGCACCTTCTATGACTATTTTTGCAGCACTGCTATCAACCATAGAAGGCTGAAAAAGTACTAGAAAAAGATAAGTAAAAACCTTTAATTTATTATATTTATGAGGCACATGGGGTGATGGACGTACAGTATCTCACAAAAGTGAGTACACCACTCACATTTTTGTAAAGATATATTTTATTATATCTTTTTATATGACAACACTGAAGAAATGACACTCTGCTACAATGTAAAGTAGTAAGTGTACAGCCGGTATAACAGGGTAAATTTGCTGTCCCCTCAAAATAACTTAACACACAGCCGTTAATGTCTAAACCGTTGGCAACAAAAGTGAGTACACCCCTAAGTGGACACTAAAAGTGCTGTGTCTGCAGTGGTGGGCAAAACAGAATTATCATCACCAGATTCTTCACACCCACCAACACCAAGACCAGACATTGGATACACTACTTTGGGACTCTGTTCTAAGCTGCTTCATGGAGGAAATGCAAGAAGCTATAACACTCGAACTAGATGTGGAAGAACAAGTTGCAGTGCTAGTTAAAGTGGCAGTAGAAGTTATTGTGGAGCTGTTGATGATCGTAGCATATTTCTTCTATAACTTTAGACTTCCTGGGTGGTGCATCAGATGTAATGGCCATGCTAGTCCAAATATCTTGAAGCTGAATACTACTACTAGCAATAATGGTAACAGCAGTGGTGGTGGACGTTTTTTGCAGTCTTCATGGCAGAGTAAAAGGGTGTTAGGGCCCAGGGAGGATGTGGCACTACTGCCGACACCGTGCCACTGGCAGGGGCTTTATACGTCTATAACCTAAGCAGTCTCACACCCTTTAAAGTCATTGTGTATCTTATTATTTAAATTTAATTTATTTATTAATATATTGCATTGGTATCTTGATATGCAGAAAACATTATGTTCCCATAATACATGCTCTACCGTACTCTTCTCTCGCTCTCTCTCTCTCTCTCTCTCTTTGCACACATACATACAGACTGCTTAATATTTGTTTACAAAAAAAATGTATTTTAATGTTATTAAAACATTTAACTGCCAAAATAATCCAAACTTCTATAAAAGTGAAAGAAAATATTAATACATTTACAGTAAACAACAGAAAATCTCATATTCCAGTGATATATCACAAAATCTCTATTGTCATTTCCTCTTTAAAACATTAAAGCCTGAAAAGGCTTCTAACTTTCAACTTTCACACCTTTACTTCAACATTCTAATCCATTACTCGCTAAAAGTAAAGAATTCCTTTGATTCTAGGGAATGGACAAATGAATAAATAAAGGTGACCGTGCTCTACAAATAAAATGTGGCCTTTTGAATGATGCATCAGGGAGATACGATGAGGCACAGAATGTCAGTCATGTAACCCCAACAAAGAACGTGTTAATGGAACAACATCAGAGGGACAGCATAAAATACCCACAAAGAAACAAGTGAAGTCATTCATTTATAAAAACTACATAAAAAGACTTATTAACAAATCCTGACACACAAATGTCAGCACTTTATATTCAAATAAAAGAGATTTTTTTTTGTTATTTAAAAACAAACAAAAAAAGAGTTTGACTGTATTTTCTATTTACTTACTTGCATTTCTTACTTTGGTTAAATTACAAAAGTTATTACAATTAAAGGGACATCATAGTCAGCCAGACCACTTTGTCTCAATGAAGTGTTCTTGGTGCCCTGTTCCTGTCTGTCTAACCCTGCAACTGAAAACACTGCCGTTTTGTAGGAGTGCCAATGTTTACATGGCACGGTTAACATGCCTCTAGTGCAGGGGTTCCCAACCCAGTCCTCAAGCACCCCCTACCAGTCCTGGATTTAGGGATTACCCTGTTGTCTCTAAAGTGTTGTTTTTGTTTTCCCCCCAAAAACACCTTGGACACAATTGAGCAATCCTTAAATCCTGGACTGGTAGGGGGTACCAGAGGACTGGGTTGGAAACCACTACTCTAGTGGTTGACTTCATGACAGCCAGTAGAGGCACTTCCATCCAATAACTGAGTTAAACTCTGCTCTGATGGTCGCAAAGAGACCATTTCAATGGCGCGGTCTGCACATGTGCACTAACCTCCTAAGGTTACCCATTGGCGACAAATTGAATTGGCTGAGATTATCTACACTGATGATCTCAATCAAAGAGGTAGAGTGCAATCAAAGATCCAGGCCCAGTGAGGGCTGAAATGTAATTAATACTCTCCTTTCAAACCTTCACATGGGAGTGAAGGCAGTGGGAACTAAATAGGTGCTAGGACACTTTAATGTTAGTAACAGATGTTTGTAAGCATCCTGCCCACAGTAACACACGTATGTAAAAAATACTGGTTTAGAAGAAAAAGTACTTTGCCCATGAGTTTGTAATATAGTATTCATATCACTCTTGTACAAAGTAAGAAATAATTTAAAGCAGTATACATCTTTTATTACTTCAACTGGTAGAGAATTTGAAAGCCTGTTTAAATATAAAGCGAAACCCAAAGGCGTTCGTGCTCATTTCAGCAAAAATCAAAAACATAAAGAGCTGACTTGGCTCTGCCAGGAATTGGCCACGTGATCCTGATGTTTGAACAGATACTTGACTTACGAACGTGTTAACTGATTGGCTTTATCAATGGCTTTTTAATTACCTTTCTAATTCTCCTACTGTAGATATCACTTTATAGTACAGTGAAACTGGACTAGAATAATAATGAATAGTGATGTACCGAACTGTCCGCCGGCGAACAGTTCCCGGCGAACTTAGCGTGTTCGCGTTCGCCGCGGCGGGCGTACACATGCGCAGTTCGATCCGCCCCTATTCGTCATCATTGGGCAAACTTTGACCCTGTGCCTCTCGGTCAGCAGACACATTCCAGCCAATCAGCAGCACTCCCTCCCTTCCACATCCGCCAAACTCCCTCCCAGCATCCATTTTCGATTCATTCTGAAGCTGCATGCTTAGTGAGAGGAGGGAAATTAGCTGCTGCTGATTAGATAGGGAAATTGATAGCTAGGCTAGGGTATTCAGTGTCCACTACAATCCTGAAGGACTCATCTGATCTCTGCTGTAAGGACAGCACCCCAAAAAGCCCTTTGTAGGGCTAGAACATCAGGCTGCTTTTTTTTTTTTTTTTCCTGTGTAATGTAATTGCAGGTGCCTGCCTGCCAGCTTCTGTGTGAGGTTCACATTGGATACTGTGCCTACTTGCCCAGTGCCACCACTCATATCTGTTTTTACAATAGGTTAAGCTTTAGATTTAAAAGAAATAATTTGTTTTCACTGTAATAGAAGAGCAGTTGCCTGCCTGCCAGCTTCTGTGTCAGGTTGGATGCCTTGACCATTTGCACAGTCAGTGCCACCACTCATATCTGTTTTAACAATAGGTTAAGCTTTAGATTTAAAAGAAATAATTTGTTTTCACTGTAATAGAAGAGCAGTTGCCTGCCTGCCAGCTTCTGTGTCAGGTTGGATGCCTTGCCCATTTGCACAGTCAGTGCCACCACTCATATCTGTTTTAACAATAGGTTAAGCTTTAGATTTAAAATAAATAATTTGTTTTCACTGTAATAGAAGAGCAGTTGCCTGCCTGCCAGTTTCTGTCAGGTTGGATGCCTTGCCCATTTGCACAGTCAGTGCCACCACTCATATATGTTTTTACAATAGGTTAAGCTTTAGATTTTAAAGAAATAATTTTTTTTCACTGTAATAGAAGAGCAGTTGCCTGCCTGCCAGCTTCTGTGTCAGGTTGGATGCCTTGCCCATTTGCACAGTCAGTGCCACCACTCATATCTGTTTTTACAATAGGTTAAGCTTTAGATTTAAAAGAAATCATTTTTTTTTTCACTGTAATAGAAGAGCAGTTAGTTGTCTGCAAGCGTCTGGGTGTCAGGTCTACTTCAGCGTGTGCTCTGCAGACCTGTGCCAGCGTGCTTTGACAGTTGCCAATCATATCTGGTGTCTCTTTAGCGTGCTTTTACAAAGAAAAAAGGTTTCCAGTGTAAGCTAATAGCAGCCAGTCAGTGTCCTTCAAGCGGCTCTGTCAGTCCTTCCTTCAGCGTGTGCTCTCCAGAACTGTTCCAGTGCACATTGCCAATCATATCTGGTGTCTCTATAGCGTGCTTTTAAAACCAATTTTTTTTTTTCACTGTTATAGATTGAATAGCAGTTACTTGTCTTCAAGCGGGTGTGTCAGGCCTACAGTGTGTGCTCTGCAGAACTGTTCAAGTGCACATTGCCAATCATATCTGGTGTCTCTATAGCGTGCTTTTACAAAGAAAAAAGGTTTCTAGTGTAAGCTAATAGCAGCCAGTCAGTGTCCTTCAAGCGGCTCTGTCAGCCCTTCCTTCAGCGTGTGCTCTCCAGAACTGTTCCAGTGCACATTGCCAATCATATCTGGTGTCTCTATAGCGTGCTTTTACAAAGAAAAGAGGTTTCTAGTGTAAGCTAATAGCAGCCAGTCAGTGTCCTTCAAGCGGCTCTGTCAGTCCTTCCTTCAGCGTGTGCTCTCCAGAACTGTTCCAGTGCACATTGCCAATCATATCTGGTGTCTCTATAGCGTGCTTTTAAAACCAAATTTTTTTTTTCACTGTTATAGATTGAATAGCAGTTACTTGTCTTCAAGCGGGTGTGTCAGGCCTACAGTGTGTGCTCTGCAGAACTGTTCAAGTGCACATTGCCAATCATATCTGGTGTCTCTATAGCGTGCTTTTACAAAGAAAAAAGGTTTCTAGTGTAAGCTAATAGCAGCCAGTCAGTGTCCTTCAAGCGGCTCTGTCAGTCATTCCTTCAGCGTGTGCTCTCCAGAACTGTTCCAGTGCACATTGCCAATCATATCTGGTGTCTCTATAGCGTGCTTTTAAAACCAAAATTTGTTTTTCACTGTTATAGATTGAATAGCAGTTACTTGTCTTCAAGCGGGTGTGTCAGGCCTACAGTGTGTGCTCTGCAGAACTGTTACAGTTCACATTGCCAATCATATCCGGTCTCACAGTAGCTTGCACGCATAGTACCACTAATCCCCAAAAAAATGACAGGCAGAGGCAGGCCACCCCGCAGGGGCCGTCGTGGTCGTGGTGCTGTGATTCCCTTTTGCCCTAGAATAATGCCCAGTTTTCAGAAGCCACGTACCCTGAACTTGAAAAGTTCTGAGGACATAGTTGACTGGCTAACACAGGATACCCAATCTTGTACAGCCTCCGCTCGGAGCCTTGACGCACCATCCTCCTCCAGCTTAGCTTCAGGCATCTCTCAAGATACCACTCACCCGCCTGCCGCCACCACCAAAACTAGCACCACAGCCGCTTTACTTGGTATGTCAGAGGAGTTATTCACATACCCGTTTGAAGAAATGAGTGATGCGCAACCACTATTGCTAGAGGATGTAGATAACAGGGATATGTCTCAGGCAGGCAGCATTAAACACATGGAGGTACGGTGTGATGATGATGATGTTGTACCCGCTGCTGCTTCCTTTTCTGAGTTGTCAGATACAAGCGAAGCGGTTGATGATGACGATGCGTCCATGGATGTCACGTGGGTGCCCGCTCGGCAAGAAGAAGAACAGGGTGAAAGTTCAGATGGGGAGACAGAGAGGAGGAGGAGACGAGTTGGAAGCAGGGGGGGTCGTCGCAAGGAGCTAGTGGCACAGTCAGGCAGCATGCATTGGCACCCGGGGTCAGCCCGACAGCACGCCAATCAACGCATGCTGTGTCCACCACCAGAATGCCGTCATTGCAGAGCTCAGCAGTGTGGCATTTTTTTTGTGTGTCTGCCTCGGACAACAGCGATGCCATTTGCAACCTGTGCCAAAGGAAACTGAGTCGTGGGAGGTCCAACACCCACCTAGGTACAACTGCTTTGCGTAGGCACATGATTTCACATCACAAACGCCTATGGGATCAACACATGAGTACAAGCAGCACGCCTACTCTAAGCCGCCATCCTCCTCCTGGTCTAGCATCTTCAGCCACGTCAACCACTGCTGTCCTTCTTGCCCCCTCTCAACCATTTGCCACTCCGTCTCCCGCCTTGAGCAGTTCCCGCTCATCTGCCCACAGTCATGTGTCTGTCAAGGACATGTTTGAGCGTAAGAAGCCAATGTCACCAAGTCACCCCCTTGCCCAGGGTCTGACAGCTGGCTTGTCCGAACTATTAGACCGCCAGCTTTTACCATACAAGCTGGTGGAGTCTGAGGCGTTCAAAAAATTTGTAGCTATTGGGACACCGCAGTGGAAGGTACCCGGCCGGAATTTCTTTTCACAAAAGGCAATCCCCAACTTGTACTCGATTGTGCAAAAGGAAGTCATGGCATGTCTGGCACACAGTGTTGGGGCAAGGGTCCATCTGACCACTGATACCTGGTCTGCAAAGCATGGTCAGGGCAGGTATATCACCTACACTGCGCATTGGGTAAACCTGCTGACGGCTGACAAGCAAGGAATGCGTGGCATTGCAGAGGAGTTGGTGACACCGCCACGAATTGCAGGCAGTCCTGCTGCCACCTCCTCTACTCCTCCTACTCCATCCTCTTCCATAACCTCCTCGGCTGAGTCCTCTTGTGCTGCTGCGTCATGCTCCACATCAACGGCACCCCCTCAGCTCCCCAGGTACTATTCCACATCCCGGATACGGCAGTGTCACGCCGTCTTGGGTTTGACTTGCTTGAAAGCAGTGAGTCACACCGGACAAGCACTCCTGTCCGCCCTGAACGCACAGGTGGAAAAGTGGCTGACTCCGCAGCAACTGGATATCGGCAAAGTGGTGTGTGACAACGGAAAAAATTTGATAGCGGCATTGAAGTTGGGCAAGTTGACACATGTGCCGTGCATGGCACATGTGTGTAATCTGATCGTACAATGCTTTGTGCATAAGTACACAGGCTTACAGGACGCCCTGAAGCAGGCCAGGAAGGTGTGTGGCCATTTCAGGCGTTCCTACACGGCCATAGCTCACTTTGCCGATATCCAGTGGCGAAACAACATGCCAGTGAGGCGCTTGATTTGCGAAAGCCCTACATGTTGGAATTCCACACTCTTAATGTTCGACCGCCTGCTCCAACAAGAAAAAGCTGTTAATGAATATTTGTATGACCGGGGTGCTAGGACAGCCTCTGGAGAGCTGGGAATTTTTTTGCCACGTTACTGGACGCTCATGCGCAATGCCTGTAGGCTCATGCGTCCTTTTGAGGAGGTGACAAACCTAGTCAGTCGCAACGAAGGCACCATCAGCGACATCATACCATTTGTTTTCTTCCTGGAGCATGCCCTGCAAAGAGTGCTGGATCAGGCTGTAGATGAGCGTGAAGAGGAAGAGGGAAAGTTGAGGTCACCATCACCACCAGAAACAGCCTTATCAGCAACGCTTGCAGGACCTGCGGCAACGCTGGAAGAGGATTGTGAGGAAGAGGAGTCAGAGGAGGATTGTAGCTTTGACGAGGAGGAGGAGGAGCAAGACCAACACCCGTGGTGTTGTAAGTGGCTGGGGGGAAGAACATACCTTCAATGACATCAGTGAGGAGGAGGAACGGGAAATGAGTAGCTCGGCATCCAACCTTGTGCAAATGGGGTCTTTCATGCTGTCCTGCCTGTTGAGGGACCCTCGTATAAAAAGGCTGAAGGAGAACGACCTGTACTGGGTGTCCACGCTACTAGACCCCCGGTATAAGCAGAAAGTGGCGGAAATGTTACCGAATTACAACAAGTCGGAAAGGATGCAGCATTTGCAAAATAAATTAAAAGGTATGCTTTACACAGCGTATAAGGGTGATGTAACAGCACAACGGGAATCTAACAGGGGGAGAGGTGGAAATCATCCTCATCCTCCTCCCACGACCACGCCGGCAAGGACAGGACGCTTTAAAGACGTGTTGTTGATGGAGGACATGCGGACCTTTTTAAGTCCTATGCATCGCCAAAGCCCTTCGGGATCCACCCTCAGAGAGCGACTCGACCGACAGGTAGCAGACTACCTCGCCTTAACTGCAGATATCGACACTCTGAGGAGCGATGAACCCCTTGACTACTGGGTGTGCAGGCTTGACCTGTGGCCTGAGCTATCCCAATTTGCGATAGAACTTCTGGCCTGCCCCGCTTCAAGTGTCCTGTCAGAAAGGACCTTCAGTGCAGCAGGAGGTATTGTCACTGAGAAGAGAAGTCGCCTAGGTCAAAAAAGTCTAGATTACCTCACCTTTATTAAGATGAATGAGGGATGGATCCCGAAGGGACTGACACTGGGCGATACATTCGATTAAAAAAGGCCTGATGAGATGAGCTGCCTTGGGCTAAAAATTTTCCACACGCTGCTGTATTTTAGCTCTGAATGACGTTTGACTTGCGTGACTTATCCGCCACCAACTAGGGTTCAAGCCGCCATGTTTTAGGGCACTTTCTGCTTGTGAAACAAACATCAATTTTTCTGGCCGCTGCTACAGCAGTGGCTGCAACAATACCAAATTTTTCAGGCATGTGTACATGCCTAATTTTTAGGCCCACTGGTGCAGCACTGTGGCTTCAAAAACCAAACAAAAAAAAAATCCTCCAAGATGGCACCAATATACCAGTGGTCTAAGCATCTTCCCACCTTGGCCTAAAAAGGGGAGGTGATTCCACAATTAAAAATCACTGCCATTTACACGTCCACTGATAGGAGATGGGGAAGGTATTAAACTGATCAGAACAATACTAAACTCACCAATCCTATCTGGTGGCACATTAGCTTGCCCGCGCAGTGCCCCAAATTTCAAGTAAGAGGACCGACCAAGCATCTTCTTCCATCTCCCTGTTACATAAATCAATGCCATATCCATAGAAATTGTACATAATATCCAGGAGAGTTTTACAGGGCCAAATCTTGTCGCCTGTTGAAGAGGTGACCTTGCTCGGGTCCCAGGTGTGTGGTTCCTAAAATGGCTGCCATATACATGTCCACTGATAGGAGACGCAGAAGGTATTAAACTGATATGAACATTTACTAAACTCACCACTCCGAGTGCTGTTATTTATTAAATTTTTTTGTGGTGAGACTTTACAGGACAGAGTGCTTCTCCACGGGACATGTTAACTCACGGGCAGCTGGCTCATCAAGGAACCAGAGCAGCTTGAACGAGGTGACCTTGCTCGGGTCCCAGGTGTGCGGTCCCTAAAATGGCTGCCATATACACGTCCACTGATAGGAGACGCGGAAGGTATTAAACTGATATGAACAATACTCCACTCCTATCAGTAGGTCCGTCCCATTGTGATTTATGCCCCCCACCCACCGCGCAGGGATGGGGGCCGGGGGGAGGAAAGTAGGCCCCCCATTGTGATTTATGGCCCCCACCCACCGCGCAGGGGTTGGGGAGGACAGTAGCTCCCCCCAGTGTGTATCATGGGCTTCGAGGACAGGTGTCAATTCATACCTGCCAAGTTACCCTATGTAGGGGGAACAGTCCCTATTCTGCTCTGTGTCAGTGTGTATCATGGGCTTTGAGGACAGGTGTCAATCCATATCTGCCAAGTGACCCTATATAGGGGGAACAGTCTCTATTCTGCTCTGTGTCAGTGTGTATCATGGTCTCTGTGGACGGGGAACAGTCTCTATTCTGCTCTGTGTCAGTGTGTATCATGGTCTCTGTGGACAGGGAACAGTCTCTATTCTGCTCTGTGTCAGTGTGTATCAGGGGCTTTGAGGACAGGTGTCAATCCATACCTGCCAAGTGACCCTATGTAGGGGGAACAGTCCCTATTCTGCTCTGTGTCAGTGTGTATCATGGTCTCTGTGGACAGGGAACAGTCTCTATTCTGCTCTGTGTCAGTGTGTATCAGGGGCTTTGAGGACAGGTGTCAATCCATATCTGCCAAGTGACCCTATGTAGGGGGAACAGTCCCTATTCTGCTCTGTGTCAGTGTGTATCAGGGGTTTTGAGGACAGGTGTCAATCCATATCTGCCAAGTGACCCTATGTAGGGGGAACAGTCTCTATTCTGCTCTGTGTCAGTGTGTATCAGGGGTTTTGAGGACAGAAGTCAATCCATATCTGCCAAGTGACCCTATGTAGGGGGAACAGTCTCTATTCTGCTCTGTGTCAGTGTCTATCAGGGGCTTTGAGGACAGGTGTCAATCCATATCTGCCAAGTGACCCTATGTAGGGGGAACAGTCCCTATTCTGCTCTGTGTCAGTGTGTATCAGGGGTTTTGAGGACAGGTGTCAATCCATATCTGCCAAGTGACCCTATGTAGGGGGAACAGTCCCTATTCTGCTCTGTGTCAGTGTGTATCAGGGGTTTTGAGGACAGGTGTCAATCCATATCTGCCAAGTTACCCTATGTAGGTGGAACAGTCTCTATTCTGCTCTGTGTCAGTGTGTATCAGGGGTTTTGAGGACAGGTGTCAATCCATATCTGCCAAGTGACCCTATGTAGGGGGAACAGTCTCTATTCCGCTCTGTGTCAGTGTGTATCAGGGATTTGACTATCTTTATTCAGATTCAAAAATTAAAATTTCAGGAAAAATTTAACAAACATTTACAAGAACATGTTATGCACATCATAGAAACAACGTGAACCTCTTTAAAGCCACAAACTTAAGACAAAAAGTACGTACACACAATGTGTAAGGGTTTGAAAGAATATTCTGAATCCTTACATGTTTACTTTATCGTTTGTTTGATTTTTGTGAACCATATATAAACTACAAGCAGCGTGAAAACTCAAGTGGCCATGCTGATCAAATTAAATAGTATGCTTTACTCAGCGTATACGTGTGATGTCACAGCACAACGGGAATCTAACAGGGGAAAAGGTGAAAGTCATCCTCCCCCTCCCACGACCCTGCCATATCTGCCAAGTGAACCTATGTAGGGGTAACAGTCTCTATTCTGCTCTGTGTCAGTGTGTATCATGGTCTCTGAGGACGGGGAACAGTCTCTATTCTGCTCTGTGTCAGTGTGTATCAGGGGCTTTGAGGACAGGTGTCAATGTTAGGTGATTTCTGCCCTTTATGGATTAAAAGCAGACTCTGCATCAACTGTGTAATTTTCCATGGGAGTTTTGCCATGGATCCCCCTCCGGCATGCCACAGTCCAGGTGTTAGTCCCCTTGAAACAACTTTTCCATCACTTTTGTGGCCAGAAAGAGTCCCTGTTGGTTTTAAAATTCGCCTGCCCATTCAAGTCAATGGCGGTTCGCGCGGTTCGCCGGTTCGCGAACATTTGAGGAAGTTCGCGATCGCCGTTCGCGAAACAAAAATTTCGGGTTCGCGACAACACTAATAATGAATTTTCAAACACAGATAATTCAATTTGCCAATAGGTATAACCAACTAAAGGCACTGTGATGCACTCTATTTGTAATCATTTCCTTCCCAATTATCATATGTAACAGTGCTTTTGTTTTTGTTTCTTTATATTTACACATTAACTTTTCAACTGGAAAAAAAAAAGACGTTAACAGAAATCAAATTTTCTTTTCTCGGAGATTACCCAACATTAATCCTACAATAAAGGGATTTGCAATAAAACCATATTAAATCTCTGGAAAGAGACCCGTAAAAGCAGATTGTGTAATCATTATTTTATTTCAACAAATACAGCTCATGGGCTCACTGCTCAGCATGTGTCAAATAAATATTTGTTAAGACCGATCATAGGTTAAAAATTTTTTTTTATAAACCGAGTTCTAAAACCAGGGTGGGTATGTGCAGGTAATGATTTATGTTTGTTTGTTTGTTTTGTTCATATTATTGCTGTGCCAAGCACATTTAAAAGTGCAATAGAATGAATATGACATAAACAGGATATATTGATAACATTCTCCTGTTTACTTCATTGTTGCCACTTTGGTCCGAACAGAGATACGTAGACTAACAGGGGTTTATTCTCTAAAGTGAAAAATGAAAGTGAATTCAAAGTGACTTTCCAACATAAGGTCAAAATAGCCTGGAATAATTCTCTAAGTCAGCTAAGCCGTCTGTTTTGCTATTACGGCTTTACATTTAAAAATTCCCTTTAAATTCATTTTGAATTCTCACTTAGTAAATAACCCTGTTTGAGTGTCTAAACAAAGATTGTCATGTGAAACTGCAATATACTTGGAATGTGACCGCAATGAGGACTTTGGTCATATCAATTAGTCATGTGTCTTCAATCTGTGATATTATAGACAGGTACACTTAAGTGAATGAGTTAAGAGATACCCATGCAAAGTCATGACTATGTGCAACTTTTGGACTATTTTATGAGGTTTTTTTTCCCCAATTATTATTATTATTATTATTATTATTATCATTATTAACAAAATATTTTATTTACATTTGTTATTCAATACAGAATGTCATATCCAGTACATACATATATCATGGTATGTATTGTTTAGACATAACTTTGAATCATATAATAGGTCATACTAGACTATACAAAACATTAACAAACAGAAAAAAAGAAACACAAGAATTATTGCAGAGTAAATGCTTTAAAGGTATGTATGGCAGGATGATTGTATGAGTACGTAAATAATCCATAACTTAATCATGGTTATCCTAAGGCTATATGGAGACTAAGAACCAATGAGAATTATTATTATTATTTATATAGCACCAACAAATTCCGCAGAGCTGTACAGTGGGTGGACTAACAGACACGTATTTATAACCGGACTAGTTGGACACACAGCAACAGAGGGTTTGAGGGCCCTGCTCAATGAGCTTACGTGCTAGAGGGAGTGGGATAAAGTGACACAAAAGGTAAGGGTAAGGCAGAAAAGTATGTTGCTAGGATAATATTCACTGAGGGCTTAGTGTTTTGTTTTTGGGACAGTTGCAGAAGAGGAATCAGGGTGCGGGGAGGAAAAGCTGTTGACAGTTTAATTGATATGCTTTTCTGTAGAAGTAATTTTTCCAAGATTATTTGAAGGAGTGGTGCAGAGGATATACCCAAACCATTGTAGGCAGCCAAAAAGGAGTCCTAGACCGCCAAATCATTCCATAGTGGCCCACTCACCATTGCCGAAACCACCACAGGTCCGCAGTTGCGCCGACCATGTGGCGCCCTGGAAGGCCTCCTGGATGCCTCCAGCTGTCTGGGCCACACCGGCCATCTTCTCGCCACAGCAGGCGCTGTCCATTGCCAGGCGGCATGCTGGTAACTGAGGGAGGAGCAGGCCGCATGTCGGCAGACGTACCAATACATACCTGCTTTTCTGTAAAGATCCTGACTGATTTTCTACCATATATCCCGTGACAAGGATCATATTGTCTGAATCAGATACAATGGAGCCAACGGATGGTTCCTTGTTTGTGAGTGTATTTCCAATAATTTATAATATCACATACAATATCACATTATTCTGTTCTTTCTGTTGTATATTGTCATTTTATATCACGGAACCTGTCTTCCCGTGCCACCGGCCGCTGTCCATTGCTGGGGGCATGCTTGTAACTGCGGGGGGAGTGGCACCCTGGTCTCTGGCTCTGATAATGGGAACGAGGTGCCTCATCTGGACACAGGTGAGCGAGCAACCTGCATTGGCTGTGGCCACATGGGAGGCTCCAAACCAGGCTGGATGTGAGGAATTGCTCACAAAAGTGCCTGCCACCATCCAAGGTAGCTGCAGCTCTGAGGTGAGAGAGTATTGATATCACATCTATCCTCAAGTAGGTAAAATCAACAGGTCTAAGACAAACAGGAGCAGCAAAGTAAGGGTAAGTTGTTTGCCCGACTCCAAAGAGGCACTGAGGTAAGATGACCCACACACCACTCCCAAACACATAACCACTACCATACACACTTGCAATCAACAGCATCCATACCTACACTCATACATGTGCCCTTGTCTGCTTACCTGTGCTATCTCCCCAGGGTCTAGACTGGGTAAAAGTCTAACAGAGAGGGGAAGAACACTCTATAGGAATGGTGCAGCCCTAGAGAAGTCTTTATGGCGAACATCAGAGGTAGGAGTACAGACAGAGGATAGACATAGGTCTTCGGCAGAGTGTAGGGGCTTATTTATTTATCAAAGATCCTATCCAAGCCAACCATTTATTTTCATAGTAAATATTATTTCCATACTGAAATAAAATACCCTTTTCCATGTTGTATTGATAGTTGAGCTGGTTTAGGACGTGAGTGGGGACTTCTTGTTTAACCCAGTATCTTGATATTGGCAATTTGATGACCATTGTCAACTGTATTATTAAGAACCTTTTCTGAAATGCAAGTTTTGAGATGTTAAATTAGAAAATGTCAAACTGAAAATTATCTTGTAGGTTTTCTCTTATTAAGCCTACATACTCTTTTAAAACCTTCTTCCGTAATGGTCTGAGTAAATCACAATCCCACCATATATGTTTTGAGCTACCCACTCCCTTATTGCACCTACAACATAAATTTGAGTTGGCTGGATTAACCGTATTCATACTTTTTGGTACCATACACCACTAATGGAGTATATTATAATGGGTTCAGCAATACTGAGGCAATGAAGAAATTGTTTAACTTCATAAATAGATTTATACCACATATCTAACCTTGTGGGAACCCCAATTTCAGTAACCCCGTTTTCAAGCTTTAAGCTTTCAAATAGTGATGTCCCGAACTGTTAGTCAGTGAATAGTTCCTGGCGAACATCGCTTGTTCGCGTTCGCCACGGATGGCGAACACATGCGCTGTTCGGTCCGCCCCCTATTCGTCATCATTGAGTAAACTTTGACCCTGTACCTCACAGTCAGCAGACACATTCCAGCCAATCAGCAGCAGACCCTCCCTCCCAGACCCTCCCACCTCCTGGACAGCATCCATTTTACATTCATTGTGAAGCTGCATTCTTAGTGAGAGTAAGGACAGTGTAGCTGCTGCTGATTTGATAGGGAAATTGATAGCTAGGCTAGTGTATTCAGTGTCCACTACAGTCCTGAAGGACTCATCTGATCTCTGCTGTAAGGACAGCACCCCAAAAAGCCCTTTTTAGGGCTAGAACATCAGTCTGCTTTTTTTTTTCTGTGTAATGTAATTGCAGTTGCCTGCCTGCCAGCCTGTGTGTCAGGCTCACAGCATATACTGTGCCCACTTGCCCAGTGCCACCACTCACTCACTGTAATAGATTGAATAGCAGTTAGTTGTCTGCCAGCGTGTGTGTCAGGCTCACAGCGCATACTGTGCCCACTCGCCCAGTGCCACCACTCATATCTGGTGTCACAATAGCTTGCATTTAACAAAAAAAACACTTTTTGGACTGTAATATTATAGCAGTCAGTTTCTTTCACTAGTGTGCGTTTCAGGGCCTGCCAGGGCACAGTGTCACACCAGTGCAACTCATATCTGGTGTAACAGTAGTGTACATTTAAAAAAAAAATAATAATTTTGACTGTAATAGATTGAATAGCAGTTAGTTGTCTGCCAGCGTGTGAGTCAGGCTCACAGCGTATACTGTGCCCACTTGCCCAGTGCCACCACTCACTCACTGGTGTCCCAATAGCTTGCATTTAAAAAAAACTAAACTTTTTGGACTGTAATATAATAGCAGTCAGTTTCCTTCACTAGTGTGCATTTCAGGGCCTGCCCAGTTCCACCACTCACTCATATCTGGTGTCACAATAGCTTGCATTTAAAAAAACTAAACTTTTTGGACTGTAATATAATAGCAGTCAGTTTCCTTCACGAGTGTGCGTTTCAGGGCCTGCCAGGGCACAATGTCACACCAGTGCCACTCATATCTGTTGTCACAGTAGCTTGCTCGCATAATACCACTAATCGAAATAAAAATGACAGGCAGAGGCAGGCCACCCTGCAGGGGCCGTCGTGGTTGTGGTGCTGTGATTCCCTTTGGCCCTAGAATAATGCCCAGTGTTCAGAGGCCACGTACCCTGAACTGGAAAAGTTCTGAGGACATAGTTGACTGGCTAACTGTCAGGGTACCTGAGGTCTCTACCTCCGAGAGAGGTAGAGACTTAGTCGTTCATCCATCCGGACGGCCTGATTTCCCTATTTCTCGCGGTCCATCCGGTCATGCAAAGCCGGCCGCGAGGGAGTGACTCCCTTTTATAGCATGACGCACGGAAGTCGACGTCAGGACGTCAACCCGGAACGACCTGTCACTCAATTGGTTCAGGACCAATCAGGACTCGTCGGAGGTGTGTCTACTTATCTGAACAGGGCATTTAACAGTGCTTCTTTCATTAGCTCATTGCCCTGTCGTGGTTCTAGCTTGTTCTAGTCACTCAGTGCTCGTGTTTTCTAGTTATCCCTTTTGGTTTTGACCCGGCTTGTTTGCTCTTCTCTGCTTATCTCTGTTACCCTTGATTCGGCTTGTCTACCGCTTACCTGTCTTCTGTTACCCTCGACCTCGGCTTGTCTTTGACCATTCTCTACTGTACTACTTACGTTAGTCCGGCCATTCTAAGGTCTGGTATACGTATCTGGCTACTGTTTGTACTCTGCGTGTTGGATCCCTGTCCCGATCCTGACATTACGACAGGGCCAATGGATCCTGCAAGTACAAACAGTCAGTTTGGTTCTCCTGATCCTAGGTTTGAAGCCATGGATCACAGAATGGATCAGATGGCGCTAGCGCTACAGGCGTTATTATCTTGTGCCAATAATCCACCAGAGGAGTTACGTACTACTCCTATCTCTCCTGTAGGTTCAGGCCTAGAGGTAGCCACTGTAGGTCTTCTTCTCCTGCCGGGGCTGGGTTTTTTTTCGTTAAAAAGAAGGATGGCACGCTGAGGCCTTGTATTGATTACCGAGGTTTGAATAAAATAACTATCAGAAATGCCTATCCTATCCCATTGATTACCGAGTTGTTTGATCGTCTTAAGGGCTCCAAAATCTTCACCAAATTAGATCTCAGAGGGGCATATAATTTGGTGAGAATCCAGCATGGACACGAGTGGATGACGGCGTTCAATACTCGGTATGGCCATTATGAATACACAGTTATGCCATTTGGACTTTGCAATGCTCCTGCAGTATTTCAGGATTTGATTAATGAGGTACTTAGGGAGTTTCAACATGATTGTGTTATTGTCTACCTGGACGACATACTGATACACTCTAGGGAGATTGAGACTCACCATAGACAAGTCAGAAAGGTACTACACAAACTTCTGCAACATGGTCTATACTGTAAATTGGAGAAATGCAGCTTTGACCAGTCGCAGATAGACTTTCTTGGTTACGTGATTTCTGGGGAAGGCTTTAAAATGGACCCTGACAAACTCCAATCTATTTTAGATTGGCCGTTGCCTAAAGGACTCAAGGCTATTCAGAGGTTTATTGGTTTTTCCAACTATTATAGGCGCTTCATTAAGGGATACTCTTCTATCATCTCGCCTATTACCAATATGACCAAACAAGGGGCTGATACTAAGACTTGGTCTACTGAGGCTCTTGTTGCTTTCAAGACTCTCAAAGAACTTTTTGCTTCTGCTCCCATTCTAGTCCACCCTGATACGACTCTGCCGTTCTTACTCGAGGTCGATGCCTCTGAGACGGGAGTTGGTGCTGTTCTGTCTCAAAGGCTAGGGGTGGACAAACCGTTACACCCTTGTGGTTTCTTCTCTAAGAAATTATCTGGGCCTGAAAGCAGATATGACATCGGCGATAGGGAACTGTTAGCGGTCATTAAGGCTTTAAAGGAGTGGAGACATTTACTAGAAGGGACATTACACCCTGTTACTATTTTAACGGATCATAAGAACTTGTCTTATATTGGGGAGGCTAAGCGCCTGTCCGCCAGGCAAGCTCGTTGGTCCTTGTTCCTCACTCACTTTAATTATGTACTTACTTATAGACCTGGTTCTAAGAACTCTAAAGCCGATGCTTTGTCTCGTCAATATGAACCGTTTACTATAACTGAGCCAGTCCTTTCCTCGATAGTTCCTAAGGGTAACATCATCGCTAACACGAATCTCAGGATTCACTCTCCGTTGCTTACTGAGATCATGAAATTACAGCATCTTGCGCCCAAACAGACTCCTGGGGATCGACACTTCGTTCCCGCCACTCTCCAACTAGAAGTGTTACGCTGTTTCCATAACAGCAAGGTGGTTGGGCATCCTGGCATTCGCAAGACGTATGCATTGATCTCTAAAGATTTCTGGTGGCCTGATTTACGTAAAGATATTAAAGAATTCATCGGGGCGTGTGAAGTTTGTACCAAGAATAAGCAACCTCATTCGCTCCCATGCGGATTTCTGCACCCTTTAGAGGTTCCTGAAAAGCCATGGTCCTGTTTGGCTATGGACTTCATTGTTGATTTGCCTATCTCTAAAAAGCAGACTGTTATCCTCACTGTGGTGGACAGATTTACTAAGATGGCTCACTTCATTCCCTTACCTAAACTCCCATCTTCGCCCGAATTAGCAGAGATATTCGCTAGGGAGATCTTCCGTTTACATGGGATACCTTCCCAAATTGTATCTGACAGAGGTTCCCAATTTGTTTCCCGTTTTTGGAAATCCTTCTGCTCTCAACTAGGCAACAGATTGAATTTTTCTTCTGCCTACCATCCTCAGTCCAATGGAGCTGCTGAACGCACCAACCAAAAGGTTGAACAATATCTACGTTGTTTCGTTTCTGAATACCAGGACGATTGGGTCGGTTTGATTCCTTGGGCGGAGTTTGCACACAACAATCTCGTTTGTGATTCTACGCATTCTAGCCCCTTCTTCATGAATTATGGCTTTCATCCTTCCATTCTTCCTTCGGAGTCTTCTTCCCAAGGGGTACCGTCGGTTGATGTCCATGTTGCCAATTTAAGGAAGTTGTGGGACCAGACTCGACAAATTCTTCTGCACAATTCTATGCTGGTGAAAAAACACGCTGACAAACGTAGAAGGGCAGCACCGGTGTTTGTTCCAGGCGATAGAGTATGGTTAAGTACTAGAAACATTCGGTTAAAAGTGCCTTCCATGAAGTTCGCTCCTCGGTATATTGGACCTTACAGGGTGTTGGCTCAAATTAACCCAGTTGCGTATCGTCTAGCTTTGCCTACTACCTTACGCATTCCTAACTCGTTCCATGTTTTGTTGCTGAAACCACTAGTTTGTAACAGATTCTCCTCCACGATCGCCCCTCCTCGCTCTGTTCAGGTGGAGGGTCAGGAGGAGTATGAGGTCAATTCCATCGTCGATTCTCGAATCTCCCGGGGGAGAGTACAATATCTGGTCGATTGGAAAGGATATGGTCCTGAGGAGAGAAGTTGGGTACCTCAGGAGGATGTTCATGCTCCCCGTCTCCGCAGGGCATTTCACTCTCGCTTCCCTTCTCGTCCTGGTTCCTTCCGCCCGGTGGGCGTATCTGAGAGGGGGGGTACTGTCAGGGTACCTGAGGTCTCTACCTCCGAGAGAGGTAGAGACTTAGTCGTTCATCCATCCGGACGGCCTGATTTCCCTATTTCTCGCGGTCCATCCAGTCATGCAAAGCCGGCCGCGAGGGAGTGACTCCCTTTTATAGCATGACGCACGGAAGTCGACGTCAGGACGTCAACCCGGAACGACCTGTCACTCAATTGGTTCAGGACCAATCAGGACTCGTCGGAGGTGTGTCTACTTATCTGAACAGGGCATTTAACAGTGCTTCTTTCATTAGCTCATTGCCCTGTCGTGGTTCTAGCTTGTTCTAGTCACTCAGTGCTCATGTTTTCTAGTTATCCCTTTTGGTTTTGACCCGGCTTGTTTGCTCTTCTCTGCTTATCTCTGTTACCCTTGATTCGGCTTGTCTACCGCTTACCTGTCTTCTGTTACCCTCGACCTCGGCTTGTCTTTGACCATTCTCTACTGTACTACTTACGTTAGTCCGGCCATTCTAAGGTCCGGTATACGTATCTGGCTACTGTTTGTACTCTGCGTGTTGGATCCCTGTCCCGATCCTGACACTAACACAGGACACCCAATCTTCTACAGCTTCCACTCGGAACCACAACGCACCATCCTCCTCCAGCTTAGCTTCGGGCACCTCTCAAGTTACCATTCACCCGCCTGCCACCACCACCAACACTAGCACCACAGCCGCTTCACTTGGTATGTCAGAGGAGTTATTTACACATCAGTTGGAAGAAATGAGTGATGCGCAACCATTATTGCCAGAGGATGTAGATAACAGGGATATGTCTCAGTCAGGCAGCATTACACACGTACGGTGTGATGATGATGATGTTGTACCCACTGCTGCTCCCTTTGCTGAGTTGTCAGATACAAATGAAGCGGTTGATGATGACGATGCGTCCGTGGATGTCACGTGGGTGCCCGCTAGAAGAGAAAAAGAACAGGGGGAAAGTTCAGATGGGGAGACAGAGAGGAGGAGGAGGAGACGAGTTTGAAGCAGGGGGTGGTCGTCGCAAGGAGCTAGTGGCACAGTCAGACAGCATGCATCGGCACCCGGGGTCAGCCAGACAGCACGCCAATAAACGCATGCTGTGTCCACCACCAGAATGCCATCATTGCAGAGCTCAGCAGTGTGGCATTTTTTTTGTGTGTCTGCCTCTGACAACAGCGATGCCATTTGCAACCTTTGCCTAAAGAAACTCGTGGGAATTGGGTCGTGGGAAGTCCAACACCCACCTAGGTACAACTGCTTTGCGAAGGCACATGATCCCTATGGGATCAATACATGAGTACAAGCAGCACACAAACTCAAAGCCGCCATCCTCCTCCTGGTCCAGCATCTTCAGCCACGTCAACCACTGCTGTCCTCCTTGCCCCCTCTCAACCATCCGCCTCTCCGTCTCTCGCCTTGAGCAGTTGCTGCTCATCTGCCCACAGTCAGGTGTCTGTCAAGGACATGTTTGAGCGTAAGAAACCAATGTCACAAAGTCACCCCCTTGCCCGGCGTCTGACAGCTGGCTTGACTGAACTCTTAGCCCGCCAGCTTTTACCATACAAGCTGGTGGAGTCTGAGGCGTTCAAAAAATTTGTAGCTATTGGGACACTTCAGTGGAAGGTACCCGCCTGAAATTTCTTTGCACAAAAGGCAATCCCCAACCTGTTCTCGATTGTGCAAAAGGAAGTAATGGCATGTCTGGCACACAGTGTTGGGGCAAGGGTCCATCTGACCACTGATACCTGGTCTGCAAAGCATGGTCAGGGCAGGTATATCACCTACACTGCGCATTGGGTAAACATGCTGACGGCTGCCAAGCATGGAATGCGTGGCTCTGCAGAGGAGTTGGTGACACCGCCACGACTTGCAGGCAGGCCTGCTGCCACCTCCTGTACTCCTCCTACTCCATCCTCTTCCATAACCTCCTCGGCTGAGTCCTCTTCTGCTGCTGCGTCTTGCTCCACATCAACGGCAGCCCCCCAGCTCCCCAGGTACTGTTCCACATCCCGGATACGGCAGTGTCACGCCGTCTTGGGGTTGACTTGCCTGAAAGCAGAGAGTCACACCGGACCAGCACTCCTGTCCGCCCTGAACGCACAGGTGGATCAGTGGCTGACTCCGCACCAACTGGAGATCGGCAAAGTGGTTTGTGACAACGGAAGAAATTTGTTGGCGGCATTGCATTTGGGCAAGTTGACACATGTGCCGTGCATGGCACATGTGTTTAATCTGATCGTACAACGCTTTGTGCATAAGTACCCAGGCTTACAGGACGTCCTTAAGAAGGCCAGGAAGGTGTGTGGCCATTTCAAGCGTTCCTACATGGCCATGGCGCACTTTTCCGATATCCAGTGGTGAAACAACATGCCAGTGAGGCGCTTGATTTACGACAGCCCGACACGTTGGAATTCAACACTCCTAATGTTCGACCGCCTGCTCCAACAAGAAAAAGCTGTTAACGAGTATTTGTATGACCGGGGTGCTAGGACAGCCTCTGCGGAGCTGGGAATTTTTTTGCCACGTTACTGGACGCTCATGCGCAACGCCTGTAGGCTCATGCGTCCTTTTGATGAGGTGACAAACCTAGTCAGTCGCACCGAAGGTACCATCAGCGACATCATACCATTTGTTTTCTTCCTGGAGCATGCCCTGCGAAGAGTGCTGGATCAGGCCGTAGATGAGCGTGAAGAGGAAGAGTTGTGGTCACCATCACCACCAGAAACAGCCTTATCAGCATCGCTTGCTGGACCTGCGGCAATGCTGGAAGAGGATTGTGAGGAAGAGGAGTCAGAGGAGGAATGTAGCTTTGAGGAGGAGGAGGAAGACCAACCACAACAGGCATCCCAGGGTGCTCGTTGTCACCTATCTGGTACCCGTGGTTTTGTACGTGGCTGAGGGGAAGAACATACCTTCAGAAAGATCACTGAAGATGAGGAACAGGACATGAGTAGCTCGGCATCCAACCTTGTGCAAATGGGGTCTTTCATGCTGTCATGCCTGTTGAGGGACCCTCATATAAAAAGGCTGAAGGAGAACAACCTGTACTGGGTGTCCACGCTACTAGACCCCCGGTATAAGCAGAAAGTGCCTGAAATGTTACCGAATTACGGCAAGTCAGAAAGGATGCAGCAGTTCCAAAATCAATTAAAAAGTATGCTTTACACAGCGTATAAGGGTGATGTCACAGCACAACGGGAATCTAACAGGGGAAGAGGTGAAAGTAATCCTCCTCCTCCCACGACCACGCCGGCAAGGATAGGACGCTTTACAGACATGTTGTTGATGGAGGACATGCAGAGCTTTTTAAGTCCTACGCATTGCCACAGCCCTTCGGGGTCCACCCTCAGAGAACTACTCGACCGACAGGTAGCAGACTACCTCGCCTTAACTGCAGATATCGACACTCTGAGAAGCGATGAACCCCTTGACTACTGGGTGTGCAGGCTTGACCTGTGGCCTGAGCTATCCCAATTTGCGATAGAACTTCTGGCCTGCCCCGCTTCAAGTGTCCTGTCAGAAAAGACCTTCAGTGCAGCAGGAGGTATTGTCACTGAGAAGAGAAGTGGCCTAGGTCAAAAAAGTCTAGATTACCTCACCTTTATTAAGATGAATGAGGGATGGATCCTGAAGGGACTGACAGTGGGCGATACATTCGACTAAAAAAGGCCTGATGAGGGGGACTACTTAACACACCACTCCTATCTAGTGGCACATTAGATTGCACGTGCAGTGCCACAAATTTGAAGTAGGAGGACCGACCAAGCATCTTTTTCCATCTCCCGCTTCCTAAAATCGATGCCTTATATACACGTCCCCTGATAGGGGACGTAACAGGGATTAAACTGATAAGACTAGTACTACTTAACACACCACTCCTATCTGGTGGCACATTAGATTGCACGCGCAGTGCCAAAAATTTGAAGTAGGAGGACCGACCAAGCATCTTTTTTCCATCTCCCGCTTCCTAAAATCGATGCCTTATATACACGTCCCCTGAAAAGGGACGTTACAGGGATTAAACTGATAGGAATAGTACTACTTAACACACCACTCCTATCTGGTGGCACATTAGATTGCACGCGCAGTGCCCCAAATTTGAAGTAGGAGGACCGACCAAGCATCTTTTTCCATCTCCCGCTTCCTAAAATCGATGCCTTATATACACGTCCCCTGATAGGGGACGTAACAAGGATTAAACTGATAAGAATAGTACTACTTAACACACTACTCCTATCTGGTGGCACATTAGATTGCATGCGCAGTGCCCCAAATTTGAAGTAGGAGGACCGACCAAGCATCTTTTTCCATCTCCCGCTTCCTAAAATCGATGCCTTATATACACGTCCCCTGATAGGGGACGTAACAGGGATTAAACTGATAAGAATACAGTAGTACTACTTAACACACTACTCCTATCTGGTGGCACATTAGATTGCATGCGCAGTGCCCCAAATTTGAAGTAGGAGGACCGACCAAGCATCTTTTTCCATCTCCCGCTTCCTGGGTGGAGGAAGAGAGACCTTCAATGACATCAGTGAGGACAAGGAACGGGACATGGCTAGCTTGATATCCAACCTTGTGTAAATGGACTGTTTGCGGTTGTTTGCGGTGCGTTAAACAGGGAGTTTGGTCTGTCACTGTGAAGCGGGTGTAACCCTTACACTACCTGATTGATACAACATCATACCTGATGTTTTAAAGCACGTTATTCCAAACAATTTAGGAATGTTAGGTGATTTATGCCCTTTATGGATTAAAACCAGACTCTGCATCAACTATGTAATTTTCCATGGGAGTTTTGCCATGGATCCCCCTCCGGCATGCCACAGTCCAGGTGTTAGTCCCATTGAAACAACTTTTCCATCACTATTGTGGCCAAAAAGAGTCCCTGTGGGTTTTAAAATTCGCCTGCCCATTGAAGTCTATGGCGGTTCGCCCGGTTCGCCCGTTCGCGAACATTTGCGGAAGTTCGCGTTCGCCGTTCGCGAACCGAAAATTTTATGTTCGCGACATCACTACTTTCAAGCTTTAGTTCAACTCTAGACAGCAGGTCTTACAACCTCCATAATGTTAGGTACCGCCAAGCCTCCATTATTTGTTTTATTTCCATTATATGTGAAACTGCAATTTTAGGTCTAGATTTTTATGAGTTGTTATTTTTTTCTTTATTTGAGTGAAAATGATAAGGAGAGAAAAACACAAACAATCAGATTGATTTGGGGTCTGTTTAGAGTTATTTAGAGTTTTCCTGCCTCTTAAGTCCTCAGTTATGTGACATGGATTTAATTTTACAGACTTTATACAGTTGTAATCGAAATGATTCAAACCCCATTGAAAATCAGGTTTATTGTCAAAATTTACAGACTTTCAGCTATTTTAAATAAAAAAATAAAACAAATTCAAATAGCTCAACACAACAAATGTTTCAAGTGGTTTCCCCAAATTCAACAAAAAATTTAACTTATAGTAACTTTTCCAGTCTCAACCTTCTGAATAGAATTCCTCACAACAGCACAAATATGCAAAACAGGTGTTTCAACTCAAGCACACCTGATTCAACATATGAGGGCTTTATTAGTTGCACCAGGTGTGCTTGAGCTGCAACACTTGAAATACCTGAACTGGATAGGGGTTTGTTGAGTGTCAAGTTTGACTGAATGTTAGAAATATGGCAATAAGTCAAAAGAATGGTCCACAAAGCTAAGAGAAGAGAGTATTGCCCTTCACAAACAAATATCAGGATACAAAAAAGATAGTTAAGGCACTGCATGTTTCTAGAGACAAAGTTGAAAGCATAGTTTGCAAGTTCAAAGATGAACTACTGACCTAAAAGCACAATAAAAATTGGCTTCAATATGCTCAGAATCATATAGATGAACAACATGTCAGGATCGGAACAGGGATCCAACACGCAGAGTACAAACAGTAGCCAGATACGTATACCGGACCTTAGAATGGCCGGACTAACGTAAGTAGTACAGTATAGAATGGTCAAAGACAAGCCGAGGTCGAGGGTAACAGAAGACAGGTAAGCGAGAGACAAGCCGAATCAAGGGTAACAGAGATAAGCAGAGTAAGGTAAACAAGCCGGGTCAAAACCAAAAGGGATAATAGAATACACAAGCACTGAGTGACTAGAACAAGCTAGAACCACGACAGGGCAATGAGCTAATGAAAGAAGCTCTGTTAAATACCCTGTTCAGAGCAGTAACCACGCCTCCAAGGCGTCCTGATTGGTCCTGCAGCCATTGACTGACAGGTTGTTCTGGGGGAGTGTCCTGATGACTACTTCCTGCCTAGATGCTGTAAAAGGCAGTCACTCCCTCGCGGCCGGCCTAGCATGACCGGATAGACCGCGGGGAAGGGAGCCATCAGACCGTCTGGATGGAGGAACAGCTAAGTCTCTACCTCTTTCGGTGGTAGAGACCACAGGTACCCTGACAGTACCCCCCCTCTCAGATACGCCCACCGGGCGGAATGAACCGGGACGAGATGGGAAGCGAGAGTGATACGCCCTGCGGAGACGGGGAGCATGAACATCCTCCTGAGGTACCCAACTCCTCTCCTCAGGACCATATCCCTTCCAATCAACCAGATATTGTACTCTCCCCCGGGAGATTCGAGAATCAATAATAGAGTTAACCTCATACTCCTCCTGACCCTCCACCTGAACGGGGCGAGGAGGGGCTATTGTGGAGGAAAATCTGTTACATATGAGTGGTTTCAGCAATGAAACGTGAAACGAGTTCGGGATGCGTAAGGTATTAGGAAGAGCTAAACGATACGCAACTGGATTGATACGGGTCAGCACCCTGTAGGGTCCAATATAACGAGGAGCGAACTTCATGGAGGGCACTTTTAAACGGATGTTCCTCGTGCTCAGCCATACCCTATCACCTGGAACAAAGACCGGAGCCGCCCTTCTACGTTTATCAGCGTGTTTCTTGACCAACATAGAGTTGTGCACAAGGATTTGTCGAGTTTGATCCCACAACTTCCTCAAATTGGCAACATGAACATCAACCGAAGGCACCCCCTGGGAAGGGGAATCCGAAGGAAGAATAGACGGATGAAAACCATAATTCATGAAGAAGGGGCTTGAATGAGTAGAATCGCAAACGAGATTGTTGTGTGCAAACTCCGCCCAAGGAATCAAACCGACCCAATCATCCTGGTGTTCAGAAACAAAGCATCGTAAATATTGTTCGATTTTCTGGTTGGTACGTTCAGCAGCTCCATTAGACTGAGGATGATAGGCAGAAGAAAAGTTTAATTTAATACCAAGTTGAGAGCAGAAGGACCTCCAAAAGCGGGAAACAAATTGGGAGCCTCTGTCCGATACAATTTGAGAGGGTATCCCATGTAGGCGAAAAATCTCCTTAGCGAATATCTCTGCCAATTCGGGAGAAGACGGGAGTTTAGGCAGGGGAATGAAGTGTGCCATCTTAGTAAACCTGTCAACCACGGTGAGGATAACAGTCTGTCTTTTAGAGATAGGTAGATCGACAATAAAGTCCATGGCCAAACAGGACCATGGTTTTTCTGGAACCTCCAAGGGGTGCAGGAATCCACATGGAAGCGTATGGGGTTGTTTGGTTTTAGTACAAACTTCACATGCAGCGATGAACTCCTCAATATCCCTCCGTAAAGCAGGCCACCAGAAGTCCTTAGAGATCAACGCGTAAGTTTTGCGAATACCAGGATGTCCCGCCATCTTGCTATTATGTAAACACTCTAAAAGTTCCAGTTGAAGAGCAGGAGGAACGAAATGACGGCCCGCAGGAGTCTGTTTAGGTGCTAGATGTTGCAACTTAATGATCTCGGCCAGTAATGGAGAATGAATCCTGAGATTCGTATTAGCAATGATATTGCATTTCGGAACTATAGAAGAAAGAACTGGTTCAGGTACAGTAGAAGGTTCATATTGGCGAGATAATGCATCGGCTTTAGAGTTTTTAGAACCAGGTCTGTAAGTCAGTACATAATTGAAGTGAGTCAGGAATAAGGACCAACGAGCTTGTCTAGAGGATAAGCGCTTAGCGTCCCCAATATAGGACAAGTTTTTGTGGTCCGTCAAAATCGTAATAGGGTGTAGGGTCCCCTCCAACAAATGTCTCCACTCCTTTAAGGCTTTAATGACTGCTAACAGTTCCCTTTCCCCGATGTCATATCTGCTCTCAGGCCCAGAAAATTTCTTAGAAAAAAAACCACAAGGGTGTAACGGTTTATCCACCCCTAACCTTTGAGACAGAACAGCCCCAACTGCTGTCTCAGAGGCATCGACCTCGAGCAAGAAAGGCAGAGTCGTATCAGGATGGACTAGAATGGGAGCCGAGGCAAAAAGTTCCTTCAGAGTCTTGAAAGCACCAAGAGCTTCCTTAGACCAGAACTTAGTATCAGCCCCTTGTTTGGTCATATTGGTAATAGGCGCAATGATAGAGGAGTAACCCTTAATGAAGCGCCTATAGTAGTTGGAAAAACCAATAAACCTTTGGATAGCCTTGAGTCCTTTGGGCAAGGGCCAGTCTAAAATAGATTGGAGTTTTACAGGATCCATTTTAAAACCCTCCCCAGAAATCACGTATCCAAGAAAGTCTACCTGAGACTGATCAAAACTGCACTTTTCCAATTTGCAATATAGACCATGTTGCAGCAGCTTGTGTAATACCTTTCTGACCTGTCTATGGTGAGTCTCAATCTCCTTAGAGTGTATTAGTATGTCGTCCAGGTAAACAATAACACAATCATGCTGAAACTCCCTAAGTACCTCATTAATCAAATCTTGAAATACTGCAGGAGCATTGCATAGTCCAAATGGCATAACAGTGTATTCGTAATGGCCATACCGGGTATTGAATGCCGTCATCCACTCGTGACCTTGCTGGATTCTCACCAAATTGTAAGCCCCTCTGAGATCTAACTTGGTGAAGATTTTGGAGCCCTTAAGACGATCAAATAACTCGGTAATCAGTGGGATAGGATAGGCATTTCTGACAGTTATTTTATTCAAGCCTCGGTAATCGATACAAGGTCTCAGCGTGCCATCCTTCTTCTTAATGAAAAAGAACCCAGCCCCGGCCGGAGAAGAAGACCTCCTGATGAATCCCTTTTCTAAATTCTCCCGAATATACTCCTCTAGAACCGAGTTTTCCTGAACAGACAAAGGATATACATGGCCCCTCGGAGGCATAGTGCCGGGTAGCAGCTTAATCTTACAGTCAAATGACCTGTGTGGAGGCAAAGAATCGGCATTCTTCTTGTCAAACACTGCCCTTAAGTCTAGGTAAAGGTCTGGTATTTGTCTTTCTGTGGACTGAGTAGGATTCTCCGGTATGTTAATATTAGCTAATGGAGAAACCTTGCACAAACACCGATCCTGGCAGCCCTGGCCCCACGAGAGTATCTCTCCTAACTCCCAATCGATAATAGGGTTATGTTTTTTCAACCATGGGTACCCCAGAACTATGGGAACGGAAGGAGACGAAATGAGCAGAAGAGATAAATTCTCCACGTGTAGGATACCAACATTTAAATCAATGGGTACGGTCTCACGAAAGATAACAGGGTCTAGTAGTGGTCTACCATCTATGGCCTCAACGGCCAAAGGTGTCTCCCTTAGCTGGGATGGAAAATTGTTCTTACTAGCAAAGGCTTGGTCGATAAAATTCTCAGCAGCACCGGAATCTATCAATGCCATAGCCCTTACTACTTCCTTCCCCCAAGTTAAGGAAACTGGTAGCAGAAGCCTGTGATCCTTATAATTAGGAGTAGAGGACAAAATAGAAACACCCAAGGCCTGTCCTCTAGAGGGACTTAGGTGCGAGCGTTTCCCGGGCGGTTAGAACAGTTCGAGAGTAAATGACCCTTGGCTCCACAATACATACACAAACCCTCTCTTCTCCTGTGCTGTCTTTCCTCCTCAGAGAGGCGGGTATACCCTATCTGCATAGGTTCAGTAAGCAAAGATATCGTGGAGTCAGGACTTGGAAAAGCAGGAGCTAACCTAAAAGAAGGTCTCTGGTTCCTCTCTCGAGTGTTCTGTCTCTCTCTTAGACGTTCATCTATACGAGAGATGAACGAAATTAAATCCTCTAAATTCACAGGGAGTTGTCTGGTAGCAACCTCATCAAGGATTACATCAGATAGGCCATTCAAAAATACATCCATATACGCCTGCTCATTCCACTTGATTTCTGCCGCCAGAGACCTGAACTCTAGTGCATAATCCACCAGTGTTCGGTTCTCCTGTCTCAGGCGCAACAGTAATCTGGCTGCATTAACCTTTCTACCTGGAGGGTCAAATGTTCTTCTAAAAGCAGCTACAAATGCGTTATAGTTATAAACTAATGGGTTATCGTTCTCCCATAGTGGGTTGGCCCATCTCAGAGCTTTCTCAATGAGTAGGGTGATAATAAATCCTACTTTTGCCCTATCTGTAGGATAAGAGCGAGGTTGCAATTCAAAGTGGATACTAATTTGGTTTAAAAAACCACGACACTTCTCAGGAGCCCCACCATAGCGTACTGGGGGGGTAATGCGAGAAGAAGCACCCACTGTGGTTACCTCTAGACCTGAACAGACAGGAGAAACAGGGGTATTACGTATCTCCTCTGGTGGGTTATTGGCACAAGCTAATAGAGCCTGTAGCGCAAGCGCCATCTGATCCATTCTGTGATCCATGGCTTCAAACCTAGGATCAGGAGCAGCCAGCTGACTGTTTGTACTTGCAGGATCCATTGGCCCTGTCGTAATGTCAGGATCGGAACAGGGATCCAACACGCAGAGTACAAACAGTAGCCAGATACGTATACCGGACCTTAGAATGGCCGGACTAATGTAAGTAGTACAGTATAGAATGGTCAAAGACAAGCCGAGGTCGAGGGTAACAGAAGACAGGTAAGCGAGAGACAAGCCGAATCAAGGGTAACAGAGATAAGCAGAGTAAGGTAAACAAGCCGGGTCAAAACCAAAAGGGATAATAGAATACACAAGCACTGAGTGACTAGAACAAGCTAGAACCACGACAGGGCAATGAGCTAATGAAAGAAGCTCTGTTAAATACCCTGTTCAGAGCAGTAACCACGCCTCCAAGGCGTCCTGATTGGTCCTGCAGCCATTGACTGACAGGTTGTTCTGGGGGAGTGTCCTGATGACTACTTCCTGCCTAGATGCTGTAAAAGGCAGTCACTCCCTCGCGGCCAGCCTAGCATGACCGGATAGACCGCGGGGAAGGGAGCCATCAGACCGTCTGGATGGAGGAACAGCTAAGTCTCTACCTCTTTCGGTGGTAGAGACCACAGGTACCCTGACACAACAGAAGTTTTGGAACTCTGTTCTGTGGAACGAAAAAACTAAACTGGAACTTTTCGGCCCAATGGATCAGCAAGATGTCTAGAAGAAGCATACACTGAAAAGAATACTGCTTACAGTTAATCATGGTGGTTTCTCAGTGATGCTCTGCGGCTGCTTTGCATCTTCTGGCACTAGAAACCTGAAGCATGTGGAAGGCAAGATGGATTCATTGAAGTATATGAAAATCCTAGGAGAAAATGTCATGCATTCTGTGCTAAGGCAAATTATTCTTGGCTTCATTGGACCTTCCAACAAGACAATGATCCCAAGCATATCTCAAATTCCACCAAGGCTTGGTTGCAAAAGAAGTCCTGGGAAATTCTACAGTAATCATCACATTCACCTGACTTGAACACCATAGAAACTCTCTGGGGGAACTTAAAGAAGGTGGTTGCAGCACGCAAACCTAAGAATATTACTGAACTGGAGGCCATTGCTCATGAGATTCCTCAGGAACACTTCCAGAAGCAGGTGTCTGGCTATGTATCTTATTTGCAGCAGGTCATAATAGCAAAATTATGCTCTACTAAGTACTCATTCATGTGAGATGTGCATGCTTTGAAAATATCAAGACGTACCTGCTTTCCTGTGATGACCCTGACTGATTTTCTACCATATATCCCATGACAAGGATCATATTGCCAGAATCAGATACAATCGAGCAACAGATGGCTCCTTGTTTGTGAGTGTATTTCCAATAATTTAATGTTTCTGCCCTTGTCACATACAATATTGCAATATTCTGTTCTTTCTGTCGTTTATTGTCATTTCATATCACATAACCGGTCTAAATTAGAAAATACATTGAACTACCTGCCGCAGTCATCCTCCTTATCAAGAATTTTTGCTATTTACCAAGATCGATCTTTGGGACCATCTAGCCAATTAATTTTTGCCTGTTTGGTATTCTGCTATTTAGAAGTAGCATAATTGCATTGTTGTTTGTCGCTACCTTTTTCTCTCCTCTCTATCCTTATAAATTGGTAGCAAACATACTTAACCCCTTAAGACCGCAGCCAAATGTACAAGTTGTGATCCAAAAAAACGTAAACAAAACCTGGCATTTGCGCTATATGTCTGTCCAACCATAATTCACCTCTTTCATATTAAATGCACCCCCCATTATTATATATCATTTTATTCAGGGGAAACGGGGCTTTCGTTTAACATCAAATATTTAGGTATGGAACATAATTTAATATGAAAAAAATATTTAAAAAATGGGAGAAAATAAGAATTTTTTACATTTTTTTAGTTCTACGTGACATTCTAACTGTGAATGTCATAATACTGTTTGCTTTTACTGCAATACAATACACATATTTGTATTCAGCGATGTCTCGCGTGTAAAACAGTACCCCCTATGTACAGGTTTTATGGTGTTTTGGGAAGTTACAGGGTCAAATATAGCGTGTTACATATTTCAGTTTTTTTACATTGAAATTCGCCAGATTGGTTACGTTGCCTTTGAGACCATATGGTAGCCCAGAAATAAGAATTACCCCCATGATGGCATACCATTTGCAAAAGTAGACAACCTAAGGTATTGCAAATTGAGTATGTCCAGTCTTTTTTAGTAGCCACTTGGTCACAAACACTGGCCAAAGTTAGTGTTAATATTTGAAAATGCAAAAAACTAATTTGAACGCAAATTTTGGCCAGTGTTTGTGACTAAGTGGCTACTAAAAAAACTGAACATACCCTATTTGCAATACCCTGGGTTGTCTACTATTGCAAACGGTATGCCATCATGGGGATAATTTTCATTCCTGGGCTACCATACGGTCTCAAAGGCAACCTGGCGAATTTTAATGTGAAAAAACTGAAACGCAAACCTTATATTTGACTCTGTAACTTTTGAAAACACCATAAAACCTGTACATGAGGGGTACTGTTATACTCAGGAGACTTCGCTGAACACAAATATTAGTGTTTCAAAACAGTAAAACGTATCACAACAATTATATCGTCGGTGTAAGTGCTATTTGTGTGTGAAAAATCCAAAAAATGTCACTGTCACTGACGATATCGTCGTTGTAATATATTTTACTGTTTTGAAACACTAATATTTGTGTTCAGCGAAGTCTTCCGAGTAAAACAGTACCCCCCATGTACAGGTTTCATGGTGTCTTGGAAAGTTACAGAGTTAAATATAGTGCTAGACAATGTAATTCCCTGAACTTTTGGCCTGGGTTGGCAGGCAGGTCCTGCAAATTGTAATTAATAAAATGACCTAATTATGTAAAATTATTACATAAATATATGCGTAGAATTATTATATATATATGTGTGTATATATATATGTGTGTATATATATGTACATAATTTTTTAAAATTATTTTTATTTATATATAGGTATATACATAGTGATATATACGTATATACTTATGTATATAGATATATATATTATTTCGTTCTACATGTATTTTGATATCAATATATATATATTAATTTTAAAATACAGTTAGAACTAAATTACGCATGTTTATATATTTTTTATCTATTTTTTTTTCATTATTTTTTTATTATTTTTTTATTTATTTTTTTAACGTATTTATATATTTATTTATTTTTTATTATATATAAATATATATATAATGAAAATTATATATATATTTAATCAATATCATTGTACGTGTATTTTGATATTAATATATATATATAATTATGTATATATTAATATTAAAATACACGTAGACAGTGTATGCATATTTATGTGTATGTGTGTATATGTGTGTATATATATACTTAGATCATATATATAATAAATATATATATGATCTAAGTATATATAATTTATTTTTACACTGTTTTAACATTTTTTATTTGTATTTCAGACAGCAGGGGGAGTACCTGTCATTACAGGCACTCCCCCTGGTGGCAATGCCTTGGACGGCTATGCCGTCCATGTGATCGCGGGGTCCTCGCAAGGACCTCGCGATCACATGGCCCTGGGCGGCTGAAGAGGACGCAGGGGGACTCCCTGGGCTCCCGGGTAAGTCCCCCATACCGCGATCGCCGGCGTGGGATCGCCGGCGACCGGGTAAGTACATAAGATCGCAGGACGTACTATGCCGTCCTGCGGCTTTTAGAGCCACCAAAATAAGGACGGCATAGTACGTCCTGCGGTCTTAAGGGGTTAAAACGCAAAGAGACTACAGGTGGTGGACAAAAGGTGACCAAGGTTTTTTAAGGCATTTGGTCAACAAACCCAACAAATATCCAACATTTAAAAAAATCCTGTATTGTACAAACTTTGGCCAAAGTTCACTATCTATCACCAAAATTGACTTTATGAAGGTACTTTCTTCAATCTATATCCATACTTTATGTGACATTTCCAAATGTAAATGAAGCTGTAAAATATTCTGTAGAGAATTATGTTTTCCCCCTGCTTCACTTCAGCTGAAATTCAAATGCTCCCCGCTTAATGGTTTATGGTATAAGGAAACAGAAGTAATAACTCATTTGGGAATCTATAAATTTAAAAAGCAGATTATCTCGCAGAATCAAAATCCTATCAGTAGCTTTTAGCTTTGTATCCTCAGGTGTTTAAATCTGAAACATTTGCAATGATAAGTATGATATGTCCTCATTAGAGGGTAGCGATGTTGCTATCTTGCTTCAAAGGCATCTTGACTATAGAAAAAAATTCTAATTCCATTATACGGAATAGGCTACAAGTCACGTGGATGTTAATAAGCAGAAAGTCAGATACTGTTCTGGTATAAACAAACTGTTTATTTAAACACTTTGAAATTTCTTGCAAGCAACGTCTTATATTGAATATTATACAACAGTCTCTGGCAGAAATTTAATGAATACCTTATGTTCTTTTTATTAAAACTTTTAAAAAATGTTTGAAAACACAATTATTTATGTTATAAAAAAAGTAACAAGCGATGTCAATTTAAGATTTGTAAAGCCTTAGATAAAAAAAATTGCAATAACTTAAAATAGCTTTAGAGATGAGAGCAGAGAGATAGAGTGTTATAAAATGTGATATTGTGTATTATGTTCATCTTTATTCTATTATGTGTGAATCATAGGTCACCGTGAAAGGGGTATAAATTCTAGAACATTACCACGCAGCAGAGAGTCTAAAGAGTTTGCTCTCTGATTGGTAGAAAAGGAAAGAATTATAGCTCAAAAAGCAATATGTTTTATACATTATTGCATATGCCATACCTTAGTATATATTATTATATATTCCTTGATATAAAGGGAAGCATTTTGGTGTCAGGTGATTGGTAGAAGAACTGAACTCTGAGCCGAAATGTACCCGAATCACAAACCAAAGTAAAAGCGCAATGGTAGACCAATTTTGTTTTGGGATGGAATTATGAAATCCACTCGTTGCGACAAAAAAAGAGAGATGATTTGTGTGTTTTATTTACAGAACAAGTGAATTATGGAGGGAAAAAAGGAGTAGCGATAGATAATATATAAATATAGGAATGTAATTTTTTTATTTTACTGCTCCCCCTCTTTTTCCCTGTATTGGTGACTTTTTATTGCTTGATCTGTAAACAAAATGGCCGGAAAATGTACTAAATAAAATAAATAATAAACACAATTATGTTATTATTTTGCAGTAAATCGATCAAACCATTTTTACACCCAGATGGTTCTATTCATTTCCCAAATCAATTTTTCAGTGGCAAAATGTTATATTATCAGGAAAAATGGTTCAGCCGAGCCGAATTTTCTCGCAGTGCACAAATCTGTTTTGTATTATAATTGGACACTCCGATCACAGACCCTTTTTCGTAGTTGTAAACATTCAGTTTATCTTTTTTTATGTTATTTTTGAATTTGCATTTGCTTTATTTGGTGATGTAATAGGTATTGATTATGCTCAGCGATATTTGTATAAATATTGAAATACATTTGTGTCACCTTGTGTACATCACTGATAAACTTGACATAAACAGTCTCTTCTAAAAATCATTTTCTTGTTGAGATAGTTAAGGGTTGCCTTATTTATTCTTGTACAATCAGCATATTTAATGTTAATATGCGATTTGCATGCATATATGACACATTAGATTTTTTTTTCTTATATTAAAAGATTTATTCTTTATTTTGCCTTTTTAGGTATTAATAATGTATTTTTTTAAATAGGGAAAGTAGCCTGTCTTCTCACAAGCTCCGATATTATCAAAGCATTGCCATGGTAATCCACGGCAATGCCCTGTACAGCCGGCGCTCGTGAGAGACAGAGACGTGGTCTGTACCCTTCAGAGGTACAGACCAAATAACCTGCTGGCTGGACCACCAGGGATCTGTGTGTGGTGTTCCCCCTTTCACTAGACCACCAGGGATCTGTGTGCTCCCTGTCCCCTGCTAGGTAACAAGGGGAAGGTGGAGTAAATGTGATTTTTTTTTTTATTGATTAGGTATAGACATATTCCCCAATAATACTCAATTTTGATTATTTTTAATGTGTTCACGTTTGATGCCTTTATAAACTTGTGTGCAAAAATATCTCTTAATTTTATGTTTAATTATCAAACGTTTTACTTGGGTTGTTTTTTAATATATAGTTATCTGGAAACCCCTCTGCAGCAACCTAGCCTTCTAGCCAGAGGCTTAACTAGAAACTATGGGGCCCCAGGGCAAAAATTGCCTTGGGGCCCCACCATACATCTACTCTCCACCCCATACATCCCAGCCCCCCATACATCACCCCATATGCCCCACCCCACATGTCCACGCCGCCCACACATGCAGACAAACAGATACACACATAGACACACATATATACACACATACACACACACACACACACACACATACATACACAGACATGTAGACACACATACATACATACATACAGGCACACACGCATACATACATACAGACACATAGATACAGACACACACATGTACACAGATACACATACATACAGACCCACCCACACAGACATACAGACACACACACACATACAGACACACACATACAGTCACACACATATACAGACATACAGACACACAGACATGCAGACAGACACACACACAGATATAATGATACAGACATTCTCTATAACAAACACACACACATACACACACACACACAAACTGTTAAAAAAATTAAGTGACTTACCAGGGGTCCAGTGGCTGCCTCATGCTGATGGGAGTCAGAGCTCCCACTCTGACTTCCTTCGCTCCTCCTGCTCGGCGGTCTGTTGGCTGGGAGGAAGTGGCGGCTTCCTACCAGCTCTGACATCATCACTGGGCATGGGCCACCCGATGGGCTCCTTTAATGCGGCCCCAGCGTTTTTTCCCAAAATGCTGGCGGGCATCGCAGAGGCAGGGGTTCACAGGGTGACCAGTCCCCCTGGAATGATGGGCCCGATTGCAGCTGTGACCCTTGCGTCCGCAGTAGTTCCGCCAGTGCTTGTAGAGTTGCCTTGGATTGGATGGTTGATTATCAAACAATCCTGCCATGGACAAGTCTATTAAATTAGTCCAAATGCATTAGTCTAATAATACAAATATCTAAAGTCTAACGTTAATAATGTACATGTAAAAGAAAATGAAACATCACATCAAGGTTAATACAAGTTATACAGGTGCTATTCAAGAAAGTAAAACATTTTTTATGCACATACATCACACACATTTTTATTTTAAAATTACAATATTTGAAAATAAAGTACATACATCATCATTCTGTCCTACCCAGGGCTGTAAAATTGGATCTGCATAATTAACCAGTTTTTTAGTAATATATACAGGTTTGGATGCACCAAGGCAGTGTCTTTGCCGGTTGAATACAGTGTTTGGTATATTGGTTAATATATATATATATATATATATATTTCTGATATCACAAACGGGTATATACATCTTCAACTGGGACCTTTGTCAAGAAAATGCCAGCTTCAAAAGCACTGAATATATAAGCACATGGCTACATCAAAGCAAAGCTGAACCTCACCTGCAACAAACACCTGCCATGATACTCAACCTCACACCCCAAACTACCAAAGTGGAATGAATATACATTCTTAAAAGGTATAGCAGGACTACACCAAAATACAGAGATGCAGTTAGTCACTGCGAGCCACAACAATGCCAAGGCAAAGGGGGTTTAGATACAATGTGTAAACGTTTCTAGGAAAAATAATAAACTATATATGTGGTGCAATAGTAACATTTAAAAAAAAATTAGAAAGCAGAAACAATAAAACCATTCAATCTGTAACATTTTGAGCACCATTTTTTTTTTTTTTATGTTTGATGCCCTCTCGTTCTGTATCCATGCTGACTTAACATAAATGCAGATTGTAAGATGAAGACAGATGGAGTTATTGGCCTTTAGTTGTGCTATATTTTCCCACTGCGACTTTATGATTTGTGACTGCTCATCAATTGCTTGATCGCATATTAAACTTTATTTATCCAGATGGTATAACAAACATGTCAATTAAAGTCAGAGATGGGGATTGTGTTAGGTTAAGGTTGAACACTACAGAATTATTGATAATGAGAAGAATTATTATCAAGAGACGTCAAATCCCATCTGACATATAAAAAATGTTAATTGTGCAGATTGATAACTGCCAAGGTACATTTAGGTAAAAACGAAATTGAGACTAGTTTAACTATGGATGATGACACATATAGAAAATCAGCATGGTGTTCAATTCTGTTTGGGCATTTTCCTTCCCGTATGAAGTAGTGATTAATGATGCTAAAATACATTCGAGATTTCTGCACGGGGAATAGAAGGCCAGATTGAAAGACCACAATAAACAATTAAGCAGATAACTCCCAAAATTGGTACTTTGTAACTCTGTGCCTACCGCCTTCATTTGTCTTTACTTTAGCAGTCTTGTTACTAGTTGCCTTTACTCATGTTAATTTTTTCTTCCAGTGAAACTATGGAAACATACTAAATTTTAAACTGTTAAAAGAAACATTTGATTGGGTCCACATTAGTCGACACCAGAGTAGATGTGAAATATTATGTGACCATCACTATTGGAACAGGCATATTTCAGTTGATTAACAGATTGTGATCTAGTGCAATTTGACAGGTGTCCTGAATATTGATCATCGGTTGTCATTTTCTTTGACACATGTTTCAAATTTCAGAATTCCCAAAGGTTTACACAGGGATAAGCCATAGAACAGATAATATATTTTATGTTAACAGTTCATATTGAACGATAGAAAGAGGTAGAAAGAAACAGAGGACAAAGGAGAGTGGAAAGGATGAATAAACCAAGGTTTGAGAGATATAGGGGAGATTTATCATGTGCTACTCTGGGTGCAAAGTTATATATGTTGGGATAATCAGTTGGTTTTCAATATGGATATGTCCTATTTACCACATTGGCCTAAATAGAACCTGTTTTGTCTGGATATTTCAGTACAAAAACAGGTTCTATGTTGTGGAACGAGAGAAACTGCTAGACTAATTCCTTAATTTGTACAGTGTTATATTTGGTGAAACAAAAAAACAAACAAAAAAAATCCAACAGATTGTTGGATTAGATGCAGTGTGGCTTTAACCCCTTTACGGACACATGGCATGTGTGACATGTCATGATTCCCTTTTATTCCAGAAGTTTGGTCCTTAAGGGGTTAAGGCTTTAGACTTTTTAGATAAGTACACATCAGCCCCAATACATACAGTAAAAACCAAAGAAAAAAAAGTTACCTGCACTCTTTCCCAAATCACTATGTATATTTAAACAAATGGAGGTTATTGAGTTATTCCAATGGCCATTAGAGGGAATGCCCACCTGCCACATCGAGGTGGCATTGGAGCAACTAAATACCTCCATTTGTTTAAATATACATAGGGATTTGGGAAAGAGCACAAGTAACTTTTTTTTTCTTTAATCCAATATTTTTGGTTGATTTTAAAATGATAAAATAGTTTGAAAAAATATGTTTTAATATTTGACATTTTTATATATATATATATATATTTTCTGATATATTTTTCATATATGAAATAAACTAATCTTTATATTGAACAACACAGCAAAGTCTTAGTGTTCCATGTCTTATGTTTAGTTTCTAACAATAATTCTGCTGTTTATGGTCCGACGTACCAACAAATTAAATTGTTGATCTCCAAGAAATGTTTCAGTTATAAAATGAAATATTACCAAGCAAAGCTCTATTTGTCCTATTTTATCACAATTTAAGGGTTCCTTGATTCTTAAGTATTGTACATGCTAATTAAGATTAATTATTTTTCTTACTTTCTTAATGAGCTATCGTAATACCCCTTCCTGTGAGTTTTTAAACTAATGGTATATTGAAACAGCTTAATTAAAAATGATACCATATTTAACATTAAAATAAATCCTAATGGGAGTTTTACCTAATCTCTGAATTCTGCCAGTTTAGTTTATTCAAGGTAAAGAATAAAAATCAGCATTTGCTCTTTCATCAATGTGCAACCATGTCCTGTGTGATGTTGCATTAAACAAAATCTAGAAAGGCGTTTGTAAAATAAATAAACGTGTAACATACTGTGATTCTAGATAATAATTAAAACTAGGCTCGAAGGTCAGACTTTATAATTGAGGTAACACTTGGATCACAATGTAAGTTGATTTGTATGAGACTTTGTCTACACCAAGTCACAGAAAGCCAGTCAATTATAGTTTGGAGATTGATTACATGCATGTATCCCGGTGAACTGATATTTTGTTCTTCAAATCTATGCTGTAAACAAAATTGCAGTTGTCAGGGATCATAAAGGAGGACGTTAATAGATTGTTCAGAACTGCCTTGAATGTTGCTTACTGTCTGCAAGTCTAGTAAATCTTGACCTATGCCACAAGATGCGCCTCTCAGTTACTGCACTGGCTTAACAAAAAAGGGTCCAATGTAACCTAAAGCACTTCGAAAGTACGCGTTATGATATATAAATTACCTCTAGAAGCATTTGAGTCATAAGGGAGTGTTTTCACAAACTGATGTGAATTTTTTTAAGCCATGGCTTTTTTTTTTTTTTTTTTTTTGCGTTTTAAACTATGAAAATAAAAGGAATAATATTTTGACACAGCAGAATTTTTTGTTACATTGGAACGTTATTAAGTCAAGTCATTACTAAACGCAGGACTGGACTGTGGCGAAAGTAACCACGCCACTGGCTTTTGGAGAGGCCTGTTTGCCAGCCTCTTGCCCTGTGACTATGGCCCTTGGTGTGTGTTAAAAAAAACAAAACATTTTATGGACTTAGTTTGACTGTTTTATTCCCCCCCTCCTCCTAGAACACCATTTAAACCCTTAATACCTTGTTACATTCAAACACCGTCTGACCCACTAAATGTCATATTCAAACACTGTCTGTCCTTTTAACTGTCATTTTGTTTTCCTGAGAGGAGGAGTGGTTTTACTGCATGAATACTGTTGCTTTGTGTGCCATTAAACAAATCTCTACCCAGCATTATGCCTCGGCTCATGTGTGAGGGGATGGGATAACTACACTCTTGGGGATTGCTATAACATATTGTCACCCTTCCCTGTGGTGATTTATTGGTAATATGTTATTTGGTTGTTGTTTCCAGGTAATCTGGTGGGGTTATAGCCAGTGTTAGTGTCTGAGGGATACTCAGTCAGAGTCAGCGAGGCGCGCGTGTTTGAACTAGGCGTGTATTTCCGTCAGCTGTTCCTTCTCCTGTGTTCTGCAATCTATTACAGCGTGTAATACTCTTATTTATGAGGGTTGGTGGCCACAGTAAGTGGGCCGTTATTAAAAGTGGTCCCGGTCTAGGAGGGAATTGAGTCACCATCAGGAATGCGTGCCAACTCCCATGCCATCCACCTCCCCCCCCCCCCCCCCCCCAGCTCTCTGGGATTAGAGACTAGGTGATTGGGTATAGGAAAGTAAGGGAAAGTGAGTTCAGAGAAGTAAGGCGAGAGGAAAAGGTGTGGGCTATGCTAGGAAGGGCCCACATCCACCGCCACGTTGTCCCCAAAGCCGGGAATCCCCCCACCCTGCAAGTAGCGGGTCATGTACAGGAACCACGGCTGCACACCTCTGCGCGCCTCGTCTCCCTCCAAATCTGCTAATCCACTCTTTTTTAGTAGTTACTTCAGTTTTTTACAGGTAACGTAGGACCGATTTCTTATAGAGTGAGATCGGTTGTGGAGAAATATGTAATAGTGCAAGTTCAGCCGACCATCCAGGTATGTCCTCCAGGATCAGTGTTACCGTTTCTTTGACTATCTCCCAGTATGGGGGTATTTCTCAGCATTCAAACCAAATGTGTAGCAGCGGTGCAGCGTGTGGCACCTCCAGCACATCGGAGGGACCAAAGGAAAGATTTGGTGTAATATGGTCGGTGTTCTGTACCCACATTTATTGTTTTATGTAGTTATTGCCCTGGGTTAAAGTCTGGGCTTCCTTAAAATGTATTTTTCTGATTGGCTGGGTCTACCAGTGGAATATGGAGCTAACTGGAGCTACCTTTTACATAGAACTTTAAAAAAGATGTATTCTCTCCATCTACATACATATTTTAATGTATTATAATGTGTAAAACCTATGTATATCTGGCACGTAAACCACATACCTTGCTCATTATTTATTCTCCCGTCAGTAATATTTGTGTAAGTGGTTTTTGGGAAAAATATGGGGAATATAAGGGACTCTGATTCTACTCTAGGAGAGGGCCTGCTTTAAATTGCTCTTCACAGGTATAGTGTATTGATAAGCACGCCATTCTATGGACAGGGCAATGAGCTAGACATAAAAAAAAGCTTCCAAAAATATTACAGCACTGTTCTTTCTTGGTACTGAAATGCTGAATATATTGGGAGGGTTCTGTGTCTCTATTCTTATTAGATGGTATGCAATATTGATTATTTTGAAAAAAAAAAAGCATTGATTAGGAAAATGAAGAAAATACTGCAGCTTAAAATATATCGTATTACATTTTGTCACACAGCTAAATGTACACATCTGAGACCACTATTACAGTAATTTAAACAGATGATCCCAGCACTGATGGATGATTTGACCAGATAAAAATGTACTTTAGAAAAAGTAAAATTGTATATAACAAAACAATAAATAAAAGTCACCACTTGTTGGCTTCTTCAGCCAAGTTCAGTTTTGGGACACTGTCACACCACTTTCCATTTTGACCAATGAGGAGTGTTTAGGGCAAAGTCCTGGCATCATTATAGATCTTTTAGGGAGTCAGTGTCCGCCGAAAGTGACATATTGCCCAGTTGCTCAATGTCACTTCAGGTCCGATCATGTTTCAGGAAGGTATTCCAGGCTACCTCCCTCTCCACCTCGTTGTCATGATAACAAATATAAGTTTCAAGCCACCAACAGGTCCTTTTACTTCCTTGTTTGTTTAGCTCAGTGGGGCAAAACTCAAGAGGCAGCAATTGTCCAGAGCACTTGCCTTGCAAAAACTTTCACTGGAAAGTCTGTGTTTGGGCAATCACAGAAATTATTGGCGAGGTTAGAAGGGGGCTTGGAAAGGCAGCAGGCAAGAGAACTGCAGGTTTTGCAAGTTGTTTTTATATATACTCCTAATGAAAAATGCATAGCTAATTGAAGGGGGAAGTTGTCATCATGGGTGACTTTAATCTTCCTGATGTGAACTGGAAAACCAAAATAGCTGCTTGTGCCAGGAGCACACATATTCTAAACTCCCTACTGGGATTGTAAAACAAGGATTAGTTAGATTAAAAACAAAAGAAGGAAGGTATGTAGAAGAGGATACAGGTCTATCTGATTTACAGATGAAAATAAAGGAAAGGAGCCTCAGTTAGGAAAAAGGACAAATGAGTAATTTGTTACATGTGAGTTTACAGAGGAAGAGGTTCTATTTCAACTGTCAAAAGTAAAGACAAATAAGTCAATGGGACCTGATGGAATACACCCAACGCTATTAAAAGAGCTTAGTGGTGTACTAGCAAAACCATTAACAGATTTATTTAACCAATCATTGTTAACAGGAGTAGTCCCAGAAGATTGGAAGCTGGCGAATGTTGTGCCCATTCACAGGAAATGTAGTAGGGAGGAGTCGGGCAACTATAGACCAGTAAGCCTTACTTCAGTAGTGGGGAAAGTGATGGAAACCATGTTACAGGATAGGATTGTTGAACAATCAAAATCACATGGATTTCAAGATCAGAGACAACATGGGTTTACTTCAGGGAGATCATGCCAAACGAATCTTATTGATTTTTTTGATTGGGTAACTAAAATTATAGATCTAGGTGTTGCAGTAGACATTGCCTACCTCGATTTCAGTACGGCTTTTCACCATAGAAGGCTCATCAATAAACTACAGTCTTTAAGTTTGGATTCCAATACTGTTGAATGGGTTAGGTAGTGGCTAAATGACAAAGCTGTATTCCTGGCACTATAGCTCCCCCTGCCTCCTCCCTCCCTTGCGACCTCCCCATAGACCTGATGTGCATTAGACCTTCCCATAGGAAAGCATTGAATAAATGCTTTCCTATGGGGAAATATCTGACGCTGGAGGTCCTCATGCAGAGCGTGAGGATGCTCAGTGTTAGATTCCAGACCAAAGGTTTGTTTCAAACCAGGAAGCCCTCTAGTGGCAGACAGCCATCGGAGCCTGACTTAGAGCTTCAATGTACACATTGCAGTTTCTCTGGATGTTTAACATTGCAGCACTAAGGGAAATGGGACACTGTACCCAGACCACTTCAATGAGCTGAAGTGGTCTGGGTGCCTACAGTGTTTCTTTATATAATACAAAAACAATCTATTACAGATTTAGAAGGTATATATTAGCCAGCTACAATGAATATAATATTTGAAAAAACAGAACTGAGTATGAAAATATGTCTTGATAATGATTGTCCATTTATTTTTTTCTTATTTGTTATTTAACCTCTACAATTCTAAATTGTGCATAGAGGGATACTACTATAAATAGCAAACAAGCATGCAGATGGAAAATATCGTGTTGCAAAAAATTCATCTTCCTTTAACATGAGATCAGACAATGTTCTATTCCAGGAATATAAATGAGCAATTAGGAACTTTACTAACAAGCTATTATTTGAATAATAAATTGCTACAAGTGCTAAATTTAAAAAGGAGCTAATGTAATTTTCTTGAGATATAATAATACATGCATCATTAAAACGTATAAAATATTATTTTTATTGTACGTATGATCAACTGGCTTCGCCTAAATATTTAATCATATTCAATGCTTATTTTAATTGGACTTATGGGGTTATAGCATTAACAATAAGCTCAGGCACAGGATTAAAGGTTAAATCTATTCATTATACAGAAATCTTACCCCCCGTTCTCTTTTCCCTTATTCTTTTTTTGGCTCAAGAAACAAAAGGAAGATATCTTATATATAATGAAATTGTCCCTAAGAGAAAAAACTTTACAAAAAGGGTGAACTTAAAAAAAAAAGTAAAGTGAATGACACTGCTATCCTTAAATTAAACATTGAAGAAACCAAAATGAATGAAACAATAATAAAATAAAGCATTAAACCAATGTAAAAGATATCACATTTTAAAATGTAAAACGATATGAAAAACATTAGACAAGAAGATATTTCTCACTCTTAATTTCTACAATGCCAGTTGTGCGTTGTCATCAATTGTAACGTCTAAAACTGAAATTAACTATGTACAAATAGGCAATAAAATGCTATGACGTGAACTATACTCTGAGTACTCAAGGTATTGAATGAATATATCCAAACAAACCGCAGCTAATTCTGCGCTTAAACTACGCGTTTTTAAAGGTAATTTTTTTCTCCAGTTTACATATAGCACACAGTAGGTTCCTCGAATGCTGTGTGTGAAGATCCTGCTCATTTTTGGATGTTTGGTTTTAACCTCTTATCTCTAAGCAAGAGCAGAGGTGTATAGACAATAACCATCAGTCTCCACCTCAGTCTGCTTATAGCTGCCTTTTTATGAGAGGGTTCCTTAATTTTTATCTTATTCCATTCTTAAAGGGACATACATCACTTGACAATATTTTTTTTTTTTAAAAACCAGCAATCAAGCACTAAAATGAGAACCAATTCTGATAATAATAATAATAATAATAATAATAATAGTAGTAGTTCTAAAATCATCTTTATGATACTTTTCTGATGTTAATGGGTCTCTGTTGCCCTGGGTAAAGCAGCAATGCTATAATGAAATGATTCTTATGAGCAGATATTAACTGTATTGGTATAAAAACTAATAGAGATGGATCACTCCTAAAAAATAGGAGAGAAAACAACCTCATAAAGAACACCTCTAGTGAGAATACAATATAGGGTAATAAACTTTATTGAAAACAAGAGAATAGACACATACAAAACAAAGAAATAATGTGTATCAAAACGTGATATGTGAAATTAAAATGATAATGGTAGAGCGCAGGTTATTGATCTTGATAGCTCAGTGAGTGCAGCCGGTTACAAATGTAACCTAGTCTACAGTTTTGGATATGTACTGAGCTTTAAATTGATACAAAGTATTATCTGGTAAAGTATTACAAATGAAGTAACTGTATCGTGTACTCCACCCTGCAGTGACATTCTAATAAATAAACTGGGATGCAAACTAGCTGATTGTTAGTACGTACACTAAGTCTGGGACAAGTATCAAGTCACTGTTATATACAATAGACCTCAATAGACCTCCCATATATTCCCCTCAACAATATCAGGAGGTGGGTATTGGATCAGGTCTCGGTATGGTCAGCAAACATGTCCCAAGATTATAGGACGTCTAGACATATGGGTTCAATACTAGCGTGACGTTTCAGTATTTATCAGTATTAAAAAAGTAAAAGATCTGCTAGTTATTGGAGGGTGATCCTCATTAATGCGGTTAGCCTTACTGCTACGCTGATCCCAAACTCAGAACAGTCTAAGTTCACCCCCTATTTACATAACTTCATGGGTTATGGGTGGACTTGCTGGGATGGAGAAGGGAAAGGTAGCAGATCCTCAACAGATGTAGAAAGGTAATCGATGTGAGCACCTACGTAAACATGAGGCAGCCCCTATTGCTTGGAAGCAGTGCCCTTCAAATGGACCAAAACCGTCCCAGAGATTAGGATGGTATAATAATCACTATAAGAGGTAGTAAGTGCCTAGGAACACCTCTCAAACTGAAAAACTTAAAAGGTCTGGTAATAATAGGAGGGTGACCATTAGTACTTGTATTAAGCACAACGTCTACAATTATGCTGAAGCCGGGGCTATATGGATACACCCCCCTACAAATATACTGCAGTCCTCTGAAGAATGGTAGGGGTAACGCACAAATCCATTGACATTGGAAGGGGAGAATAGACAAACACTTGGCAAAAGTAGAGTAAACGGTATAAATACCTAGGTAAACTTCAACCTCGCCCCTGCTGCTTCGAGGCAGCCCCCATAAGCTAGACAGAAATTAGGTAGAACAAAGTAGTGAAGGTACTGCATCCGCAATGACCATTATCAAACTAAGTTTAAAATAAAAGTGAATGTGTTGGCAGCCCGACGTGCATTTCAACGGCACTTCCGCCTTTCTCAAGAGCTGAAACGATATCCACGAGGAGATAATCCTTTTAACGTTAGAGACGTCCCGCCCACCGTTGGAGTCCACCGATCGTAAGTCTTCATTGAGTGGAGGTGGGGAGAACTCCCGGAGGGGGAGGAGGAGGAATGGACCTCCCAGGGCGCATGCGCGATTGCTATGTCAATATTTAGACTTTAAGTTGGGCGTTTCTATTGAGACCATCATCCGGGAATTATTGTAAGGACCGCCTTGATGACAATGCTCCAGCCTGTAACACTGGCTAAGTTATCTGAGGCATCCTGCATGTTAGTGGGCTATTCCCTGCGGCCAAAAAAGGTAGCGTCTCTCTAGTGATCCTCGTAATTAATATTAACATGTGGTGATCAGTGGAGGCACCATCTAGTGAAGCTACTTGCTATACCCATTGTTGTGATAGTGGGCATACTTTTGTTTACAATCAACGCAAAATGCTTTAATACATGTAGTGGTCCAATAAATGATCTAATACGTATAGTGATTCCAGAGTATAGACATAGGTATGGGATAACTCCACATGCCTAAGGGGAATGTACAGGTAGGTATATAGAGAAAATACCTCTCATCAATAAAGTGACAATACATGTATAGCCTCACCATAGATTTATTTTGGTATATTTTAGGTAGTAGGTATCCCTCCATATGAGAAATTCAGATGTACATCCAAAGTGAGTGGATATCAGTTATCTCCAAAATGAAGTGAATATATATATTAAACAAGAAACAAAAAGGAAAGAATTGCCATAGAATTGATAATAAGAAGAAAGTTAGTAATGGTATACATCCAGTTGTGCATAAAGGACAGGGAACATCAAATAAATGGGGAGAAATACATGCCCTCATTAAGTCCCAATGGTTGGAGTGTTTTCAATTTAGAGATCCATCTACACTTCTTTTGTCTAAGAATCTTGTCGCCTCATCTCTGCTCGCGTTTCACTTGTTACAAACTGCAGAACCTCAGACATTTGGGGTCCGCATTGTGCTGTTCTTTTAGATGTCGAGAGATAGGTGTATCTTGCCGATTTTTTGGGGGCCTTACATTTCTTTAATACTTTCCTTAAAAGGCTGGAAAGTCTTACCTACATATTTCAGACCACAAGAACAGGTCAGTAGGCCAGCTGTGTTACAATTAAATAATTGTCCAATTTTAAACATTCTTTGTCCCTCACTGTCTGTTATGTTCTTTGAGTCCAGTAAGATGTACTTACAGGCCACACATCTTCTGCAACCATATGAGTCACAGGGGGGATTTCCCAACCAAGTACCAGATGTTTGACATTTTGGCATAAAATGGCTTGGGACTAAGATAGCTCTCAAATTCCTTCCTCTTCTTGCGGTGATGTCGACCTGTGGGCCAAGAACTTGCTTAAGACATCATTCAGTAGGATGGGCCAATATCTGTGCATAGAGTTTTTGACCTCCTGCCAGCCTGAGTCATATGTGGCTATCATTCTGATAGTCTTCATGTCTGTTTCCCTAACTACATGGTCCGACAGAAGTTAATTCCAATCTGAATCCAGGGTCCTCCTGTACGCTCTTTTCAAACATTTGTTGGGGTATCCTTTTTCGCAGAACTGTTTGCTAAGAATATTTGCTTTGATCTTAAAATCAGATAGGCTACTACAGTTTCTGCATATTCTCAGGTATTGACCCACAGGTATTCCCTGTTTGAGAGGTCTTGGGTGGAAACTGTCCCACTGTAACATGGAATTGGAGGCCGAGGCTTCTTTGTACAGAGTCATTTGGAGTGAACCCTCTTTGGTTATTGAGATGGTTACATCGAGAAAATTCAGGGACCGACCCCCAAATTCAGATGTGAATTTAAGGTTTCCATTATTCACATTTAAATTCTTCTGGCGTACCCTGCCACAAAACTAGGATATCATCTATGTATCTGCACCAAATAAGTATCTTAGGTAAAAATTGTATCACAGTATCCATAGTCTTAATCTGTTCTTCCCACCTACCCAGGTGGAGGTTAGCGTATGAAGGGGCACAAGCCATGCCCATCGCAGTACCTCTCACCTGGTGGTAAAATTTGTTATTGAACAGAAAATAGATGTGTGACAGGATAAACCCCAGAAGTTTTAAAAATAGTATGTAGCTTTTGTTCAGAACCTCTTTGTTCTAAAAAGTACTTTGTGTGTTCTATTTCCCTATCATGGGGTATTGCTGAATATAGAGATTCCACATCCAAGCTACATAAATTTGCTGATTCGGGAATCTTCAGGTCAGTGAGAAGGTTCAGTGCCTGTTTAGTGTCCCTGATGTATGAGGGAAGGTGTTCAACAAACGGTCTCATGATTTTGTCCACATAAAGGCTGGCATTTTGGGTCAGGTTACCGACCCCTGACACAATGGGTCGACCTGGTTGGGCCTCTAAATTTTTGTGGATTTTGGGCAAGCAGTAAAAGGTTGCTATCCTAGGGTGACGATTCAAGATGAACTCATATTCATCACCCGACAGCAACCCTTCACTGCAGTCCTTGTCCAAAATCTCCTTTAGAGTCTGTAGGAATTCATTAGTGGGATCAGTTTTTAGAGTCCTGTAGGTGTCAGTCTCACTTAGTACCTTGTGTACCATGTTAGTATATTGGTCCATGTTCATCAGAACAATATTTACTCTCTTATCCAATAGTTTTATGATCAAATCGGGGTCCACTTTGAGAGATGTTAGTGCTTTTTGTTCATTCTTAGAGAGATTATCATTTGTGTGAAAATCCAAAGATTTCAACTTGATTCTTTCAATTTCATTCTTCATTCTACTGCCTCTAAGAAGAGTTCGATGTTTCTAAATTGGGGGTAAATCTGTTCTTTGGTTTAAAATCAGTGCGGTTCAAGGTTATTTGGCCCTCATTCCTCTGTGAGAGACCTAAATATCTTGCTTTTCTTTCCGAGCGTAGTGTGTGGAACTTGTGAAGGGCAAGCTTTCATGCAAAGAGATGCAGATCTTTGATCTACATAAATTTATCGAAGTGTGGGGTAGGTACAAATGAGAGGCCCCTTTCTATGACTCTATGATGACTCAATTCTAAATGACATGTAGAAAGATGAATATTTTTTTCTCTTCAGGCATAATCAGTGTGGGAATACCACTTAATATCTCCTTCTCCTCCATCCCCCTCTGTGATTCCGTGTTTGGTTTATGGTTCTTTGACTTGGGAATTCTTCCTGGTGGCCTTGCACTAAAAAAGTAACGCTTTTTTTGAGAATGCCTTTAGGATTGCCAGGGGCTGAGTTACTGGGGGCCTGGGGTTGGAATTCCTAATGGTTGGATTGACTCCCAGAATCTGTCTGAAGAGCCATAATCCGAGTTTAGATTATTTTCTGAATTTAATCTACCGTATATACTCGAGTATAAGCCGAGTTTTTCAGCACATTTTTTGTGCTGAAAAACTCCAACTCGGCTTATACTCGAGTCAATTGTCTGTATTATGGCAATTTGCATTGCCATAATACAGAATGGGGGCAGTGGGGGCTGCAGAGCGCTTACTTACCTCTCCTGCAGCTCCTGTCAGCTCCCTCCGCCTCCACGCCGGTCCGTTCAGCACCTCTGTCAGCTCCCAGTGGAAGTCTTGCGAGAGCCGCAGGGTCATAGTGCGGCCGCGAGAATTACACTGGGACTTACACTGGGAGCTGCACGGACCTGCGCGGTGGAGGAGGGAGCTGACAGGAGCTGCAGGAGAGGTAAGTAACAGCTCTGCTAGCCTCCTCCTACACAGTGCCCATCCACTGGACCACCAGGGAGTGAGAGCCTCCCTCCCTGCCATGTATCAAGCAGGGAGGGGGGACGAAAAATAAATAAATAATACAATAAAATAAAAAATAATAATAAAAAATAATTAAATAAAATAAAAAATAATTAAAAAAAATAATAATAAAATTGCCCACCCCCCACCAAGGCTCTGCAACACACACACACTGCACTCATACACACACACACTGCATTCATACACACACACACTGCATTCATACACACACACTGCACTCATACACACACGCTGCACTCATACACACACGCTGCATTCATTATATACACACACTGTTAATAAATATTCAATTAATATAATTTTTTTAGGATCTAATTTTATTTAGAAATTTACCAGTAGCTGCTGCATTTCCCACCCTAGTCTTATACTCGAGTCAATAAGTTTTCCCAGTTTTTGGGGGTAAAATTAGGGGCCTCTGCTTATATTCGGGTCAGCTTATACTCAAGTATATACGGTAGTTCGGCGGTTATAAAACTTGTATACATTACCAGTCTGGTATTCTTTGGAATCGCTGATAGATTTTTGATGTTTCCTGGTTTTTATGGATTCTTGATATCTATCTAGATTTAGTTTTAGTCTATTTTCTATATAATTAAAGTTAGGATCATCCTGAAAGGTTTTGGTTTTTTTCTATCTCATTGTCTAAATCAGCATTGGTTTTATTGAGTTTTTCTTTTTCAAAATTCCATAAACCTTTTGGAACAAGCCCCAGCTGCAGACTCCCATTCTTTAACAAACTCAGCATGTTCAAAGTAGGAGGAGGGAATGTTCCTGACTCTAAGTCCACTAGGTATAATTTATTTTTTAATGTAGTTCTCAAGAGATTAGATTTCCCAATATGTTTGTTGTTCGTAGAGTTTATTTAGGTTGTTAAAAGATTGATTAATGTCCGGTAGAGATGTATTACTGTCTAGTGTACCATTCGAAAATACACTGTCCGCGTCTCTACACCAGACATTACTATCTAATTTATTTGATAAGAAACCTGCCATTATGTTTCAGGGTAAAGGTAAAATTCTGCTTGGTAACCCTAGGTTTTAAAACCTGAAATATAATAAACTGAACATAAAAAACCCCAAAGAGCCAGAAAGCAAGCCTAGCCTCAGTGTTTAAAGGGAGGGAGACGGGTTACAGAGGTATAAAGGGCTTAACCCCTAAAAAAATATAGACACTAATAGAGGTGGATCACTCCTAAAAATAGGAGAGAAAACAACCTCATAAAGAATACCTCTAGTGAGGACACAATCTAGAGTAATAATATGGTTAAATGTAAAGTCAATTATATGCTGGAGTGCTTAACGAGCAAAGGACAGATTAGTTATTAAACTTAAAGGAACACTCGACTGCCCAAATACAAAATACCTGCAAATCACTGTTTAGCAGCTATACCCCAAATTACAACATGCATGGATTTAATTAGGAATTTATTTAATTGGGTTTATATCTAAAAACCTTTAGCAAAACCTGCATTTTTCTTCTCTAAAGTCTTTGAAATACCTCCCCTTCTAACCCCGCCCAGATTTTCTGTGGCTGTCCAATCACAGACTTACCAATGCAGCTCAATGAGAAGTCTTTGCAAGGCAGGTGCTCAGGACAATTACCTACCTCTTGAGGTTAGCTATATTGAACTAACCAAACCAAGAAGTAACAGAAAATGTTGTCTGATTGACAGCCAGGGGTGTGTAACCGGTTTCATTTCTAAAAGAGACAATATCTATTGAAATCTGAACTCTTAGTAAAATGAAACAGAGGGCATATTATTCAAAAATTGCTTTTCCGCAAGTTAAGTGCTTTAGGGTTCTGGAGTGTAAGTGTATCCTTTTTTACATTACTGTTTTTGTGACTTAGATTTTGTAAGCAATATATCAAACACACAAAAAGCTGACCTTGTTTTTACATTTCTTTCTGATACAATAAAAATTTGCATGAGTGAGTAAAATAATGGCAACCATTAAATATAAAAATTATACATAACTCAGGAAGTTTCGAAAATTTACAAACTCTCATAGATGTGTACTATATAATTTGGACATAACTAGTTCATGATAATAGATTGAAGATATTTAAATTGTAGTTAAAGTCTAAAAAAGAACTACATAAAAAATATATACATCAGTGCTGCTTTTCATGATAAAGTTAAAGATATACTTAACAACTGTATCACACAAATCAGAATGTATTAATTGCTTTAACCCATGCTGTTATAATTAACACAACGGGATTGAAACACATAATTGTAAAATATATATGCTAAAAAGGAATAGGGTCTACAGTGCACTTTTCCAATTAACATGAGTAAAGAATTATAGTTTAAAAAAAAAACACTTCATTTTTTTCACTCTACCAATTACAAAGGCACAAAATGAGCTGATAAATGAATACCTCGGAAAATCTATTGTACGGTATACATTCGCTAGTTAACAATACTTTTCTTTGTGTCTCTACATTTGTAATGACTCACACAGGTCAAAGTATTGAACTTCACACTAATAGCATATTCCATGGCTCTTGTAACTGTAATAACGATTTAAATATAGTTATATAATTCTTCATTTTAATGACATTTTAGATTCACAAGTGCATACCTATGTCCTCATTCTCTAATTCCAGGCCTACATGCAGGAGACTATATGTTCCTAACTAATGAGCCTATTCATTAAAGTTCAGTGAAAAATAATAATGTATGATATGTTAGAATGCACCGGATTATTATGTATTAATAATTATATACAGTTAGAAAATAAAGTTTATTGAAAAATGAATAGTTTAATTGAGCTACAAACTCTGGTCAGTAATAAAATTAATACATGTTCTATAACGATGAATAAATCAGATAAAAATAGCTAATTATTGAATATGTAAAAAGTAAATGTAAAAACTTTCAAAATACAAAAGGATTTAATCTAGTGGAAGAAGAGTATTCATAAATGTGACCCCTAAGTGTAAAAATGCTTAAAAGATTGGGACTATTAATCTAATTCATTATTAATCCATTAGAAAATTAAAATGTGTTCATAATATTAAAAGCATAGGTCTGTAGTAATATTTTAACATGATAAGAACCAGAAACTCAGTCAATTTAACAATGCTGGTTCTCCTAATAAAACGGGGTCTCTATAGAATGATGGATATCATATTTTGAGTTAAATAAAGTGCCATAGTTAGCGCTGAATAAGCATGTTAGATGAACAATGTGATCATTTAATTAAAAAAAAAAATCACTATAAAACAAGGATAATCTCAGTAGCCCATATTAGTTGCAAGTTACCCTATGGACATTTTTATGAAGCACTGTGTCAGAAAGCCCCAAGTAAGGTTTAAATTAACCTCATATTGATTGCTACTCTATTGTTACTACCATGGCTCTTGGATAACTCCTGTATGTCTGCTGCTTCTCTGACTTGTGGCTTCTGACCACGGCTCCTGCTATCTGACCACTCTCACGGATTGGCTTTGTTTATTGCTACAACACCAGTAACCTGCCCAGATTACAAGTCACAACCGTGCTCTTGGATCATTCTTGCAACTGTTGCCTCATTCATATGGGTATAACTCACATGTTCAACTCACGGTATATCCCATAATTGCCTAATATTCACTCACTTCAATGACTCTGCTCTCATTCATGAAATTTATCTCAAGTGCTCATCCCATGTTAAGTCTCTCCATTGCCACTTTAATGTTCTAAAGATTCATGTTTCACCAAAGCCTCTCTCCTGCCTCAATTGTTCACCTCTTATTTTACTGTGCTCACATAAAAGGAGGCCATACAGTGAATATATATAATATAACCATTATTGTTCTGTTATTATTGCCTAAGTTGTTTTTAGCAAAGTTGCTAAAATATTATAAAAATATTATATAAACTAATATAAAATAACATAACATACTCGTAGAAAATATACCTAATAATGAAGATAACCTAGTTACATAGAGACTTGCTTTTATGACACCCAAATACTCTTTTTTTAATAGAAAAATACTATAACATAACAATACAAATGTGTTATATGTTTTACAAAGATTGTTATTTACTTAAAGTGCACATATAGTTTAATTGTCTTAATTTTTCTGTATATTTTCGATGAGTAAATTTTTTATGTTATTTTATATTCATATAAAGAATTTCCCTATTTTTGATACATAAGAGAAATCACAGCCAGATCTAGTTGCACCGATCCATATAACTATCATGCTTTTATATATATCAAGTATATGATTGTGTATTGCTGTTATATATTTCTTTGAAGCCTTATATGCAGATTCTTCTTGCCTGTAATGAAATACGTAGTTCTTTGCATGAAATGATTGCATTTATATATGTGGACTTTTTAAGTGACCTGGCACTTTAAGAATGTATAGAGCTTTATGCATATAAAGATGTTCAATATGGCCTACGCACTTTGATAAATCCTGAGGTTAGTGAGGAAAACATGTTGAATCGTGTGCCGCACAGAACTTGTGTAACGGGCATCTGGCTTTGGCGTTCTTCTGGGTGAGGATCACTGAACTTCAGCTTTTACGAGCAACCCCAACCCGTACACCAAGGGAATCAAGCGGTAACGTTGCTTAACTACTGTACACTAATGCCTGTTTGTGGTTTCTTGGAGACAAGGGCCACAACCTTTTTATGTAAGAGTTCTAAATAGGGGAAAGGGTGTTTTACAGTAAATACAGTATTAAAGGAGAAATGTTGAGAAAGCAAGTTGCTTTGTTGAAACCTTAATGCCTTATAAGACAATGGTTTAATTCTATTCACGGCTTAACCCCTTAAGGACCAAACTTCTGGAATAAAAGGGAATCATGACGTGTCACACACGTCATGTGTCCTTAAGGGGTTAAACCACTTTAAGACAGTAAATAAATAGCGTTTGTCAATTCTGTCAAGTTGTAAAGTCTAGTATAAATTAACTCAAACCATATAGTTCCATTACATGGTGAAGAATCAAAGTTCTCTGTGGAGAAATAAGAAAGGTGGTTTGATACTAAATGTTTAACTGAAATTAAATTAGAAGGATATACATTACAAAGTATATTTTTAGTGCCTTGTATAATCATCATAATAATCTTGATAGTATAGCATGTTTAGATATAGATAGGTTTTTTAGATATACAAACAATGTACAAGGTACATGTTTTTCCTATCTAACACATGTTATCCATGCATGTAGTTATAGGATACACATTTATCATACATATACATTTGAGCTATATTTAGAAATTTTGATAACTAATTGAGAATACATGTTTAAATATTTTGAATGATTGACACATCAGATGTTTTTTTGGTCATTTATGATTATAAACGTTGGAACCAACACCTGGCAATATTTACAAGGGATAATATACACAGACAAACGTATTTTCCATATTGTTTGGTATAAGGCTCATAAGATTAACCTTACCGATATGTCCAAAGACTAACATAAATAACAATGGACACGTGTTAGCATCATTTTAATTAACAATTTCATGAAATAGGAATACATTTAACTTGTTTATAAGACATGAGCTACACCTGTTGGTGAATCCTTGGTAAAAAATCAATGTTATTTAATTACCGATTCTTGATTATTATATGCTACACCTAGCAAATCTGATTGGAGAATGTTAAATCTATAGGTGTGAGTTACCTGAGATAAGAAGACATTTATAATGGTATAGAGCAGGGGTAGTCAACCTGGTCCCTACCGCCCACTAGCGGAGAAAACACCCAGTGGGCTTTGATGGCCGTGCACCAAGGCCTGCAGAGGAGATGCTTTCATCTCCCCTGTCGGTCCATGCAGAGCCAGCTTGCTATAAGATCTCACGGGCTGGTAAGGAGATCAAAGATCTCACTCACTGGCCCGCTGGCACTTAGTTCCAGAAGAGGGAGGGAAGGGCCTGGGAGGCTCTTTGTTCCTCCAGCTAACAGTTTGGTCAGAGCGTTGCCGCATGTTACCATAACAATGCTCCGATACAGTGCTGTGCTCGCTGAGTCAGCCTGCAACCTGAGGAGCTCCAGGCTAAAGTTAGCATGCCACCACTGGACCACCAGGGCTTGCAGCATTATTCCCCCTTCCTGGTAAAAGGTAGGATGAAGGGAGCGGGAGACATTAAGATAGATTTTCACATCCCACCCACCTACACATAGCATAGACCCTATTCACCCATCACACACAAACATAAACTAAACCCCTCACACGCACTGCCCCCTCACACCCACACAGACTGCCTCCTCACACACTACACCATTCCCTCACACACACTACACCCCTCACACACACACACTGCTCCCTCACACAGACTGCCTCCTCACACACACACACAGACTGCCTCCTCACACACACACTACACCGACTCCTCACACAGACTGCCCCCTCAAACACACTGACCCCTCACGCAATTGTCCAAGATCACATAGAGCTTGGGCTTGTGTGATCTTGGTTTTTGACCAATATTTTTGGTCTGACTAGGGTCATGGTATAGCAGGCATACTGGGGAGGGAGAAATCCTCTCCTTGTTCTAAAACGTGAAACATGCTACAACAAATTAAGTTGTAAGGTTTGTAATGGAAGTGTAAAAAATGTGCTATTCGACTATGGTTCGACTATCGACTATCGACTGATATGGTTCAACTGGCATCTAATTTAGAGCTGGGCGGCATAGAAATTAGCTAAGCATGAGACGGTGAGGCCCTGATATATGCCAAGTGGCTAAGATATGTACTATCTATGATTTGTTTTTGGGCTTGGCCACTGAACGGTGTGGTGGGAATGTTGGCCTCTTTGAGATTTTATAAGATCTACTACATAAGTGGGCCGACATCGGGGGAGGAGGACGGAGATGATGCCTGACTCAGACCGGAGGGACATTGGCGCTGGGTCAGGTATGTGACAAAAGGGTTTTTGACCCTTTCATCACTATGGAGGGTGGCATAAGTGAGGTGGGCACTATAGGCTAGGAATACAATTTATCTCAGAACATACCATGTACACATATATATGTAAGAGTCCTTTTTAGGTAGATAACTGAAAATGGAATGTAATTGATCTTGTAGGCCAATGAGGCCTGAACTTGAAAACACATGAACGTGGATTGGGCACAAGTAGAATTAGGTGAAAATAATCATGAACTTCAACATATAAGGCATTTATTTAACATTAGAAAATAATTTTTTTAGTTGAGCTTTGGGTGCTGGATTGTATATATGTCCCCCATTATGTTATAGATAACTGCCACGCTTAATACTGTGTTGAATCGGATGTGAATGCATTTCTCTTGTCCGTGAGCCAAGAGGCAGTTACCCTTATGGCATGTAGGAGTAAGATAAGTTTATAGCGGCTGAATGGCTGAATTGTGGTTGGATTAACAACTATTTAGACAATTTGATGTAGCTTTACACCATAGCTTAGCAAATTTGGAAAAAACAGCGGTGTTCCCACAGACTTGTATATGGGGCCGAATGAGACAGTTTGGGCTGAGTGTGGCTGAATGCAGTGGGCATTGTGCTGGAGCCAAACGAGAGCCGAATGAACGGATGGGTGATTGTGCCGAAAAGTGGCACCTGGGTCTAAGCAATCATGGTTTTCCCCATTGGCTGACCTTGTGGCATGGTGGTAGGCCAAAATATGTCAGAGGATGTGACGGAGGCTTGCTGGAAGGTGATCACTTGCGGATTGTGTAACTTGTGGCACTAGTAATTCACTGCTGTGCTGGAAATGAAGGTTAGGGTTGACCAAACGATAACGGCTCAGTTTAGAGGGATGTCCAGGGTTATATAGGCCACAATTCAAGGCCCTGCCAGTGGTACATATATATATATTAAGGCATTCATTAAATATTTAAATATGTAAATATAGATTTTTTTTGAGTGGATTTCCCCTAGCCAATAATAACCTTTTTCCATCACTCATAACTTTTTTTGGTTCAACAGGTGGAACTTTCAATACTAAATCAAAGGAACATGCTTATCCATTAAGCAAGTCATTTGTTTTGCGATTAGCTTTATGGTGATTTTGGAAATCGGGAATCAGGACGATCACCTCTTCAAACCAAATTAGGGAAAATTACAGTTTGTAACAGATTTAATCTCCAAGTCTACTTAAGTTAGGAAGAAGACCAATGGGTATCATTCTTTAATTTGTATTAATAATGCTATGACTTATGTTCATAAGTGGTAAAATATACACGACAAGAAGAATAGCAAATTCAAACACAACAAGCAAATCCTATTTTAAGGGCATATAATACACTTATTTTTAAAAAATAAATATTTAATTATATTGTGTAACCCTACAGCCTAAATGAGAAACTGGGAAAAAATTTGCCACTGTTTTAAAAATCTGGATAAGCTTAATTCCTCTGGTAATTGTGTGCTTTATTACCCCCAGTAAGCAAAAATGTTTTATAAGCTTTGCAACAGGCATCAAATTGAGATTAATACTACCTTTATTTAAAATAATTGTTGTGCTCCTATCACAGTTCCTGCGTTGACTGTCAACACTTTAACCCCTTAAGGACCAAACTTCTGGAATAAAAGGGAATCATGCCATTTTAGACATGTCATGTGAATGAAGGGGTTAATTAAAACTGCTAATTGTAAAGTAAAATTCATCAGGTTTAACCCCTTAAGGACACATGACATGTGTGACATGTCATGATTCCCTTTTATTCCAGAAGTTTGGTCCTTAAGGGGTTAAAGTACTGCTTGGCATTCAGAAAAAAAAGTCATTAAATCTAAATAAAGCTTTTTTTTATGTAAGTGTGTGGATCCGATTTTGCCAGGTCAGTAAATTAATTTTAGATTTAACTGTTGTCAAGAAAGCGAAATACCAGTTTGATTTAGAAATGTGCTATTGCTGTATCATACATTTGATGCTGATTGCATGTTTCTATTGAATGATAGCATAACAAGTGCATTTTACAGACTAAATCAAAACTGGGTAACAGCGGCCACCCCTGGGGATGATGGGTACTGCCTCTGCAACCTAAGGCTGCACTTGGCGGGTCACAGGATTATTAGATTATTATGGCTTGGACACATTTCTTAATAGAAAGATAGACAGTAAAAATGCCACTTAATCAATTGCTTCTCATGTGTCTATAAAGGTATGCATATATTTCTTGTAAGATGCATTTGGGCACATGTAAAGCTCCTAACAACTCAGTTCCATATTAAGGTTAATCAACTCAATTTATATAATTCCTCTTTTTACACCAAAAATTCTGCTTTTCTTTACATATTCATCGAATCCTTCTATTTGACAGCTTTCCTACACACATAGTTTATTTTTTTTAAATATATATATAAATGTTATTATACACATGCAGATGTCTATTTTGACACTACCCAGTCCCTCTTGAGGGGGCAAAGGTGTTGTGTAGGTAGGACTTAGAAAATGGGGGTTACCCAACAACCAAGATACAGAAATCTTCAGTCCACACATTTCAGAACAAGGAGAGGATTTCTCCCTCCCCAGTATGCCCGCTATACCACTGACCCCACCCAGACCAAATACATAGGTCAAAAACCAAGATCACACAAGCCCCAGCTTTATGCAATCTTGGACAATTACAAGTCCAAAACTCCTAAGCAAGGATCATTTGGCAATTAATAAGTTCCTAAAGTAAGTTAAAAAAGAAACTTAATTAATATAGCGTTATGACGATACGGCCCTGACATCAATGGCAAGGTGTACCAGTTCAGACACGCTATTGTTAGATATTCTATCTAACTAAAAACTGCTAGCAATTCACTTATGAGCAATAGCATTATAGCAGACCTTAGATAGTAACAGCAGAGAAAGAAACAAGCCAGTTTCTTCTTGATGCAAGATAGAACAACTAACTTTATTCTGGAGTTCCCAGCTTTCTTAAAGACCAAAGCAACCAAGAAATGTATTTTCAAATATTTACACCAATGGAAATATGAACACACAGATAGAGAGCCACCCTCCCACACCCTGTGTTACTGTTGAAATGCCTTACTTCCTTAATTCTCTGGATTTTTTTCTTAGGGCATACAATGTAGTTGAGAGCATAACTAGCAAAAATGGCAATTTTGCCACAAGAGTATCAAACAGCTTGGGATCCTCTCCTTCTTTCTGGATACTTGAAATCTAAAACTGGTAGAATCTGTTCAAACTGATTGAAGTTGTGCTAGTATAAGTTTCCTGTTTATGAATGTATGCATCTACATGCTGCTCTATGCTTAATTTGTTAAATCATTCATGAACCTTTTTGTGCAATGTAATATACGTCGAACCACTGCTTTTATTACCTTGTGCAGATTGCTTAATTGATGGATTTTATATTTTCCGGCAGAGTAATGACTCTAGAATCAAAGTCCCCATAAATCCAAGTACGCCATACAAATCTACAGTAGCATCACAATCGACTGGCAAGTTTCAAACACTTTCTGATCACAGGAGAGTTCACTGCAGCAGCTGTAAATCTTAAAACATTTTAGAAATGCATGAATTTAGTTGTGTTTTGTTTTGTTTTCAATTATTTATTTATTTTTGTTTCAGCTCCAAGGAACATGAAAGTCCTTTATAAGTGGATTTTAGAATCTTGGCATACCATCACTTTGCAGCTCGGAGTTCACAGGGCTCTGCAATGCCACAATTGGTTTCCTGATACCTGAACATTTCTCATAAACAAGCTATATTTGTAAATAGCATTCACGGCAGGTACAAATTGCTGGCTATCACATATGCTTTTCCTCTGTGCAGGTGAATTGCTGCTTAATAATACCAAATGTAAATGACTCAACGGAATAAAAAAGTCCTTATTTTTGTAGTTAGTGCTCACGCATTTTACATCACTACAATAATTAATTTTATACTAAAATGTATATCCTGCAGTATCCTTGTTATGTTAAAGACCCAGTTATTATCATAGAATGTAACATTAGCAGTAAAGATTTAAGTTGTTCCCTTGTTAAGTATGTTGTAGGACACTTAGTGTCAAGATTTGGGTTTCTAGTTTGGGGGCAAGTTCATTCTTGAAATTCCATGAGTAATATTGCACAGATAGAGATGGAGATAGACATAAAATGAGATACATTAGAGAGAAACATATGTGGTTTCCATTGGGCTATCCAGTATCAGGAGATGGGCAAGTGTCATTGTAGACCTAGAACAGATGGAGTCTTTTTTTTTGGCCAACAGATCTAATCGATGAGTGTCCAACTTCATTACAGGGGCCAAATGTTACACATATATTCCCAGTATGCAAAATTACCTTGTACAAATACAGGTGAACAAAATATAAAACGGATAACATAAAAAAATGTCAATTAGTTATAATATGTTTAAACATGCATAGCTTAGATAATAAACAAAGACATGATAATATAAGGCAAATATTCTGCTGCATTTTAAATCACCAACTGTGGTTTGTCACAGCATGGTCCTCATGTCAAAATCATGATTTATCATCCTTTTTTTGCGAACATTTATTTTTTAGACCTCATGTCTTCCAGGCCATCCTCATATGCTGTTTTCTCCAAGATAATGTCAGCATAACCCCTAGCCCTATTTGATTTAATGAGAATCTGTTTTTCCTCATTCAGACTTGCATAATTTGGAACAGTTTATTGTAATTCTGAATAGTTGGCCTGCTGGGATTTTATGTAAATGTACAGTACCTGCTCTAAAAATAAAGTTGCTAGTAACTATAATTTTATATCTATGAAAGTATGCTAGATAAGGGGAAAAAAATGATTATTCTCTGATTATTAAATTGACCGTTTAAATGAATAAAACCAGTGATATAAGAACTGGAACAAAATGTTATTATGTTCTACAGGTTAACATGTGATCAATCCTTTCTTTTATAATTATTTTATAGTAATAGCATGAAATAAGGTCTTTCTTTGAGAAACAAAAAGTACAAATTATGCAAAAGAAAAAAAAAAACTAGGTCTATGAATAAGTACCATGATGATACAAAACGCGTAAGGCTTGTGATTTTTCCGCATTTTTATGAGGGTGTTCATAACAGCATTATGCCTTATCCAAGCATCTTTTTTGTATTTTAAGTGAAGGATTTGTGGTTTTAATTACTGAAAGTCTCTAGTGGAATCACTTTTTCATTCATAGTTTCTGTTCTGGGTTTCCGTGAATTTCTTGAGACTCAGTACTTTTACTCGTTAGAAAATAAGAGTTGAAATCCCATGAATTATGTGGCTTCCAAGTGCTATATATTAATTTTTATATTTATTTCAAAACATTTTTTACTTTCATACTGATTTACTTTTTATGCTGGTCGATACATTTTTTTTTTTTACTCCTCTTTTCAGGGGTGTAACTACCATTGGGGCATGTTGAAAAAAATACATCTAAGTGAGGTGTGTGTAGAGGGCGAGTGGGATTGTGGTGATTGGATACGTGCGTATATGTATTTGTGGAGGTGGTCAATTGTGAGGCTGGCTGAATGTGATGAAGTGTAAGAGTTGCGGAGTGTGATTACGTGTGGAGTTGGCTTAGCATGGTAGTGTGTCCGTTGGCTAAGTGTGATTGAGTGTGAAGAAGGCTGAGTGTGATTAAGAGTGAAGTTGGCTGATTGTGATTGTGTGTAAGGTTGGTGAGTATGATTGAATGTAAGATTGGCTGAGTGTAATTGTGTGTGAGATTTTTCTAAGTGTGATTGTTTGTAGGGTTTGTTATGTGTGATTGTGTGTGAAGTTGGCTGATTGTGATTGTGTGTGAGGTTGGCTGAGTATGATTGAATGTAAGATTGAGTGTAATTGTGTGTGAGATTGTTTGTGGTGTTTGTTATGTGGGATTGTGTGGGGTGGCTGAGTGTAATTATGTGTGGAGTTAGCGTAGCGTAATTGTGTGTGAGTTTGCATGTTTTTGGACTTGGTTGTGATTGAGTGTGACGTTTGCTAATTGGGATTGTGTGTGAGGTTGACTGAGTATTATTGAATGTAAGATTGGTTGAGTGTGAGATTATTATTATTTTTATGATATTTATATAGCGCCATCAAATTCCGCAGCGCTTTACAATGGGTGGATGAACAGACATGTAGTTGTAACCAGACAAGTTGGACACACAGGAACAGAGGGGTTGAGGGCCCTGCTCAATGAGCTTACGTGCTAGAGGGAGTGGGGTAAAATGACACAAAAAGGTAAGGATAGTATTTAAGTATGATTGTGTGTGGGGTTTGTGACATGTGATTATGTATGGGGCTATCTGAGTGTGACTGGGTGTGACATTGTGTGTTTGTGGAGTGGTAGATGACTGTGTGTGAGTGTGATTGTGTGTGGTTGTCTGAAAGTGATTGTGTGTCTGATGAAGTGAGAGATTAGCTGAGTGTGACCTAGTGTGAAGTAGGATTCTGTATGGATTTGTCTGAGTGTGATTGTGTGTGGTGTTGTCTGAGTGTGTGTACCCTCCCCCCCCACGCCTGCAGGGAGTAAAACTCTTTTGGTCGAGTGGGGTATAATATCCACGGACCACATCCCTGTTGGCCACATCCCTGCAGATCACATAAGCACCCTTCTAGCATGGCACGCAGTGAATTAGTGTCAAGGTTTATACTCCCCAACACGCAAACCAGAGAACAATAAAGGCGAACACAGGCAGACATATTACCGGACCTTAAAGTGGCCGGACTTAATGTAGGAACGAGAGACAAGAATAGTCAAACACGCCAAGGTCAGGAATACAGAGATACGGGAAAGCAAATAGACAGAGCCAAGGTCAGGGAGCCAGAAACGATAATAACCGAATAACAAGCTGAAGTCAGAAACCAAAGAAAAGACAACTACTCAGAACGCACTCTCGGGCTATAATAAACCACGACAGGGCAAGGAAGTGATGTCAGAAGGAGGTTAAAGGACCACTCTAGTGCCAGGAAAACATACTCGTTTTCCTGGCACTAGAGTGCCCTGAGGGTGCCCCCACCCTCAGGGACCCCCACCCGCCCGGCTCTGGAAAGGGGAAAGGGGTTAAATCTTACCTTTTTCCAGCGCTGGGCGGAGAGCTCTCCTCCTGCTCTCCTCCTCCGATCCGTCTCTTCTCCTCCCCGTCGGCTGAATGCGCACGCGCGGCAAGAGCTGCGCGCGCATTCAGCCGGTCACATAGGAAAGCATTCATAATGCTTTCCTATGGACGCTGGCGTGCTCTCACTGTGAAAATCACAGTGAGAAGCACGCAAGCGCCTCTAGCGGCTGTCAATGAGACAGCCACTAGAGGACATAGGGGGAAGGCTTAACCCATTCATAAACATAGCAGTTTCTCTGAAACTGCTATGTTTATGAAAAAATGGGTTAACCCTAGAAGGACCTGGCACCCAGACCACCTCATTAAGCTGAAGTGGTCTGGGTGCCTAGAGTGGTCCTTTAATATAGGGCAAGGTGAATACTGATAGGCAGGGACAGAATTGAGGGAGGATATAAATAGATAGTAGCAATAGGCTACTATCACTTTAAAATTTGATGTCACATCACCCCTGCTGGCTACCATGTGCGTGCGCGTATGTCCTCGAACGCCTTCCCAGATGCGCGCGCCTCTGGAGGCGCAGGCGCGCAATGCCAGCCAGCGTTCAACACTGCCCGACAGGAGAGGATGGACGGCGGGACCGGGATGGCGCGGGACACAAGGTATGACAATGAGTCAGTATGTTGCCATGGTAACGCAGTGGCAGCACGCTGATTCATTCTCTGAGCACCATAACCACAAGGATGTGGTTAAAGTGCTCCATGTGGGAGGTTTCCAAAGGGAATCATAAATTACTTGGGCTCATCCAACCCTGGAGACCCTGATAGTTCCGCCACTGACACTGTCTCTCATAGATATTTTCTCTGATACACACACAATCCAACTAACACACACGGTAACACATGGTGACAAACACCATGTACTCTCTCTCTGTTACACCCCCCACTAAAACACACTGTACATTCTGACACATACTCACGCACAGGTCACACTCTGACACACATTTAAACTGACCAACACTGACCAATATACACACTGTACACATACAGACACACATTCATATACCCTGACCCATTAAGACTGACACACATTGATCAATATACACACACTCACACAATCATACACTTCACATTCTCAAACATACACACACATACTTCCCAGTCCTATTACTTATTTACCTTGGCAGTTGCTGCCTGATGCTTATCCAGGTCATCATTAGGTCTGGGCCTAGGGTTTAGGCTGTCTCTATTCCATGGCACAGAATGCCGGCCACCAGAATATGACATCCCAGGGTTTCCTAGCAGCCTTCAGCTCTATGCAACTACCAGCTTATTTATTGAAAAAACAATAACCTTGCAAGAGTCAACAATTGGCCCCATGCTCCAGCGGCTCTACAGGAATCTCCCACTTTCCTAGTGGGCCAGTAAGGCCTTGTGCTATGCCTTCCAAGACAGGTGGAACATTCAGAGACTGATCGCACTTGTTCTGCCACTGGCCATTGTATAATACAGAAGTCCTTATATTGACAAAAAATATTTTCTAAATATGCTCGCAAATGCCTTTTTTGCACATTGACAGATTTATGCCTTTCTTCATTTCTCCCCACTTCCTTCCATACCAACCTCTTGAACCTATCCCATGCCTTACCTGTCTGTATTACATTCCTCATTGTTTCAGACCCTCCTCCAGCTCTAGGAAATCCTTTTTTACGGTGACGTACAAATTACCCCACATTTTACTATAGAGATACTTGAAAGTTATCAGTCCTGCTATCCATCTCAACTCCCCAATGAATCTTCTTCCCCCATTTAATCTTACGCACAATTCTCTCGTCTCTCTATTACTTTCCGAGAGACTCTTGCACAATGAGTTCATTATTATTATATTATTATAAGATTGTTGCTTTCAATTAGTGAGCTCACTTAACTTCTATGTTTGTTTTGTATTTGCAAATAAGAATGACATTTAAATAGTGACTTAATTAAACTGATACCATTTTATTTTGACGAGAAGAATGTTTCAAATAGAGAACATTTAAACTCATAAGAAGAGGCAGCATTAAGGGAACCATTCACTAAGAGTATAAATATTTTGACTTGTATACAAATTCTATATGTGTAGAAGAAATATAAGAATAAAAAAAATCTTCAAATATATCAGCTATACTATCTTCCCTTCTACACACGAATAGTGTACTTAAGACTAAAATTCCAAGAAAGATTATTCAGATGCCAAAGGAAGGTTATCTTGAAATATTAGTATAAGTATATGCATTAAATGTGTTCCTTTCAAATTTATGTTTCCATAAAATGATTTTGTATTTGCTTTAGCTCAAGGTCCTATTGAAAGAAAGGTTCTCATTTATTATTTAAATATATGGCTTACTATTTATCTTGTTTTTAGTACGTTGTTTAACATCTACCTTATTTATTTATACACCAATTACTTTTTAGAATAGATAGATAATTTTTCTTTACTTTCCAGATATAAATGTGTAAGACCTTAAGCTTTAAATGCCCTAAACGCGCGCATACAATAAACCCAGTTCAATCAGGAATTCAGTGAAGTAGAGGGCGTTCGATATTAATAAAATGTCCACATATCAAAGAACATGTAACAGACCCATCATATAGAAATGATGGTAGCACTTAACATCTCAAGCTGTTTAAATGTTCCCTGTCAGACGTATGCTGAAAATAATATTACAAGAATCTTCCACCATTCTGATTAACTGTCTGCCTTCGGAAGACAAAGATTCTTTTTCTGACAATTTTAAAAATTACATGAAACTCAGCATGTAACACAATAAAAGGTAACAGGGTACATTTTATATTTGTATTAATTTAAATGGTTCATTGCCTAACCGTATATGTACATTCTTTGTGTATTTTACCAAGACTTAACCAAAGTCTACAGAGATTAGGATCCTAGTCTCAGATCTAAATCCAATGCTCAAATCAAGAAATAAATCAAAGTCTACAAGTAAATGGTATGTTCAAGGGTGATATGCCTTGGAGCAGCGTGTAAATCACAGCTGTGAATAAATGACTGGTTAAGAACAGGGGGCCATAAAGTGTTTATAAAGCCTCTAGAGCACCTAATTCACTTCAGGAGACCTTCAGAACAATTCGATAATCAAACTCCAATCAACTACCCCCTTCCGATGCTCCATCAAAGGAAATCCCCAATAGCAAACATTTTTACTAAAAATTTCTAACCTGTCTGCATAACCCTTCTACCATTCTACTACTAAATAAGCTTAAGCTGTGCTCTTTATTCTAAGATGCTCCTGTCAATCAAATTCAACTCTACTACTGAAACATTCTACCTCGTTGTGCATATGGATACATAAATTGTAAAATGTCATTTTTTTTCATATTGCTTTATATGAATTTCTGATTTACTTATCTGCCCATCTCAGTTGGTGTTCCCCAAGGCTCTGTTCTTAGTTTTTTATTCTCCATCTATACTGCCTCTCTCGATAATCTTATCAACACCTTTGGTTTTCAGTACCATCTGCATGCTAACAATACACAGATTTACCTCTCCTGCCCTGTTCTCTCTCCTGTTGAATGAGTCACAAACTGTCTACAATCTCCAACTGGATGTCTTCCCATTTTATAAAACTTAATTAATCTAAAAATTAACTGCTCATCATTCCCCCCTCAAATAGTCCCCATCTATCAATCTCCCTACAAGTAAACAGGACCTCTATTACCCCAACCCCCTTAAACTGGCTTCCTTTGTGTTCCTTTTGACTTGGTCTCACCTTTTCTCTTCACATCTCGTCTCTTCAGTCTCTAATAAATGCTGCAGTCAAGCAGCATTGCTTGACTGCTATTCATTATATTGGATTCCAGTACTCAGGATCCAATTCAAACTGCTACTACATTTCCTCTTTACTCAACAAACATACCCCTTTTCATTCCCTTTGCTCTGCAAATGACCTTCTTCTGACATCTTCTTGTTCCCACATTGCCAACTCTTATCTGCAAGATTTTTCAAGGGGTTCCTTGTTCCTCAGACTCAACCCTAGCCTCCAGTCCTTTAAGAAGTCAAACATACGTCTGTGGATCTTCCTGGGTGATATTTCTCTCGTTTCACTGTCCATATCAGTTCCCACACCTGCATAGTCCAACTCACCTTCACTCCTGTTACTGTTCAGTCCTTCCACTCAACACTTTTACTAGCTTATTTTGACACAGGCATCTTGTCCATCAATCCCCACAACTCTCCCCGCTACGTGTGTCTTTACCCATTACTCAGAGATTGCAAGCTTGTTTGAGCAGTACTTTCTTCACCTCTTGTGTCTTCACCTCTTGTACTTTCTTCCATATGTAAATTACTTGTTGTCAAATATCTCCATTTTATAATTGTAAACCGCTGCAGAGTACATATATGCAATAAAAATTATAATAATAATAATAATATTAACATTTTGTACATTCCTTTCATTTTCTACAATAGCATCTATTTTGACATACTCTAAAGCCATAATATAACGTGCTCCATGCTGCAAAGATTTTCTAATTCAAAAGCCTCCTACAAAATTGTAAAACGTGACAGAAAATCAATTCATTTGTTCGTCTCCTACAATATTTTGAACATTATCAATAGATGCTGGGATGTAGAATCTTTCTTCGTGAAAGGCTTAAGTCTTTAAAAAGAAGGAACACTTAAGACACAAAATAATTAAGGAGGTACTACAAATGGTTGAATGTATAATAGGGAGTACCAGGTGGCATTCTTCGGAACAATATTCATCTAAAAGATAAAAACAAAAGGATTAAAAAAAACTCAATTGGCTACAATGAGTCTTATTATTAAATGCAGAAATACAGTCTAGAAACTAAGCAATAACTTAAGAAAGACACTCAGCTTGTTCCTTTCAGCAATTTGTATGCCCGCGACATGCAGCACACAGACAAAAAGGAATAGAAAAGACAAACAGAGATAGAATGGTATGTTATTAGTTTTTAAAGTTGGTAAGCGTAACAAAATGCCTCTATAGTGTTACTAGTCAAATATGGATAATATAGACATACACAAGCACAAAGGTCAGCCAGGTCACCAGAGAAAAGAAGTCACAACAAACTGCTTTTGTTTGGCGACCCACAAAATGCACACGTGATCTTTGCACATTTAGCCATGTGCTTGTTGCGCCATATTTATATATATATATTAATTTCCGTGTACCCACACATATTATATGTTGCGTTTTAGAGGACAGATTGTGATTTATTGTTACACTCTACATGAACATATTAATTCAAATTATTTAGCCTCAATAAAATATAAAAAAGGCGAAAAGGTTGAAAAAAACAATATCACTTTTCTGCCAAGTATAGTTTTTATAAAATAAGGGTAGCTATAGAACGATACCTGACAATAATTTATTTGTTCTGATTTTGAAAAAAATCTCATACAGTGTTTTTTTTTTGCATTTTTGGCATTTATATGTTATATGTTAGAAGAACCACATTAATGTTCAGGACCAAATAAGATATGCCTGTCTACAATATCAATTAAACTGCCCATAATATTGAGCAAAACAAAGTTTGTGTGGGAGTGATGGGAGTTAAAATCCACATTGTATTCATAACAGGCTGCTTTAATTAAATATAAGGAGTATAACTCCCATCACTCAGATATGCTTGACCTTATTTAGAATCATGTGAGTAACAATCCATGGCATCTTAAAGGTAGGTATACCTCAAACGTAACCACAATAAAAAGAAAAACAGCATCAAGCAAAATTGGGTTATTATCACAAAATCCCCCAAACCAAAAATATCGAACCTGACTCAAATCCTAAAATAACCCTAAGCCTAACCCTACACCAATCCTAAACCTAAAAAAGCAAAGTCATACCACTAAAACTACACCAACTTAACCCTAATGTTAATACTAATCCCAGCCTTAATCCTGAAACCAAGGATTGAGAAAGATCCCTTGGTGATCGAAATGTTGCACTTTTCCAAATAAACCTGCTGTTTAAAGGACCACTATAGTGCCAGGAAAAGAAACTTGTTTTCCTGGCACTATCGTGCCCTGAGGGTGTCCCCTGAAAGGCACACATGGGAAGGGAACTGACTGCTATTATATTACAGTCAAAAAAGTTTGTTTGTTTTTTAAATGCAAGCTATTGTGACACCAGATATGAGTGGTGGCACTGGGCAAGTGGGCACAGTATACGCTGTGAGCCTGACACACACGCTGGCAGGCAGGCAACTGCAATTACATTACACAGAAAAAAAAAAAAGCAGACTGATGTTCTAGCCCTAAAAAGGGCTTTTTGGGGTGCTGTCCTTACAGCAGAGATCAGATGAGTCCTTCAGGACTGTAGTGGACACTGAATACACTAGACTAGCTATCGATTTCCCTATGAAATCAGCAGCAGCTACACTGTCCCTCCTCTCACTAAGAATGCAGCTTCCGGGGGGGCGGGGCCTAGCTGTCATGGAGGAAAGACGCACTTTGTGTGAGCTCCCTAAATATCTCACTTTAAGCAGCTATCAACAAGCGAATTTCACCCCAGAAGGGGATGACCCAGCAATGTTGCTCCTACCTGACTGACCCGACATGCTTAATAGTGGTCAGCAACTCGACAGAGTCTTACTTACCTCCTCATGGGAAGTGTGGCCTGGTGCTCACTGGGCGGGAGAGGCGGCCGATCTCCCGATCCTGGGATGCCAAGAAGCAGCTACTTCCCGGCACGAGCTCCGTTACCCCCCCCCCCCTTGGACCGGTGTGGTTTATCCCGGTCCACCCCTGAGAGGCTGTCTGGAGCTAATGGACGCACAGAGCACAGCCGCCCAGGCTGACATACTCATCTGTGACTCTCCCAATATGGCGGCAGCTGCGTGTCCTCCTGGTATCAGCAAAGCATGGCAGGATATTGAGTCTAAGCTGGACAGACTCTTATATCAATTTTGGAAACAAATAAAAAGCAGGAAGCCCCAACAAGCTCCACCACAGCCCCAACAAACTCCACCACAGCTAAGCGAAGCAGTCCACATTAAAATCCACCAACGCAAAAGGCGTCGAAGATGGGACCGGAGGCACAAACAGAAATGCAGAGCCTGCCCCACGTCAAGCACTCGCCACCACAATCCCGCACCGGACGTGAAACACCACCGGGACAGATCCGACCACCCGACAAAACAAGCTTCCACCACCTCAAGCCGCGAACCCGTCACACAGCCAGAGACTTGCCTTTGTTGTTCCAGGTATCAGCGACTCCCAGGGTCTGCACCTGGCGCCCAGAAGGGATCGGAGGAGCACAAGCAGTAAACAGCAGCCTGCCAAGCATGTCCCACTATAGCCGATCCTCCACACCATACCTTTGATCACATGAACTGCTCTCTGCACATTAACTAATCGTAAAGTAGCAAGCATTTAAACATGTCATTATTTCACCTCCTAAAGAGTTTATTGTTGTAGTTCCTTACATGCCTTTACCTTAACCGTTCATGTATTATGTTATTCACTAGTCTCATCTCATGGGGCGACTCACACTTGATTTATAATTAGTGGTGGAGCTGCTCATATAAATACACAGTTGATAACGTGCAAGCTACACCCTAAACAGGACAGCCATCTTTCACAACAATGTACTGCTATATACTCATACCCTCAGTGCAACTAGCCATGATATTCGCACGTTCATCCTAGCATGCTCAAATATAACACACTTCTGTCTAAAAAAAAAAAAAAAGAATGCAGCTTCCGAATTAATTTAAAATGGATGCTGTCCAGGAGGTGGGAGCGTCTGGGAGGGAGGGTCTGCTGCTGATTGGCTGGAATGTGTCTGCTGACTGTGAGGTACAGGGTCAAAGTTTACTCAATGATGACGAATAGGGGGCGGACCGAACATCGCATATGTTCGCCATCTGTGGCGAACGCGAAAAAGCTATGTTCGCCAGGAACGATTCGCCAGCGAACCGTTCGGGACATCTCTAATTAGGATGAAATAATGATTAACATAAAATGAAATCGTTACATCCCACATAAAAATATCTTATATATTTTGTCAAGTTTTCTTCTACTCCTTATATTGCTTTTTGTAATAAATGAGCTTTGATACATTAACTAAAATAAATTAAAAACATGATACATTAACTAAAATAAATTAAAACCAAATGTTAACTTCAACTGTAAAGATGTAATTTTCAGAATATTACACAGATCGAAGCAAAATAACTCAAAATGTGTTTTAATTGACTGTTAGAACATTATATATCTGGATTTTTGTGTTTAATTATAGAGAGTAGCCAAAAGAAAAATGTAGCTGTCCAAAAATGACATTGGTGGCCCAGGGCCAAAAGACAGAGATGTCACCAATTAATAAAAATATACTGTACAATTGTTATACATATTGCATCTGCTAGACATCAAATTTTGCCATCGTATTAAATTAACATTTTTCATTTTTTAGTTTTAAGGCATTTTAAATAACGTATAATTATATGCATAAGTAATAAAACAGTATATGATGACAAAGTGTTATAGTTAAGAGAACTGCAATGCAGCAATTTAGAAACATGATACAACAACTAAGGGAAATTTAGATTGAAAAATTCTTAAAAGTATTAATACTTATTAGGAAAAAAATGTCAATGTTCTAGGGAACTTGACAGTCATTGACTTTACAGAAAAACATGGGACAAAATTACATTCTCAAAGACAGCATATGGAAAAACACTGATGTAGTGCAATTTTCATGTAGTTAGAGGAATTAGAGGTGGCTAAGCATTAGGTATAGCATATGAGCAGTGATTGCAGGTTCTAACTTAAATAGCAAAGATATTTTATAAACCTGTTTGATGATTTTTGACAATTGGTGACATCATTCAAAATGGCCATCAAACTGCACGACATGTAGGTTCCATAATGAACTTACCAGAGCACACCAAAGGCATTTATCACAGTACCAGTTTTAAAGAGCTTTTATTAATCGGTTTTGATTTTGTGCCTATTTGAATAACCCATTTAAACAAGTACAACTAATTTCAAAATAGGTGCCACACCACATAACAGATTGATCAGTAGAGGTGGCCAAACGTAAAAGCACAGATGCACAGATGCAACACACGCAGAGATCTTAAATGTAGAGATGTAAATTGCAAAGATATGGGCAAAAGACCACATAACATACTGGATTCATATTAAAACATACTGGGTTCTTAATCAGTGGCCGAATTATTAAAAAGATTGTCCTGGTGGAAGAAGTCTGTCGACCCGACCCCCCACAGAGCATAGGTGGCCAAAAGGTAGATCTTCAACTGTCATACGAAAAGGAGCCAATCATTGCAAAATTCATACATAAAATAATGTTATGCATATGTTTTGCAGTACACTCTTTGGAGCATTTTCCCGCCACTTGGCTCACAAAGCAACTGAGGAAAAAGTAACCAATATTTATTGAATACCAATATATATTGAATATGTAATATATAATCATAGCATTTTTTTTTTAAGCTTCTTTTTTTACGTGTATTGGTCACTTCTCACTTGATCTGTAAATAAAATAATTTACAAGAATATTTACTAAACACCAGATTGTGTCTATGTCTCCCCCTTACGTTATTGTACATTTAGCAATGGCTGTCCAGTTGCGAGTATTAAATATTTAGTAACTATGCTAGGTGGGGGCAGAGGAAAGTGAAATACTTCCCTTATAGTACTACGAGGCCTCAATGACCTCAGTAGGCGTTTTATTTATTTATTTTTATTTTATACATTTTTATACCATTTAATGTGGCGGCTAGCTATCAAGTTCTGCCCACCCTCCACATAATTAATCTTTGCACTGCAGATCGTTATATAACTATTTTCCCACTGTCTGCTAGCACTGTTATTGGGCAAATTGTTCAGATATTTTAAATCAGGGCCTAGATTTGAAGCATCCAGGCCTGGATTTGAAACATTCGGTCCAGATTTCAGTGATCTGGCACAGCTGAAATCCAGACCAAATTCTGAAACTTAGCCATAGGGGATAATAGGGATCCTATGGTTTAAAGTAGAAATTATTATGTTAAAGAGGTCCTTAAGTAACGCAGTCATGAAAGCACATAAGAGGCTGACAAGCTGACTATCAATTTGGAAGGTAGAAACTGTGCTCTTAGAGGCATTAAAGAAGCGTATCATTGAGAAAAATCTAAGTACATTTTTACTTGAATGGAATCCAGTGGTCCCCATATTTTATGTATCACCTAAAATCCACAAGACATTGTTCAATCCTTTAACAAGATTTTCTTGCTATTCTGATCATTAAGCTGCGTAACAAACTTGAGACTGATTTATACATAAAAACCCTGGATAAAAATACAATCCTTCGTTACACAGGTTTCCATCCTCTCTCAGTATTCAAATTAGTATTTTTTATATGTTGGTCAAACTTCACAGAAATTTAAGGAGAGGTTCTCTTAACATAAAGCTACCATTCATGCGGGTCTCACTGAGCTGCTGATACCAGCTCACTTCCATGATGTTAGGCATACTATCTCAGTTGAAATTTCAGATCATTGTGCATATGCCACAGACAATTAGGAAACAGGACAGGAACAAAAGTCTATTACTTAGGGAAGCTTTTTGGATAAAAGAGTTAGATTCATTGAGTCCAATGAGACTCAATTTTGATTAATTGTTTTTATCTTTTTTGTTATTTATTGTTTTTATATTTGTTTAATATTTAATTTTTTACAGATATTCTTAAAAACATATATGGGACTGGTTCACTTTTACACCTGAACATGGTTTAACAAGTTCTACTACCAATTTGTGATACTGGTGAACACTTTATAGTTGTTATGCCCTATAATAATATGCACTTAAAATGATGCACTTTTATGCACTTTTCGCATCATATCAGTCACGAATTTTGTATAATATTTTGATGACCATTTTTTAACTACATTTTTTTTATAAGAATTTTCACTAATTGGTTATGTAGAAATGTGCATTTTTTATCACTTAGCACTTTAATGACATCATTAGTTAGTAGCGAACAAAAATAAATTCACATCATTATTTGTTAGTAATTGCTCTTTAATTCAATGTAGTTAATCAGTACTACTGATAATAATTTAATGTAGTTAGTTTTCACTACTTATATTGATTATCCCTTCCACTATTATATGAGGAGAAATGAAATAATGCACTACATTTTGAACACTTTTATGGTGCAATATAGGGACATTTATTTAATATCTATTATTGAGTGTTCAGCTAGTAGGTATACAAAATATTGACCAAGGATTAATAAAATAATAATAATAATAATAATAATAATAATAATAATAATAATAATCTCTTTACATTTTTCATCTTTTAATGTTTTTGGTACTTTTGTCTTTCCATCTGGTTAGTGGCAGTTACTATGGTGATGGGACACCTATTTTGACGCTCGTAGGCATTCGAAGCATGTGAATGCTATGTAGTGGCACCATTAAAGGGACACTATAGGAACCCAGTCCTCCTAACCCTGCAATTGCATTAATGGCATGTATTGATAAACTGCAATAATTACTTTGCAGGCTTAACTACACCACTAGTGCCTGAGTAATTAATTGTGTTTCCTATATATATATGGTATTATAGTAGTATAGTGTCTAACTAACTATTTAATTCCCCTACTTTAACCCTGTGTGTCACTATACCCCACTCCCTCTAGCATGTAAGCTCATCGAGCAGGGCCCTCAACCCCCTCTGTTCCTGTACGCCCAGTGGTCTGATCTCAATTATGTGTCTGTTAGTCCACCCATTGTACAGCACTACGAAATTTGTTGGCGCTATATAAATATTAAAATAATAATAATAATAATAATAATAAAGACTTCTTTGAGGTTAAAATGTTGCTATTTGTACTTGGTGCCTGGATCAATTTTTACTTATCAGCTCCTCCAATGTCTGTGTGTGTGGCTGGACATTACGTGGAAGGGATCACTAGTCAGTGGATTGACACCTATCCTAATGATCCCTGATACACACTGACACAGAGCAGAATAGAGACTGTTCCCCCTACATAGGGTCACTTGGCAGATATGGATTGACACCCGTCCCGGCCATAAATCACAATGGGGTGACCTACTGTCCTCCCCCCCTCGGCCCCCACCCCTGCGCGGTGGGTGGGGGGCATAAATCACAATGGGGGGGCCTACTTTCCTCCCCCCGGCCCCCATCCCTGCGCGGTGGGTGGGGGGCATAAATCACAATGGGACGGACCTACTGATAGGAGTGGAGTATTGTTCATATCAGTTTAATACCTTCCGCGTCTCCTATCAGTGGACGTGTAAATGGCAGAGATTTTTAATTGTTGAATCACCTCCCCTTTTTAGGCCAAGGTGGGAAGATACTTAGACCACTGGTATATTGGTGCCATCTTGGAGGATTTTAATTTTTGGTTTGGTTTTTGAAGCCACAGTGCTGCACCAGTGGGCCTAAAAATTAGGCATGTACACATACCTGAAAAATTTGGTATTGTTGCAGCCGCTGCTGTAGCAGCGGCCAGAAAAATTGATGTTTGTTTCACAGGCAGAAAGTGCCCTAAAACATGGCGGCTTGAACCCTAGTTGGTGGCGGATAAGTCACGCAAGTCAAACGTCATTCAGAGCTAAAATACAGCAGCGTGTGGACCATTTTTAGCCCAAGGCAGCTCATCTCATCAGGCCTTTTTTAATCGAATGTATCGCCCAGTGTCAGTCCCTTCGGGATCCATCCCTCATTCATCTTAAAGGACCACTCTAGTGCCAGGAAAACATACTCGATTTCCTGGCACTAGAGTGCCCTGAGGGTGCCCCCACCCTCAGGGACCCCCTCCCGCCCGGCTCTGGAAAGGGGAAAGGGGTTAAATCTTACCTTTTTCCAGCGCTGGGAGGAGAGATCTCCTCCTGCTCTCCTCCTCCGATCCTCCTCTTCTCCTCCCCGTCGGCTGAATGCGCACGCGCGGCAAGAGCTGCGCGCGCATTCAGCCGGTCACATAGGAAAGCATTCATAATGCTTTCCTATGGACGCTTGCGTGCTCTCACTGTGATTTTCACAGTGAGAATCACGCAAGCGCCTCTAGCGGCTGTCAGTGAGACAGCCACTAGAGGACATAGGGGGAAGGCTTAACCCATTCATAAACATAGCAGTTTCTCTGAAACTGCTATGTTTATGAAAAAATGGGTTAACCCTAGAAGGACCTGGCACCCAGACCACTTCATTAAGCTGAAGTGGTCTGGGTGCCTAGAGTGGTCCTTTAATAAAGGTGAGGTAATCTAGACTTTTTTGACCTAGGCGACTTCTCTTCTCAGTGACAATACCTCCTGCTGCACTGAAGGTCCTTTCTGACAGGACACTTGAAGAGGGGCAGGCCAGAAGTTCTATCGCAAATTGGGATAGCTCAGGCCACAGGTCAAGCCTGCACACCCAGTAGTCAAGGGGTTCATCGCTCCTCAGAGTGTCGATATCTGCAGTTAAGGCGAGGTAGTCTGCTACCTGTCGGTCGAGTCGCTCTCTGAGGGTGGATCCCGAAGGGCTGTGGCGATGCATAGGACTTAAAAAGGTCTGCATGTCCTCCATCAACAACACGTCTTTAAAGCGTCCTGTCCTTGCCGGCGTGGTCGTGGGAGGAGGAGGAGGAGGATGACTTCCACCTCTCCCCCTGTTAGATTCCCGTTGTGCTGTGACATCACCCTTATACGCTGTGTAAAGCATACTTTTTAATTTATTTTGCAAATGCTGCATCCTTTCCGACTTGTAATTCGGTAACATTTCCGCCACTTTCTGCTTATACCGGGGGTCTAGTAGTGTGGACACCCAGTACAGGTCGTTCTCCTTCAGCCTTTTTATACGAGGGTCCCTCAACAGGCAGGACAGCATGAAAGACCCCATTTGCACAAGGTTGGATGCTGAGCTACTCATTTCCCGTTCCTCCTCCTCACTGATGTCATTGAAGGTATGTTCTTCCCCCAGCCACGTACAACACCACGGGTACCAGATAGGTGACAACGAGCACCCTGGGATGCCTGTTGTGTTTGGTCTTGCTCCTCCTCCTCCTCCTCAAAGCTACAATCCTCCTCTGACTCCTCTTCCTCACAATCCTCTTCCAGCGTTGCCGCAGGTCCAGCAAGCGATGCTGATAAGGCTGTTTCTGGTGGTGATGGTGACCACAACTCTTCCTCTTCCTCTTCACGCTCATCTACAGCCTGATCCAGCACTCTTCGCAGGGCACGCTCCATGAAGAAAACAAATGGTATGATGTCGCTGATGGTGCCTTCGTTGCGACTGACTAGGTTTGTCACCTCCTCAAAAGGACGCATGAGACTACAGGCATTGCGCATGAGCGTCCAGTAACGTGGCAAAAAAATTCCCAGCTCCCCAGAGGCTGTCCTAGCACCCCGGTCATACAAATATTCATTAACAGCTTTTTCTTGTTGGAGCAGGCGGTCGAACATTAGGAGTGTTGAATTCCAACGTGTAGGGCTGTCGCAAATCAAGCGCCTCACTGGCATGTTGTTTCGCCGCTGGATATCGGCAAAGTGAGCCATGGCCGTGTAGGAACGCCTGAAATGGCCACACACCTTCCTGGCCTGCTTCAGGACGTCCTGTAAGCCTGTGTACTTATGCACAAAGTGTTGTACGATCAGATTACACACATGTGCCATGCATGGCACATGTGTCAACTTGCCCAACTTCAATGCCGCTATCAAATTTTTTCCGTTGTCACACACCACTTTGCCGATATCCAGTTGCTGCGGAGTCAGCCACTTTTCCACCTGTGCGTTCAGGGCGGACAGGAGTGCTTGTCCGGTGTGACTCTCTGCTTTCAAGCAAGTCAAACCCAAGACGGCGTGACACTGCCGTATCCGGGATGTGGAATAGTACCTGGGGAGCTGGGGGGGTGCCGTTGATGTGGAGCAAGAAGCAGCGGCACAAGAGGACTCAGCCGAGGAGGTTATGGAAGAGGATGGAGTAGGAGGAGTAGAGGAGGTGGCAGCAGGACTGCCTGCAATTCGTGGCGGTGTCACCAACTCCTCTGCAATGCCACGCATTCCTTGCTTGTCAGCCGTCAGCAGGTTTACCCAATGCGCAGTGTAGGTGATATACCTGCCCTGACCATGCTTTGCAGACCAGGTATCAGTGGTCAGATGGACCCTTGCCCCAACACTGTGTGCCAGACATGCCATGACTTCCTTTTGCACAATCGAGTACAAGTTGGGGATTGCCTTTTGTGAAAAGAAATTCCGGCCGGGTACCTTCCACTGCGGTGTCCCAATAGCTACAAATTTTTTGAACGCCTCAGACTCAACCAGATTGTATGGTAAAAGCTGGCGGGCTAATAGTTCGGACAAGCCAGCTGTCAGACGCTGGGCAAGGGGGTGACTTGGTGACATTGGCTTCTTACGCTCAAACATGTCCTTGACAGACACATGACTGTGGGCAGATGAGCGGGAACTGCTCAAGGCGGGAGACGGAGTGGCGGATGGTTGAGAGGGGGCAAGAAGGACAGCAGTGGTTGACGTGGCTGAAGATGCTGGACCAGGAGGAGGATGGCGGCTTAGAGTAGGCGTGCTGCTTGTACTCATGTGTTGATCCCATAGGCGTTTGTGATGTGAGATCATGTGCCTACGCAAAGCAGTTGTACCTAGGTGGGTGTTGGACCTCCCACGACTCAGTTTCCTTTGGCACAGGTTGCAAATGGCATCACTGTTGTCCGAGGCAGACACACAAAAAAAATGCCACACTGCTGAGCTCTGCAATGACGGCATTCTGGTGGTGGACACAGCATGCGTTGATTGGCGTGCTGTCGGGCTGACCCCGGGTGCCGATGCATGCTGTCTGACTGTGCCACTAGCTCCTTGCGACGACCCCCCCTGCTTCCAACTCGTCTCCTCCTCCTCCTCTCTGTCTCCCCATCTGAACTTTCGCCCTGTTCTTCTTCTTGCCGAGCGGGCACCCACGTGACATCCATGGACGCATCGTCATCATCAACCGCTTCGCTTGTATCTGACAACTCAGAAAAGGAAGCAGCAGTGGGTACAACATCATCATCATCACACCGTACCTCCATGTGTTTAATGCTGCCTGCCTGAGACATATCCCTGTTATCTACATCCTCTAGCAATAATGGTTGCGCATCACTCATTTCTTCAAACGGGTGTGTGAATAACTCCTCTGACATACCAAGTAAAGAGGCTGTGGTGCTAGTTTTGGTGGTGGCGGCAGGCGGGTGAGTGGTATCTTGAGAGGTGCCTGAAGCTAAGCTGGAGGACGATGGTGCGTCAAGGTTCCGAGCGGAGGCTGTACAAGATTGGGTGTCCTGTGTTAGCCAGTCAACTAAGTCCTCAGAACTTTTCAAGTTCAGGGTACGTGGCTTCTGAAAACTGGGCATTATTCTAGGACAAAAGGGAATCACAGCACCACGACCACGACGGCCCCTGCGGGGTGGCCTGCCTCTGCCTGTCATTTTTATGGGGATTAGTGGTACTATGCGTGCAAGCTACTGTGAGACCAGATATGATTGGCAATGTGCACTGGAACAGTTCTGCAGAGCACACGCTGAAGGAAGGACTGACAGAGCCGCTTGAAGACAAGTAACTGCTATTCAATCTATAACAGTGAAAAACAAATTTTGGTTTTAAAAGCACGCTATAGAGACACCAGATATGATTGGCAATGTGCACTGGAACAGTTCTGCAGAGCACACACTGTAGGCCTGAGACACCCGCTTGAAGACAAGTAACTGCTATTCAATCTATAACAGTGAAAAACAAATTTTGGTTTTAAAAGCACGCTATAGAGACACCAAATATGATTGGCAACTGTCAAAGCACGCTGGAACAGGTCTACAGAGCACACGCTGAAGTAGGCCTGAAACACAGACGCTTGCAGACAACTAACTGCTCTTCTATTACAGTGAAAAAAAAATATTTATTTTAAATCTAAAGCTTAACCAATTGTTAAAACAGATATGAGTGGTGGCACTGGGCTAGTGGGCACAGTATCCAATGTGAACCTCACACAGAAGCTGGCAGGCAGGCAACTGCTCTTCTATTACAGTGGAAACAAAATTCTGGTTGTAAAAGCACGCTATAGAGACACAAGATATGAGTGGCAACTGTCAAAGCACGCTGGCACAGGTCTGCGGAGCACACGCTGAAGTAGGCCTGAAACACAGACGCTTGCAGACAACTAACTGCTCTTCTATTACAGTGAAAAAAAAAAATTTATTTTAAATCTAAAGCTTAACCAATTGTTAAAACAGATATGAGTGGTGGCACTGGGCTAGTGGGCACAGTATCCAATGTGAACCTCACACAGAAGCCGGCAGGCAGGCAACTGCTCTTCTATTACAGTGGAAACAAAATTTTGGTTGTAAAAGCATGCTATAGAGACACAAGATATGAGTGGCAACTGTCAAAGCACGCTGGCACAGGTCTGCAGAGCACACGCTGAAGTAGGCCTGAAACACAGACGCTTGCAGACAACTAACTGCTCTTCTATTACAGTGAAAAAAAAATATTTATTTTAAATCTAAAGCTTAACCAATTGTTAAAACAGATATGAGTGGTGGCACTGGGCTAGTGGGCACAGTATCCAATGTGAACCTCACACAGAAGCTGGCAGGCAGGCAACTGCTCTTCTATTACAGTGGAAACAAAATTTTGGTTGTAAAAGCACGCTATAGAGACACAAGATATGAGTGGCAACTGTCAAAGCACGCTGGCAGGGTTGTGCAGGGCACACGCTGAAGGAAGGCCTGACAGAGCCGCTTGAAGGACACTGACTGTCTGCTATTAGCTTACACTGGAAACCTTTTTTCTTTGTAAAAGCACGCTAAAGAGACACCAGATATGATTGGCAACTGCCAAAGCACGCTGGCACAGGTCTGCAGAGCACACGCTGAAGTAGGCCTGACACCCAGACGCTTGCAGACAACTAACTGATCTTCTATTACAGTGAAAAAAAATGATTTCTTTAAAATCTAAAGCTTAAGCTATTGTTAAAACAGATATGAGTGGTGGCACTGACTGTGCAAATGGGCAAGGCATCCAACCTGACACAGAAGCTGGCAGGCAGGCAACTGCTCTTCTATTACAGTGAAAAAAAATTATGTATTTTAAATCTAAAGCTTAACCAATTGTTAAAACAGATATGAGTGGTGGCACTGGGCTAGTGGGCACAGTATCCAATGTAAACCTCACACAGAAGCTGGCAGGCAGGCAACTGCTCTTCTATTACAGTGAAAAAAATGATTTATTTAAAATCTAAAGCTTAACCAATTGTTAAAACAGATATGAGTGGTGGCACTGACTGTGCAAATGGGCAAGGCATCCAACCTAACACAGAAGCTGGCAGGCAGGCAACTGCTCTTCTATTACAGTGAAAAAAAATTATTTATTTTAAATCTAAAGCTTAACCAATTGTTAAAACAGGTATGAGTGGTGGCACTGACTGTGCAAATGGGCAAGGCATCCAACCTCACACAGAAGCTGGCAGGCAGGCAACTGCTCTTCTATTACAGTGAAAAAAAAAATATTTATTTTAAATGTAAAGCTTAACCAATTGTTAAAACAGATATGAGTGGTGGCACTGGGCAAATAGGCACAGTATCCAATGTGAACCTCACACAGAAGCTGGCAGGCAGGCACCTGCAATTACATTACACAGGAAAAAAAAAAAGCAGCCTGATGTTATAGCCCTAAAAAGGGCTTTTTGGGGTGCTGTCCTTACAGCAGAGATCAGATGAGTCCTTCAGGATTGTAGTGGACACTGAATACCCTAGCCTAGCTATCAATTTCCCTATCTAATCAGCAGCAGCTAAACTTTCTCACTAAGCATGCATCTTCCGAATGAATCGAAAATGGATGCTGGGAGGGAGGTTGGAGGGTGTGGAAGGGAGGGAGTGCTGCTGATTGGCTGGAATGTGTCTGCTGACCGAGAGGCACAGGGTCAAAGTTTGCCCAATGATGACGAATAGGGGGCGGATCGAACTGCGCATGTGTCCGCCCGCCGCTGCGAACGCGAACACGCTAAGTTCGCCGGGAACTGTTCGCCGGCGGACAGTTCGGTACATCACTATTGTCCAGTCATTAAACTCGATTGAACTGCTGTTTTTTTTTTATGGTGTATTTTTTTGTGGAGCGGACTTTGATATCAACTTTTTAACTTGCTATGAACAAAACTCGAGGACATTGTTGTGGACATGTCTGCCAAATTTTGTATTATCCTTTTAAATGTTTTCAGATGAAGATATTGAAGAATTTTGAATATATTGCTAAACAATACTAGTTATTTGCAATTTTTTTTTGTGATTCAAATACTTTTGTGGATACTTCTGAATATGTACTATATTATAATTTTATATTATATATGCAATATTATTATATTAAGATGTATTTTATTGCCATATATATTGTCAAATATGTGTACCCATGTACAGCACAGTGGTATGTATTGGTGCTTTATAAATAAGTAGTGATGTCCCGAACGGTTCGCTGGCGAATAGTTCCTCGCGAACATCGCATGTTCGCGTTTGCCACGGATGGCGAACATATGCGATGTTCGGTCCGCCCCCTGTTCGTCATCATTGAGTAAACTTTGACCCTGTACCTCACAGTCAGCAGACACATTCCAGCCAATAAGCAGCAGAACCTCCCTCCCAGGCCCTCCCACCTCCTAGACAGCATACATAGAATAATTCCTCCCATAGCCAGTAACTTGTGTTTATTATACATTATCCTCCCATCGCCAGTAACCTGTGTTTATTATACATTATCCTCCCATAGCCAGTAACCTGTGCTTATTATACATTATCTCCCCCATAGCCTGTAACCTGTGTTTATTATACATTATCTACCCACAACCAGTAACCTGTGTTTATTATACATTATCCCCCCACAACCAGTAACCTGTGTTTATTATACATTATCCCCCCATAGTCAGTAACCTGTGTTTATTATACATTATCCTCCCATAGCCAGTATCCTGTGTTTATTATACATTATCCCTCCCATAGCCAGTAACCTGTGTTTATTATACATTATCCCCCATAGCCAGTAACCTGTGTTTATTATACATTATCATCCCATGGCCAGTAACCTGTGTTTATTATACATTATCCTCCCCATAGCCAGTAACCTGTGTGTATTATACATTATCCTCCCATAGCCAGTAACCTGTGTTTATTATACATTATCCTCCCATAGCCAGTAACCTGTGTTTATTATACATTATCCCTCCCATAGCCAGTAACCTGTGTTTATTATACATTATCCCCCATAGCCAGTAACCTGTGTTTATTATACATTATCCCCCCATAGCCAGTAACCTGTGTTTATTATACAGTATCCTCCCATAGCCAGTAACCTGTGTTTATTATACATTATCCCTCCATAGCCACTAACCTGTGTTTATTATACATTATCCCCCCATAACCAGTAACCTGTGTTTATTATACATTATCCCCCCCATAGCCAGTAACCTGTGTTTATTATACATTATCCCTCCCATAGCCAGTAACCTGTGTTTATTATACATTATCCCCCCATAGCCAGTAACCTGTGTTTATTATACATTATCCCTCCCATAGCCAGTAACCTGTGCTTATTATACATTATCCCCCCACAACCAGTAACCTGTGTTTATTATACATTATCCCCCCATAGCCAGTAACCTGTGTTTATTATACAGTATCCTCCCATAGCCAGTAACCTGTGTTTATTATACATTATCCCTCCATAGCCAGTAACCTGTGTTTATTATACATTATCCTCCCATAGCCAGTAACCTGTGTTTAGTATACATTATCCCTCCCATAGCCAGTAACCTGTGTTTATTATACATTATCCCTCCCATAGCCAGTAACCTGTGCTTATCATACATTATCCCCCCACAACCAGTAACCTGTGTTTATTATACATTATCCCCCCACAACCAGTAACCTGTGTTTATTATACATTATCTCCCCATAGCCAGTAACCTGTGTTTATTATACATTATCCTCCCATAGCTAGTAACATGTGTTTATTATACATTATCCTCCCATAGCCAGTAACCTGTGTTTATTACACATTATCCTCCCCATAGCCAGTAACCTGTGTTTATTATACATTATCCCCCATAGTCATTTATCGTTGGACCTAGGCAGCATGATGTCTTAGGCCGGCCCAGAGAGTGAGTGAGTGAGTAATTAATATATATGTTCAGAAACATATTAGTAATATAAGTAAATCGGGTTCATGCAAAGAGGGTGAAAAGGTATTAAAGAAAAACACTCTTATTACATCAAATTTACAAAGCCAAACTTTTAAAAGCTTTCCTCATTTCTTTCTCGGGATGAGGAATATATCGTTTTAAGACTGAGGATTTCCATCTGCCCAATCTTTTAATAATATGCACTGGAGTGTCAGTGTTGAAGGAGACCGAAGCTGCCCCTATTCTAAATGAAAGACCCGAGACATGTATACAACCCAATCTTAGGAGTAGTGTTCTAATGTAGAAGATGAATTTAGCCGTAGTCAGAGGGATTCAGTGAGAGTAATGGTGAATAGTGATGTTGCGAACATAAAATTTTTGGTTCGCGAATGGCGAACGCGAATTTCCGCAAATGTTCGCGAACGGGCGAACCGCCATAGACTTCAATAGGCAGGCGAATTTTAAAACCCACAGGGACTCTTTCTGGCCACAATAGTGATGGAAAAGTTGTTTCAAGGGGACTAACACCTGGACTGTGGCATGCCGGAGGGGGATCCATGGCAAAACTCCCATGGAAAATTACATAGTTGATGCAGAGTCTGGTTTCAATCCATAAAGGGCATAAATCACCTAACATTGGTCTTTCAGCCAAATTTACTAATACTAAGTAAAGATTACTTAGTATTAGTAAATTATGCCCCTACTCGCTATACCGCGAGTAGGGGCATGTCTATTAAACAGTGAGCAGCCTGTGGCTGCTCACTGTTAAAAAAAATAAAAAAGGGTCCCCCCTCCCTGAGCGGGACCCCCTCCCTAAGGTCCTCCCCCCTGGCCCCCACCCCTGAGCGGCGGGTGGAGGGCTCTAAATACTAATAAGGGGTTGGGTACCTAATGTCCTCCCCCCTGGCCCTCACCCCTGAACGATGGGTGGGGGCCCTAAATACAAATAGGGGGGGGACCTAATGTCCTCCCCCGGGCCCCACCCCTGAGTGGCGGGTGGGGGCCCTAAATCAGAATAGGGGGGACCTAATGTCCTCCCCCCTGGCCCCCACCCCTGAGCGGTGGGTGCGGGCCCTAAATACTAATAGGGGGGGACCTAATGTCCTCCTCCCTGGCCCCCACCCCGAGCGGGGGGTGGGGGCCCTACAGTAAAATAAGGGGGGGACCTAATGTCCTCCCCCCTGGCCCCCACCCCTGAGCGGTGGGTGGGGGCACTAAATACTAATAAGGGGGGACCTAATGTCCTCCCCCCTGGCCCCCACCCCTGAGCGGTGGGTGGGAGCCCTAAATACTAAAAAGGGGGGGACACCTAAGATCCTCCCCCCTGGCCCCCACCCCTGAGCGGTGGGTGGGGGCCCTAAATACTAATAAGGGGGGACCTAATGTCCTCCCACCTGGCCCCCACCCCTGAGCGGCGGCAGGGGGCTCTAAATACCAATAGGGGGGGACCTATTGTCCTCCCCCCCGGCCCCCATCCCTGAGCGGCGGGTGTGGGCCCTAAAAAAAATGTCCCCCCCAGGTTACTAGGGGTCCCCAAACCCCTAGTCACCCCCCCTCAAAAAAAAAGTACCCTACCTACCCCCTCAACCTAAAAATAATGAGGGGGGACCTTTAATTAAACCTGTAAAGAAAAAGAAAAAAAACTTACCATTCGATGTTTTCTTTCTTCAAATAAAAAAACCATAATAACCGACGCAATTAAAAAATAGAGAAATAAATAAACGAGCGCCAAAAAAAAAAAATCCATCTTCACCCATGGAGGGCTCTGCGCAGACTGAGCTCTGCAGGGCGGGGGAAGTCTTATAAAGCCTTGCCCCGCCCTGCAAATAGGCTCAGAGCACTCTAATTGGTGGGTTTAAGACATCCAATAAGAGTGCTCTGACAGGTAAATAAAGAGACTGACAGGTAAGTCTCTACATTTACCTGTCACAGCACTCTGATTGGTTGGTTTGAAATCCACCAATCAGAGTGCTCTGTGTCATTTTACACAGAGTGGGAAAGTTCTTTGGAATTTTCCCACGCTGTGTAATTTGACTCATAACACTCTGATTGGTGGATTCAGTAACCAATCAGAGTGTTATGAGTCAAATTACACAGCGTGGGAAAATTCTAAAGAACTTTCCCATGCTGTGTAAAATGACACAGAGCACTCTGATTGGTGGATTTCAAACCAACCAATCAGAGTGCTGTGGCAGGTAAATGTAGAGACTTACCTGTCAGTCTCTTCATTTACCTGTCAGAGCACTCTGATTGGATGGCTTAAACCCACTAATCAGAGTGCTCTGAGGCTAATTGCAGGGCGAGGCAAGGCTTTATAAGCCCCCCCTGTCCGTTTCCCTTGGATTATGTATACCCGTTTTTTCATGCTAGGTGATTCCTCCTTTCCTGGCGATGTGTGTGCCGCTCGGGGGCATCAGGAGGCTTACTACATCTGCCTCCTTTGACCCCCGAGCCCCGGGACCGCGGACTTCATCTCCGGCGGTCCCATGTACTTTGCCGGCCGCGGGGGTACTCGCGTGCGCTATTCCCAAGTCCCCAACGGCCGGATCTTCTTTTCCCACGTGGCCGCTCGCCACGGCCGCCTCCGGACCTCGTGTGTCCGACCGGGTGGGGGAGAGTCCGACCGGGAGAGAGTGCAACCGCTCGCGCCCCCCCCCCAGTCGGTACTCTTCACTACTTTGCTCGTTGGAGGTCTGCCTCCACCCAGTTCAGCTTTCCTGCTGCATGTCAGTTCTTTCTTCCATTAGGTGACTGCATGCAGCTTGTGCTTGCTCCTTCTGTTTAGGGGACAATGTAGTGACATTTCCTCATGAGATTCTATATCCAGGTAGATGTATGTGTGGGTGTATGTATTTGTATATATGTATTTATGTAGATTTGTGTGTGTGCATGTGGGCTTATGGATGTTTAGATGTGTATATTTAGATTTCTTTGCTGGGCTGGAGTACATGCCTATAGGCAGTATACCATGTACTGCTCTGTCTGTGACACAGAACTTATTTTGCCACTGTAGGCGTACTTCATACGCTTACTTCCTATGGGGGCCTGTTCCCTGCATGCTCCATATCTACTGTACTAGAGGCCTACGTCTGGCCCATTATCGCATGGTACACCAGGACCTATTATGTCACTCAGATTACTGTGAGTCTAGCTGACAGTGTATATAAGCTTGCTGTGTGTTTTGCTGACAGTATATATCGGATTACTGTGAGTTTGCGGACAGTGTATATCACAGATTGCGGTGTGTCTTACTGACAGTGTATATCACAAATTACTGTGAGTTTTTCCTGACAGTCTACGTCACAGATCGCTGTGAGTTTGCTGACCGTGTATATCACAGATTTCTGTGAGTTCTGCTATTCGTGTGCTTCTCAGTATATATTTTGTTTTTTTTTCTGGCCCAGTTATGAGGACTCAGATGAGTCTGCTCTGGTATGGATATCCTGTCCATGACACATATAGACGTGTCTGGACCGGGCTCTGACTACCTGGTAGGGGAGACCAGTCTACGCTGTTACTATACAATTTAGTCAGGTTCTTGGGGAGAGCCGTTGAGTTGGCTATTTAGCCCTGCTCCTGGAAGCGTCCATGGTTACAATACCCTTCAAGTGATATGATGAGGGTAACCTATGAGGATGCTAAGAATTTCAAACGGACCTGTGTGGGCATGTGCATACCGATTCACAGTCTAAGGAGGGTATCGCTCAGCGTATCTTGCATTCATGGACATGAGGGTCACTGGAACAACTTCCGCTTCTACCCACTACAGCTGGAATTCCACTGTTTGCCTGCTGGGCATTTAGGGGCTGCCAGTCCCGGTTCAGGTTACCCACACGGCATTACGCTGTCTAAAAGGGTTGGTGTCTAAGGGCCCCATGTCACAAGTTGCCCTGAGGATCTACAATTTTTAGGGACCTCTATTCAAACACAGAGGTCCCCGTTACTCATTCGGTACCCATTGTAAAGCGCTACGGAATTGGAAGGCGCTATATAAATACATGGCCATAATAATATTGTGGTAATACACAACCCATTGATTGACCTGCTATGTCTGTGCCCCATTATTGGCCTGCTATGTCTGTGCCCATAAGAATGGCCTGCTATGTCTGTGCCCATAAGAATGGCCTGCTATGTCTGTGCCCATATGAATGGCCTGCTATGTCTGTGCCCATATGAATGGCCTGCTATGTCTGTGCCCATAAGAACGGCCTGCTATGTCTGTGCCCATAAGAACGGCCTGCTATGTCTGTGGCCATAAGAACGGCCTGCTATGTCTGTGCCCATAAGAACGGCCTGCTATGTCTGTGCCCATAAGAACGGCCTACTATGTCTGTGCCCATAAGAACGGCCTTCTATGTCTGTGCCCATAAGAACGGCCTTCTATGTCTGTGCCCATAAGAACGGCCTGCCATGTCTGTGCCCATTATAACGCTGTACCCATTAATACGGCCTGCTGTGTCTGTGCCCATTAAAATTGCCTGCTGTGTCTGTGCCCATCGAAACGGCCTGCTGTGTCTGTGCCCATCGAAACGGCCTGCTATGTCTGTACCCTTAGGCGGCCTTCTGTGTCTGTGCATACTTGCTGGGCTATCTATTCTGTGTCCATTCATTTGGCCTGCTGGGCCTGTGCCCTACTGATGGGCCTGTACTATTGGTACCAAACCCCTTTTGGCCGCAGGCCTGGGGGAATATCACTGCGGAAAACCCAGTGCCCACCAGTGACATGGAGATAGGCAGGTGTCCAGACAAACACCATTGCCATACTATCCCAACAGTGTACGCCATCTGAATATGGTGGGAAGGGTGAAGGCCCTAAACCTCATGTCTGCAGGGCAAGGTTTTTCTTACGAAGACCCGGACGCATCCAGGGTTTACTCTAAACCGGCGACGGCACATCTCCAAAGAGGACTTCGCACGGGCGAGGACCGGTACTCAGACACCTACAGGAGAAAGCGGTGTTTTTCCTTATCTTTATCATCTACCCCGTATCTACCTCCCGGAATCCTTATAGGTGTCGGTAGTTTTTTCCCCGCATTAGGTTAGCTCCTGGCTCTGTCCAGTGGGGCTTACTTTAATTACATTCCGGCCTGCTGTTTGCCTTCTATCGGAGATAGAATTGGTGTATTCACTCTTATTTGCGTTTGTTGTTGTTTTTTGTTCTTCATGACTTCCTTTTCCTTTTCGCTCGGGTCGTCGAGAGGCCTGACTTGGCCTCCTCCGACCTCCCGGGCACTCGTGGATTGTGGAGAACATCTCCAGCTTTCCTCAGACTACCAACGGTCTTCACGGACCCCGCGCGCGCGCACGGGATCCGGATAGTCGGTTGATAGTTTTCCATTGTTGTTTCCGAAGATTGCCCTCAGCCTTATGCTGACATTAATAGCTGTGTGTCCTGCTGTTGGTCAACCACAATCTATAGGGACTCTAGCTTGGATCACAGGAGGGTGCGGCCCTCCACCACCTCGACCCGAGTATATTTATTTTCAGGGACAGAGGACGAACCCCTCTCATATACAGAACCGGAGACTGATTTGTTATATAAGGGCGCAAAGCCCCTCCCTCGACCTCAACCAGACACTGGACTGGATACAGAGGTCAGGTTTGGAGAACACGTTCTCATAGAGGGAACCGGTCACGGATGTAGACTCTGCTGTTGGTTATTAACGAGTGCGGCCCGCTCAGGCTAGCAGCCGGATGCTATCACGGTATGCGATCACATTAGTAGGGAGCGCGGCTCTCTCACGCGAAGCTCTACATTACCAGGCAATTGTTCATCACACGGGCTGGTACCTGTGCAAGACATGGGTGACAACATAGAGGGGCGTCCCTCCTACATTCTATTGGAGCTGACATCCCTGCTACTGATTTCATTCTAGAGGACTGCCTGGTCATGCAAGTTATATGTATTTAGTCTGGATCCCTCTATTCTATCTCCTGTAATGGGTCTACTGGATCCTGACCGCTGTGACACACGTGAGAATACTCACAGGGGTATGACAGGGGAGACTCCCTCTTATTTACGCACACTCCGGGAGATGGTACGGCTAGCGGATGGTCCTCCGGTATTTCGAGAGTGCAGGTTTTTTTGCTGTATTCTGCACCATATAATACAGAGTATTAATTTCTGTTTTGCATGTCCTGACCATTACGAACAAACTGCGCAGACAGTTTTCCACATGTCAAGATGTCAAGGAATACGGAGACCTTCATGAAGCAATCGGACACGGCCTTGCTCGGGTAACGATATTAAAGTTACCCGGTCGGAAGGTATACCGTACGTAGGGATCACATGGTAAGACCGGTAATCCGGTTGTCTTGACTTCCGCGGTCATTACGATCTTGGGATGAGATGGCAGGACTGCCCCGTCCCCTCGGATCTCATACCTGGTGGACATGGTTCGGAGATGGTGGATCCTCAGTCTATACGCTATTTATCCCTCACGGGAGCCGTTTTGTTGGATTCGCGCTAATCTTCTTTTCAACTACCGTCAAGGAGACCTACGAGACTTTCTGGAGGTACCTGGTGTGCCCTGATTCCTACAGACATCTTTCACTCTTGGACGAGGGCATTTCTGGACGATAATCTGCGTTCCGGTTGGCATTTTCCTTTCCTTGGTAGATTTCTGGGATTCGCCATTCCCAGAATAGTCGACCACCGTCCCTCCACACAAGTTCAGTTCGGAACCCTGAATGGACGTCCTTTGGAGTCCTTTCTCTACTGCGTCCGAGGATTACTCAGTCCATTTGGAATATTGGAATCTCTTAGAATACACCTGGTTTGGCCACACTCGTGCCTGCATTTTGGTTCCTCCTCGGTTTCTATTGCATTTTTGGTGGTGGAATTAGGCGCTTTCCTTGAGATTGGAGATCTAACTGCAAGGTCGCATCATCGAATGACCCTGGCACGATCGGAGGGGCCGACTTACGGATCATGTGTTGAGACGTGGTACAGTTTCTTCTCGCGATCCGAAGTCCGAAATTGACTTTCGTTACTATACGACTACAGGAATAGGGCTGATAGGTCAGCTTGCCAGCTCTTGGTCCGACTACTTGGAAACAGGTCGCAACTCGACGTACAATGGATTTACCAGCGGATGGTGTTTTTTCCGTATTTGAGATGCTTAGTCGGCTGGCATCTTATTTGATCCGTCTACTGTCGTTTAGCATTCTTGGAATGTCCAATTAGGATTTCTCTGATTTCCCTGGTCTAGGTTCCAGCGACACAAACAGCGTTGGATTGGTGAACTGAGCGTTGAAACAGCAAATACGAAGCCTCCTGTCATGTTATAAAATTGTAGATTATGCTAGCTTTAGTGTACCTATAATCTTAATTTTATTAATGACAGGAGGCGAGTATTTCCCACCCATTCTTGTCCCTCCCTTGTTTAATGTTTTAGTTTAGATTATCAGGTACGTATGCAACTCTGTTTGTTGTCTCTGCTACCTGTCGCTTGTTCCTTATGTCTGTGTTTTTTCATAAGTAAGGTTGGGATATCTACATATTAAGGTTAATTTTGGTTGCTACATTGGGTACCTACATGTTTATTCAGAGTACATTTCATTGGATATTCAACCTGTTCGATTCTGTTTTTCTCTCGTTTCAGTTTACAGTCCATCTACACTATCTAGTTTGACGGTTACTCTCGGATGGTGGACATCGTTATATTCATCGTATCTAGGACTTCGTTTCTTCCCCATGATGTTCTCTGCCTTTTATTCTGTTTTTGTCGCAGCTTGAAAGAGGAAATGATGCATGGGGAGGGGAGTTTTATAGTACCTAACTTTTTTCTGATTGGTTGTTTTTCTGTGCTGCTGTGGAGTTCTAGTAAAGAGAGACTTAAGCAAATACTCGCCTCCTGTCATTAATAAAATTAAGATTATAGGAACACTAAAGCTAGCATAATCTACAATTAATCCAACTCATTTGACAATGTTTTTGTAATTAAAACAATAATACTTGTATTTTTAATTGTTTTGAAATTGTTAGAACTCCAATTAATAGTAAATAAGTGACCTTTATTCAAGAAGTAAAGAATATCCTCGTAAAATATTTTTCCAACAGATTAAAGTTAGACAATTGCCATTACAAAAATATAGAGAACAAGCATTTGTTCCTTTTTTAAAGCTTGGAGTGTTGATTTGTGTGTAAATGCCAGAGTGTTTTTTTATGGGGTTAATGAATGTAGGGATGTGCTGTGTGTTGAGTACCAGTGTGCGTGTGTGAAAAGTGTGACATCTAGGGGATTGACATCTTAGGGAATGGAAGAATGACATCTCACTGTCCCTTTTATATAAATGTCACGGTCCTCAGTCCTATAAATGTCACTTTCCCATTCTCTTATGGTCACTGTCACACTTCCTGACATTCAATTTTTTATCTTCGTCAATGAGTAGCAGCTTCATCTGCATGAATTATCAAATATCTGGACATGTATTAAATCTAGTGCAATTCCAGATATTTACACTGTGAGAGCAATAAGGATATGGAATTCTCTACCTGAAGAGGGGGTTTTATCAGAGTCCATACAGATGTTTAAACTGCAATTGGATAAATACTTCCAACATAACATACAGGGATTTAATTTATAATTAGTAGGGTAATAGGTGCTTGATCTAAGGATACATCTGACTGCTATTTTAGTGTCAAGAATTTTTTCCTAGTTTGTTGCAACATTGGAAGCGCTTCAGACTTGGTTTTTTTGCCTTCTTTTGGATCAACAGAAAAAACCCATGTTGAGGAAGGCTGAACTTGATGGACGCAAGTCTCTTTTCAGCTATGTAACTATGTAATAGTACAGAATGCTGGGTTTGGTGTTGTGCATTACTATGTATTGAGCCTGAGCTGTGGGGAATGTGCTTCTCTCTAAATGGAATGCAGATGTGTGCAGATGTATTTCTGTATTTGATCACTGTGTGGCTGCATGTATTCCAAATGCCTCTTTATGTGGGTCATTTTCACTCAGTTCTTATCATGTTGAACAGATTCACTTCCAGAGTAACATTGGGACTACTGAACATGTATGTGTGTGTGAATGTCTGTATCTTTATAAAGGAAGCAGTTACCTTTCTTGACTGGATAATGTGATTTAGAATGGACAGGAGAGTGCTGGCAGCCTTAGGCCTGGGGGGCAAAACCAGTCAAGTGGCCCATTGCGCCACCAAATCAGTTCACCATCCATGCCCACCTTTTCCTGGTTTTATAACGGATATTGATGTTATGCTAATCAGTAGCTCTTTGCCATACCCGCTCCTTCACGGCTCTGACTTTCAATGCTGTCAGAGCACAGGCTGAGAATCTCTGAGCCTGTGCTCTGACTCACTAACTGAGCGCCGGAACCACGAGGGAGAGGATATGATCTGACTGCACCTACTGCTGCTGCGCACCAGTGGACCACCAGCGAATCGTTTAAATTAAATATGCTGGTGTACCCAACGTGTGAGCTGTGTTGGCCGCCGGGTGCCTCTGTTGTCATGGCACCCTGCGTGACCGCACAGCTTTCCCACCCCAACGGCTGGCCCTGCTGACACACACTGACGTTACTACTTAGACATCGCTCAATATTAATACAGACATCAGAGTAAACACGAATAAACTGTGGAAACAGAGCTGATCCCCCCAAATTTATAAAGATTTGCTTAGAGGATTTATTGTAAGATTAAATCATGCCTCCTCCTCTCTCTCTCCCATGCGCTGCTCTGTAGGCTGGGAGGAAGTGAAGAGTAATCACATTCTCCCAGCACAGCGCCACCTGTGGCTGCATGGGGGACAGCTGTTTAATGTAATGCTTGCAGGACGGCCAGCTGCCGCAGAACCTCTTTGTTTCCGTCTCTGCAAAGGGCTCCAGGCACTGCTTGCTGTGAGTGTGAGCCACTGTAAATTAGGGGCAGAGGGCAGAGGGCACTTGCACTGCGGTCAAGACGGGTCTGGGCAGGAGGAGAGTGCAGTGCAATCAGTGCACTCCCCTCCTGTGGGTCACCAGTAGACTGGTGCACCTGCCCAGGATCAGAGCCGGTGCAAGGATTTTTGCCGCCCTAGACAAAATAAAAAATTGCTGCCCCCCCATGTGACATCACAATGCCCCACCCATATGATCTGCCATATGAACTAACGCCAGTGCTGCACACAGTGTGTGTTTACATTAAAAAGCCTGCAGGGACCAGCTATAGACACCAGAACCACTTCATTAAGCTATAGTATCCCTTTAATGTGAGGTAAATTATAGATTAGTGTCACTAATAATATACTAGATTACCTACTTACAATTAGATGAGGATGATGATGGGCTGCAGTTTGGCTCTACTGGTCTGGTGTAGAACAGGATCTCTGGAGGCTGTTTGCAACTGTGGTCACAAAATTCAATGTTCTGGGAGAATTGGAAGCAGCTCCATTTTTTGGGGGCATCTTACACAGCTCAAGGTCTGGGCCCCAGGGCCTGATGGTGAGTATGCCCATAAGGCCCACTCATAAGTCCACTGATATGTTCCACCCACCCATGAGTTCACTCACAGGGAGTGGAGTGTGTAGGGGATGTGTTATGTGTAGAGGATCTAATATGTGTGCTTATGGTATGTAGTGTATAGGGATACCAGTTTGTGCAGGTGATGCAGTGTGTTTGTGTGTAGTGGAAGCAGTGTGTATTTGTGTATACGGTATGTATTATGTCTTTCTGGTTGTGTGTAAGGGATGCATTGTGTGATTCTGTGTTTGTATGCATAAGGGATGCAAGGTGTGTGTCTGTATGTGTGTGCATTGAGTGTAAGAGATGCATTGTGTTTCTGTGTGTATGTAAGAAAAACAGTGTGTGTGTTTGCATGTGTGTGTAAGGGTTTGCATTGTATGTTTCTGTGTATGTGTGCAAATGATGCATTGTCTTTGTGTGTAAGGGTTGCATTGTATGTGTGTGTAATGGATGCATTGTGTGTTTCTCTGTGTGTAAGGGAAGCATGTTGTGTTTCTGTGTATGTATAGGGATGCATTGTTTCTGTGTATGTATAGGGATGCATTGTGTGTGTGTGTGTGTGTGCGCGTAGTGTGAAAGAGCTCCCTGTCTTGCCCCCTGTCCTGTAGAGCTGTCCTTTCTGTCCCTTAGAGCTCTCCCCTGCCCCTTATGGTCTCTCCTCTCCCCCACCCTCCCCTAGCGGTCTCTTCTCACACTCACCCACCCTCCCTGTGCTCTTCTCATCCCCCCTCCACCCTCCCTGTGTTCTTCTCACTCCTCCCTCTGTGTGTTCTCCTCACCCCCCTGTGTTCTTCTTACCCCCCTCCTCCCTGTGTTCTTCTTACTTCCCCCCTTGTTATTCTTACCCCCTTCTTCTTATTACTCCCCCCTTCTTCTTACCCCCCTTATTCTTACCCCTCTTCTTCTTCTTACTCCCCCTTCTTCTTCTTACTCCACCTTCTTCTTCTTACCCCCTCTTCTTCTTCTTACCCCCACTTCTTCTTCTTACCCCCACTTCTTCTTCTTACCCCATGCTTCTTCTTACCCCATTCTTCTTCTTACCCCCCTTCTTCTTCTTACACCCCCCTTCTTCTTCTTACACCCCCCTTCTTCTTCTTACTCCCCCTTATTCTTCTTACCCCTTCTTCGTCTTATTCCCCACTCTTCTTTTTCTTACTCCCCCTTCTTTTTCATACTCCCTCCTCTTCTTCTTCTTACTCCCCCCTCTTTTTCTTACTCCCCCTTCTTCTTCTTACCCCTTCTTCGTCTTATTCCCCACTCTTCTTCTTCTTACTCCCCCTTCTTTTTCTTACTCCCTCCTCTTCTTCTTCTTACCCCCCTCTTTTTCTTTTCTCACCTCCTTCTTACACTCCCCCCTCCCCTCCTCTTACTCCGCCCCTACCCTTACTCCCCCCTCCCCTCTTACTCCCCCCTCTTATTATCCCCCCTCCCCTCTTCTTACTCCCTCCCTCCCCTCTTATTACTCCCTTCCTCCCCTCTTCTTACTCCCCCCTTCTTCTTACTTCCCCCTCCTCTTACTTCCCCCTCCTCTTACTTCCCCCTCCTCTTACTCCCCCCTCCCCTCTTACTCCCCTCTCCCCTCTTACTCCCCTCTCCCCTCTTACTCCCCTCTCCCCTCTTACTCCGCGGTGCCCGGCCGGAGTGATGGGAAGGTGCACGCACAGTGTGCACTTCCTGTCAGTCCGGCCGGTTACAGGAAACAGAAACTCCGCGTGGAACAGGCAACGCGGGCACCGCGGACCGGAGAGCAGCTCGGCCACGCTACAGAGGAGGGGAGAATCTGTCCTGCAGCCGCCTGAGGCTCTTTACAGAGCGCTCAGGTGGCTGCAGCATTTAAAGGGCCGGCCCGCCGCGGCCGGTCTTAAAAGGATTTAGGGCGGCCTGGGGGCAATTGCCTCCCTGCCCCCCGGCCCAGCCCGCCCCTGAGAATGGACCAATCCATAGTAGAATTGAGCACCATGATCTAATATGATCTCAATTGCTAATGTCCATATAGGAACTTTCTGTATTACCTTTATATATATATATAAAATTACTATTCTTTCAATGTATGTGCAGAAGGGAACTAAGTATGTAAATTTAGGAGGGATGCAAGGAAACAAACCTTGTGTGGACTGGGAGATTATAAAAAAACTTGCACTTTGTGGAAATGCTCTTGCAGCATCTATTTATTTTTATAAGAGTGGACACAGGGCCGGACTGGGAAAAAAATTAGGCCCGGGCATTTTTTAATCAGAGCGGCCCCCTAAGAAGGGGGCGGGGCCAGATAGGGTGTGTTTTGTCATCACTAATGACAAGCACACCCCCTCTCAAAGTGAGCAAGTTGGTTCAATGCGCAGAGCTGCGCTGAAGAGCTCTGGCATTAGAAAAAGGCTTGCGCTGTGTTTGCTTTTAAATAGTCTCTGGTGTCTCCACAAGTGGGATACCAGAGGACAATTGGGCCAGGAAAGTGTATGGTGCATGTGTTTGGAGCCTGCTTGTGAAATTGCGTGTGTGTTGAGTGTGGTGTGGTATTGTGTAAATAGGTCAATTTCATTTGTGTTTGTGGTGTAATATGTGTGGCTAGGGGCTGTAGATAGTGTGTGTATAGGGGGCATAGTGTTATAGGGGATGTAGCGAGTGTGTGCATACAGGCTGTAGTGTGTGTGTGTGTATAGGTGACGTAGTGTGTGTAGGGGTTGTAGAGAGGGTGTGTAGGAGATCTAGTGTGTAAAGGACCCAGAGTGTGTATAGGAGATTGTGTGTGTAGGAGATCTAGTGTGTAAAGGACCCAGAGTGTGTATAGGAGATTGTGTGTGTGTGTGTGTATATATATATAGAGGATTAAGAGTGCATATAGGGTAAGGGATCTAGCGTGTATCTGGAGCGTAATGTGTGTGGTGGTGCAGTGTGAGGGGTGCTGTAGTGTGTGTGTTTGTATATATATATATATATATATATATATTTGGACGTATTGTATGTGTGAGGGGCGCAGTGTGTGTGTATTTAAGAGGGGTGCTGTGTGTGAGGGTGTTTTTATCTGCCGTCACATTCTAGGTTTCTAATTTTCTTTACAAATACAAAAAGAGAAGTCCTGCGCTTAAGCAGCAAGGACTACAACACACATCAGCCCCAATATATAGTAAAAACCAAAGAAAAGAAAATGTTACTTGCGCTTTCTCCTTAATCCCTATGTATATTTAGACAAATGGAGGTCATTTAGTTGCTCCAATGGCCATTGGAGGGATGCCCGCCTGCCAACGTCAAGGCAGACCCCCCTAAGCGGGTCCTAACACTGACCCTTCAGCCTGCTTCCTTGAGCTTCTGGCAAAGATATATCTAATGAGACAGAAACCCTTAATAGGGAACACATGGGATGGGTAGCAGCATTGTAACCAGGCTGTGTGATACAAAGTAAATACAAATACAAAAAGAGAAGTCCTGCGCTTAAGCAGCAAGGACAACAACACACATCAGCCCCAATATATAGTAAAAACCAAAGAAAAGAAAATGTTACTTGCGCTTTCTCCTTAATCCCTATGTATATTTAGACAAATGGAGGTCATTTAGTTGCTCCAATGGCCATTGGAGGGATGCCCGCCTGCCAACGTCAAGGCAGACCCCCCTAAGCGGGTCCTAACACTGACCCTTCAGCCTGCTTCCTTGAGCTTCTGGCAAAGATATCTCTAATGAGACAGAAAGGGGTATTTTTTATATACACCCCTTTACTTATTAACCCTTAATAGGGAACACATGGGATGGGTAGCAGCATTGTAACCAGGCTGTGTGATACAAAGTAAATACAAATACAAAAAGAGAAGTCCTGCGCTTAAGCAGCAAGGACTACAACACACATCAGCCCCAATATATAGTAAAAACCAAAGAAAAGAAAATGTTACTTGCGCTTTCTCCTTAATCCCTATGTATATTTAGACAAATGGAGGTCATTTAGTTGCTCCAATGGCCATTGGAGGGATGCCCGCCTGCCAACGTCATGGCCATTGGAGCAACTAAATGACCTCCATTTGTCTAAATATACATAGGGATTAAGGAGAAAGCGCAAGTAACATTTTCTTTTCTTTGGTTTTTACTATATATTGGGGCTGATGTGTGTTGTAGTCCTTGCTGCTTAAGCGCAGGACTTCTCTTTTTGTATTTGTATTTACTTTGTATCACACAGCCTGGTTACAATGCTGCTACCCATCCCATGTGTTCCCTATTAAGGGTTAATAAGTAAAGGGGTGTATATAAAAAATACCCCTTTCTGTCTCATTAGAGATATCATTGCCAGAAGCTCAAGGAAGCAGGCTGAAGGGTCAGTGTTAGGACCCGCTTAAGGGGGTCTGCCTTGACGTTGGCAGGCGGGCATCCCTCCAATTGCCATTGGAGCAACTAAATGACCTCCATTTGTCTAAATATACATAGGGATTAAGGAGAAAGCGCAAGTAACATTTTCTTTTCTTTGGTTTTTACTATATATTGGGGCTGATGTGTGTTGTAGTCCTTGCTGCTTAAGCGCAGGACTTCTCTTTTTGTATTTGTATTTACTTTGTATCACACAGCCTGGTTACAATGCTGCTACCCATCCCATGTGTTCCCTATTAAGGGTTAATAAGTAAAGGGGTGTATATAAAAAATACCCCTTTCTGTCTCATTAGAGATATCTTTGCCAGAAGCTCAAGGAAGCAGGCTGAAGGGTCAGTGTTAGGACCCGCTTAGGGGGGTCTGCCTTGACGTTGGCAGGCGGGCATCCCTCCAATGGCTATTGGAGCAACTAAATGACCTCCATTTGTCTAAATATACATAGGGATTAAGGAGAAAGCGCAAGTAACATTTTCTTTTCTTTGGTTTCTAATTTTCTTTGTCTGTTAACTCACTGAGGGTTATTTTATATATGTGTATGTGTGTGAGCGAGGGTGCGGTCTGTCTGAGGGTGCTGTCTGTCTGAGGGTGCTGTCTGTCTGAGGGTGCTGTCTGTCTGAGGGTGCTGTCTGTCTGAGGGTGCTGTCTGTGTCTGAAGGTGATGTGTGTGTCTGAAGGTGATGTGTGTGTCTGAAGGTGATGTGTGCTGAGTGACTGAGGGTGCTGTGTGTCTGGGTGCGCTGTGTGTCTGGGTGCGCTGTGTGTCTGGGTGCGCTGTGTTTCTGGGTGCGCTGTGTGTCTGGGTGCGCTGTGTATCTGCGTGCGCTGTGAGTGTCTGGGGGTGCTGTGTGTGTCTGGGGGTGCTGTGTGTGTCTGGGGGTGCTGTATGTGTTTGGGTGCTGTGTGTGTCGGGGGGGACTGTGTGTGTCTGGGGGTGCTGTATGTGTTTGGGTGCTGTGTGTGTTTGGGGTTGCTGTGTGTGTTTGGGTGCTGTGTGTGTTTGGGTGCTGTGTGTGTTTGGGGGGCTGTGTGTGTCTGGGGGGGGGGCTGTGTGTGTCTGGGGGGGGCTGTGTGTGTCTGGGGGGGCTGTGTGTGTCTGGGGGGGCTGTGTGTGTCTGGGGGGGCTGTGTGTGTCTGGGGGGGCTGTGTGTGTCTGGGGGGCTGTGTGTGTCTGGGGGTGCTGTATGTGTTTGGGGGTGCTGTATGTGTTTGGGGGTGCTGTATGTGTTTGGGGGTGCTGTGTGTGTTTGGGGGCTGTGTGTGTCTGGGGGGGCTGTGTGTGTCTGGGGGGGGGGCTTTGTGTGTCTGGGGGGGGCTGTGTGTGTCTGGGGGGGGCTGTGTGTTTCTGGGGGGGGGCTGTGTGTGTCTGGGGGGGCTGTGTGTGTCTGGGGGGGCTGTGTGTGTTTGGGTGCCGTGTGTGTCTGAGGGGGGGGCTGTGTGTGTCTGGGGGGGGGCTGTGTGTGTCTGGGGGGGGCTGTGTGTTCTGGGGGTGATGTGTGTGTGTGAGGGGGCTGTTGGTGTGATTTTTTTTATTTAAATATTTTAATTTAAATATATTATTAATAAAAAAAAAAAAAAAAAATTAGATCCCCCCCTCCCTTCTTACCTTTAGCATGGGAGGGGGGGAGCCGTTCTGCCTGCGAGGAGCCAAGGAGCCGAGGAGCCGAGGAGCAGCTTCCTTCCCTGGTGGTCCAGTGGTGAGAGTGAACTCTAACCTGCCGGCTAGAGTTCACTCTCGTGAGATCTGAGCGTTGCCGCGGTAACCGCGGCAACGCTCAGACCTCGCGAGAGGACCCGGCGGAGCTGCTGGATTGAGCTCCGCCGGTCCTCTCTGCTGCTTCCCTCACACCCCACAGCCGGCGGCCGCCTGTCAGTGTCTCTGGGCCGGTGAGGGAGATCTTTGATCTCCACACCGGCCCATGGAGGCTCAGAGCAGGGCCGGCGCTCGGATAGCGCTGGCCCTGCTGGGGCTGGCAGGGGAGATCCTGTGATCTCCCCTGCCGGCCTCGGCCCCACGGCCATCGCGGCCCACCGGGCATTTGCCCGGTATGCCCGATGGCCAGTCCGGGCCTGAGTGGACATGTTCCCTTTCTTCTTCTTGCACTACCCCCATATACAGGGATTTAATTTCTAATTAGTGGCTGAATGCCAGGAGCAAGCTTTTCTAGCTAGTAGGAAGGGAAGGGGAGGTATTGGCGAATGAGTGTTGGGGACAGAGGAATACAGTTTGTGGTTGGTGAATGAGGGCTGTGGAGAGTGTAAGATCGACAGGCAGACTCGATTGAGAGATGGAAATGAGAGATTAGCATAGAGTATATGTATTCTTAAAAATGCATTTATTTTTTTATTGAAAAGAAACCAGGTATGACTGTTTTGTTGTTTTCAGTAATTTGTCCAATCCTCTGAGTCAGCACAGGTTCATTTGGCTCTTAATCGAGCCCTGAACACATGTACAGTATCACTAAATCACACATAAAAAGACCCACATCAGATTAACTGTGTTCAGAACTGAATTTGTCTAGACTTAGAAAAATAGGGATAACTGAGCACAGTTCTTACAGTGATTACACTAAGAGTGGGGATAACTGTGGACAGACTTCTGCATTATGTTAAATTAAGAAATGAACATTATGAATTCATATATGGATAAAAAAAAGAACTCAATACGATTATGAAAGCTTTATTAGCATAAATTATGGAGTAGTATTATCCATTGCATATGTATCAGCAATAAACAAAAGTGATACATAAATATAGCTACACCTGGAGATGGCTAGACATAGGAGCACAAATATAACCTATATACATAAGAGCATAAATATAATCAATGTACATCCCAGGGATACCACAAATTGTCTTGGAATTCTTGGCAGATGGAAAATGTAAAAAAAAACTACTGGAGATCCATGATAGAGAATTATATAAAACTTGGTGAAAGACCCTTAATCCCTGTTGAAGTTGTGGACAGCTAGCCCCTGTCTGACAGATGGCTTGAATAGACTTAGCGTTAGATCGGGGTTTAAGCACCCCAAGGAATCCCTGTTAGCCTTTTCATAAAAGTAACACTTAGACCATTTGGGCCCCTTGTGATGGGGAGCCTAACAGATTTTTTGCACCACGGCCCACTCTATGTTAGTTCCACCACTGCTCCCACCAGACTGCCAACCACCAAAGCCAAATCTCAGGAATTAAAAAAAACGAAGGAGTCCCAATCCGAGTAATTCTCTGCAAAACCTTTTCTTGTTAAAGCGAGAGGCTTACGAGGACCTGCCAAACTCCATTCATTTTCCTTGGAGTTACTGCATAAGCAGTGAAGTCAATGTAGATAAGTCAAAATCATTATGTATATAAAGATCCAGGTCTCTAAGAAACTTCACACATCTGAAGAGGCTTGCATTGCAATTGTTTTGCCCCTGTGTAATCTCAGCAGCTTAAAAGGGTGTCCCCAAACAAATTGGATGTTATATAGCTATGTAGAAAAACAAAAGGATACAGCTGTGCAACCTAGATATAAAAATTAAAAACACATAGCATAAAACAGTACAAAGCATGTAAAGAAATTGGCACGCTACTATTTTGCACTCACGAGGTGTAGAATGTAAGATAGTTTTTATAGGTGCCTCCCCAATTGTACCAGAGGGGGCAAAAGGACACCCTAGGCTGTACACTTGTATCCTTTTGTTTTTTTCTACATATTTATATATTGTCCTATTTGGTATCCATCCAGGAAGGTTACTCTGAAAAGCTGCAACTTTATTAAGTTAAGTTATATTCATTTACACATGTTTTTGTTTGTTTCATTTAGCACTTTTTGTGATGTTTAATAAATTGGATGTTATGACTGCAGAGAAGGTCTGCAAAGAGCTTCCAGAGGCATAGCCTCTGTAGGGTAACAGACCTGAAAAATATGCAAGGTTTTCATTTGAAAGAGTTTTTCTCACAACTCCTTTCCAGCATGACTTTTTTAGTTTGAAAAATAAAATGAAATCACACAATGTCATTCCAAGGTTGTTAACCCTCTGATTGCACTTCCATAGAGTTCGTTGTGCATGGCCTATGATCATAATTCATCTGGAATATCTATAAGCAGCAGTCTGAAACTATCTGTAAGTAATGATTGTACTGGGCTTTCCCATACCTTTTACGGCAGAAAACAAACACGCAGATTGTTGTGTCTGGAGCATTTTGGTAAGTCTTCCAGGATAGTTTCAACCTGACAGGTCTTTGGAGAAGTAGTGTAATCCACTATTTTGTTGTGGCTTGTCGCTATGCACCTTTTCTATGTTCCAATGTATCTGTTTGTGTATCTCCTCTCAAATTTCTCTCAAGCCAATGGTAATTTCTTGCCTCTGCAAGGTCCTCTATTGAGCCCAAAGTGGTAGCTTAAGCTGATAGCAATCACCATCTTGGCTTGCCTCATATGTCTACCAAGACACAGAAAACAAGGAGGCCACTGAACTCTCTCTCCTTCTGAGGGGTCATGACATTCTCAGATTTGTTCCCTTCTCTATCAGAGATAAGCAGTTTAGGCAAAATGCATTTTGTAGAGAGCTTGGAGCAGAGCCATTATGTTATGCTGCCATTCACCTCTCGCATCCAGACCTTGCCCCCAAAGATATGCTATTTGAAATATTTTTTGAAGACGCCCTTTCCCACACTTTCTTTACATCACTAGTTCTACAATCACCCTTCCCTCTGTGTGTTCCCGTATTTTCTGCACATTTTATAGATTGTTTAAAGACAGGTTTTTTTCGGCCTAGGCTACCATTTGTACCATATTGCCCTCACGTGATACCAAGCCCCCACATTAATGCCAAGTTTTCACTTTTATGAGGGTTCTTTTGTCTTTATGAAAAACCTAAACTTTAATATAAAAAGATCACTTTATGGCACTCCCCTTACTTTTAGGTTATTCCACCATTTTTTACACCTTGCCCTTCGATATCAAACCCAGCCTTTGCAAACCCTTTTATTTCCCCTCCCCTTTATATTCCCTCCTTTATGTTAATGCTGCCATTTTAATAATTAGTAACACCCAATTCTCTAAGAACCATCTTCACTTCAAGCCCAGACCCCTGTGGTGGAGTTCCCCTTACCTTTATGAAAATGACATCTCCTTTACAATAAGATTTGGACAGATAGGACTACTTCCGGTATCTCTTTGCCGCAGAGAATGATGCCACTGCTAACCAGAATCCAGCAATCAGGATTTTGTGATGATGGAAGCACCTCTGCAAGACAATTTTTTTTTTTTATATAAAATATAATCCTATTTTTTAGTACCAAGGAGAAATGATCCGCATGTTCCTAACACAGACATCAAGTTGTGATAGGAAACATAGATTGACTGCAAAGATCTTTCTCAGAATTAAAAATACAAAACAACGTCTGACTCAGACATAATTTGAACTTGCTCATCACAATATTCTATTTTAATTTTTTCACTTGCTGACAAATTGCTTCATCTGCATAATCCACTTTTGGATAATAATTATCCATATTTAAAATGCAATGTGCTGCAGAAGTTTTGATTTTGTTATGACTGCTCCCAACATGCATATAATTTCTAGAATGTAACAAGCCTTTTCTCAACATGACTGTGTTTCCAGATTTATCACGAATTATTATATACGTCGGAATAAAATGATTACTTAGACAAAATAATTACGGCATTAAACACGGCAATATTCTTGGAATACTTACAGGGTATTTCTTATCTTTTATTTCATTAAGAGAAGAAATCGCTATAGAAGTCACACGATTTATTTATCACCCACTTAGAACTTGTTGCTGTGAAAAAAAGTGAATAGTTCAAGGAATAAAAGCAATTATTAGAGATTGCCGGTAAATAGGTCTTTTTTTTTTTCAATAGGCTTAGTGGTGATAGAAAGCAACATTTAGTATTCTTACGTTACAAATTGAATTTTTCTTCTTATAAGAACAGATGGAAAAACAATATTGTGCGCCATCAGCTTGTACTAAAGCTAGTTCCAATTGCTATCTGTGATTAGGTTACATTTCTGAAAAGCAGTCACATTTTTAAAGATATATAGATGTATCATTCTTAATGGAAGTATACAAATAATATTTCTTAAAGGAGATATGTATGTAACTAATATCCTGTATGACTGTGGAAAACAACATTTTGATTACAATTTTGAACCATATTAAATTGCCATATTGTTTCTTCAAATTTGAAATAGGTTTTCTTTGCTGTCATTATTGACTTTAGATTATTGATTTAGCCTCAAATGTTTGAAACAGAGTATATTCGTTTTGATACTTTTTGGCATTAATGTTGAGATTTTTAGCATGGAGTTCATGTAATGTATGTTTCATTAGTCAGTGTAACTGTTGATTTGATTTATAAAGTGTTATTTAAATAACATTAAAAATATATATTTAAAGGGACACTACAAGTACCAAAACGACCTTGGCTTCATGGAGTGGTTTTGTTTAGGGATTATGCCCATGCAGTCTCCCTGCTAAATTCTCAGCCATTTAGGAATTAAATAACTTTGTTAATGTAGCACTGGTAGCACTTCAACTGCATGTGACCTACAAAGTCTCCCTACACATTTCATGTTAATAGCCTGCTAAAGTGTGCAGGAAAAGTGTGTGATTATAGCAGAAAAAACACACACACACACAAAATCACACAAAGACACACAGATACAAACACTGACACAGAAACAAACATTGACACACATGCAGATGCACCCACGGACACACATGCAGATGCACAGACACACAGATACAAACAATGACACACACAGATACAGGCATACAGTTACAAAAAAGAGGGTATTGCATTCCTACGTAAGAATCTAGGTGCTCCAGCCATAGGGCTGGCAAACACCAGTACAATAGGTACAAGGTAAACCAAGTTCAGGCACTCAAGATCTGTCATAAAGCAACTTTATTGGAACAAGAATTGCAACATTTGGGCCTACACATATGCCTTTCTCAGCTTGACAAAGGCCAAAAGTTCTCAGCTTGACAAAGGACTCTGCATAGGCTGAAACTTTATAGTTCATGTTGCAAAAAGCTACTTTAGGATAGATCTTAAGTGTCTGAACCATATATACCTCCTACACCACCTCCTACACCACATACAGACACAGTGAGAGAGATACAAGCACTGACACACATACAGATACAGACACAATGATACACACACTGACACATACAATCTCACACTGGCACACATGCAGATGTACATACACACAAATACAAATGCTGTCACACAGTCAGATACAAACATTATATACATACAGATACAGTTATACATACATACATACATACACACAGATACAGACCCACATACAGGTAAAAATTTTAGCTACACTCCAATTTCCTACCTTATGAGTCCAGTAGGTTGGAGCAGTTAGGGGCTTGCCCCTCTCCAAGTCTACCCCCCTCTGCCTCCCACTCAGCTGGGTCTGTGTCACTGTGACCAGGTGCCTTCTTATCTGCCGGGTGTGCTGGGAGGAAGTGAGAGACAGTCATTTCCTCACAGCTCTCCCTGCAGATGAGAAGGGACACTAGTCTACCGCCATCGCTGTTGCATCACGCAGGTTGGGAACTGCAGAGTAAGGGGCTCATCGGGTAGCCCATGCAATTCATGTGGCTGCACTGGTGGTAGAAGTGCCATTACTGTTTTTTTTTTTTTTCAACCTACTCCTGTGAAAATTGGTTTGGGGGGTATGCCTACCACAGGTTGGGAATTGCTGATCTATACACCAAAACTACTTTATTAAGATAAAGTTATTTTGGTGCTTAGAGTATCCCTTTAAAGTGTTACAGGCGTGTTGACATATCCTAAATTACTAAATTGCTCCCCACTTATTTGTTGCCACACTATCACCCAAACAAAACAACAGTTCTAAACAAAAACAGGGTGTCCAAAATACCTATGTGAAATCACCATAACAGACAATAATATACTTCTTCTCAAAACTCCTTCAGGAGTATCAATGTACAACCCCTTATGGTACACCGTTTCAAGATGCAGGAAGAATATATCTGTAAGCTGAAAAGAGAACACAGAAAGCAATCGTAGCATAACATATGATACACAAAGAAAAATCAAGCTGTGATTGAGCCCACACACACGGTCAAGAGCTGTATACGAGCTGTATGAATAGCACTACTAGGTGCCCTCTTCATGGGCTGATGTAGTTAGGATCCACAAGTGGATTATAAAATGTCCACCAAATATATAAAATGTCCGCCAAACTAAATATTATTTTTTAAAACTCAATATTTTCATTTAGTAAATAATTAACAAATAATTAACCATAAGATATTTTAAATTAACATAAGGTATGGGCTGTGGAATTGCCAAAGTATTGTATTCACCGGGCACTTTGTCGTGCACAATTTATCCCTTATATTGATTTTAAGTGTTTATGTTTTTCCTCCTCTGTATCGAGATGTATATAGCCAAGAGATATGCCAACTAAAAGTAAGTTCTTATGAGAAAGTGCATCCAAATGCATGAAATGTGTTATTTTATTTTTCTTAGTTCATTTTCTCCCATCTCTCCCTGCGGCTGGCTGAGTGCTTTTAATGTATTTTTTTACAATAGAGAGGAACATTTAAAGGATACGTCCAATTGTTGTCTACCACACCGAGTGTGGTTTGTATTTAGAATATGTTAAGTAAAATACTTACTTCTGCATTGAGGCCACTTTGACACGATAATGTTAGACCAATTTACAGCTAATATTTAGTTAACATATTAAGTTGTGCTAAAATTAAGGACGTGACCGTTTTCCTTTAAAACATTAAAATGCTGTTCCAATTTAACAAACTATTTTGCCATCCTGTAAATCAACCATAAATAGTATTTTTTTTATATTTATGTGTTCTGTCTAAGGCTACTTTTATTAGAAGTGTGACAGTTAACAATAAATAATATATTGATCCATAGATTGGAACAGAGCTCTGCCGTACGCGTGGCTCGTAGAATTCCTAAAATAAAAATCTATGCAATATAAATGCGTGGCTTTTCTCAGCTTCAATTATGGCTCGGCTGCAGTATTTCTTACTTTTAAGTGATGCTCGGGAAAATCTGACGTTTCAATTTTGTCCATTACATGTTACATTAAAAGGCCGAATCACTAAAGAACGAATCGATGAATCAACCAAAAATTCACTTGACATAATTATGTTAAAAATTGGCTTCATTTGATACTTTCAGTTTAGGTTTTGTCCTGTGTAGCTAAACTGAAAAACAGAATAAAAGAATGTACAAATGAGACCAAACTATAAAACTCAATTTGGACTGCCATATTAATAGTATTAACTACCTAATTGTTCATGTTTACTACTACTTGAGCTATTTTTATAGTTTAATATTATGGCTAATTACTATAGTCCATGCAGCAGCTCTAATAATTCTACCACATGACAGAAGGCTTCATATTTTGCATAACTTTCTTTACTGTAAACTTCAGCAGAAAAGATCAATCATAAAGTTTAACCCCTTAAGGACTAAACATCTGGAATAAAAGGGAATCATGACATGTCACACATGTCATGTGTCCGTAAGGGGTTAAACCAATCAGAACAAAAGACACAAGTATGTAACAGGCAGTGTGATCCCGCCTCTTCCTCTTTCTTTGCTGCTTCAGCTGCAACAGGTCAGAGTATTTGCTCTCTCTGTATATTTATATTGTTTGATCTTTATTGCGACTCTTTTCTGCTTTGTTTTCTACTTATTCTTACCTTCCCTAGCTGTCCTACCCTCCTATTGAGTGCCTGGCTCTTTATTTTCATTGAATTCCCAATTTTACATTTGTGCCCGTTTCTGTTATTCATCCTGTAAGGAGCCGCCTTTTTTGTTTAGGCCTAGCTCCCTCTCGGGCAGTGACTGGCGATTTCGCCATGGTCGCGACATGTTTTTCTACCACATTTGCATACTGGGCCGGGATTAGGAGGTAAAGGGATAGCTGGGGTAGGTTTTTACCACTCTCCCGCTGCTCGCTCGGACCACGGGAGTTGTTTCCGCCCGGACTTTGCGCACAGCGACCATTTTGAATTTCGTTTTGCTGCGAGATTCACAACGGCCATCTTGCTGTTTTTACAGAGATAGATACAGACTTCCAGGACCTCTGACTAAGCAGAATGTAACTACCTGCTCACAGGACCCTGCAGGATTTCATCTACTCACCAGGTGCTTCTACAATTTATGATTTTACAAATAGCTATGATTGTATTCACTGCAATTACAGTTGTGAGGATTTAATATATATTTAATGTACCTTGCCTGATTTGTGCAATCTGAACTACTGCACACAGGGATGTACCCCTACAGTACTATTGGGACGAGCCCCTTGCCCCCATACATCACACGTCAAGGAGCCACATATGGGAGCCCCCCACTGTAGGTATCATTAGCCCTCTCCGAGTAATTGCCCACACATGGTCATAACGGACTGTGATCCGACATACCTTGGTGCCTACCGAGTCTTACTGGGTGCATCAGGTTACCCCGTTGCCTCTGGAGGCTTTTAGCGTCACCCCCTAATTCAGGGTGTCAATCCTTCTGTGTCCTCGGCCTGTTATACTGCCTCTAAGCCACAGCAGATTATGTTCTTTTGAATAAGTTCTATCCTTGTTATTCCTGGCTTTGTCTGCAGCATTGGGGGGCTGGTCTTCATCTGTGGCTGATACCCGTGCTTCACCTGAGGCAGATCGCTAATCACCTGGGTATCTAAGCACTGCCTTGCCCTTGGAACTTTGTCAGTTCTTTGATTCTGGTGATCGTGTGTTGTTCCTGTTTTGTCTCCTGAACTAGTTCTCCAGATCGACCCCGGCTCCTGACCTTGGCTTCTATCCTTGTTTATACTGACCTCTGGCATCCTTTGACTTTGGCTTATCTTCGACTATCCTCCCGCTTGTGTCCTTGTCTGTACCGCGTATTGGAGCATCTTACCTACACAGCCCCCGTGCACAGATTCAAACACTCTGTGTTTATCTGCAAGGGTGAGCATACATCTATGCCTACTGGACCCCCACCTGTCAGGACTTAGGTAAGAGTTCCAGACAACCACATGCTGGTTCACCTGCCTCCCTTTCAGACTCAGTTTGGCCCCGTGGTGCTTCAGTATGGCCTGCCTCCTCTCTCATGGCATAAGATGTCTGATTTATCAAGACGATTTGCTCATCTTCTTGAGGCTGGGGGTTTGTGGTCCTGGTTAGGGTACACTCCCAAGCACTTGCGGAGGCAACGAAGGACATTACCCTGAGGGCGGAAAACTTACTGGGCACCGGATGCTGCATCCCAAAATATTTCTGAGCCTGCACGAATGCAGGGGACCTCTACTGATAGAACTTTTTGCATCAAGGACCAATCACCAACTTCCATGGTTCTTCAGTTGGCTCCTGCATCCGGACTGCAAAGCAGTGGATGCATTCCTACAGGAATTGCCTTCTCTAGGGGCATACGCCCCCGACGCATGTCGGTGAGAATTCTACACCAACTACGTGGATGGAGGATCTCACTGCTACTGATTGCAACGTTGTGGCCGAGCCAAGCATGGATCCAAGACCTGCTGGAACTGTCCTATGAGCATCCATTTCTTCTTATGAAGTTTTGTGTTTCTATTCTCCAACCCCATGGGTGGACCACATCCTCTCATCCTACAGGATGGTCTAGAAATAGTGGCATGGATGATTTCAGGGGATCTTGGAATGTCGGCGACCTATCACAGGCTGCTAAAGACCTATCGTGGGACTCATGGGCTCCAGGCATTAGACACAGTTACCTTGCTGCCTGGAACAAGTGGAGTAGCTGGTGTGTGGAGAGGGATTCCGATCCCTTTACGGCATCTCTACCAGTCATACTGAATTTCCTGACGCAACTATTCACCTTAGGTAGTTCATATTGTTCCATTAAAGTTTTTTCGTTCGGCCTTTCTGCCACACATGTTCCAGTTCTCGGTTTGGTGATAGGGCAGAACCCAGTCTGTCGACTGTTTCATAGTATCTGGTTATCACATCCACCCACTCCGAAATATTCTCTGCTCTGGGACGTGGACGTGGTCCCTAGTTTCCTGAGGGATTGGCCGGATAACCTATTGTTGTCTCTTTGCCAACTCTCTGCAAAATTGAGCCTATTATTTGTATGGTCTCCTTTTTTTGAGGTTTCGGACATTCGGGCCTTTGATGTCGACGGCATCAAGGTTTTTTTTTTCTATTTCACGTTGGACTAGACTAACTCTACTTCATTTTTTTACCTGCTGATCCACGGATTTGCGTGGTTAAGACATTGCTTCAATACATGAAAGTTACCTCTTCTCTGTGCCGGGCTCCGTCTGGACGACTCCTTATTTCGGATTTGCACCCCCATAAACCGGTCTCTTCTGTGACCCTTGCGAGATAGGTGAGATGGCTTAAGCTGGCATAGATTCAATGCACATTCGATCAGAGGCGCGGCGATGTCGTGAGCCTTTACGTTTCGTGCCTTGTTGGATGACATAATGCATTGAGCCGATTGGTCACGGGAAGAAACTTTTCGTGTCTTTTTACTTTAGACCTACTTCTAATGCTTCTTTTACTTTACTCCCTTAGCATTAAAAATGCAAAATATGGGGGCGTGGCCTGGATCTGAACGCGAGCAGTCGCATGGTCTGCTAGCTCCGCGACTTTTTAGGCCCTCACACAGCTTAACACGACCCGAATCAGAAAAAATCAGAGATAAAGACTCCCTACACCATGTCTCATCACAAAAGCAAACGAGTGTCCGACAAGCAGGACAAATTACATTTTTTCAGTGCCAAACAAGGGCAACCAAAAGGGGCCTTGATACCCGAGGAATCACAAGGTGGCGCCGAGACGGATGGCGAACCTTGAATGCACATGGGAACAAGGAATGCACTAATGGGATAAGGCAGGGGTGCACCCTCTCGCTGCTGTATGTAATGGCACTGGAGCCCCTAGCATCGGCAATAAGAGCACACCCATCCATTCATGGAGTGCGAGTAGGAGACAGGGAATATACCCTAAACCTCTTTGCGGACTCCTAACGCTGACGCAACCACAAATTTCTTTACCTAACTTACTAACGTGTATACAAGACTACAATAGGGCATCTTACTACAAGCTCAACCTAACAAAAACGCAGGCGTTGTGCATTGACCTCCCGGGCCAACTCTTACGAACCCTGAAAGACTCCTTTAACTTTGACTGGAGGGATGATTACATAACTTTTCTAGGTATAAAGGTGGCTAGGTCGACACACCTAATGTTTAAGTACAATTACGAAAAGTTATCTAATGAACTAATACAAACACTTCACAAATGGGACAGTGACCTCCACTCGTGGCATAGCGGCATTCAAAATGTAATTACTCCCCAAACTGCAATACCTGTTCAGAACGCTACAGATTCCCATCCCCAAACAATATACACTAGCTCTTCAAAAAAGCGTTACACGATTCGTCTGGGCAAACAAAAAACCCAGAGTAGCACTTCATATACTCAAAAAACCAACACTACAAGAGGGAATGAATTTCCCTGACATAAATTTGTACTACAAGGCTGCACTCCTCTCCACAGTAGCAAGCACACACTGGACGACTTCACCACCACAGTGGGTAGCCATAGAATCATACTGGGCGTGCAGAGCAGGACTACACCACCTATTCTGGGTGCCAAAAAGGCTGAGACCTGATGCACCATACATATTAGAGCAGACCAAGCTTCTACTACACACATGGGATACACATCAAGTATACCTTAGTGGCCCACTGACAACATCACTAGCCACAACAATGTATAGCATCCATTTGAGGAATCAGACATTTGATCACAGCATATGGGCGACAGCGGGATGCACACATGTATACCACCTCTACAACGGACCCTCCCTAAAACACTTTCCAGACTTACAGAAGCAATTCAATCTACCAAATAGGGCGATTTTCCCGTATCTACAGCTCAAATCCCTTTTACAGACGACCACGGTCAGCCTCCGGGCGCCAACACTATCCAGATTTGACACCTGGTGTTTCAAGGGGACACCACACAAGAAAATCTTTTCCATGGTGTATGCAGCACTGCTGGAGGGCAAAAAACATACTGTAGACAACTTTAAACACACGTGGCACGAAGACTTAGGCTGCACCTTCACCGAAGACCAATGGTCTATGGCTTTCACGATCCACAAGGGTAACACATCCTGTATCGCACACTTCGAGCAGGTACGGAAACTACAGTACCGATGGTACTTGGTCTCAACAAGACTAGCACACATATATCCTGGCACCTCCTCCCGCTGTTGGAGATGCAAGGCAGACAAGGGCTCGCTACTCCATACGTGGTGGTCCTGCCAACGTATCCAGCCTTACTGGACCATGGTGAGCGAAATACTCACACACCTGCTGCCTATGCCCATGGAACTAACACCAGCAATATGCCTCCTGTACATATGGCCAGAAGGTCTCACTAGGGTACATACAAAACTATTATTTCGCACAATAGTAGCTGCCTGCATCCTCATAGCCAGAACATGGAAAACAAAAACGCCCCCAACAAAAACTGTACTACTTAAGCAAATCCAAACAAACTGGGAATATGAATTAATGGCTTATCGACAAATTGGGAAAAAAGGGGCGACGGTAGAAGTGCACTGCATATGGGATAAATATTGGGAAACAATGAAGTCTACGGTGGATGAGGAAGAGTAGGTCCCAGAGAGGATAGAAGCACCAAGAGCTGGGTGCCTTAAAGTGACCAAAGGACCTATGTGTTGAGGTCAAACAGACCCCCCCACCCAACACCAACACCATATCACGTGTCTGACTGGAATTCTAGAGGGTACCCTGAAGTGTTGACCTCATCGTGCAGAAGGTGTTGTAAAGATATGATCCAGAACCCACTTGTACATAAGTTACACCCCGACCCCTTCCCCATACATCTCCCTCACCCCCCCTACAATTCAACAACAAGGTACAAAACACACCCAAAAGAAGTACCTCATGGTGGGTACTCACATGCCAACCAACAGAAGTCACCGAGGGTAGGGAACCTACGTGAGCCTCCCAAAACACAGCCGAGCACTACACTTATTGATACCCCAGGGAGAGGGGTAACATTCACGAACAGACAAGAGGTTATGCAAGGGAACTCCTGCCCCCCGCCCTTCTATTCTGTACCCCCTTCCCCTGCCCTCCATGAAGTGAGCAATGCATACGTATCATGCGACATACGAAATGTATATATATCTGTAAATACGAATGTAACCAATCAGAATTTTACCTCCTCTTCCCGTTCTCTTCTGTACCCCATGAATACTTAAGGAAAAAATAAAAATTGTCAAATTGAAAAAAAAGAAAAGAAAATGCAAAATATGAAGCCTCCTGTCAAGTGGTAAAATCATCGATTATGCTAACATAGTGTACCTATAATCTTAATTTTTGTAATTACAGGAGGAAAATATTTTCCTACCCTATTCCCACCCTTCTTGCCTCTGTCGCTTGTATGTGGTTGTGTCTTTTACTTTGACATTCTGGGTTATATTCTACGAGTGGGTTAGTTATATAGTATTGTGTGATTTTGTTTTATTTTTACAGTCATTATAGATATATACATATTCAATTCAATGTATTTGTTTATGTTGGCAAGTCACCATTACGCTCGTCGTTCACCTGTTTTCTGTTCTTTTCAGTGTGAACCATCCGTCTTCTAGCTGTTTGGAGTGGCTCAAGCATACTCTTCAATCTTTCTGAAAAGATTTCATGTTCTTTATTTCGGTTTTGACTTCAAGTGGTTCTGTTGACTACTGAACTATTCTTCTCACACCAAAGAAAGAGGAAGTGGCAGGATCACACTGTCTGTTACATACTTGTTACATACTTGTCATTTGTTCTGATTGGTTTAAACTTTATGATTTATATTTGCTGCTGAAATTTACAGTAAAGAAAGTTATGCTAAATATTTGCCTCCTGTCATTACCCACAATTTGTTAGTTTCATTGTTTTATTAGTTATTTATATTTTGTCTTGTCATTATACGCAAAAACACACATATACACCATATGATCATATGTCTGTCTGTCTATCTATCCATCTATCCTAGATAAACTATGAAATATATATCTGTCTGTCTCTATTCATCTGTCTGTTTGTCTATCTATCCATCTATCCTAGACAAACTATGAAATATCTGTCTGTCTGTCTCTATTCATCTGTCTGTCTATCTATCCATCTATCCTAGACAAACTATGACATATATATCTGTCTGTCTGTCTGTCTGTCTATCTATTCATCTATCCTAAACAAACTATGAAAGTATGTCCAGCTAAAAATGTATCTACTGCTGTCATCACTTCTTGAAGTAAATTGTGTCCTTTAGAAAGCCCCAGGGGTTCTATGTCTTGCTAAGTATGTCTGTTTCTCTACAGTAATCAAATTGACACTTGTTTTAAGTGTAGAAAGCAATATATTCTATTAGAGTTGATATGCAGCTCATTATTCCATTTAAAGAGATGTCTTTCACATACCTTTCCAAGTATTGATCTAATTAGGAAGTTTACAACAAAAGATTTCAGAAAGTCTTAGGATGGATCAATAAGCTACAGAATATTTAAGTAACAAATAAAGTAAAACGCTACAGTTATGACAGTGGGTTCAACATTTCCAACTGAGTTCAACAAGTAATAGATTATTCAAGACCAATAGCCAGGATACAAGTTTTTAACTAGCAGTGGTCAATGGTGAGTAGTTTGCCGTGAGTACTACTTTAGAGTTTCTGTTAAAAAAACTATATACTGATCTTTGTCAGTGGGCAAATGTCCAAAGCAGCACGCGATCAAATATTTTTTTCCCTTACTGTACAAGCGTAAACTTGGGTAATTTGGCAAGAAACGTAGAAACGTAGAAAGTGCTCAGATTCATTTCCATTCTGGTATAAATTTACCACAACATCAGGATGTGTTACAGTATTGTTTCTTAAAGGATGAAACTGTCAGGGATCCGCGGGCGGCTGTGAGGGGAGGCTGCAATCCTCTCGCAGCACTCACCCTCGGTCCGGTAAGCGAGTGGCGTCCTCTCCTCTTGACACGCCGCTCGCGTCCTCCTCTCCTCCTCCCAGTGGCAGCATGTCTAACGCTGCACACTGGGAGCCGGCACTATTAGCAAAACGCCGGGGTCACTCACGTGACCCGGCGTTAAAGCTACAGCGCAACAATCACAGTGGGGGGTATAGATATCCCCCACGTGTGTTTGTTAATACTGATTGGAGGTTATCCAATCAGGATTAAGGCTAGGATTTAAATACTTACCTTTCCTGTTTCTCTGTGCCCTGTTGTGGTCTTTGCTTTATAGTATTGATACTGAACGTGTGCTTTCTGGTTACATACTCTCTGGCTTGTTATACTGACTTTGTGACTTTCTCCTACCCTTTGACCTCGGCTTGTTTCTCGTTATTCTGTTTTCTGGTTCCCCTTACTCGGCTTGTCTCCTGACTATTCTGTGTGTGCTTAGCCCGGCCACTCTAAGGTCCGGTACTGCACACTTTCTGTGTGTGTGTCTGTGTGTGTGTTAGCGTGTTGGGTTCCCCGAATCGTGACAGAAACATCATAAAAACAAGCATTCTTTAAATTCTGACCTATAAAATTGACCTTATATTCAGAACAAGGTTCCAATTATTTGTGTATCATCACTAAGCTCAACACTGTATTTAACATTTTTAGTTTTTTTAGGTTTTAGCTCCTAGTACTTCTTCTGGGACCCCTCTGACCTTTACATTGTTTCTCCGCCTGTAGTCCTCCTGAGTCGCGAGGCGGCATTTATACTGCTGGGTCTGCAGCTGCAGGTCCTGCACGGTCTGCTGGAGCGTGCTAATGCTCTGGGTGTTGGACTGAGAGGATCCCTCCAGTTTGTCAATGCGGCCTGTCAGGCCTCGTAAGTCTTTGTGTAGCGCTGTGACATCCGCGCGGATGTTTTTTTTTGCAGGTCTGCCAGTAATGCTTTTAGGACTGCTTTTAGGAGTCTGCACCAGTTTTACTGTGTTTCACCATCTGTGTTGGGGCAGGAGTCGGTATGTACTCTTCGTCTAGATCTTCAGATAACTATTTGGAAAAATCCGCGCAGCCGCCATGAAGCGCCGCCATGCTGGGTCCGCTGGCGCCTCGTGCTTGCCTACATATCTCCCTGATCGTTAGCCCTGGGGTGGGTTTGCTTGGTATCGCTTTTTTAGTTTTGCACCCCATGTGGCTTCAGGATACCCTCCTGTCGTTTGGGGGGGTGAAGTGGGTTAAGCCAGTCGTTAATTACACCAGGTGAGGCTCAGAGCTATAAGCTCTTGCGACTGTTTGATTTGGCGTTCAGGCTCCACCCAACATTATTTTAATTTTTAAATGCACTGTAAGTAAAAATATAATGGTTTTTAAAAATGAAAAAAGAAAAGAGAGAAAAAATGCAATGTGTCAAATTGATATTCAAAGCTTTAAAGCCTATTATTTAGGAAGTTTAATGTTGCTATCACGTTTTCCTAACAGTGCAGAATGAAAGTACTGTGGGTGACTAAAAGAGCCAGGTAAGTGTTAAACTGTTTATAAATAGCTTGACAACATTCTAAGAAACAGCAACAGTCTCCGGGCACCACAACCATTACAATGAGCTGTAAGGGTTATAATACTTACAGTATCCCCTTGAAGTACTTGCAGACAGTGTTACTTTATAGTGTATGAAGGCTAAGAATTGTGTTTTTCTGACATTGAATCGAACTTGTGCAGTAGTTGCACTTTATAGCAAATTCATGTACCAATTATTCAACATTGATTATTTAATTTCCTTTATTTGGGCTAATGATGCAATTTTAGATAGATTTGGTACTTTTCTCTATTTAATTCCAATGGATTGCCTCATTTATTGGAAAAATAAATGTTTTAAGCTTACTTGTGTTCCATTATTTCTAATTGATATTCAATATCATTTTAAATGGCTCTGTTTAAGATTAGAATGTTTATGGGGGAATAGTTATGTCTGAAGTTGAAAATGTTTCATTATGGTATGATAAATTTCCTTCCTTACATGAATTCTTGCTTGGCCATTCGTCTTGTATTAGGCTATTTATGATATTAAAGAAAAATATTATCATGAAATCTGTATGTGCTAATTTTGCTCTGTTAGAAATTGTTAGGCTCACTTGTCAAAGTTATAACTCTTCCAGTCCATAAGTATTTCTCTTTGAAACTTGTAAGAAAACTATTAACATTACGCTACATATGCCCTTTAAATCTAAAATTTGTGGTAAAGTTATTCAAAAACAGTTTAGAACAATTTAATAAATACGAGAAGATTAGAGATGTAAAAAAGGACCCTTTTCAGAACACTTTGAGAAAGCTCCCTAAGTAAACAGGTCAGTTATTTATTATTATTTTTTACATTTTATATGATGTATTACAAATTCTTTGTAAAAGGTATCCCCAAGTTTATTTTTTATTTTTTTTTGTGTACTGACGGTCTTCTGTAAGGATCCACGTCAAATATGTGGCACCACTTAGGAATATAAGAGTCTACTAAGAGGGGGAGATTTTGATAAAATACTCCAAGCACCACAACGACTAGAGCCCACTACGGTGCTTATGGTGCCTGGACTACCTATATACCCTCCTAGTTGAAGTAGGGAAACTGTTTGTTAATGACTTGACAATTTACCTGGGCTCTTCCTTGCACCGGTGGCCTCCTTATCTGCAACCCAATAGTGCCTGAACTGACCGAGCCCATTAGGGAGGTACTCAGCTGATGCCCTCAGCCAATTGCTTGGCCCTGCACTGCAGTGTTTAGCTCATAGGAGCTAATGGCTCTAGAGAAGGAACCAACTTCCATTTTGTGAAACCAAGGTAAGCTGTCAAAGTAATCACAAATACATTGACTACTTACACTGGGAGGGTGCCATATTATTATTATTTATTATTATTATTATTATTGCCATTTATATAGCGCCAACAGATTCCGTAGCGCTTTACAATATTTTGAGAGGGGGGATGTAACAATAAATAAGACAATTACAAGAAAACTTACAGGAACAATAGGTTGAAGAGAACCCTGCTCAAATGAGCTTTCAGTCTATAGGAGGTGGGGTATTAGAAACATTAGGATAGGAAATATCAGGTAGGAGTGAGCAGAGCTGGAGGAGAGAGCAAAGCACTATCCCATAGGAGAGAGCAAGAGACGGGTATGTAAGGGAGAGATTACTCTGGGAGGCCATACGCTTTCCTGAAGAGATGGGTTTTAAGGCCCTTCTTAAATGATTGAAGACTAGGGGAGAGTCTGATGGCAGTAGGCATATCACTCCTGACACCATAACCACTGCAGCAAGTTATAGTGGGTATGGTGTATCTGGTACTAAACAGTACATTTGCCCATGTGTTTTTTTTCTTCTTATCTATTCAGCATCAAACATCCTTGCTTCCCAGAGTTGCTTTATTTTTCTTGGACATATCTCTATGCCTGCATATGTTCTCAGACTAGCTGAGCATCATGGGAAATGTAGTCCAAAATGCAAAAAGTGGCTATCTCGGACTTCGCGATTATGTCTGATGATTTTCAGCTTTCAATTTAAAAAGTTTAAATGCCTTTGAAAAGAAGTTGTCAACAAAGATCGATAATAACAAAAATATTCAAAAGAAGCTGAAAAGAAGAAAAATGGTTGTCTTTGGTGTGTCAGTTTTCATTTACACAATAGGTTGATGCCATTACCTTTTCCAATGATTTATCTTCTATTCTTTAAAAATCAAAGAGATGCTTTTGCTTTTGTAGTGACATTTTATCCATTGGGATTGTATCCAGGCTTCTTTAACACGTCTTTTATTTATTTTTATTACACTGTTCGTTCTACCACAGATGCGAATTCCACCAGGATAGAGAGATAAAAGAATGCTATTTTTCTTTAAAGTCACGTAAGATTAAATGTTTTATTTATCCATTTATCTTGTTGAATATAAAAGAAGGAATCAGAATATCAAAGGGCAAAAATGAAACATTGTAATTAGGAAACCAAATATTGGATTCCGATAATGCTGCATATGTGTGTTTGGGTTAACGTGTTAAAATGTGCTAGAAATCCGATGAGTAAGGAACAGAAGATTATGCTAATTTGGCTAAAGCTAATAACACTGGGACTGAATTAAAATTGCATTTAAAGCAACTGACTACTCAATTGTATAGATGTTTAATTACAATGGCCATGTAGCAGCTTCAAAAACATTTAAAAACAAATAAAAAATGCTGAATGATAAATTAAAGGGTTACACCAAGCACCATCACCACGTCAGTCCTTTGAAGTGTTCATGGTGCCTGGAGTCTGTATTTGCAGCATTTCAGTACCAAGAACTAGAGTTACTGCTAGTTAATGTAAATTCTGTGCAAATGTTGTTCTACTGAATGTCATTCATTGGTTGAGAGAGGCCAACTGATGCCCTCAGCCAATTAATGACAATGGCATCAGCATCCAGCATCTGATCTCTGCAAAAGTCAGATGTACCTCACCAGACCTGTAGGGAGCCCCGGACCCCCGCAGGGTGCCAGGTTAGAGGGCAAATCATTTTTTATTTTATCTTTAATAATAATGTCATCATATTCCAATACAAAGACATTTAAACACACATTAACATACACGAAAATATTTTTTTTTTAACCCTTAAGGACCAAACTTCTGGAATAAAAGGGAATCATGACATGTTACACATGTCATGTGTCCTTAAGGAGTTTGGGTAGTCATGACATCATAACCACTACAGCAGGCTTTTTAGAAAAAAAATGTTAATTTCCAGATGATTAAAAATCTAATCCATTAAGATCTGGCCAAGAAATATTCACAAACTGATTTATGTTTACATTTATTTAATCACCTGTTTTGGTTTGGAAAAAAGATTACTATAGAGTCTAATAAAATGGGCTTTTGAAGACAACAGGATGCCATTACACCAAATTATCCATTAACCTTTCAATTCACTATTTTTTTGGTTTTTACAAATAAAATATATAAGGGGTAAAATAAGCATCTTGGAACTCAAACACAATTTAGAATTTTATTTACAATTGAAATACAAGTAATTAGGGGGTAATAAATTCTAAATTGTGTTTGAGTTCCAAGATGTTTATTTGACCCCTTAAAGACACAGCTTCACAGGTAAAAGTCCAGCATGACGGAAAATTGCCACTACATGTCCTTTAAGGGTTAAGAATGAACAATGATGACTAAATATGTCCAAAAGCGTTTTAACGGTAACAAGATAAAGTTGTAAAGAGTAACATACAAAAAAAGTACAATGAGAATCTCTGCTCAAATTTGATTCTTCTTAAAGGTCTACAAAGTTCAGTATGAGAAGAAAGTTTGTGTTTGTGTTTTGTCGTCTATGATAAGTCAGTAGCTACACAAAGTTGACCTATACCGGCAGGTGGAAAGAGAGAAATCATTAATCATAAAAGCCATTAAAAAATGGACTTTCCTAGGGCCTCTTAGCAAACTTAATAAAACAAACGGTTTTATTCTAGACATGATATTTACCAATCATATAATGCAAAGCTTCCAAAAAGAATATGGGAAAAAGTCTATCAAGCGCGGGTCTATGTATCTGTTTCTTATTGTAATATACTATATAAACAAAGAATCAATAAACATGTCCTGAAATGATCTAATATATGCAAAAGAACATATTTCTTAAAGGGTAACTCCAGACACCATACAAACTTTGCATGATTGCAAAGATAATAATGCAGGGGGCACTGGGCATAGTTAGTGAAGGAGGCAAGGTCACATTATAGCAGTAGGTAGGATAACGGTAGGTGACAAAAGAAAATGATAAGAAGGTGGTTTAAAACAAGGGCTTAAGAAGCTTACAAAGGATAAAAAGGGTTTAATAATACCTCAAGGGGAAGAATTGGGGATAAACGACACACAAGGACGTACAGTGGTTTAAAACACAGAGTGTGTAAACGCAATAGGAAAAACACATGAGGAAGTATGAGGGGTTTGGAGAGACACAAAGGGGTCAGAGGGGCTAGAAGAGACTCACAAGAGGGTCAAGAGATACACATAATGGCTGATGGGTGCAATTATAAATGAAAGGGTAGAGAGATGCTCAAAAACATTTTTTTTTCTTTCCCTTTCCCTTTTTCTTTTTACTTTTTCTTTTTACTTGTATTAACATGTTCAATATTCTTTTTTTTTTGTTATAGATGAGCTAGATCTCGTGTTATCACTATTCTAAGGTGGGGACTACTCTTTCCTACTAAACAAATGGAATATAAAGCTTTTTTTCCTTGTTTTTTTTGCAGAATTGGAAAGCACTTTGACCCGGGTTTTTTTTGCCTTGCTTTGGATCAACAGCAAAAACAGATATGTTAAAGTCTGAACTTGATGGACGCATGTCTCTTTTCGGGAAATTAAATTATGTAACTATTGACTAATACCTTCGACAGACTCATATGATCTGATATCTTTCCCCATTCATTCTCCTCCTTCTCATTTCCTCCCTCCTCTCCTCCCTCCCTCCTACTGTTTTTTCTCTCTTTTCATCATCAGTGCCTCTTCTTCTTACATTGTCTTACCCTTTGTCCTTTTCATTTGGTGGACAGGGTGCCCCTATGGTTTGAGCGCAGTTTTATCCATTCGCAAGATAGCATTTCTCAGGTTTTCTGTAGCCCTTGCTGCTGTTGTTACACCCACTCAATATAATGTATTTTTATGTTTTGTGCCCTGCACCATATGGTAGAATTGTTAAATTTAGAATTACAAATAAAAATGTGATGGTGCCATGGTACTCCTGCACTTTAGCCACTTCAATGAGATGAAGTAGTTGTAGTGCATAGGGCATTCCTCTAACTAAAAATAACTAAACTAGAAAAAATATCAAATAAAGTCTAAAAATGTATTCTGTTAGTTTTGTTTAACTAATTATCCCCTTTTTCATTTTTCACTTTTCCCTCTTCATTGAATGGACAAGCAAAATGTGTTAACAAAATACTTCGGCAAAGTGATCAAAGCAAAATGTTATAAACCCCATCTTCTGTCTAAGGGAAATTATGTTTAAAAATATAAATTTAAGAAAAAAACATTTCTTTTGATATAGAAAAGTGAATAAAAGGCACGTTTTCAAATCACCAAGACATAATATAAAATCTACAAGACAAACACACAATATTCAAAACAAGCAATATAACCTTATTTTTTTCTTATCTTTTTATCTACGCAGCAGGAAAAGGAAAATGCAACATTAAAGGTATGAGTTAATGGCCTCTGTGGACAGAAGTAGGTAATATACATTTAATGATACAGTCATTTCCATTCCCATGGATATTATTTGGGACACTAACTGTGACAGAAGAGTATCTTTCCATAAATACTAAAGAATAAAAGCTTCAAACTACAGATAGCTGCATGCTTCAAGCACTTACTAAGTCTGCATTTTTACGCTGACCTAAGGAACTGCGGTGTTGACTTTCGTATATGAACAACAAGACTGGAACAAATTATCTTAGTTACATTGAAATGTTTCTTTGTATCTTTGAAGTTATATCAGTATATATCTCTAATTTGATTCAAAATGGCTGCCACCTGTCTGCACATTGCTGGTAAACTATACAAGATTAAAGAGGGCTACTTGTGCCTTAAAAACTATACATTAGTGTAGGTGTGTCTAAAATGCCCTTATAAATCCTAGATGAGAGTAGATGTAAAATGCATTCTTTATACCTGTTTATAAAGAATTGTGTTACATTACGAGGAAAGTCAATTCTGCAGATTGTATATACATACATTGGATGGATGGACAAAACTCTACTTTTAAAACCCTTGGCTGTAAACTTTGTTTGATAATGTTTACCAATATTTATATTGAGAAAAAAAATAAACTGGTTGTTACTGAAAAAAAAAATCTATACATTAGGTTCATTCTTAAAGAGACACTCCAAGCACTATGCCTCTTGAGCACGTAACAGTGGAAGAAGCTCTTAGTCACAGTCCCCTGCATGTCCGTAGTAAATCTTTGCCTATACTTGCAACAGATTCAAATGATTTGCTGCTGCTAAAGGACAACCCATGTCTAATCAATGACATAAAAGGAGAAAGTCATATCAATATGGTGCCAGTAGCATACAAGTCATCATTAAATGGCTTATTAATAGTTTTGGTGCTATCGTCATGCTATGTAGCCATGCAAGCTTTTTGTTTTGCTTGCATAGTGGTTTAATTATTGAATTTTATTGAATTCAACAACTGAAATGTATGTAACACTATATGCCCATGGGCAGAGATTGGTAAATATCAGCCAAGAATATCAGCCATTTTGTTGGGTTGTAGAGAGAAACTGCTTAACCAATTAAGGACACATGACATGTGTGACATGTCATGATTCCCTTTTATTCCAGAAGTTTGGTCCTTAAGGGGTTAAGGGGACACTATAGTCACCTGAACAACTTTAGCTTAATGAAGCAGTTTTGGTGTATTGAACATGCCCCTGCAGCCTCACTGCTCAATCCTCTGCCATTTAGGAGTTACATCCCTTTGTTTAGGAACCCTAGTCACACCTCCCTGCATGTGACTTGCACAGCCTTCCATAAACACTTCCTGTAAAGAGAGCCCTATTTAGGCTTTCTTTATTGCAAGTTCTGTTTAAGTAAGATTTTCGTATCCCCTGCTATGTTAATAGCGTGCTAGACCCTGCTAGACTCCTGTATGTGATTAAAGTTCAATTTAGAGATTGAGATACAATTATTTAAGGTAAATTACATCTGTTTGAATGTGAAACCAGTTTTTTTTTCATGCAGGCTCTGTCAATCATAGCCAGGGGAGGTGTGGCTAGGGCTGCATAAACAGAAACAACGTGATTTAACTCCTAAATGACAGTGAATTGAGCAGTGAAATTGCAGGGGAATGATCTATACACTAAAACTGCTTTATTTAGCTAAAGTAATTTAGGTGACTATAGTGTCCCTTTAATGCAAACAACTAAAATAATGGGGAGGGGGGGGGGAGCATGGTACAAAAGAATGCAAGGGATCTTTTAGGTAACTTTTTTTTGGTGGGTTCCCACTCAATTTTAGCTCATTTTGTTTTATTACAAAGAGAATGTAAACTCTCAGACTGATACAAATCCAAACTCTGGTTGGCTCTTTCATCTATTTTTAATTCCATAGTGTAATCTGTAAATAGTTAGGTTAACTACAGGATGATGTATCATTTTATAATCATGGCCAAGAGGTGTTTCAAAACAGTGACTTGACCATTTTAAAGCCAATAAGAAATAAAAAAGAAACACCAAATAAGAGTGAATATGTTAAAACTTAAAATGGGACATTCTATTTTAATATAACATCTTTAAATGGGGGTATGACAGATTTATTCCATCATTGATCCCTCAATAACCCAATAACACTTTAAATAACCTTTTTCAAAATGTAAAAATGTTGCCACTAATTTGAGAATAAAACAGCATAAAATCTATTTATTTCATTTTTTTATATCATTTTTTGTTGAGAAACGGAGAAGAAGGGATACAGAAAATCAAGAGGGACTTAAAGGGACACTCCAGGCACCCAGACCACTTCTGCCGATTGGAGTGGTCTGGGTGCCAACTCCCATCACCCTTAACCCTGCAAGTGTAATTATTGCAGTTTTTAAAAACTGCAACAATAACTTTGCGGGGTTAAGTCCTCCTCTAGTGGCTGTCTATTTTAAAACACGAAAAGTGTTTTAAATGACGCTGGACATCCTCACGGTATGCTATGATTCAGGTAAGTCACTGAGGGGGTTTTAACCCCTTCAGCAACATTGGATGGGGGTGGGGGGAGGGGGGCACTGCAGGATTCTGATTCTGCAGTGCCAGGAAAACAGAAAAGAGTACCAGCAGAAATAATGAGAAAAACGTGTAACCTAGTTAAAGTTCCATTACCTTATTACGCAGGTCTTTTGACAGTTCATTTCTGCTCCCCATGGCTCAGTATCTAGTCTGCTCAGTGCATCCACGTGAGAGCTAACAAACTCATTGACTATTTATACACAGACACTAATTGCAATTTAAAAAGCCACAGGTGTTGGAAATTAACATTTAATTGCCATTTAACCTGTGTGTGTCACCTTGTGTGTCTGTAACAAGGCCAAACATTCAATGGTATGTAGAATCCGTAAAATTGGTAAACTTTTTATTTCGGGATACAGGGTCTGGTGAATACTTAGTAAGGTATAAACTCAGTCTACTCAAGTCCTTGCACAGAAGGTCTTCTTTAACAGATCTGATTTTATTTTCCTGACCATCATTGATAACTGCTTTTTTTTTTTATCTTTATTTTGCATTTTCAAGACATAAAATACCATACAATGTGACACATTTAGACAAAAGGGAATCTCCCCTATTGGTATAAAGTGCAGCAAAACAGAGGGAGCAGCCAAAGGTGCCAACATCAACATACCCACTGAAAAGAGGAAAAAACAAAAGCAGTAATAGACTTTCTTATGGTGTAAACAGGTGCAGAATGACACAACTCATTAGCCAGGTGCAAATATGAAGGAAAGGAAAGAAAGAAGGGGTTAGGGTGAGGAAAGGATGGTAAGGTTGAGTTGAGCAGCCCATAGGAATTACGTTGGAGTGTCTGGTGTGGGTGGGGTAATCAGTGATGAAAACAATCCATGGGGACTAAGTTGGAACATATTTTTCATGGGACTGATTACAATCCGCCATGAGAGCTTCCATGGAGTTTATCTCCTCAACCGTCCAAGCCAGTGAGGGATCCCAGGTACATCCTGGTGTTACAAAATTAATAGACTAAGTCACCCCTATATCCTGGTGATACCTGTAAAGCAGGGAGAGTGGGTAATGTTAAAGCAGAGGTTGGATAGTTGTGTTTTCAAACACTTCCTTCCACTGATCGTAGATTTTTTTGACTTACAGGATACCTTATCCTCCTTCTCATTTCCATGGGGTCATTTTCATATTTTTTTCACCTCGGCCTCAGTGGACCATTGAGGTTCAATACCTGCATACATTCATTTACTTAATGGAGTTTAATATAAACTAATAGAAAATGTTACATTATTTTTATAAACAAATTTGACATATCTGTAGTTCAAGTAAATTATTTTCATTTTATTTATCTACTAAATAAATATATATAAATGTACAGAGAAGTATAAGAAAAAGAAAACGTAAAAAATAGATAAATTCTTGTTGATCAATAATAATGTGATCATGTAGAAACGTTATATTCTGGCATGAGACGAATTCCAATCTCAGTTGAATGACATATTATTGCAAGAGTACAAATCTTTATGAAGAAGATATGTTTGGACACAGTCGAACTGGAGAACATGTCCGAGTCAAGGAAACCACACTGGAAAATTAAAGAACACATTGTACATTTAGCTTTATCATGATTATTTGAAGAAAAGTAAGAAATTAAGAAATATATCTAATTAATTCTAATTAGTGGGGTGGTATCACACCGTCTATATGATGAGCTGTATACTATTATTTAGAAAATGTAAACTCTCTCTTGCACCTCTTCTTTTAGCTTTCCTACGACTATGGAAATGTTGTCGGAATAAAAATTGTTGTTTACTTGTTTAGAAAACTAAAATCTCAACATTCTTACGAGATTAAATAAATATATTTTTTTTCTATCATCACCACTGTAACTATAAAATGCAAGGGAGGTAGGAGCAGATCTTAAAACACTTTTCAAGAAACATAACAATCATCGTGATGAAACTAGAAAAAGTGCAGTACTTGGTAATATCAGGAGAAACTGTCATTAGAAATAAAGCCTCAAGTTCAGTCCCATCCCCCACATTGTAAACTAGAAACACCACTTTCTTATGTTTGAAATACATGGGAATCTGCTGACAAACAGTTATAAAATATTCATAAAGATTATCGCTGAAAGCTTGGGGGAAAAGCAGAAGAAACTGCTAGCAAATACAAGATGAGACAACAGCAAGTGGTAGAAAGCATGTGAAACGGTGAAATTGCACCATTGCGGAAATGCAAACGATTATATAGAATTGGGAGAATGATGTTAAAGATATATTTTTATCAAATATGAGAAACAATATATGTTTTAGACCAAAAATGTACCTAAGCAACTCTTGTTAGGAAAAGAATGTAAAAATAGTCCATTTATGGAAAGTCTTACCGCAGCGTGTTATAATAAGTTTTCTTAGCTGGCTTGACCAATTTGTACTGTATATTAAATGCAGTGTTTTTCGGGGTATAAATAGGTTTATTTATAAAATTGTTATTGCTGCTTGCAAAGTGACTTAATGGGGTCTATCCAATAAACAGTAAACTGCAATGAACTGAAAACGGAATTTAAATATTTATGGAACAATTGGAAAAAAAATATTTCAGCCGAATTCTAATCACAATCTGAACATTTGACCACGTTTTAATGACAGGACTCAAAATGATGCTGAACACCTTGAAGATCTACCATTGAAATGTAAATAATACAAGCAGCGTGCGTTCATGTGCAGCCTGTTAATACTAGTTTATACTATATCATATTAGGTGATTCTGGCTATGCCTGCAGGACATGACTACAAAACCTAGTGATGAAAGTTCCGAGTACAGATATAATGATGCTCATGTGAGGCCAAGAAATATAATCTAATATTGCTTTAGCTTTATGAAAACAGGATTTTCGGATGCAAATAAAACTTGTGAGGCACTGCAGTATAGACCTAACAAAATCTTATGTGCAGCTTTTAGTGGGATTATAGACATACCTACAGAGAAGAACACCATAACTTGTGAGGATGCAGTGACGTTCCAAAATGTGACTAACTATGTTACCTCCCCCACGTGTACCTTTAAAAAAGATCTTGCTGGTAGACACAACTGCAACATTTATGAAACCATGCCGGGGTCAGTTAAAATATTTTATTGCTGAACTAGATGTCTGTATGTAACACCTGAGGAGCTAGGTGTTGTTAAAGGAACAAATTGTTGTTAAAGGAACAAATTGGGCAGACTAGATGGGCCGAATGGTTCTTATCTGCCATCACATTCTATGTTTCACTATAGTCACCAAAACAACTTTAACTCAATTAAGCTGCTTTGGTTTATAGATCATGCTCCTGCAGTCTCACTGCTCAATCCTCTGCCATTTTTTGAGTTAAATACATTTGTTTATACAGCCCTAGTTACACCTCCCTGCATATGACTTACACAGCCTTCCTAAACACTTCCTGTAAAGAGTCATCTAATGTTTACACTTCCTTTATTGCAAATTCTGTTTATTTTAGAATTTCTTATTTCATGTTCTGTTAATAGCTTACTAGACCCTGTAGGAGGCTCATGTGTGCATTTAAAGATCAAATTACAAACTTTTAAACTAAATAACATCTGATTTTGTGCACATGCAGGCTGTGTCAGTAACAGCCAGGGGACATGTGTCTATAACTCCATAAACAGAAGAAAAAAATGTAAATGAACTCCTAAATGGCAGATCATTGAGAAGTGAAACTTTAGACTCATGATCTATACACAAAAACTGCTTAATTCGGTGTTTTGGTGACTATAGTAGCCCTTTAAGTTTGCGCTTTGCAGCAAATACCGATTTTTTCTTAAATGAGTACACAAAAAATGCAATAATATTTTATATGAATAAAGCCTTTATAAGTGATATCACACTGTTTAAGATTTTGGATATGAAAGCTTGTATAATTTCTGGATATACATACCACCCTTCTATTGGTGTCCATGCAGTGGTTCTAGTAGGTAAGACTGGGTGGATTACATGGTTCAACAGTTCAATTAGTGGTTTTCAGATATTTTATTTTCTGCAATTTTCAGCTCCATAGCTTGATGGATTTCAATCTGATAGACCAGTGGTTCCCAACCCAGTCCTCATGGACCATCAACGGTCCAGGATTTATGTATTTCCTTTTTTTTATTCTAATGTAGAGGCTGACAAAACCTGGACTGTTGGTGGTCCATGAGTGCTGGGTTAGAGACCACTGTGATAGACTACTCAGAATACTTTCTATGGTGTCTTGCTTGCTTTAAGGAATCAGTTCGCATGATTATTGATACTAATTTGTTGTGTAAGCCATTTATGATGCATAGGTGAATCGAAAAATGCTAGTGTACCAATTGATGTGTCACTGTAAAAAGTAACAGATAATTTTTTTAAAAGTTACATATTTAAGAAACCCAGCGACATAAGCCCAAGATCCAAAATCATGCATGAAATGTTTTTGTTATTTTTTTTTCCAACATAACATGTATGTTATATGTAATGTCATGGTGCACTAAAGAATAGAACAAATTTGAGATTTGAAGAATTTGCCAATTGAGTTATAAAGGATACTCCCGTTGCATGAGCCATACACATATCTGTGCAGTGATTCTTGCTTCCTCTGTAAAATCAGTCAGCCTTTTCTAATGTAAGTTATTCTATTAATTACATTTTTACTACTTTTATTAAATGCAATCAAAGGTACCGCTTCGGTAAAAATTCTGGAAGTTTGGTTACGACAGCTATTACAATTTGAAAGCCTTTATATTTATACCTTGCATACTAAAAACGTAACATCTTTTTTCTCTTATCTCTTTTTTTTAATCATACAGTGTTTGCTTGATTTAGTTTCCAAGAATTGTGTTTCTCTAACAGTTCCTGTTCTCTTCAAGGGTCATATAATCATCAAATCATTAAAATAATATATTATTTTATTATCAGCATGTCTGTGCCATATAACTGCTGGGTAATTTTATATATCTAATTTTAAAAACAATCACAGATTATTAACATGAAATTGTATCGCTAACTATCGGCGCTATATATCATAATCATTTATGTAAGATTTTACTTGGGGAGTTAAATGATCAAAATGATAATTCATCTTTAAAACGCATCAGGTCTTTTAGATGGTTTTACGTCGTCAAAAATTGTTTCGAGAACAATCTTCTATTAAAAATAATATTAAATAAATGAATACAGAAACTGAACTCCTGTTTTTGATTCTGATGAATGCGTCCATATTCAGAAACTGGGATTTTAAATGTGTATTTCCATTTTAAGGAGAATCCATTTCCTGCTAATCTGCTCCCGAACAAACCGATCCGTCCAACTTCATAGGTAAATCGTGGCAGGATTGTATTGTTTGGGAATAGATTAATAATAATTTAACCCCTTAAGACTGGAGGGCGTACTATTACGTCCTTTTAAAAGTGGCTCTAAACGCCGCCGGACGTAATAGTACGCCCTCCGGTTTTTAGTAACTTACCCGGTCGCTGGCGGTCCCACGCCGGCGATCGCGGTTCGGGGGACTCCCAGGGAGCCCCCCGCGGCACGTCCGCCCTCCAGGAGCCCTCCCGGCCATGTGAGAGTGAGGTCCTTGCGAGGACCTCACAATCACATGGCCGGTATAGCTGCCTGCTGCATTGCCAGCAGGGGGACCAACTGTAATGACAGTTGGTCCCCCTGCTGGCTGAAAATAAAATAAAAATGTTTTAAAACAGTGTAAAAATAAATAAATTATATACTTAGATCATATATATATATTATATATATATGATCTAAGTATATATATACACATATACACACATACACATACACCGTCTAGGTGTATTTTAATATTAATATATATATAATTATATATATATTAATATCAAATTACACGTAGACTGATACGGATTAAATATATATATAATTATTGTTATATATATATTTATAAATAATATAAAAAAAATTAATATGTAAATACGTAAAAAAATTAAATAAAAAAAATAATTAAAAATAAAATATTAAAAAATATATAGATGTGTTTTATTTCGTTCTAACTGTATTCTGATATTAATATATATATATTTATATCAAAATACACTTATAACGAAATAATATATATATCTATATACATAAATATATACGTATATATCACTATATATATACCTATATATAAATAAAAATATTAAAAAAAAATTATATATATATATACGTATATATACACATATGTATATATATACATATATTAATTCTACACATATATTTATGTAATAATTTTACATAATTAGGTATCCTAATTAATTACAATTAGCGGGACCTGCCTGACCACCCATGCCGAAAGTATAGGGAATTTAATTTGCTAGCACTATATTTAACCCTATAACTTTCCAAGACACCATAAAACCTGTACATGGGGGGTACTGTTTTACTCGGGAGACTTCGCTGAACACAAATATTAGTGTTTCAAAACAGTAAAATGTATTACAACCATGATATCGCCAGTAAAAGTGACGTTTTTTGCATTTTTCACGCACAAACAGCACTTACAGGGACGATATTATTGCTGCAATACTTTTTACTGTTTTGAAACACAAATATTTGTGTTCAGCGAAGTCTCCCGAGTACAACAGTACCCCTCATGTACAGGTTTTATGGTGTTTTCAAAAATTACAGCGTCAAATATAAGGCTTGTGTTTAATTTTTTTCACATTAAAATTCGCCAGATTGCTTACGTTGCCTTTATGACCCTATGGTAGCCCAAGAATGAAAATTACCCCTATGATGGCATACCATTTGCAATAGTAGACAACCAAAGGTATTGCAAATGGGGTATGTCCAGTCTTTTTTAGTAGCCACTTAGTCACAAACACTGGCCAAAATTGGCGTTTTTTGCATTTTTCACACACAAACAAATACAAACGCTAACTTTGGCCAGTGTTTGTGACCAAATGGCTACTAAAAAAGACTGGACATCGCTTATTTGCAATACCTTGGGTCGTCTACTATTGCAAATGGTATGCCATTATGGGTGTAAATTTATTTCCTGGGCTACTATACAGTCTCAAAGGCAACGTAACCAATCTGGCGAATTTCAATTTCAAATGTAACACGCTATATTTGACCCTGTAACTTCCCAAAACACCATAAAACCTGTACATAGGGGGTACTGTTTTACACGTGAGACTTTGCTGAATACAAATATGTGTATTTTATTGCAGTAAAAGCAAACAGTATTATGACATTGACAGTTAAAATGTCATGAAGAACGAAAAAAATCAAAAAAAATCTTATTTTCTCCCATTTTTTTCATATTAAATTATGTTTCATAGCTAAATATTTGATATTAAATGAAAGCCCTGTTTCCCCTGAATAAAATGATATATAATAAGGGGGGGTGCATTTAATATGAAAGAGGTGAATTACGGTTGGACAGACATATAGCGCAAATGCCAGGTTTTGTTTACGTTTTGTTTCGTTCACAACTTGTACATTTGGCTGCGGTGTTAAGGGGTTAATTCATTCGACACAGCTGGGAAGGATTTAGAGATGTAGATTAAGCCAACAGAGTGAAATCAAACACCGTTCATTGGTTAATGCCTCGATTAGGACATATTTAGCTGCTACTAGATGTCCTAGTTTATGATGCTGTAGCATTGCTTAGTAAAGTGTTTCTCTAGAATCCTGATTTCTATATGGCATATTATAATTTACTTTACATTATCTTTGCATTCTAACTTTTGTAAATAACCTTGTATGAATTGTTCTTATTTAAGAACAGTTTCTCGTTTGATTATTTTGTGCTTGGAAACAAAAGTCTTGAAGTTATATAATATTTTTTCTTAGAATTGCCAACTAACTATTTTCTGAAAAATAAATGTAGAATGCGTTTGCTATTCTTGTATTTAATTTATTCAGTGCTTTAAGGAAAATAATAGTTGGACATGCAAATCATACATCTGTCTTCATAAAATTTACCATCCAGAATAGTTATTTTGCTCTTTTTGCAGCTTTATATCAAAACAATTCTGTTGTTTATTTTATAGTGTTTGTTCTTAACTGTTTTAATTTTTAAATACATCTAGTAATATTTACTTTTTAGTTGATTGCCTAAACAGTGAATTGTAGTTAATTGAAAACAAGCTTGTTCAAATTAGCCAAAACATATTTTTTTTTTTTACCCGGTACAGACACCAAATGTTCATTTCAACCTGATTTGTTTTCTTGTCAGTTCATTAGAATTTGCGTGTATAATATAAAAAACATTGTTTTTAGCACATAATAAAGTTAAGAAATTATATTACAATTGTCCACTTGGTGCAGCAGTGCTCTGCTAAGTAAAAAAAAAAAAAAAAAAAAACACCTGTAAACCAAGTCTGTCAAACATATGGCTTGCAGAGCCCCCCAATTTTGGCCCACAGCAAAGATGCCTTTTCTCCCGAGGGCTCACTGTGCTGGGAGGAGGGTCGATGATCCAGAGTGAAATGTGTGTTGAGTGCACTGACATTTTATTATTTGCATTTCTCCTTTTTCCCTTCTATACACTTATTGTACTACTTAAAGTCGGGTGCTGTATGTCTGTCTGATAACTAGGAACTTCATGACATTGGAGCCTTCGGGCTAAGATCAGAATAGGGAACAGCCATTTCAGTACTTTGCCTAGTATTGTGTCTCTGTCTTTTTGTATATCACCTCATAATCCTCTTCAACCGACACTTTGTATCTTTCATTGTCGCTTCTGCAGGAGCCTTTTGCTTACTATATTACTATTTGTACAATTTTAGCTTTTAGTTTTAGGAATAGGAACAAAAGTACTAGCTAGTCTTATGTGCTCCCAACTTGCGCCGTTACAGTCTATAATGAATGCAGGGGTGAGACTCATATTCCTGTCCGCTCGCACCTCCCAAACCACACTCTCCTGTCAGTCCCTGCATTGGCTTCCTGTAAGATATAGGGCTCAATTTAAAATTCTGATTCTTACTGTCAAATCTCTACATAATATTGCTCCCACCTATCTATCCTCCCTAATACACAAGTATTAGGTAGTATATATGCCCTTACGCTCTGCTGAAGACCTACGTCTATCTTCTGTCCATACTCCCACCTCTGATGCTCACCTTCCAGACTTCTCTATGGTTCCTGTGGAAATCCCTTTCCTTCTCTGTTAGATGCTCACCTAGTCTCCACTCCTTCAAAAAATCATTAAAAACTTCTTCACAAAAGTGTATCAATTAAACTGTTAATAGCTCCCAACTTATTCCTCTCTTGCAACTGTCATTGCTTCTCTACTCCTACCCTTAACATTTGTGTCCTTTTACCCCACTCCCTCTATCATGTAAGCTCATTGAGCAGGGCCCTTACTCCTCTGTTTGTCAGGGTCTTACCTGAGTTGGGAGTTTATAGCACAGATATGTTGCTCACCCTTGCAGATAGTCACAGGCTGAGGTGGTCAGGTAAGAATTCACCTGGCCTGTGGGTCTGTGCACGGGGGCTGTGCAGGATGCAGTACCAATACGCAGGACAGGCAAGGACTGAACCAGCAGGAATGTCGAGGGATAGCCGAGGTCAAAGGATGCCAGAGGTCAGGAACAAACGTAGTCAGAAGCCAGGGTCAATAATAAGCAGCAGATGAAACAGGAACACTGGTACGAAACAGGATCAAAGACTTGACACTGAGCACAGGGCGAGGCTGGGTTTAAATACCCAGCTGATGACTGATCAGATCAGGTGAAACACAGCCAAGTCAAGGTGCAGCCCTCAGTGTAGTAGCCATGCCAGGATGAACAGGACCGGAATCAATAGTCTCTGTATAAAGCTGCTGTGGCTCAGAGGCAGCAAGCAGGACCAGCACTGAGAAGGTCCCCGGTTCAAGTCCCCTGTTGGGAACTCCAGGAGTGACCACGTCTGGCTGTCTGTCTAACTGGTGAGAACCGTGACACTGTTCCTGTGCGTCTGGTTACAATTACATGTCCACCCATTGTAAATCGCTGCGGAATTTGTTGGGGCTATATAAATAATAATAATAATAAAAGTACTAGCTAAACAGAAAACCCTAGTGAGGGCTTTAGAGTAACACACATAGCTCAGCATTGTAAGCTTGGAAATTGAGTAGTGACTTTTGTCAGGCACTACAGGAAAGGATTTAGGCAATTAATATAAGTATCTTGTTAAATAGGAACTTCTCCCATACTTACCTTTAATTGGGAGATAAGACAATTATTTAATTAATTACATTAAATCTAATTAAATACATTGATGTGAGTACCTTGGTCTTAAATACATGCCTATTTTTAATGAAGGAATAAAAGCAATGTTTTAATCAATTACCATGTCCACAGTACTTCTTTTGCTTCTTTGTTTAAATTTAAATGGTTAAAACCCCTTAGTTGGGACAACTTTCTAAATCTCATGGGATTCTTTTTTCTCTTTTTTTTTTTGTTCATGATAAGAAATCTAACCCTGGCTTTCTAGAGCTTGCCAGAGCTAATGCGGCAATTGACAGTACCAACATTATAAGGCATAAAACCTGAGGAACATTCTAACCCGAGTTCACTAGAGCTCACTATAGCAAAACAGTATTATGGTAGAGTAAGATATAATTCACTAGTGCAGTATGCCCAGAACTATAAAATAATGCCTGAAGTGGAACAGTGTGTTTGGATCCATCCCAGGCTCAATAGGGCACTTTAGAGCAGATATATGGCATCTGACTGCTTTCATGCATCGTGAAAGCACTAGAAAACAAACACAAAATAAAAAATAATTTAAGAAAAAGTGAACAAACAATTATTAACAAACTGAAAAAACAAGGCCCATGTGATATCACGATACGCTGGATCCCCCAATCCTTCAGGGCACGAGATCCAAACTCAGGGAGGATCGCTATGGTGGTCAGGGACCTCAAGAGACTAGAGAACCCCATCGCAATAACAAAACCTCCAGCAGTACACCTTCCCGAATACTGACATGGACCCCCAAGTCACTCCAGGCCACTCCATAACAAACCCACTTGCTCTGTGTGCATCAGGTATGCCTATGCTGGTATCAGCCCCCTCCCCAATGCCAAGACAGACTCTGTGCCAGACACTCCTCTTTGTGGCCACTATGTCAGTCCAGACAGGTCCTAGATGACTGACCACCAGTCTATCAGATATCCTATCTCCCCAGATGCGGGACTCACAATGTAGAACAGCTATCCCCAAGCCAGGATGGCAAGGATTACTTGGGCACAACATTAGGTACATAAGGCATTTAGCTGCCTGGAATGCCTGGAATGTGTACACAATAAAGAGACAACAAATCCAACTGTAGGTTGAGGCTGATGAGAAAGCCTCTACTCAACTGTGAAGCAAAAGAGGCTGTGTATCGCTGGTGATGTTGCCAGTACCATTAGTAGAAAGATAAATGTCTAAGCGGTAACAGGTATAGACCAGCAGGAGGGCCCACAACAACAGGGCAGACAACTCAGAGGGGAGGATGCGGGACCCAACTCAGAGGGGAGGATGCGGGAGCAGAGGCCCTTTCTATAAATGCCCCATGTGCAATGTAGTCTACATCATACAATGGATCTTGTGCCAGTCCCCACTTAGATGCATCCAATGTGATTTGTAATGTCAGGCTTTGTGTAAGGTGCTGATGGGATGATATGGATGTGAGGCTGCATGCAAAATAGGCCGCTTTAAAACATCAGAGGTCAAATATATATTTTGTGGATTACGCCAGCATAGGAGAGCTGTGAGAAAAGCTGTCTGGTTACAGTGGCTGCGGAACCCTCATTCTACCATTCTGATCCCATTAAGACCAATGACATTTCATCTTTTCATTACAATCTGGTACCCCTAAATACACCATGCAAACACACAACTCTGCTGCTACAAAATGAATTGGACATCTTAAAAAAGAACCTTTAATGATTGGATTTGTTGTGATAGGATTATATATTTAAACCTGTGTTTCAATCTATTTAAAACCCTTTCTTTTAAATATACATATACTGTACATATAAAATCAAAATGTATATAAAAATAAACTGCAGATGCAATGATTGTTTAAATTGTTTTATGTATTTGTACATATTTGTACATAATCCACCGATAAAAATTATTGAAATAACATTTCCATTAATTTCCCATCATCTCTTCAGTAAATATCTATCGAAGGAATTGGTTATGTCTCCCTTGACAGCAAGTGTAATAGAAACATTTAACTAGATATTCACAATTCCATTTCTGATGCTGGCCCTTGACGATGGTTGTACGCGTTAATTTGTCGAGTCTTTGCTCACACAATCAAATTCTCAACTGTTGGGGTCATTCACTAAATGAATGCACCAAGAGACTGCTCATTTTAGGCAAGAATAGCAAATTTGGAATAAAAGCTGTTATAGAATATTTACAATTTGGATATTTTGGTCTTAATTAATATCCAGTTTTGTGAATAACCTGGTGCACATTTTCAGTTTTTAAGCCTCAATTTAATATTTTTGTATTAGCTTTCTAAATGATTTAATATTTTTGGACAGACTTGATTTAAAAAATATAAAATGTATCCTATATAACAACATTTTTATTCAATATATATGGCAAATATAAATCTTAAAAAAAAAACAAAAAAAACTATCATACTATTAAATGATTTCAAATATTTATACAAAATATTCGATTATTTGAAAAGTGTATCCCACAATAGTAAATCAAGGCCTTAATGAGTAAAATTTTGTTGTTTAAGAACATGTTTTTTTGTAAATAAATATTGAATTAGTTGAATTTGTAAAAAAAAATATCCAAGTAAAGCAGGCTTCCCCAAACTCCGGCCCTCCAGATGTTGCTGAACTACAACTCCCGTGATTCTATGAATGAAAAAGATAGGCTGAGAATCATGGGAGTTGTAGTTCAGCGAAATCTGGAGGGCCGGAGTTTGGGGAAGCCTGAAGTAAAGCTTTCAGTTCTGCTCTTTTGGCATAACACATTGCATGAAAAGTAAGACTTTAGTGCGTAACCCTGTTATCCACCCCTCTAATATAGAATATCATTTTCTAATTCATTGTAAATCTACATTCCCCTGTATAGTGAATATTATTCTTGCTATGTGTTAAAATGAATTGTATCCTGATTGCAATAGAGTTGTATAGAAAACATTCACAGATTTCATACTGTAAAGACTGTAAAGTTCATATCAGTTGCATTCTGTCTGAAATTGCAGATGGGATATCTTTAAAGAAGCCTCATTTTTTTGTATGCATGTTATCTCGTACAACCCCCTTCCCTTCTTTTTATTCTGTACCCTATTTTTGACCAATATAAAAATCAATAAATTTCAATTATCAAACAAAAAGAAGCCTCATTTTTTGTTATCATGCTCCAGATGTCATGTATGTATAAATCCAGCTTTGTGTACAGGTGTGTGGTTGAAATGGCTAATTAGTGTTTAAAAGGACAAGCATCGTTGGAGGGTAAGTAAATAGTAGATTTAAAGGGGATTATTCTAAATACACCTTGACACCATGACTTTTGACCTGTAGAAAAGAACCTCTGTATAACTGATACATATACCAGGTACTTTGTGAAGAGGAACTATCTAGATATATCTTCTTATTTTTGGTAAAAGCGGAAAAAAAACAACTCTCCATAAGTGGGACATGGTACCTTTTAAAGGGAACTTGTGTAGGTACAATTAACATATAAATTTAACATATTCCAGGAACTTTATAAAGGGGAGGTGACCTGTCTAGATATGTCTAATGACTTTTAGCAAATAGAGAAGAACATCAACATAAGCAGAACGTGTACCATGTACTTTATAAAGAGGAACTATCAAAGTGATATAAACATATTTATCACTTCTTTAACTATATCTATAAACCCAAGGTTTACTGTGGATGCTGGCACCTCAATAGCATTTTGTTGATGACTAGAGATATTTATAGTTATACTTACTTTGTTTCAGGACAATATGTAGGCCTTTATACTAGTTATACAAAAAAAAAGTTATTCTCTGATTTTGTTCCAATAGGGAAGAGCCTCAACATAAGAGGAAAATGTATCAAGTACTTAAAAACTTTGAACTATCTACGTACATGTCATGACTTTGGGTTAATAGAGAAGAACACCAATACTCAGCATAAGGGGAAGATGTATCAAGCAGTTTATTAAGGTGAATTAACAAACTGTCTCCCGATGAAGACCATCCTATATTGCTGCAGAAGTGGTTTTATGCAAAAGTGATAGAATATCACACATTTGGTCCCTGGCAGTACCAGTGAACACATTCTATGGTTTTCTCTCTTTTCTTTCCTTATTTTTTTTTCAGCCAAACATTTCTTTTAGTATAACAAGTATAAAGCCCTACATTTTGCCCTGAAACAAAGTAAGTATAACTATAAATATCTCCAGTCATCAACAAAATGCTATTGAGGTGCCAGCATCCACAGTAAACCTTGGGTTTATAGGTATAGTTAAAGAATTGATAAATACGTTTATATCACTTTGAATCACTGCATACTCCTTACAGGAAAATCAATACTGTCCATTCACTCTAGAAGGGTTTATGTACAACTGAATATGATTTAGTCACATGGACAAAACAGAGCTTGTAACATCAAACTCCCTATAAATGGAATCTTCCTTTTACCTAGCAGATATTCAAGCAAATAGATTGAATGGATAAGTTAGTGATAAATTAGCTTTGCTGTACATATAATGTGCCCCTGTAAAGGCCTTTAACCCTTTTCACTTTAAGCACTATAACATATTTGTATCATATGGTACAATGAGTCGTAACTAGAAATGTTACTTCTTTCATGGAAATCCAAGATGTGACCAATATATTCGTAATAAGTAATATGTCTTCCTGCTTGCTCAGCATTTGCCGGACATATATTGCAATTCTCACCTTTATATATGACGTCAATTTACGTTGATTTCTTAAAAACAGTGGACAAAGTTTTCCTGCTTACCTTATTGATTTTATCTAGTTGTGACAAGGGGAGGGAGATTTCCTCAACGATAAACAAAAATTGAATAAAAAAAAAAAGAAAAGGGTTACATGCGCACTATACAACATCCCTATGTACATCTAAATGTACATCCCTATGTACATCTAAATAACTGGAGGTTTTTTAAGGCGTAAGCTCACCTACCTCGTCAAGGCAAAACCACCTTGCTGCTTTCAGCTAAAAAGCTAAATATCTAAAAACAGAGAGGGCTGTTTTTTAATAAACACTAAATGTTGATACTCAGTAATAAAAGAAAGAAATAGAACTGTTGAGACTCAGAAAAGAGTAAGTCTCTAAAGGGGGCAGCGGGGCAACAACCCTGAGGAGCGCCTATAACTGCACTTCCTTAAAACAAGGGATAACCCTAATACGTAAACCACTTAGAACCAAAACAGAAAAGGCATTATGTGTACTAAGACACCACAGCAGGGGAAGGCAGTGGATTTATAAACAACCTTCATTGAAACACGCTGGTATTGAATGACTTAATACAAAACAACTAAAATATATACAATATATACAATAATACCCAAGAGAAAGAAAGCCTTGACCAATACACACAGGGTAGCCTCAAGCTACCATACATGAAAGGGTAGGCTAGGTCCAGAAAACTCAATGGTACTCGGGAAATACATGGGGGTAGCTGCTAATTGAGCTAAATCTGCCACAAGGCCGGACTAGATCCCTGAAGAGTACTTTTTAGTGTAAGAGGGTAACCAGATAACTTATAAAGCAGAATAGTATGTGCATATTGAAAGCATTATAAAGTGAATAAGCCCTTAAACAAGAGTTAAAATAAAAAAAATCCTTGTAGCAGCTTAGGCTACTGATGCTTGGCAGGAAAAACAGACAAGAAGAAACAAGGTGAGGAGAGTCTCCACCTCTCTTATTTTCCCAAAAACTAAAGAGAGAAAACACAAAAACTCAAAGTCATAGCCAAACAGGCTGATTCTAGATACTTCGGTAGCGTGGGAACTCCACTAGTGCCTACCTATTGATTTACTGCAAACCAATTTAAATGATATCTGGTTCTGGTTCTGGTTCCTTTTTCATTGCATATTCCTTTATACAGAACACACACTAGTTCACCTGTTAATAGCTAAATATGTTGTGGGACCAACCGCCACCTCTCCCCCTTTAGTTAATAAAATAAATAATGGAAACTGTAGAAAAAATTAAGAAGATAATGAATGTGTTTGGTGACTAACTTTTATAGAAAACATAACCTACTAGAACGATATTTAAGCACAAACAAGTAGAGAGAGTTCCTTGCATGCAATAACAGCCTGTTTAACAATAAGAATTAATTTAAACATATTCGCCGTGCTCGGATTCCATGAACTCTTTATTAGTATATTGCTTCATTGATTAATGTTAAATTGCCAGTAAATATTACTCAATTTAGAGTTTATGTACGATAATTAATTATATTATAAAAATATATTTCCAGGTAACTCAATACACACTTATTGCCATGGAAGTATTATTGCAAGGTTCTTATGGCAGAAATTTTCACTTATTTAATCTGACATGAGAACCTCACAATAATACTCAAAGGAGACACTAGATGGAAGCAAAAAGAGATTTTATTTTCAATTACTCAGAAAATGCATTTCCAGCCTGAGATGAGAAATATACCTTTGGCTGAGATTTGAACTCAAATTATATTTGTAAAGAATAGATTATATTTTATTTGTAATAACAAGTATGTTCTGCCAGAGATTTAAAAAGTGCAGTTATTCAATAGATATAGTTAGATATAGTTAGGCAGCACATAATATAAATTAAAAAAAATAAAACACTTCTGAATCAATTCACAGAATATCAAATAGCAACTGATTTACATATCGGATAAGAAACCCAGCTTAGAAAGGCAATAGGCAAGACTTTTTCAAGCTAGTGTCTTTTTCACCAAGGATGATAAACCTTCCACAGTCTAGAGAAGACCAATGTGACATGGAAGCCCATCAATTATTTGTCAATCCCATAGACCTTGGATGAAAACCAGAGAGTTGTATATCGTTCATACTGCAGGCAATTGCCCAGCATAAAGGTAGACATACATGTATCTATGATTGGGGATATGTTTCCATATTTCTATCCATCACATTACTATCCAAGAGTGATATCACTGTAAGATGAGTACCAGGACACATGATTTAAAAATAAACTACACTCAACATGCTGAACAGCTGATGTGACTATATATTCACTGTACAACAAAAGGCCTAGCATGGTTATATTACTTTTTTTAATGCCTATATTTTCAAACATTTTGACCAAATTGACCGAATCTGACAAATTCAATATCTCCTTTGATATAACTGAGCAAAGGAGTAGCTCAATTGCTGAATATGTTTGTTTGATTCAATATTGGAAATTCTTCATATTTTGCCAATAAAAGATTGATTTGAAAGAAGATGATTTATGGTTAGGGGATAGCCACAAAGTTGATTTTGTTCACAGATTAAGTGAAATATTACCAATAGGGGGGGTGGGGAGGGGAGAGGAGCAGTAAAATACATATATTTAAATATGATATAGTTAACGAAAATACGTAAATAAAATATATAAATATAAAGTACTGCTACTCCTATTTTTCAATATATTGCATTTTTTTTTACACATCTGTGTATTGCAAAATATACACATAATATATTTATATTATGTTTAGATTTTGCAGTACACTGGTTGGCCCAAGTTTGCACATTTTTTAGTTTGTCAGAATGTTTCCTCAAATATTTTCCCATGGATAATATTTGGCCGAACCAAGCCATCACATGAACAAGGGTCGGATTTAAAAACAAAATTTCAATTATGGGAGATGATTTGTCTGAACTCAACTTTCCCTCTATGCACAAGTCTAGAATAATAGAAAGAGGATCTCTAACCTTGTTTTTGACTGCTGAAAAAGCATGGAATGTGTACAGAAAGCTTTTAATTTTTATTTCCTGCCTGCTGTGTGTGACATTTGAAAAAAATTGCCATATTAAGCCTTTTGCTGTTCCAATATAGCGTATCTTGCTAAGACTGATATTTGACCAGGTTACCATGGTGATCAGACGTAAACTAAACATATTACATTGCCTAAAAATAGCTATCCACCCTTTTATAGGGCCAAATTCAGTAAGATTTAGGAGAAGATGAATCATATCCTTTAGAGGTAGATAGGCTTAGTAAATTTAGTATAATAGATAGACAGACTTATAGACAGACAGACAGACAGAGAGGCATACAAATAGCTAGCTAGTTAGATAGATCGGTAGATAGATAGCATGGTAGACAGACAGACAGACCAACAGAGAGGCATACAAATAGATAGATAGATAGATTGGTAGATAGCTCGGTAGATAGACAGATAGATAGATAGACTTTCCCTCAGTTTAGTCATTAATAACAATAAAGTCCACATTGCCTTGACATTACACCAGTACTAAAATGACCTGGTTCAACATAACGTGATGAATAAAAATAATTGTAACATGGATTTGCCTCTATATGTATCTGTTTTAATTAACACATATCTATTTTGTAGCTTTAGCATTTATAATTTTCCTATAATTAAACAATAAAATGTAATCGCAAAGACTGTCACGACCCTATCATACAATTCACTTTGCGGTGCAGTATGAAATATTTAAATTACAATCTATCCAACCAGTTCAATTATATTTTGCAATCCTGATTTCAGTACCACAGGTTTGACATAATTAGAATAGCAATGCTTTGTCTAATAAAGGTACATCTGGTCTTTGTTAATATCCCTTTTCCAATTAAACACATATTTCATTAAATAAACAATGGGAGTCATTTATTATTGACACATGCGGATGAAACCTTAAACATGAACTTGACTAATAGAGAAAATGTCACTGAAAAGGTCTCCGTTTTTCATAAATCCGTAATTAGTGCTTCATATTCAGAGAATATATATATATATATTTTTTTTTACTATAGACAAAGAAAAGCATATCCCTCGGAAATTTTAATACCCACCTTATATGCTGCTTAAAATTACCTTTTTAAATATATAATGGTAACGTGAAGCTTTCATGAATATCAAATTACATAAAACAGAGACAAATGAAATAATCCCACAATCTCAAACTTGCATTACTATCTATATCATCAAACGTGATAATACATACATTGAAACTTTCCTAACTATTAATTAAGGTTATATTTGTAAAATTTACAACATTATTTCATTATTACAGAAAATAATATTGGTGTGCATGGTAATGAGTATCTTGCAATGTAATGAAAAAAAGGATTTTTAAAATGATAATTTTAGTTCAAGGGTAGTTTAGTTGAGTTGGCTTTATTTTGAACTAACAGTAGCAATGGGGGTGTTTGTGTTAGAATATATATATATATATATATATATATATATATATATATACAGGGTCGTCTTTAATATTGCTTGAACCCTGGGCAAAGCATTTGCTTGGGCCCCCTGGAACCTGTCGCGGCGGACCTAAAGTAGAGAGGTGAAATAATTTTTTGGGGGGCCTAACCTATCGCACGGGTGATTAAAAGGTAGATCCCCATCTGTCGTGCAACTCCAGCAATGCATTGACAGCTGGGGCTTTACCATTTACCCATATTTGAAGGTTTGTATTTAGCACTAAGCTGTTTTTGTGTGTTTGAATGTAAACAGGTTTTTGTATGGAATGTGGTGTTGGCGTACTTGCAAGCATGTATTTATGTGTAGTGTTGGTTTTTGAATGCAGGGGTGTGTTTACATATAATTTTGGTGTGTAACATAGATGTGTGTTTGTACGTAGTGTTGGAGTTTGAATGCATGGGGTGTAGAGATGTCCTGAACGGTTCGCTTGCGAATAGTTCCTGGCGAACATAGCTTGTTCGCGTTCGCCACAGATGGCGAACATATGCGATGTTCGGTCCGCCCCCTATTCGTCATCATTGAGTAAACTTTGACCCTGTACCTCACAGTCAGCAGACACATTCCAGCCAATCAGCAGTGGACCCTCCCTCCCAGACCCCCCCACCTCCCTCCTGGACAGCATCCATTTTAGATTCATTCGGAAGCTGCATTCTTTTTTTTTGTTGTATTATTTTATTTTTATTTTTATTTATTTTTTTAGACAGAAGTGTGTTATATTTGAGCATGCTAGGCTGATCGTGCGTATATCATGGCTAGTTGCACTGAGGGTATGAGTATATAGCAGTACATTGTTGTGAAAGATGGCTGTCATGTTTAGGGTGGAGCTTGCATGTTATCAACTGTGTATTTATATCCGCAGCTCCACCACTAGTTATAAATCAAGTGTGAGTCGTCCCAGGAGATGAGACTAGTGAATAACATAATACATGAACGGTTAAGGTAAAGGCATGTAAGGAACTACGACAATAAACTCTTTAGGAGGTGAAATAATGACGTATAAACGCTTGCTACTTTACGATTAGTTAATGTGCAGAGAGCAGTTCATGTGATCAAAGGCATGGTGTGGAGGATCGGCTATAGTGGGACATGCTTGGCAGGCTGCTGTTTACTGCTTGTGCTAATCCGATCCCTTCTGGGCGCCAGGTGCAGACCCTGGAAGTCCCTGATACCTGGAACAACAAAGGCAAGTCTCTGGCTGAGTGCCGGGTTCGCGGCTTGAGGTGGTGGAAGCTTGTTTTGTCGGGTGGTCGGATCTGTCCCGGTGGTGCTTCACGTCCGGTGTGGGATTGTGGTGGCTTAAGGTGGAGGTGAGTGCTTGACGTGGGGAAGGCTCTGCATTTCTGTTTGTGCCTCCGGTCCCGTCTTCGACGCCTTTTGCGTTGGTGGATTTTAATGGGGACTGCTTAGCTTAGCTGTGGTGGAACTTGTTGGGGCTGTGGTGGAGCTTGTTGGGGCTTCCTGCTTGTTATTTGCTTCCAAAATTGATTAAAGAGTCTGTCGAGCTTAGACTCAATATCCTGCCATGCTTTGCTGGTACCAGGAGGACACGTGGCTGCCGCCATATTGGGAGTGTCGCAGATGAGTATGTCAGCCTGGGCGGCTGTGCTCTGTGTGTCCATTAGCTCCAGACAGCCTCTCAGGGGTGGACCGGGATAACCCCCACCGGTCCGAGGGAGGGGGGAAAGGAGCTCCTGCCGGGAAGTAGCTGCTCCTGGGCATCCAGGAAAGGGAGATCGGCCGCCTCTCCCGCCCGGTGAGCACCATGCCACACTTGCCACGCGGAGGTAAGTAAGACTCTGTCGAGTTGTTGACCGCTATTAAGCATGTCGGGTCGGTCAGGTAGGAGCAACATTGCTGGGTCATTACCTTCTGGGGTGAAATCCGCTTGTTGATAGCTGCTTAAAGTGAGATATTGAGGGAGCTCACATGAAGTGCGTCTTTCCTACATGTCAGCTAGGCCCCGCCCCCTGGAAGCTGCATTCTTAGTGAGAGGAGGGACAGTGTAGCTGCTGCTGATTTAATAGGGATATCGATAGCTAGGCTAGTGTATTCAGTGTCCACTACAGTCCTGAAGGACTCATCTGATCTCTGCTGTAAGGACAGCACCCCAAAAAGCCCTTTCTAGGGCTAGAACATCAGTCTGCTTTTTTTTGGCAATGGCTAGCTTGGTATCCAACCTTGTGCAAATGGGGAGTTTGCGGTTGTGCAAATGGACTGTTTGCGGTTGTTTGCGGTGCGTTAAACGGGGAGTTTGGTCTGTCACTCTAAAGCGGGCGTAACCCTTACACTACCTGATCAATACAACATCATACCTGATGTTTTAAAGCATGTTTTTCCAAACAATTTAGGAATGTTAGGTGATTTATGCCCTTTATGGATAAAAAACCAGACTCTGCATCAACTATGTAATTCTCCATGGGAGTTTTGCCATGGATCCCCCTCCGGCATGCCACAGTCCAGGTGTTAGTCCCCTTGAAACAACTTTTCCATCACTATTGTGGCCAGAAAGAGTCCTTGTGGGTTTTAAAATTTGCCAGCCTATTGAAGTCTATGGCGGTTCGCCATTCGCGAATGGAAAATTTTATGTTCGTGACATCTCTAATGGGGTGTATTTGTATGTAGTGTTAGTGTGTGAATGCTGATATGTATGCACATATATATTCCTTTCCCTAAACTGAATTAAAGCATAGAATATCCATGAAGGTGTTTACATGAGACTGAAGATCTAGAGACTAGGGATACCCTTACCACAGACCTCTGGTAACCCTAGAGAGGTGGATTTAATTGGTTATATCCCTATTACTCATCTCTCTGTATAGATCCTTCTTTTTATATATTTTTTCCTGTGTGCTTTGTTCTCACCATTATGTTTTAGTTTTTGCTTCTGGAAGATCACACTAGGCTCTGTCGTAACCAGTGTTGTATATACTTCCATGAGGGCTTAAACACATAAAGGGGGAGATTGCTATCTCTTCAGTTAGTTCTCGTACTGCCAATCCATACCCGTTTGGAACTAGTGTGGTATGCTTTATTTATTATTATCTATCTATTATTGAGCATCTCACTCAGGGCTGTTCCCCCTCATATCAGGCTATGGTGTTTAATTTGTCCTAGTTCTTTTTAGAGTTGCTAATAAAGTTATTTTGTTATTTATTATTTTCTCCTTTAAGATCTTATTGGAGTGGATTGGAAATTTAACCTTGTGGACACTTTCTATTCAAGTGACACCTTTGCTTCTCTACTATTTATAATTATATATATATACATACACTATATATATATATATATATTTATATATATACACACATACACACACTGAAACACATGCAGACACACAGATATACGCACTGGCACATATGTAGATATACAGACACATATACACACACATGCAGATACACAGACACACACACACAGATACACCGAAACACACAAAGACAGATACACATTGACACACATATAGACACACAGATACACACACAGATTTCATACAGATACACACACAGACACATATAGAGACAGACAAACTGACACATACATACTGACATATGGACATAGACACATACACTGACAGACATGCTGACACACACAAACAAACACATACTGAGACATACTGACATACATTCACAGACACACACAAACCTGCTGACAGACATACTGACACACACACAGACATACTGACACACACCCAGACAGACATACTGGCATACACAGACAAACTGGTGAACACACAGACACATATTTACACACACACACAGACAGACAGTGGCACACATACACAGACATACTCACACACACACAAACCGACCTACTGACACACACAGACAGACATAATGGCGCACACACACACACAGACACACAGACATACTGACACACACAGACAGACATAATGGCGCACACACACAGACATACTGACACACACACGGACCTAATGACAGACACACACACAGACCTACTGACAGACACACACACACAGACCTACTGACACACACACACAGACATATTGCCACACACACATACAGACCTATTGGCACAATCACACAGGCCTATTGACACACACACACAGACACACACACAGACCTACTTATAGACACACGCACACACAGACATACTGACACACACAAATATGCAAACTTTACATTTTAAAGCCCCCCTCCAGTTTCCTACCTTCCCGGGAGTCCAGTGTACTGGCTTGGGTGGTTGGGAGTTGGGGACTGGCTCTCTTTGCTCAGCTCCCCTCCTCGCTGCTTCCTGGCTCAGCCTCCCTCCTGCACGGCTCATCATCTCTGAGGGAGGAAGTGACTTGCGGACGTCACTTCCTCCCAGGCTGCTGTTAAGCAAGGGTCTCGTTTGTGCTGTTAAAGGGCCCTAAGTGTATTGGCCACCCGGTGAGCCCCCTTAGAGTACAGGCCCTGGTGCAGTTTCAATACCAGCACCGCGGTCCCATGGGTGACGGGGGGAATTTTTTTTATGCAGGCTATAAGCGGCTGATGAAAGTCCTGAAAGTCCTGAGAGAGGACTGAAACGTTGATCCTGGAGCTTATGTTTTAATTCTTGCAAAATAAAGAAGATATTTTAAACTGAAGACCGTGAGTGCTACCATTACTATTTCTTGTTGGATATTGAAAGTCCCAGGGTTGAGCACCCGGCAAGTACTTGTTAAATATATAGCCTGTGTGCAAGGATTTTCTATTGTTATATATATATATATATAATTCCGAGGTCCCAGCACTCGTTGTTCCTGGTCTTTCAGCTGCTCCGGTGAGTCCAAGTAGAGAACACTCTGGAGTCTTTGTATTTATATATTGTGACCTGGGACCATACAACCACACAGCACTAATGATAGGAACAGCACACAAATCGGATCTCTTGTAAATGCAGTCTTTTTCTGTTTTAAGAGGTCTGGCAATTTAAACAGAAATAAAACAAACAAAAAGAAAAGCCTTGCTCTTCTGAACACTAACTCAGTTTTTCCTCTAACTGCCATTGGGTGGCTTACCCGCTTCCAACCATACAAAATACAAATTTGTGCACAGACCTTTTTTCAAAATAAATGTTCCCTTTCTCCTTCAGAACACAAAGACTCTTGTAGGGAGACATCCACTCACACACTGCTTGTCCTTCTCCCTGTGAATCCCTGACAGGGACATTTTATAGCAGTCCTGTGCTTATCATTGCCAACAGGGGAGCAGCTACCTGGGTGATCCAGAACTCCTGGATTGGATTGCTCACCTGCTGTGCTTCACTCCAAATGCTCCACCCCAGGAACCAATATTAAATAGCAAAATTGCTCTGATTAAAACAGACAGACCTTCTTCTTGGGACTATTAATTTACATATTCCAATACTTTTGGAGAAATATACCCTCCATCCATAACAATGCCTTGCACTCGGTCACTATATATATATATTGCACAGAAGAATGTTTAGCAGAAGACACCTTAGTATGTTATACTCAAAGAACTTTCTCAAGTTTGCTGCCAAATGTGTCAAATCTCCACTGTTGATCCTTTTATGTGATATTGGTACATTTGGACCGATAGTATGTAGCAAACAGAGCAAACATATAAGACAGGGCTCACTAGTGCAATCCAACACATGTATTTGAAAAGTAAAATGATAAACATTTCAGGAGATAAACATTTTCCAAAATAACATGCGCATGCACATACACTTTCCATCTTCATCCACCTCCTACTTTAAATGTACATAATGTAGACTGTGTATAAAGAAACATGAAGTTTGAAAACACCTGAGGTGCCAAGGGTAAGTATTCATGTTACAGATAAATATATCCAGAGTCCGCAGTGCTCTGAAAGCATACCCTCTCTATTCTAAGTACCTTGCAAGTGGCCCAACCTATGTGGCACTCATGGTGGTAGCAAACCCACAGTACAGTGCCAGGGAGCACCAAATTACATTCCACAAATAGGTCTTACTGTTTGAAAAAGAGAAAAGCAGAATGTACCAATTTTATATTTTTACATCAGTTTTTTTAATGCTTTAATATTTTTGGATAATCTTTTCAAATGATTTCAAGTTTTGAAAAGTATTGTAATATTTGGCTATTTTGATACATTATATGTACAAATTTTAATATTTTGGAAAAATAATTTTAAAAAGTTTATTCAAAAATATTTAATCGAGGGCATAATTAAATTTCCTGAGTTTGTAATCTTTTGTGTAATGTTATTTTAAGTAAGTTTGCTAAGTTATCTGTGATAGAATGTTAAGTTTGGGGAAGTTGATTTTTCTAAAATTCTCATGGTAAATGACAACACTGTTATAACCTTCAGCACTAGCATGACACAAGGTGTAATGAATATAGGTGCATTGGGAAAGAAGGTATTCTACAGAGTGGAATTTTATTTCTATTATTTGTTTTCTGTTGAACATACCTCAACATTTTCCTGCTTGACACAAAATACTAAAAGTTCACAGTATTTTTTAATAAGCACTTTTTAACAGTTTCAGAAAATCTCACAAAATGAAAAAGTTTCACGTCAGTAACAATGAATTACACTTACATATATATGTACAATATATAAAAACAATAGTGATATATACACATTTTTTGTGTTATTTTTTTACAGATTTTTTTGCACAAATATCTGATAAGTATCAATTCAGCACAACATGTTTTTTTGGTTTGCCACTTTTGTGAGTGATTGCTGCTGGGTAATTCACACATATTGTTATAGTTGTTAACACATTGGCTTCTCATTTTAAGCACTGTCCACTTCTTGGTTTTTATAACAATGTACAGAAATTTCAAACAATAAGTTTAAAAAAAAAATTGAACTTTTTTAAACATGAACAACCTTCCACTTAGAAAACAAGACCTTCAATTATCTCCTAATATCTATGATGGTTTATAGTTTCTTATAATCCATCGTCAAAAGCAGATTATAGCAATCTATACAAAGGTTAAAGGGGCCCTAAGACAAATACAGCATAAATATATCTTTAAATACTATTTTCTATTTTTACAAAAACTACACATTTATAAAGTACAGATACACAAGTACATTAAGCTTCACGTAAACATTTTATATTTATTTATAGAGACTGTATATAAATATATTGATTGATACATCAAACTCCTAGTGTTCGTTTCAAATTCCACAATTCAAAACTACAAATAAGACACTTTTATTGTTCATCATCATGTAAAGAAAGTTAGTCTCAAACAATTTCCTACAACTAAGTACCTCATTAAAAGTTTTCACATTGTGCCCATTGAAAACTTAGCAGGAAGAGACCCAAGTTGTTCTGAGTAATGCCCAAGTTGGTAAATTTATTATGTTTAAGTCAATATTATGAAGGCTATTATTATGTGAGTCAGTGTTCTCAGCAAGCTGAATGGCAGCATGAGTCCTTCGAAATGTTTTCAACTTTTGAAGCATTTTTATTCCCAATTTGTCTAAAGAAATATGGTATGTTTGATAATCAAGACTTTCAGTTTTGAATACACATTGTCTTTATGCCAGAAAAAAAAAATGTTAATATTTTTTTCTCAATAGAATGTTATTTATTGATCAAAACAAAAATGCAATCAATAAAACTATTTCAAATCAGTTTGTCTGCACCATTGTCTTACTAAAAGTACAAAGACATTGTTAGATAGAACTATAGAGATGCTAGTATTGTTTGCAGTATTATCTCCTTCTATATTTCTCTAGGACAGCACAGTTCCTTCCTGTTCTTTTAGACTCTCTCACCCAGAAATAATAATGGAAAATGCATTTCTTCAGGAAAGAATATAAGTTAGACTGTGTTAATAGCGTTCCCTCCCCTTACCTTGCTTTCTCTCCTGCAACTTTGTCATCCAGACCCCCCCCCAAAAAAAAAAAGTAATCATTGCAATCTATTCTAGCAACTTACTTTTCTACTCTACTTTTACCTTTGTGTCACTATACTCCCCGGGATGTATCTTCCGCGAGGCAAAAAGGTATCTGGGCGGCACTTTGTTGGGGATGGCAAAAAAAGCCGCCCCCCCAAACGCCCAGGCAGATCCACTTTTGAGCCACCCTGAAGTGGGCAGCGGGCAGCGAGAGAGCATGCTCACCTGAGCTCTTCTTGCTCATCTCCCTCATGCCCTGCTTAATGAAGCCAGGAGCCAGAATATTACGTCACCCCGGCTCCCGGCATCACTAAGCGGATTAAAACTCCCTCGCCACCTACTCAGCCTATCCGCCCCTTGCCTGCCTGCACAGCAATCCCACTGAACCGCAGGTAAGTAATCCACTCCAGCTCTCCCAGGGAGGCTGGGTGGATTTAAAATAACTTTAAAAAAAATAATAATTTGTTGGTGGAAATATGTGTGTCTGTGAGTGAATGTGTGTGCGTGTGTGTCTAAGTGTGTGTGTGTGTGTATGTGTGTGTGTGTGTCTGTAAGTGTGTGTGTCTAAGTGAATGTGTGTGTATCTGTGAGTGAATGTGTGTGTGTCTGTAAGTGTGTGTCTGTGAGTGAACGTGTGTGTGTCTGTAAGTGTGTGTGTCTAAGTGAATGTGTGTGTGTGTGTCTGTGAGTGAATGTGTGTGTGTGTCTGTCAGTGAATATGTTTGTGTCGGTCAGTTAGTGTGTATGTATCAGTCAGTGAGTGCGCGCATCTGTCAGTGCATGCGTCTGTCAGTGAGAGTGTGTGTCTGTCAGTGTGTGCCCGAGTAATAGTGTGTGTCTCTCTATCAGTGTGTCAAATCAGTGAGTATGTGTGTATGTCATTGTTTGTCAGTGTAAATGAGAGTGTGTGTCTGTCAATGAGTGTATGCATCTATCAGTGAGTGTGTGCATCTGTCAGTGAGTGAGCGTCTGTCAGTCAAAGTGTGGCCTTGACAGGAAGGGGTGGGGAAAATTTAAATTAGGGGGGTGCCCAAGCACTGTCCTGCCTGGGTGCGGGCAAAATACCGGCTTGGCCAATCAGCACCTCCTCATAGAGACGCATTAAATCAACGTATCTCTATGAAGTAAATTCAGCGTCTCCATGCAGAGCGTGGAGAAACTAAATGGCAGTGCTGCACACTGTGATATTATAGATATTTTTATTATTATTATTATTTATAAAGTGCCAACAAATTGTGCAGTGAACAGAGGGGTTGAGGGTCCTGTTTAATATAAGTTTCCATGCTAAAGGGAGTGGGGTATAGTGACACAAAAGGTAAGTAAGGGTAGGGTAGAAAAGTAGGTTGTTCTAGAAAAGTATTCACTGAGGGCTTTTTTATGACCGTTGCAGGAGAGGAATCAGGGTGCGGGAGGGAAAGCTGTTAACAGTTTTATTGGTATGCTTTCCTGACTAAGTGTGTTTTTCCATGATTTTTTTGAAGGAGTGGAGACTGGGTAAGCATCTAATGAAGAAAGGAAGGGAGTACTGCAGGAACGGTGCAGCCCTAGTGAAGTTTGAAGGCGAGCATCAGATGTGGGAGTACGGACAAAGGATAGAAACAAAAATAATATTAAAAAAAATGCATTGTAAATAGAAAATGACAAATTGGTTTGACTGAAATGCTGCTCTTTAATAAGTCCATGAAAATTTGTGAATGCAGTCGTTAAATTTATTTAATGGAAATGTATTTGTCTCATACCTCTATTCTACGTGACATTATATCTAATTCCAGGCACAAATGTTCTTACTTATAAATATAAATTTATAGGAAATGAATTTCATCAGCAGTCTAAAAAAATAGTATTTTCATGTCTTAAGGTTATACTGACAGTTTATTTTTCAAAGTCACACATTAAAAACTCAAGTGTAATTTATGTTCAATGCAAAACATTGTGCCCTCAGACTAAATACTAAAGTTGATTTCCTTATGTGTAATAATCTACTTGTCAATCAAATGAAACAATAAAATAATGTGAATAGAAGGAAGTCAGAATTTCTTTTTTGTTTATATAAGTGGAAAAATGAAAAAAGAATTTATGGTAAAAATTGTGTAGTATGTATATTAACATTGTAGTAGTATGTATATTAACATTGACAGCATTGAAAGTCATGTTTCAGTGTTTGCAGATGACACAAAACTTTGCAAAATAATACAATGTGAGCAAGATATTACTTTGCTGCAGAAGGATTTAGATAGACTGGAGGACTGGGCACTCAAATGGCAGATGAAATTTAATGTTGAAAAATGCAAAGTTATGCACTTCGGCGTAAAGAATACACAAGCAACGTATACCCTTAATGGAAGTGAATTAGGGATAACAACACATGAAAAGGACTTAGGAATTGTTATAGACAACAAACTATGCAACAATGTGCAATGTCAATCAGCAGTGGCCAAGGCCAGTAAGGTATTGTCATGCATGAAAAAGGGCATTCATTCTCGGGACGAGAATATCATTTTGCCTCTCTATAAATCACTGGTAAGACCACATATTGAATATGCTGTGCAATTTTGGGCAACTGTTCTAAAGAAGGATATCATGGCACTAGAAAAAGTGCAGAGGCGGGCTACAAAATTAATAAAAGGAATGGAACATATCAGCTATGAAGAAAGGTTAACAAATTTAAACCTATTTAGTTTAGAAAAACGTCGCCTGAGAGGGGATATGATAACATTATACAAATATATTCGGGGCCAATACAAACCATTGTGTGGAAATCTATTCACAAACCGGACTTTACATAGGACACGAGGCCATGCGTTTAGACTGGAAGAAAGAAGATTTCGTCTAAGGCAAAGGAAAGGTTTTATTACTGTAAGAACAATCAGGATGTGGAATTCTCTGCCTGAAGAAATGGTTTTATCAGAGTCCATACAGATGTTCAAACAGCTACTAGATGCATACTTGCAAAGACAGAATATTCAAGGATATAATCTTTCAATGTAGGGTAATAACTGCTTGATTCAAGGATAAATCTGACTGCAATTCTGGGGTCAAGAAGGAATTTTTTGTCCTAGCTTGTTGCAAAATTGTGCTTCAAACAGGGTTTTTTTTTCTTTTTTTGCCTTTTGGATCAACAGCAAAAAACAGGTGTGAGGAAGGCTGAACTTGATGGACGCAAGTCTTTTTTCAGCTATCTAACTATGTAACGATGTAATTGATCATTATTAAGAAGCATGTATCATGAATGTGAGTATGCATACATTTATGTGTACTAGCGATCTTTCTGGGTTTTAAAAAAAGTTTGGCCAAATTCACTCTTCACTTTTCAACACAATACCATTATAGCTATTGGGTGGAAAACTAATAAGTATAGGGCAAACATGCCTTCAGAATGGACTGTATGCAACCTTCTTACTATGCTGCTCCTGAATCCGTAGACAATTACAGTGTAGAGGGCAGATAAACTCTCTGCATCCACCTAAAAAACATTCATATACCCCTAATGAGACACCTGTGCATGACCTGTTGCCACAACCCTCTTTTTGTATCTGAGTGCTCTTTACTGGACACTAAAGAAGACCTGCCGATCTCCACAATGTTATGTTTCTAGACATCTGTTTCCATAGACAGATGTTCACCAGCATTACAGAAAGACACAAGTAAATTGAAGAATAGTTGACAAGGGTTGGCCCTCTTGCAATAAGTGGTATCAAATCCAAATAGAGATAGCCTAATGTCTGAATATGCTACAAAATTAGATGAAAAACCCAGGGCCCTCCTCCTCTAGTCACACTAAGACAACTAGAAACCACACAAACCTCATCCCAATACCATGCCGTCTATCCCCATCTACCAATATTCAGTGTGCACTCTGGAAATGCCCCTCCATCTGCAGCAATATAAAATTAACAGCCATACATGAACTCTTCATCTCAAATTCTTTTTCACTACTTGCACTCACTGAGACCTGGCTGTCCCCCTCTCATAGCGCCATTCCCGATTGCTTATGAGGGCTACAATTCTCCCACACGCCCAGACCAATCAACTGTAAAGGAGGTGGTGTAGGCATTCTTCTCTCCCCTCATTGTACCTTTCAACCAATCTTCCCTGCCCCTGCCTTATCTTTTCATTCCTTTGAAGTTCACATTGTCCACCTGTTTAAACCCACTTCTCTAAGAATTGCCATAATTTATCACCCGCCCCTCCCCCCAGTCATCCTAGGCTATTAATTGAACACTGCTACCCCATTTCCTCTCTTATAGCACTCCTTCCCTCATTCTTTCATGTTCTTTAATATTCCAATCAACAACCCTAACTGTCCTGATGCCTCTTGTCTGTACTCTGTAACCTTGTCCGTTGGACTCACACTGTGGTCTAATTCTGCAACTCATACAGCAGGAAACACTCTTGACCTCATCTTAACCAATCTCTGTATCACCTCTAATCTCTCCAATGTTCCATTTCCTCTATCTGATCACCATCTGCTGTCCACGACATCAGCAAACCCATACCTAAATTACACCTCTCATCACAAACCTCAACTGTTTTGACCTACAGAAATTCTCCACCAACCTTCAAAGTCTCCTTTCACCCATCTTAAACCTCACCTGCCCTAACAACTTAACTAGACATCATGGCACTTCCTACACTTAAACGCAGCAAGCGCTCCCAATTACAACCCTGGCACACTGATACCTCCAAAAATGTTCCAGAACTGCTGAACGCTGTCCGAGAAAGTCTCACTCTGTGTCTCACTACCACCACTATACATTTATGCTGTGTTCCTACAGACTGTCTCTTTCCTCTTTAAAATAAAACTACTTGGGGGGGTGGAGCTTGCTAGCACAGATGCCATTTCTAACAGCTCCTGCACAAATTCTGACAAAGTGGACCCTTTTCCCTCCCCTTTCACGTCTGACCTCCCAGTGTGTATGCCGGCTATAGGACGCCACTCCCAAAAAACCCCGGTGGAGGGGAGAGACATTGGGTTGATGTTGTAGAGACCTGTGCAGCCCAATGTGGGACCAGCACCGGCAAAAGAACGGCAGGATGCAGGCTGCTCTCCAAGCCCAGAGCAGAGGAGACCAGAGACCCCCCCCCCAGCCATGCAGGTACCGCAGCAGCCATCAATTGAGGCCTCAGATGACTCAGCTTCCACTACCAGGAGAGACCTTAGACTCCTCCTAGTAGAAATCCACAAGCTCCTTGCAGCTGACTCAGCCCTACTTAAAACAGAGGTGCCGGCTGTCACTGATCGGGTGCAAGCCACAGAAAATGACACGGTGGACGTCCAAACCCACCTGACTGCGCTAGATGACACTGTGCACCAGCTCCAGCACCAACAAAAAGTTATAGTGCTCAAAATAACAACCATGGAAAACCGACAGTGATGCACACACATCAAAATCTGGGGTGCACCAGCCGCAATAACAGCTGAAGAGCTGCCACATTATACCAGGTGCCTACTAGCCACCATACTCCATGTCATGGTGAAGAGAATAGCCATAGATGGTGTATACAGCTCCCTCCAGACATACATATGGCTGCGGTCACCTGTGGTATGTGACATAATATTACGCTGTGTCACAGTCCAAGATAAGCAACACATCATGACTGCACTAAAGGGCAACACACCCCTCTCCTTTGAGGATTCATCCCTCACCTTCTATGAAGTCCTGTTGATAGCTACGCTGCTCTGGTGCAAGTCCTATGGCGCAGTCACCTCATAGCTAGACGAAGCAGGAATAGCATACCGATGGGGAGCAGGTGGCTCACTGGAAGCAACTCACGCAGGTACTACACAAACCCTAACCTCAATGGAGGAAGCCCCTACCTTCCTAGGAACTCTTGGACTGTTGAAACTAGATAGGGTAACGCCAGCACGTCACTCCAGAGATAATCAGGAACCCACTACCGCTACTCCTCTTGTACCAAAAGCGGAAGTAGCACAGCCTCTAGTGCCATGATTCTGGGTGAAAACAGACCCTACTAAGCTAATTTATTTATTGGTTACAAAGTTATTTTGTGTTTACACGTTGTTGTATGTAACTTCCACTCAGACCACCACCACCACACACTACTAGACAAATCTAACTTTAGCGAGGCCCTAAGGCCCCACACAGCTTGCAGGACCCCAAACATTACGTCTCTATTACCCCCCCAAAGGCATCTAGCCATCACCATAATATTTCTGCCTAGCTTGTCCTACCCATACATGAAGATGTGATTTTTTAACTTTTTTCTTGTTATATTTTCCAAAAATTTAGCAATTTCTCTAAATGTCCTGAACATACAATATCACTGTATGCTAAACGTGACATACCACTGAATGCAAGTTTGAAGCCAACTGCACTACTTCAATACACTCATAACTACACTCTTCCATGAGCCTAAATGACTGTTTCTTGCTTTTAGCTCTCTTCTTTGCCCTGTTGTGCCTCCTCCATCTACTGACTTGACCACAATAAACTTTGCAATTCACTTCACTGAGAAGATTTCTACAATCAGGGAAGATATCTCTCACCCCTTTTCCCCTAACCACACTCACTCAGCTGTCTCATGCTCACTTGCAGCCACTACAGTAGAAGAGGTTTCTGCTCTGCTCTGATCCTCCCGCCCAACCACCTGCTCCCTCGATCCTATTACCTCATATCTCATCCGCACTTTGTCTCCTTCTCTTGCTCTGCCTCTCACTAAAATGTTCAATTTCTTTCCTTTCCTCTGGCACATTTCCTCTACCCTTCAAACATGCAGCCGTAACCCTGATTCTAGCTACCACCCTATATCACTATTGTCATTTGCCTCCAAGATCCTTGAGAGAGTTGTGTATGCGAGATTGACAGACTTCCTCAAATCCAACTCTCTGCTTGACCCACTTCAATCATGATTCATCACTCTGTTGAAACAGCTGTGACCAAAATATCCAATGATCTTATCACTGCAAAATCCAATGGTCACTAATCTATCCTAATTATCCTTGATCTTTCTGCTGCCTTTGACACTGTTAATCATCAACAGCTTCTCATTCTCCGTAATCTCAGTCTACGAGATACCACTCTCTATTGGTGCTCCTACTACCTCTCTTAACGCTCAGTGTTTCTTTCTGTGGCTCTCCCTCTTCTCCCCAATCACTTTCTGTTGGTGTTTCCTAAGGGTCTGTCCTTGGTCCACTATTGTTCTCAATCTACACTTGTCCTAAACAGAATTTCTGGTCTTCCCTCCCTCAAGTGTTTCTACTCCCTTGTCTGTTTCCTTGCATGTCAATGGCGCTACCATCTGCTCTACCTCGCAGGCCTGCTGCCTAGGTGTTCTCTTGACTCTGACCTCTTCTTCACCCCTCATGTCCAATCAATCGCTAAATCCTGCTGATTCCATTTCAAAAACATATCTTGCATCTGACCCTATTTAACGCCTGATACGGATAAGGTGCTTGTGCATGCCACTGTCCTCTATCGCCTTGACTACAGTAATCCGCTTCTCACTGGTCTTACGTGTTCCCAACAAAGGCGGCTAGGCTCATCTTCCTGTTCGCCTGTACCTTCCACACCTCCCCCCTCTGTCAGTCCTTATATTTGCTTTACATCAGATTTAGGACTCAATATAATCCTGATACTTGCTTCTAAATCTCTACACAATGCTTCTCCGACCTACTTATGCTCACTAATGCACAAATATGTCTCATCTAGGCCCCTACGCTCTGCTAACCTCTGTTCGTACTCCTACCTCTGATGCTTGCCTTAAAGACTTCTCTGGGGCTGCACCATCCCTAAGGAATGCCCTTTCCCTATCTGTTAGACTTTCACCCAGTCCCCACTCCTGCAAAAAATCCTTGAAAACTTACTTCTTCAGGAAATCGTATCAATTAAACTGTGAACAGCTTTCACTCCCTGCACCCTGATTCCTCTCCTGCAACTGTCATCAAAACAAAACACCAAGCCCTCAGTGAATACTATCCTAGAAACCCACTTTTCTACCCTACACTTACCTTTTGTGACACTATATCCCACTCCCTCTAGCATGTAAGCTCATTGAGCAGGACCCTCAATCCCTCTGTTCATATGTGTCCAACTCGTCTGGTTACAAATACTTGTCTGTTAGTCAACCCATTGTATTGCGCTGCGGAATTTGTTGGCGCTATATAATTAATAATAATAATAACAAAGCATAAAAAGTGCATTTCACTGACGTAAAGATGAAGATTAACCTAGAACCCCAAGTGAAAGATTTTTAAAAGCTTCCAATGTCTTGCCTTGACAAATTTAACAAATATTTAAAACCATGGAATATAAATCTATGAAAACCCAGCTAACTGTAGATGTAGAAAGAAACATAGAAAAAAAAAAGTTCATGCACGTGACTTGAACTGATAGATGTAAGGCTCTATTTTACTTAAATTGCAAAGTTAAGTTGTTCAAAAATAAGCTTCATGTCTAAACTAAACGTATGACTATAATGACTCTGCAATGTTCTACGACTCTACAAGCTCCAAATTGGCTCAAGATGGAATGAGAAAATGAACACTTGCTAAAAATTCATTAGAAGTGAGTTCAGTACCTAAAGCAGAATTCATTCAAAGCTTCCTAGAACTCCAAACTTGGATTGTTTCCCTTAACATTTGGTTTATTAGTCCCCATTGAAGTCAGTGAAGACTGAGGATAAGGCAACACAGACAGGCTCAATAAATAATATATACAGGGGGAATAGAAGTCCATTGCACAACACCATGTTTATGTTGGCACTGTATAAATAAAATAACATTATATACTACAAATCTTTATACATATTTCATATCTGTAGCAGGGAATACTCTATGGCATTGTTTTTTCAGTTGAAATTACCTTAACCAACCAATATGTTATTAGGTTTGTTCATACAAGTATAAGAGAGAAGGGGATTGAAGATGCAATTTATATTTTTCTCGGTATAAATGAAATAAAAATCAAATAGATTAAATATGTACCTTATATCATAAGCAAATTGCATATGTATAGCTAAACTCAGTCATATGCAAGTCTGACATTTTCAATCATGTTTTATCTTCAAAGTAGACAAATTGCACGTTCTACATTTCATAACGAAAGCCTGCTGGAATGGAGTAATTTGGTTCTCTATAGATTTAAGCCGTATCTCTACCCAATGGAAAAGAACAAAGCTTTGTTCGTAATTTACATGTGAATAAGAGGCGCTATGACATCTAATCATTTTGTCACTCTGAATGTTTGGTGTCCAGCAAAACCAAACTAAGCTTGACATTTACTAGAACAACCGAAACATGCATTTCACTGTTATAAAAATGCAATCGAATACACATCTAGTGAATGTCATTGTGCCTTGAGTTTGTCTGACATCTCTATTTTACACACTTTTAATCCTGAAACGCCTCACAGCAGGCTCTGTCAAACCGGTGCTAATTTGAAAAAAGCCCATGAGGTAAAAGTGTTGGCAGGCCTTTCAGAGGTATCCAAATGAAAAATCATTCAATTTATTTCATCATTGGTTTTGTCCTGATGCTATGTGCTGTTTCTGAAATGTCCAGTGTGACATCTCTTTCATGTTCCATGTATGCTGGGGGCCTCGTGTGATTAGATTCATTACTTCTAGCTATGTGAAGTGTGATTTGTCTTATAATGATTGTAACATTTTTATTAAAATGTTTTTTTTTTGTGATTCGCATTGGTAATTGGAAAATAAAACAAGGAATAAGCAATATAGACTCTTTCCTGAGTTTTGAATCTTTATGTATTGTTGGTCAAATTCTTAAAGCAGCTCTTCCACCGAGAAAAAAAAATCTGAGAATTTCATAAAGATAAAATCTTATGAAATGCTCATAAAGATCGGGTTGAGATGTCATTAAACGTCCACTGCATTCCAAAGATATTAGACATAGAAGGGACTAATTTGTCTTACATTAAAACTCTGCCTTGATTGTAGAAACTAGAAAAAAATAATTTACTTCAGGGAGACCGGATGTTTAAAAACTTCTCACAAAATGAAGGTACCCTTAGAAGACTGAGACTTAGGTAAGCGGACATGATGGGGGAAAAATTAAAATGAAAGTACAAGTACAATGAAATACAATAAAATAAGAGATAAAAGGTTAATAATAGAAAATATATAAAGCAAAATTCAAAAGTACGGAAAATGTATAAATTGCTTGTTTGCTTAAAGATGATGTTCAAATAAATGTAGGGCATTAAACTGTACTGGGGAAAAATACATTTGTTCAGAAATAACAAAACACTAACATAACACAACACATATTACACAAAACACAAACTGTAGCATAATCTAATATACCTGTTCTTGCTACAGCTCCATCTGATGTCCATCTCTACGTAGGTGGTATGTGTCAGAGTAACATCCTAATGAATGCCAGAACTCAAGGTTTTCTAGCAGAACATTGCCAAGAGCATAATATTGCCTCCACCTGCCTTCACTCTTCCCATAGTGCATTCTGCTGCCATCTCGTCCCCAGGAAAATAACGCACCTGGTTATCCACCAGTTTAAAAAACAAAACATTATTATTAGATCAGGAACTTCTTCCATTGCTCCATGGTCCAGTTCTGACACTCACGTGCCCCTTGACGGTGCTCCTGGTGGTGGACAGGGGTCATCATGGGCACTATGACTGGTCTGCGGCTACACAGCCCCATGTGCAGCAAACTGGAACTGTGTAGAGGGGAGACATCTACTAAAAGGTTCTAAAGTACACATAATAATCATCACTGATCATAAGAACTCAGCTTACACACTGTGTGTTCTGATACCTTTATTTCATGGCCAGTTTTAAGTTTTTCAGCAAATTGACCAATAGTAGCTCTTCTGTGTGATTGGACCAGACAAACTAGCCTTCACCCCCCACGTGCATCCAGTTGCACCGGTTCACTGGTTATCCTTCCTTGCGCCACTCTTGGTAGGTACTAACCACTGTATATTGGGAGCACCCACAAGATTTGCCATTTTGGAGATGCTCTGACCCAGTTGTCTAGCCATCACCATTTGGCCAATGTCAAAGTCACTCAGATCTTTATGCTTGTCCATTTTTCCTGCTTCCAACACATGACATTGAAAAAACGGACTCTTCACTTGCTGCCTAATATATCCCACTCCTTGACAGATGCCATTGTAATGATATAGTAAATGTTTTTCACTTCAACGGTCAGTAGTTTTTAATGTTATGGCTGATATATATATATATATATATATATATATATATGTATATATGTATATATATATAATATATAAATAATATTATATATAAATAGTCAAATTGCATTGTGAAATGTAAAATTCCCTTGGTCAATAAATACATATCGTAAGTGTCGGCATAGTATATATAATATAACAGTGTGGATACTTCTATTTTATTATTGAAGAGATTTCTGTCTGTACTATTCTTTATATAACATCACCTACAAGATTTTAATCTGTCACTAACTCGCATCAATAAAGAGAATTATTTTTCTAGATTCATGTTCTAAAAAATAGGACAAGCATTATTTAAAAATTTCAGTGTAAATTTTATTTCAGTTTTATGCTGACATCAATGTAATTCCTATAACAATACTCTTGATAACTTCAAATGGATAGGATTGCCTTATTCTCTTAGAAAAATGTGACCATTGCTATTTATTTCTTTGTTTTAGACTTGTTTGGACGTATGCAAAAGGACAATTTTAAGTCTGTGGAAAATAGGTAACACTTTTATATGCGTTGTATTTATAATATATCACATTTAAATTATTATAGTTAAACCACTAAGGTAAAATGTAATAATTTGTGGGTACAGTTATTTTCTAAAACAGTCAATTACTGCCAGCCTAAAATTACATTGTGGTGCTCAACATTTTGAGTTGTTCTAGGTAAGCAAGGAATGTAATGATTCTTATTGGTAATTTCTATTCTCTTGTTTTGAAGAACATGATTGAAGGACAAAAACATCTCACTTCCACAGCCTGTAAGTGAACCTCACTTAGTTCACTAGGGCCCATGTGAAAGTAACTCCCTCTCCTGAGAATCCACCATCATAGATGGACAAAGAGCATTATGGTCAAATTGTTATTAAGCTATTCTGACATCTGTATCCCTTGACCTTTGGCTTGGCTACTGTATATGTACACCCTGCTTTCCTGACCAAGGCCTAACCTGTACTATTCTCTTGTAACCTTAAATCCGGCCATTCTAAGGTCCGGTAATACATTTTAGGATTTCTTCATTTTATTTATTTGTTACTTACGTTTTTTGCATGTTGGGCGTTAAGTGTATCTTGATATTACGAAAGGGCCATGGACCCTGCATTAAATGAGGGTAGACATCTAGTAAAAGGTTCTAAAGTACCTATAATGATCATCACTGATCATAAGAATTTGGCTTACATAAGCGAGGCAAAATGTCACTCATCAAGACAAGCTAGATGGTCTTTGTTTTTTCTCATTTTAATCATATTTCATATAGACATGGTCCTCACAATACAAAACCTTATCCAAACATTTTGAAAATGTCTCTGACCATGATCTAGACATTACTCCCATTAAACCACCTGACCATATGATGGCTTCTACCATATTAACCATGTCCTCTTCATTGAAGGAGAAAATACATGCAGCCCAAACACAGGCTTCTGGTGGTAAACCCCACAATAAATTATACGTTCCACCTACAGAAAGAAAAGAAGAAGTCTCTTTAAGTCATGGTGCTACATCCATTGGCCATTCTGGGATCCAAAAATACGAGTACTCTCTATTCAGACAATTCTGGTGGCTTTCCTTAAATGCAGATGTTACTGATTATGTTAAGGCTTTTACCATTTGTGCCATGACTAAAACCCCACCTCAATTACCTTGTGGTCTCTTACAACCAGTTACTGTCCCAGAAATACCCTGGTCTCATCTTGCTATGGACTTCATTGTAGATCTACCACCATCTAACGGGCATACCACAATCTTAACTGTGGTAGATCCATTTTCTAAAATGGTCCATTTGATTCCACTCTGTAAACAAAAATATTCATGGAAGAGATATACAGGTCACATGGACTGCCTCAAAAGATTGTGTCTGACAGGGGGAACTGAGAGTATCATTGTCATTTTCCTTGTCATATCAGCCCCAGACTAATGGGGCATTACAGAGGGCTACATCTTTCTTGAGATGTTTTAGTTCTCATAATCAGGATAATTAGTATGACTTTCTTCCATGTGCTCAATTCGCCCGCAATAATGCATGACTCTTCATGACACACTCCATTCATTAAGCATCAACTGAGCATTTTGAGCCACTGAGCTAAGCCATGCCCCACTGGGATAAACTCAGTGTCACAAGCGCACCCTACTTCAAGAGTGTGCGTGACGTAGTTGTGGTGGTGAAAGGGTTAAAGTTCACTATTTTTCTGTACTAGACCGGAAATAATCATAAAATCATCCCTAACACCACCCACACTTAAGCATAAATAATATAAATATTACTATTTTAACGCTGCCACCACCAAGACAATTTGTAAATGGGGTGCCTTGGTCCCCCAGGTAATTTAATAATAAAAACCCACCAATAACCACTTTGCACGATATCTATGTAATTGAAAAACACTAATTAGTCTCTTTAAGTAATATGATTCTTTACCAGACAAAGGCAGGACTTAATAAAGAAATATTTATTATGAGCAAAAAATAGTTACAGTACATACAAAAATATAGATGACGATCAAATTAGTTACACCAACAACAGATAAAAACAAAAGGGATAAAATAACAGAAGTTGTTATTACTTACTCAGGTTTTCAAAGTAAAAATTCTGCCCAGGGGGTCTCTGGTAAGAAAGATGGTGACTCACTTAGAATTAGATTCTACCCCCAAGCAAGTCCAATACACATTTCAGTATCATTGGATATATACCCTGTGAATAACCAAGCCTGGCCTAGAGATGGACTTAAGGCATATCTATAGAGGCAATAAGTGACCATCCCCTTGTGTTCCCACATCAATCCAAAAATAAACTTCTTCTTCTATCTCCTCTTTTGTACTTGCCACAGAAATAATAATTGCATCTATGAATATATTACCATTTCTCCATTCCATAGGTATGTCACACTTCTTACTTGTGACCCAATACAGCAGACATCCTAATCCCTTCCCATCTGCTTAAGTTATGCCAATCATATTTGGGCATGTTTAGAAGATGGTGCTTCTCCCATTCTAAATATAATAAAAATGAGACTTAATTATTATTCTGTGGGTACATATTAATGTTTCTTTTGGATCTGATACTTGAACACAAGGCTAATGATAATTAACATATTAAATAAATTACTCATCAATTAAGAGGCAGAGGTCATTTGGCTGAAGTCAGCTAGTTTACATCAGAACTAGACATTCAGGCATCTCCAGTTTAGCATCTCACACGTTGCAAAGCCTTTGATTAATCAAAGAATCCATCCATGTTGCAAACCATCTGCCCCCTTTTACATTCCTATACAATTTGCATCACTCCTTTGGTCATCTACACACATTACATTAAATGTCAATATTCTATAGTGCAATAAGGAATTATGCACCCTTGGCATGACACTCAGCACTGTAGATTTCAGCAGCAAAGGGTTCCTGGTAGACCCTAGGTAAATAATTTGACTTCTTACTTTGGAAAGATGCCAGGCCCCTCTTGACACCATAACCCGTTCAGCAAGCTTTACAAGTTTTGGTGTTTGGAGTGCTTCTTTTACAAATTGAGTACTCAATGCATATGTTCATTCAGTGAAGATCCATTCTTAATATGTGTTTTGATTCAGGGATACCACTATATCAGTAATTTAAATGTTATAGTATAAAAAAATACTAGTGTTTCCATACATCACTCTATATCACGTTATATCACTTCATTGATGTTCATGTAGATGAAGCCATCATATCACCAATTCACTGATATGAGCAGGAGTGTGTCTTTAATTTTTTTTAAGCAAAGTGGAACAGTATTCAGACTTTAAAAAACAGTTTCACCTTTCTGTATTGTTTTCTTTCTCACCATGACAATTGTAGTTCACAATTTTTTTTTTGTTTGTTTTATTTATATCTTATTTCTATTATCCTAACCTGAACTTTTTTCTTATACGTTTTGTCTGCTGCCTCGACTGAACGTTTGGTTGGTCCTCGCTACTCTTTTTTTAGTTACCTTATAGTTATTTAGTTTATGTTTTACACATCTCTGCCTATATCAAGACTATCTATTCCCTTTTTTATCACATTGGATATGGTTTGTTTATCCAGCTGCTCTAAGAACTGGTAATATTCCTTCTTAGGCTTTATTAGCTTTACTTTGGTGTTATATATGCTCCAGTGATCAACTCCTGCTAGGGGACTATGTCAGGAAAGATACATTTAAACCTCCCCTTCCATTTCCCAACTTTCCTAATTGCTATTTTCAGGATGCTGTACCAAATAGTGCCAGATTCATGTTATGCACACACACACACAACCAAGCCAAATATAAAAAAACAAACAAAAAAAAAACATAAACTCTACTTAACCAGTGTAGAGACCTTTTAAAGAAAAAAATAATAATCTGGCAAAAATTAGTAATAATTTTGTTAAAATAAATCCTGTAAAATTGCTTTAAAACTTCTATAAAAAAAATAGAAAAAAATTCTAATTTTAATTAGATTATTTTCTAACAAACTTTAGCAATAAATGTCAAAGTCAGACTCAATTCCCTCTTGAATCTTCTTGCAAACATTTTTTAAAGTATAATTGTCTTTAGTCCCAAAGGATTTATTAAATGCTAGATTTAAAATAGAGGATGTCATATTACTGACCTGTAATTCTTTAGCTAATAAGATTTTACTGCTCTACTTAGAATGAAACTTTTAATTAACAGTTAGAGTTTCTGTGAAGATACAGAAGCTATATTAAAATCACATTAGCTTCTTCTGTTGTTGAAATGAACTCAGCTGAAATGAACATATTAAGGAAGTAAAATATGATAAGAAAAAAACAGTCACTATATTAATTTCCATAATGATTATTGCATTAATAATGGTGGTAAAAGGATCTGAAATGTACAATTTCTTGACTGGCTATCAATACTTCCAACAGGTACTATAACTTTTCCATAGTTTCATAAAAAGGGAAGGATTAACATAGTGCTTCACTTCTGCATGGAAATTAAGGATTGGGATCCTAGGTATCAGGATGAAAAGCATTGTGCTACATTTGTTAATCTGTCTTTGTCATTGATCACATGAACACAACGAAGAGGCAACATTCTGTGAAAAATGAGTTATGGACAGCTACAACATGACAGCAGTGCAAGCATATCTTAATGTGTAAAATTTAATTATATAAGTTACAAAGAAGACAAATTTATAAGAAATTACTTAAATCCTTGAACAATCCTGCATGTATCTCTCTCTGTAATTCAAAATATAGTAACACAGCTGTAGAATAATTAATCAACGTATTTACAGGTCAAAGAAAAATACTGAAAAACATTGGTGGAGATGACAATTCTGGCCAAAGTGCCTGGAAGAAACTCCGGGACCTAGACAGATGAGCCAGAAGTACTGTTTATAGAGGAAATATAGGGTATGTATCTTTTTGACATTTATCTTTGACCTTTAGGCAGTTGTACCCAATCAGACTTTCTCCATTAAAGATTCATATTGTGTTCATACAGTGCAGCCCTTGCCCTTGCCAAACAGTCCTATTTTTCCTCTCTCATTAGTTCATGTTCCCGCAACCCCAGGCGTCTCTTTGACACCTTTAATTCTCTTCTTCGCCCTGCTGTGGCCACCCCCAAAACTAACCTTACTGCTGATAACTTTGCATGTTAATTCAATGACAAGATTGAACAGCTAAGGAAATAATTCTCCCCTCCTTGCCTTTCTGTTTCTCAATCACACATAGATCATGCCTTTCCTACCCTTCAGACATTCTCCTCAGCTACTAACCAAGAGGTGGCTGCTCTTCTTTGCCTTAAACCCCATCTCTTTAGGAAAGCTTATGGCCTCCAAGACTAACCGCTATCTCACATACCTGTCTCTTGCCCTCTCCTAAAGGGCAGCCCACCTTATTTGATTGCAAATTCCTGTCCTAATGTGTTTTACACCCCACCTTCTACAGAATGTAAGCTCGATTGAGCAGGGTCCTCTTCAACCTATCGTTCCTGTAAGTTTATTTGTAATTGTCCTATTTATAGTTAAATCCCCTCTCATAATATTGTAAAGCGCTACGGAATCTGTTGGCGCTATATAAATGGCAATAATAATAATAATAATAATAATAATAATAATTGTTAAAGGGACACTATGGGCACACAGACCACTTCATCTCATTCCCGTTAATCCTGCAAGTGTATTTTTCCAAGTGTATATCATTCAAATATTACAACTTATACATCCAATTCTCCCAGTTTTAGAGAAACTAATGATTACATTGCAGACCTAAGGCTGGCTCTAGTGGCTGTCTCCTAGACAACCCTAGAGGTGCTTTTTGCATTTTTATGGAATTTACCTCAGTTAAATGGACTGTATGTCCTTACGCTTTGCAGGAGAATGTCCAGTTTCTTGCCAATCCCCCATTTCCTTTGGGGAAGTCCTAATGCGCTCGGCTCACCAAGCTTGCACATTAGGTACTCCTATTGATGATTCAACAATGTTGAAGGAGGAGAGTGATCCAACATCAAGTAGTGAATCAGGTAAGTGTAAAAATGGGTTTAAACACTTTAAACGTGTTGGGGGAGTATGGAGGTAGAGGGAATACAGTTTCCTTGAATTTTTCCATTTAAGGGACGAGTTTGGACAACGCTCAAACACAAACTTTGGAGTTAAACCATTCAAGAATGATGAGAAAGAACCAAGGACCTAATAGCACCATAACAACTTCATTTTAACAAACATGCTATGTTGCCCTCAGTGTTCATTTAGGCTGAACTGCATAACAATAACCTAAATGGAGAGTGTTACATTTTGCATTGTGGCATGGCCAGATAGATAACTAAAATTTAGCCGTAGGCAGTAGTGTATCCTGGTTTTGTGCTGCCCTAGGCATGACAAAACTCAGGCAACCCCCTGCCTTCTAAATACACATACACACTCACTGACAGACACATATACACTCAGTGTCAGACACACACACACATTCACTGACAGACACACATACAGTAGCTAACAGACATACACACTCACTAACAGACATACACACTCACTAACAGTCACATACAGTCACTAGCAGAAACACAGTCACTAACAGACACGCATACACTCTCACTAACAGACATGCATACACACTCATTAAAAGACACACATACTAACACACTCACTAACAGAGACAGACACGCATAAACTCTCACTAACAGACATGCATACAGACTCACTAACAGACACACACACACACTAACATACTCACTAAAAGATACACACATACACACATAAACTAACAGACACACACATAGTAACACACTCCCTAACAGACACACACACTCGCTAACAGACACACACATAGTAATAATATAAAATTGTGTAGTGGATTTCCATTAATTAGGCTAATATTGTAGGTGCAACTACGTTGGTCTGGTATGCCTACTGCAACACACAGGAAAGAGGGAGTCTGACTTACAGTGAATAGCTCAAAACTGGATACAGGCAGAAATTTCACCCCAAAATCTGTCTAAAAAGATATAGTAGTTTGGTTAACTGAATTCAAGGTGTTAACCAAACTACTATATATTGTAGGTGCGCCTGCAAATAAAGAGGTTATCAGAAGGGCCCCAGCAAAAAAACAATACTTGATTCTGCCAGTAATAGTAATTAATTTGAATGAGTCTTACCTAGTAGATTGGAGGGATATGCCTCTTAGTGACAAAAGGCAAGTATGAATACGATACAGTCAGATTGTACCGTCTGTGTTCCCTAGCTTTAAACTACTGACAGGTCTCATAGCAAAGGACAATGGAACTTACTACACAGATAATAACACTAGGTGAGGAAACATGTGCTGGATAGAAACTGGTGGTGTAACACTGAGGGGATGGAACTAATGAGCGAGCCTGACATAGTGTACTACATGGAAGGGTAATACATCCAAAGTCAAGATATTCTAAACGTCACTAGTGTCAACAGTTGTTGTAAGGATGAAAGGATGGGAGCCATCCTGTCATGCTGTCTGTGTTTCCAGCTTGGGTGCAGACACAAGGTAGGGGAACCCAGAGCTAGAAACCGGAGTCTATACAGCACAGTTTTCTGAGTCAAAGAAGAGAATGGCATGCCTTTACTTCGGAGCTCGGCAGTAAAAGTGGAATGGTACAAGATAGCTAGGGTATCCTGGATTACAGCTGGAGTGCATGGATTAGGTGGGGTCAAGGGTTTGTCTGGGAAGCCTGGATTGAAATATCTTACTAGTTCTGAGGTGTGCAACATCTACATGTAGAGTAAATGTGACAGTCATATAGTGTTACAACTGGCGGCTTGCATAGTGACAAATGGCGACAAATGATGTAAATGAAGGTAAGGTGAGGTCCTACTAATTGCCAAGTGGCTCTGAGAGGCTCTAGCTATGAATTGGCAGAGGGACTGAGGCCACTTAATGATGTGGCGGGAATGTTGGCCTTTTGGTGACAAGTAAGAGATTCAAAGGAGTGACTGTGACATGTGAGGCCTTATCTAAAACCTAGAGAGGTAGGGGCAAGGATATAGCTATGAGTTGGGCCGATGGACGAGCACCTCCACATGAGGATGGGTGTAGACCTTGCATGACTGAATTACAAATATACAATAATATGGCACACACCAATACTCTTAACAGTCAGTTGATTTCTCCCTAAGTAATGTATTGATAGAGAGTATGTTGGAACATGCGTATCTTGCCCAACTAGTCTGTGGTTCAGCTTGAGAAAGGAATATCATAGAGAGGAACCTAAAGACACAATGGGAACTTTAATGGAAATAATTCCAGTATGGTGTAAGTGCTTATTGAGTAAAGGGTATAAAGTAACTGCGTTGTGGTTAAGGAATAAAACGTTAACGGGATGATAAGTAGGGATAGTAGAAACCTAGATAATAATAGAACGTATGAATGTAAATATGAATATGAAAGAGATACCTAGTAGTGCGTTGTCTAATTATGAGTTCACACTGTCCGCCCTTCCACAAAAGGACCTGAAGTATGCATGAAAAAGATCGGAACATCTCTAGTTTACAAGCAGTAAGCAATATAGTAAGTGCTATACACAGGTATAGAGGATTATACCAGGCTTAGGTAAAACTATGACAGATCGAGGCAGCCTGAAAAAGGTTAAATGTGTAATGAGGGGTTCTTGGTTCTCAGGAGTGCAGAGAAAGGGTCGTAAAAGAAGGAATTCCGTGGGCATAATAAGGCTGAGAGGAATAATGGAATGTAGTATGACAGGGTTGTAGTTGACCCTTGTAAAGCTGTAAATGTTGTATGTAATTTCCCAAATGTGTGGCAGAAATTGTGACGTAGTGGATTGCCCACAGAGGGCTGTATGTAATATATGGAGTGAAGGCCTAGTGAGGGCTGCGTGTAGAGGTATTGCAGCGGAAGGCCAATATTACTAAATGTAAGTCTAGAGTGTATGTAAAGTAATGATTATGGCATAAACAAATGTAGGTTAATTTACCAAAGTTGTAGAAATGAACTGTGAATTCCGTATGGGCAGTAGTGATGATCTGGTATTCAATCTGGTTTTATTCATTTATTTATTGTACTTAAACACAGTATAATAAAAAAATAGATAGCTTTGCAATATTGGTGTGAATCTTATATGTAGCTAGAATACTTTGCAGGCAGTGTAACTGATATAATGGTGCTTCCCATACACACCAAACACAGAGAATAAATCACAAATACAGTATCTCAGTGTATACACCTTTCCCAGTGCAAATATAAAAAATCAGGTAATATCACCATATGATGAGCTGCATAGAAATAATACCTAAAATATAAAAATAAAATACAACATAGTGTGAACTGTATAATATAAGTGATGAACAAATATTGGACTACCACTCACATTCTTCAGAGCCATACCAGGCTCTGTATCACAGGTTCAGAGGTGCCAATACAGGCTAGCGATCCCACTGATGTTAAAAAACACAACACTTCAAGGTACTATAGATGTGGAACCCAGGATACAAATACAATATAATAAAGAAAGCTGGAGTTCCACTTACCCCTATATTTAGTGATAAAGGGTGGGTATATTATCATTTCTATACAGCTCATCATATTGTGATATTACCTGAATTTATATTTGCACTGGGAAAGGTGTATACACTGATATACTGTATTTGTGATTCAAACACAGTATAATAGGGAAATATATAATCCCCGAGCGACAAGAAGGCCAAACTTAGGTTTTAGCTGTAAGCCCACCTGGGACCGTATGAAGCTTATGTAAGTGAAGGCCTAGTGAGATCTGTGTGTCAAGGTATAGGATTAGAAGGCAGAGAGAGCTTATTCCACTTCATGAGTAGCGGGGTAGCCATTTAAAGGTAATATGAGAATTAGCGGGATATGATGTGGATTGGTTAATTGTTGTTTAGCTGTTGAGCAGTTGCAATTTACAAAATGATGCAAAATTGCAGACCTGCTCCATATCATAATGTGTATATAACCAACTTGACCCATGAGAGGCCCGAATGTTAGGACTGTTAAATAGAGATGATAATGATGAGATACTTGAGTAACATAGCACTGATCATAGTAGGTTGCCCACTGAGGGCCATATGAAGCATAAGTTGTGGAAGGCCAAGTGAGAGACTAATATAAACGTATATGTGTGATCAGGAACGTATTAGCCACAAGGCAGCACTTTCCAGGGGGTGGCAAAAAAAGCTGCCCCCAAATGTCCAGGGCAAATGTCTTGTTAGCCTGGTGGCTAACTAACAATCCGGTCGGGTGGGCAGAGCTGGTGAGGGAGCTGAGCAGAGCGCTCAGGGGAAAGTGCTCCCTCGCCAGCTCCGCCCACCCGACCAGATGACGTCATATTCTGGCTCCCGGCATCACTCTGTGGAGCGCTTGGGAGCTGAGCAGAGCGCTCAGGGGATAATTCTCCCTCGCCAGCGCCACCCGACCGACCACCCAGCAGCCCCACTAGACCCCAGGGAGAGGGAGAACCCCCCCCCCCCAGCATTCCCAAAGGTAAGGAGGCTGGGGGGGTTAAATAGAAAAAAAGTGAGTGTGTTAATGTGAGTGAGTGTGTGTGTGTCTGTTAGTGTGTGTCTGTTAGTGAGTGAGTGTGTGTCTGTTAGTGAATGTGTGTTTTTCTGTTAGTTAGTGAGTGTGTGTGTGTGTCTGTTAGTGTGTGTTTGTCTGTTAGTGAGTGTGTGTTTGTCTGTTAGTGTGTGTGTGTCTGTTAGTGTGTGTGTGTTTTTGTCTGTTAGTGTGTGTGTGTGTTAGTGTGTGTGTGTGTGTGTTAGTGTGTGTGTGTTAGTGTGTGTGTATGTGTATCTGTTAGTGAGTATGTATGTATGTTAGCTAGTGTATGCGTATCTGTCAGTGAATGTTTTCACACTGTTTAGCACACCCTCACTTTCCTATGATAGTAAAGGCCAAATGAGGACCCAACATAACTATACCTAGATGCAGGGTGGCCAAATGAGGCCCTAATGAGAAGTTACAGGTGCATAATGGTACAATTAAATGGTGTTTAATAAATGTTGAAAATATTTGAGTAGACCGGTTGCAATTTAGTATGTTATTGGTGACACCCAAGTGGCAGACCTAGTTTGTGGCATGTCTTGACTTGAAGTGTAAAAATAACATTTAGATGAGGGCCATGAATATGTCCATATAACCATAGAACAGACATAATTATGACCAACATTATGTTACGGTACCCTTGACCAGGATGGTGAGGAGCCCAGAAAGGGTTTAAACAAGGGGTTAAACAATGTAGATAGTGATGTACATTGAAATAAGATTATTAACAGGCAGTACCATAAATGCTAACCACATGTAAAGGCCCAAGTCTGGCAACACCATTAAACAAAGTAGGCCCAATGAGTGCCTGAATACGCAGATGGCAGACAGATAGAAGCAGACAAACTGAATCGGGGTATCACTGTGATGCTATGTATGATTAAAATAGGCTAAATTTGCATTAGTAGTGAAAATCGCCATAGCCGAATGAGGGCAGAATACGACTGAACTCTGAATGCCTCTCTAGTTAGTGAAAGGCTGAACATGGGGCAAGTACATGTTGAATGTCAGAGACAGCGCGGGCTGAATGAACAATTTTACGGTTTTGTTGTAATAAACGCACAAACAGCAACAGGAAAAGCCACGGCTGAGCAAAACGCAGCAGTGCCCCACGAGCTTCAAAGGAGATGGCTGTTTTTCAGTAGAGTGAGGTAAAATGAATACTTGTGTAGGCCACACTATGCCGGACCAGCTTGTTTGGAGTTTAGACAGTTTGTGTTAATGGCCTTTGAACCAGAAGTGGATGGTTCTGTACTGAATCAGGCAGTCTCAGCCGAAAGGGAGGGAAGTATTTAAAGGCCAGGTAACTCCTCCCACAATTACAGGCTGAGCCGTTATTGAATATATAATATACATATAAATATATCATATATCATAAATGTCACCATCGGTGTTTGTTACATGACTAGGTATATGTCAATGTATGTACCAAGTTTATGTACCAAGCCTTGGCAAACTCAGCCCTGTGCCCTTTATGTGTTTGTTACTTGCAAAGTGTCTGTTTATGTGTATTCAGATGTGTATATAAATAAATGAACGTATAACTAAAAATGTGAACTATTTTTCATTAAAAATTGCAGGTGCATGTAGTTTTTTTACCGTAATATCAATTTTAGGATCAGTTTCAGTATCTTAAAAGCAAGATCTTTGTTTTTGTGTGCCTATTAGCTCTTTGAGTGAATTATGCACTGACTGTGCAATTGAATGTCATTTTTAAGGGAGTTAGACTTGTATGTTTTATAATAGTGTATGAAAATAGATTAGTTTCACTGTCAGATGGATGAAACATTTACTCATAACAGCAAGAAAATGGAAACGCATTAGATGTGACTCTTACTGTAAATATAGTAGGGTGGTCATTAATTTTATATCTACCCACAGTATAGTTCACAATATTAAAGAATGTTTTTCTACATCTCATCTCTCTGTCTTCTGTTGTAGTTTATGGGTTAGAAGAGAGGAATTGTCTTGAAGACTACAGATAAAACAAAACTTTTATAATGTTGAATGTGCTACACTACAGTACGTTTTCATGTTAACAAGAATCGTAAAAGTCAACTATTAGAGGATATATAGTTAGAATTGGACATTCCTTTTTTTCCACTAACCAAAGAGACTATTTATTTTGCGACATGTTCAACAAACCCTTAAAGGAACACTCTACAATTATTACTAAGTATAAAGTTTCAACAAATTTACAACACTGTTCTTCAATAGGTGGACTAACAAATAAGTAGTAGTAACAAGACAAGTTGGATGGACAGGAACAGAAGGACCCTGCTCAAATTATTTTTAATATTATTATCGCCATTTTTATAGCGTCAACAGATTCCGTAGCGCTTTACAATATTATAAGAGGGGGGATTTAACTATAAATAGGACAATTAGAAGAAAACTTACACGAACAATAGGTTGAAAAGGGACCCTGCTCAAACGAGCTTACAGTCTATAGGAGGTGGGGTATAAGACACAATAGGACAGGAGATAGCAATAAAATAAGGTGGGAGTGCAGCAGAGCTGGAGGAGAGAGTAGAGTGGTGCTCTTTAGGAGAGAGCAAGAGACAGGTATGGGAGGTAGAGGTTACTCTGGAAGGCCGTACGCTTTCCTGAAGAGGTGGGTTTTAAGGCACTTCTTAAACAATTGAAGACTAGGGGAGAGCTTGATGGTGGTATGAGCTTACGGTACATTCTAAGGAGAGTATGGAATCAAACAATGTATTAATAATGTAAAATTGTTAATTGTAATTATTCAAATATTGAGCCCCCTTATGGAAATCTAAAAAACTTCATCTTAAAAATTCTAAAAAAAAACTTCATCTTTATTCCATGCCATGCCAGTCTTGCTATGGCAGCCGCTTTACCTGCTCTACTATCATCATTGATGATCATTTAACTGCATCAACACACCCTAAATCTTACGTAATGGCAAAGGTTTTGTAGGATTAATAATCACAATTTTAAATTAATATTTTCCAAGACTATATCATTCAAATATCAAATCTCTTATAAATCCAATACTCCCAACAAAATACCCTTATTAATAAGACTTTCCAGTTTACTACCTGGTATTCTTTATGGGTTCTTTGTCGAATACCTCCACTTCCACCTATTTGTCTTGTTTTGACCTTGGAGCTGGCCATGATTTTTCAAAAAGCATAATTGTACTTGTTTATTATTAAAATTTGTTTTGTTTTAATTGTTTTTAGTTCTCTGAGCTTTAATGCTGGTTTGGATGACCAATATTGTACCCCATTATATCTATGAACCTTGTTTAAAGGGATACTATAGGCTGAATGGAAAAAACTATAGCTGAATGGAGCAGTTTTAGTGTATAGAACATGTCCCTGCAGTCTCACTGCTCAGTTTGCATCCCTAGCCACACCTCTCCTAGGTGACTGATGCGGCCAACAGGAAAGAATAGTTTCATTTTCAATCAGAGCTTACTTACTTTAGATGTTGTTATAAGAACTATTAACACACAGTCATACATTTAAGGGGCAAAGGTTTAAAAAATAATATCAGAAAGTATTACTTTACTAAGAGGGTAGAGTTAACCCTAGTTAACACAGTTACAAAGGTAGTTTAAGCATGCGTGGGATAGGCATAATGCTATCCTAGATATAAGAGATTAAGGAAAGTATTTTGAAAATTGGGCAGATTATATGGGCTGAATGGTTCTTATCTGCCATCGCATTCTATGTTATCTCCTGCTCTGTAAACTGAACTTTAATCACACACAGGAGGCTCATGTAAGGTCTAGCAGGCTATTTATTGAGCAGGAGATGAGAAATTCTAAATTAAACAGAATGTGCAATAAAGGTAGTTTAAACATTAGATTGTTCTGTACAGGAAAACCACACGCAGGAAGGTATGACTACGGCTGCATAAACAAAGTGATTTAACTACTTAAAGGCAGAGAAGTGAGCAGTCAGACTGGAGGGGCATGATCTATAAACCAAACATGCTTCATTAAGCTAACATTGTGTTGGTGCCTATAGTATTACATCAAAACAATAAAATGTTTAGAAAAAAAATAGACACAATAAAGTAACATAAGGAGTTACAAGGAGTGTGGTGTATACAAATGTGGGCATGCCAATTTGACTTGCAGCCTTCAGCAAAGAAATATGCACACATAAACGACACATTTCATGCAGCCTCATTTCACCACCAAGAAAAAGCACTCTCATATAATACTACCTATTTTCTAAATAAAAGCCACGTGGACTTAGATAATAATTTAAATAGATTGCTAGAACGCTCTTTGGTGCAGCTGTCGGTGCCATTTCAATTTTGTTCATAAAATTTACTCTCATAATTGGATATCATAATTAAAGTGCTGATCATTGTTTAATTTCTTAATGTTTAATTACAGCCAAATGCAGAGATTGAGCATCCACTAATTAAAACGTAATGATTTTACGAGGCATGATTTACGCCCTTGCGCCCTCTGTTGTTCAAATACTATATCCGCACAATTTGTAAAATGTTACACTAACAGCTTTATGTCCCTTTTGCAAAAAAAAGGTCTAACATAATTTTTCTTTTTTGTGGTGTTACACTTTCATAAGTCAATTATGGATCAATAATTAACCATATCTGCTTTGTTTACCCAAATCAAAGGCATAAACAATTAATGGATTATACATAGTTATTCATTCATGACAATATTTAGGTTTTAGAAGCCTAGTCAGATATAAATTTAATTATATTTCTAATTTCATAAATGTTTTTTGAATATTAACAAATATTAAATTGAAATCTAAAACACATACAAAAAAACACATGCGAAAATCTCATGTGGGCCACCCTCTGCTGGGGTGTGAGTAAAATAAGCACCTTTCCTATATCTCCCTGCCCTGTCTCCCTTGCCCTCATCTCCCTCCCCCTCTCCTCTCTTCTTTGTTTTCTCTCTCTCTCTGTTTCCTTGTCATTCTTCCCCTCTTCCTCTCATTAGAGAAAAGTCTTTAGCAGGGTTGCTTACTAAAGTGACATTACAATGTTAATTTAACGTGAGTTTCAAATTTAAGGTCAAAGTAGCCTAACTGGAAAAAGTCACCTATATTCTCCATTCATCTACTCTATCGCTAAATTTAAAATTGACTTTGGTTCACCTTTAATTCTCAGTTAATTAAATAACCCTGTGAGATTTTGAGCTAAGCACTCTTTCTATGTATGAGGTATTACAATTTGTAACACCTATGGTCAGAATGGTGGTGGAAATAGATGGAGGAATGTTGGAGGACTATGAGAAGGCAGTATTTTATAAACCACACTCACCAGCTTCCATTATATCGCAATGCGACAATCCTCCAATGTACATTTCATAGCTTTAAATAGCAAATTTGCAAACCACCAGTGTAAAAGTGATCAGTGCAAAAACAAAATATTTTTAACAACTTAACTTATAGGTACACAGCATCCCACGGTTGCCTCCCAGTTAGCAACCACATAAAACAGATATAAACAAGATAGGATATTTTGGGATCTTGCTGATGTGCCTAAAATGAAGGACAAAAGAACGTAGTGCAATATTGTCTGGAACCAGTAAATAAAACAAAATATTCCATTACACTCACAAATTCCAAGAAATAAAAGCGTATTAGATGTGCCTCCCCACGATGTAGATGGGGGTAATAAAGAATCCTCCTTCAGTAATGACCGCAGGGGGCCCCGGTTGCTAGGATGATCCAATGATCCAGCCACACCAAAACAGCTCCCATAAAACGGTTTAATTGATGAATCAAAAATGAAGGGTTACAAAAGAACGTAAAAACATTAAATGAAATGAAAACTCAAAAGTCCACAGGTCCTACGCGTTTCGTTCAATATATGAACTTACTCAGGGACCAATTGATAAAAGGCAATAGTCAAGAAAAAACAATCTCATGTACATTTCATGTCTTACTGCTCTACCTACATTTTTCTTCTGTCTTTTATGTAAGAATGTATTCTTTCTAGCATAATCTGCAAGTTGTAACAATTTTTTTTAAATAGTAAGTGTCTATTATGATCCCCTCATAACTATAGCAGAGTAGATGATGATACTTATTTTCTTACCGTGTGTACACAGAATCCCTAGGACCACTGTTAAAACAGGAGAACCACACATGCACAGAACGATATGGAAGGTCTAAAAATGAATGGTGTCGTGAAATCAACCTTTATTTCCTCGCTCCATTTGTGGTAGGATTCTCATTTTAGGATCTGTGTGAGAGTTCAAAAATGTAAAACGTGAAAACCGAGTTCCCATAAATCAAAACAAAACAAAAAATACAATGGAGTGTGTTAGCAAATGAAGTTAAATAAAGATTTATAATTTAGATTTAGCTTTACTTTTACTTTATCTTGGAAATGTTAATTTATGTTGGATCATTAAAATATGGAGTTTAGACAACCAACAATTTCATAGAAGGAAAAATAAAGAAAGTGAAAAATACTAAATAAACAATAAAGTGAAAAATGCAAATGCAATGGAACATTGTCTTTTTGTTGTGTCAATCTTCCATTAGTTTTTAAAATTCTCAGTATAAAGCTACAAATTCTAGACATTTCTTATGGCATTCAGTCTTGCAAAGCATACAACAGGTACTTACACTTGATGGAGCGTATAATCCCAATCTAGATGCAGCTTGCGTCATATAAAGAAACCAACCGTTTCTAGAGTCACAAGCAGTGACAATTGTCCTTTACTTTTGTTCTTTAGAGCAATACCTCATGGGAAAAGAGATCCAAATATTAAAGGGACAATAGTACAATCAATATTAACCAAAAAAAAGTAAAACACTTTATACAAAGACAAGCGGGATATATCCAGTTTCACACACTCACAATAAAATAACAATCTGCTTGTCACGCTTCATGTGTAGAGTAACCTGATTCTGTGCCAGTCAGACTTGGATAGGAGCCAGCTCAATAAAGCCGTGACTTGATGGAGTGTGTAATCCCACTCTGGATATAAATTGTGCGATATAAAGTAACGGACTGTTCCTAGAGGTACGAGCAGAGACAATCGCTCCTCACTAGAATTCTTTAGAATAATATTTGGAACTTAAAAGATGCTTGGGATTTGCGGTTAGCAATTTTTGGGAACACCCACAGAGGTAGATTGCCATAGTTTGCTATTTTAAACCCAATATAACTACTGGGATGTAAAGTCAGATGAGTTGTAGAAATTTCATAAAGTTTACAAGAGTTTGACTACATTAATTTGGACCTGTACCCTTCAAGCATTTATTTATCCATTAAAGAGAAATACATAAATAGTATAGATGAACAAGAGGAAACAGAAGAATATCTTGAGTCGGCCAAACTGTTTGAGATGAATAAGCATGGTCTATTTTTATGTCTGTAGATCAAAACACATAATGCCAGGATTTCATGGTCATGTGAGAAGACTTCCAAGACTCCATAATGTTAAAGGAACACTATAGTCACCTAAATTACTTTAGCTAAATAAAGCAGTTTTAGTGTATAGATCATTCCCCTGCAATTTCACTGCTAAATTCACTGTCATTTAGGAGTTAACCCCTTAACGCTGTTATGGCGTTCTATGCCGTCGCGGCTTTAAAGGGCTTTAAAGCCGTTGCGGCGGCATAGAACGCCGTAACGGCTTAAGCCCCCAGGACCTCGGCGGTACTCACCTCTGCCGCGATCCTCTTCTGGCAGCCTCCCCATGGCAAATGAGGCCCCCGGGGGCCATGTGGTCGCTCTCAAAGAGCGATCACATGGCCCCCTATAGCTGGCTGTGGATCTGCCAGCAGGGGACTGTCTGAAATATCAGACAGTCCCCCTGCTGGTAGGAATAATAAAAAAAAAATATTAAACATGTGTAAAATTAAATTAAACATATATATAAATATATATATATATATATATATATATATATATATATATATATGTATTAAGGCCGTTTGGCCTGTATTTGTGGGAGGGGCTTAAATTAATTCACTCCCCTATATAAGGGACACCCCTTACCTGACTCATATCGCTTGAGGTCAGCATCAGAATGATTTCCACTTCCGGGTCATCCAGACGCCATTTTACCTGATTACTCCATGAGGTTTTCTAAGCAGAGCTGTGTCAGGAATCCAGCCACAGGCTTTTCCGGCCTACCACCTTCTTTCTTCAATCCATCTCCGTGGATGGTGCCCAAGTGACTCACAAACCGTAAGTCGACCTACGCGTTACGCCAGGCATCAGTCCCACGGCACCATTCACGGGTCAGGTCCTCACTTTACGGCTGCATTTTGTCTAAGTCTGTTCTAAAACTATTGCATGTTCATGCATATCATTTGTTTAAACCCCCTACCAGTCTTTGGGTGTACTACAGGCTTCTTAGACATAATCACATTTCATGTACAAACCAACGAACCACCGCATTTTCGCCTACACACTGACCCCTACCGGTCATTCAGTGTACTACAGGCGTCTTAGACATTATCGCATTTCATGTACAAACCAACGAACCACTGCATTTTCGCCTACACACTGACCCCTACCGGCCATTCGGTGTACTACAGGCTTCTCAGACATTATTGCATTTCATGTACAAACCATCAAACCACTGCATTTTCGTCTGCACACTGACCCCTACCGGTCATTCAGTGTACTACAGGCTTCTCAGACATTATTGCATTTCATGTAAAAACCAACCAACCACTGCATTTTTCACCTACACACTGACCCCTACCGGTTTTTGGTGTACTACAGGCTTCTTAGATATTATCGCATTTCATGTACAAATCAACGAACAACTTGTTTTTCGCCTACACACTGACCCCTACTGGTCTTTTGGTGTACTACAGGCTTCTCAGACCTTATTGCATTTCATGTACAAACCAACAAAACACTGCATTTTTCACCTACACACTGACCCCTATCAGTCATTCGGTGTACTACAGGCTTCTTAGACATTTTTGCTTTTCATGTACAAAACAATAAACCACTGCATTTTCACCTACACACTGACCCCTACCAGTCATTCAGTGTACTACAGGCTTCTCAGACATTATTGCATTTCATGTACAAACCAACCAACCACTGCATTTGCGCCTACACACTGACCCCTACCGGTCATTCAGTGTACTACAGGCTTCTCAGACATTATTGCACTTCATGTACAAACCAAATAACCACAGCATTTTCGCCTACATGCTGACCCCTACCGGTCAATCGGTATACTATAGGCTTCTTAGACTTTATTTCACTTCATAAGCAAACAAACTAACTACAGCATTTTCGCTTTTATACTGACTCCTATCTGTCAAACGGTAGGATTAACCCCTTAAGGACACATGATATGTGTGACATGTAATGATCCCCTTTTATTCCAGAAGTTTGGTCCTTAAGGGGTTAAAGGGTATTTTAACATACAATCAGCATTTCTGACCCCTACTGGTCAACAGCAAAACAGTCTTCACATGTCATATACAATTTACCAGCCAATATAAATTACACATAAGATTGTTTTAAACATAACCATAAACCATAAATTAAACTCCAGCACGGGCTCAACTTCAGGTTTAATTCACAATAATTTACATTTCACTTCAAGACCAACAGTGGTTCTATCAACACTGCCACCTACAGGTCGGTCAAGTACATTGACAATTTTCATGGGGTTTTACAAACACCAAAACACTGACAACAGACAACAGACAACAGACAAACAACATTTAACATACCAATCAGTATCCAACTACACTGCCACCTATAGGGCACTCGGCAGATCTCCAGTGCACTTGCATTTTGTAACACCATGTTCACTGACCCCTACCATTCAATAAGACATCCAACAATTCACATAGCAAGCACTATATCAACATCTGGTATAAATACATATATTATTACACAATAGCCGACGCATCTGTATATACGTAACTGGTAATATAGTTCACATACATTTTTCACAGCACGCTGCTCACGCAACAGACTTTCCCCTAGCAAGGGGACATACAACATACAAGGTGGAGACAGACCACATTTTCACTTGTACATACGGCACTTAATGGGTTAAGATTGATACATATTTAACCAGTATGGCTACGATGTTTAATATTTACACATCACGGCACTTTACTTTTCACATATACTGTACTTATTAAGATAAGCTTGGTCTATGCCATATTTCCTTATGTCATACAGTTTTATCCATTCAGGTTACAGTTACTACTAAAAAACCTATAGGGATTGTCAGGTTCAATACCATACTACCAAGTACATACACCTGCTCACGTAGTTATTCATATCTTACCTTCCCTGGAATAGTAATAGTATACTGGCAATTAGGGTTCTAGGGCCCAATAGGTATTACCCCCTTTTTTCTCTGCATTATGCTTCGGTTAGTGGTCCCGCGAGGCCAACACCCCGCCTCACACTCTGAGGCATACACCCCTCGGGCCACTCGTGAGCTAGCCGCCTCGCATTGTATCATAGAGAGGGCCTCACCTGTCACTCCCCTTCCTATTTTCTGGTTACTGTCACCGAGAGGCCAACATCCTGCCACAACGTTCGGTGGCCACTCAAAATCCCCTCGCGCCAAGCATAGATAGAGCCTCTCAAGCCACTTGGCAACTAGCAGGGCCTCACCAGTCACCAAAAAACACCAAGCCTAATCGTTTCGCCTTACGGCTTAGCTAGCAAGCCAGTACAAGAAACCTGGTTACAAATAATAATTGCAGTCTTTATTGTTATTTAAGTATTTCTCAAAAAGATGGTGAAGAATCACCTCTTCCTAGCACCCCGGCTAGAATTGATACACCTTCAAGCAGAGGAGATGTTGCTAGTCCAGCAGCAATCAGATCCTGGATGATCCCACACATTACCACCGACCTAAGGAGGTGACAAATCCCCTACCCTGGTACAGCAAGGAAAGCAGAGTTATTCAAACTCCTCCATACATCAACGGACAACACGGAGGCAGGGGAAGGCCCAGCTACATCAACTCAGGTGACACCCAGGCTATACTAGCCTCACTCATAAACTCATGAGCCAAAAAATTTATGACAGACTGGCAATCTCGAGTTGGTCACCACAGCCCTCACAAGGCTGGGCCTCACGCTACTGTACAACCAGCACCAACCAAAACTCGGTTACCTGGTACAATCAATTCTTATGACACACAAGACATTAACCCTGCACGTATGATGTCAGCACATTGGGGAAGCAAGGCATATATATGTATGATGATGTATCTGTGGTGGTCAGATCCAGGGATTCCAGGTAAATCGGGAACTGACCATCCCTTGGTTGGGTTGGCAATTGGAATATGTAGAGATGTTTATTTTTGCAGGTACCCATACAGAAGGGATTTTGTCCCAAACAAATGGACGAGCGCTCTCAGGCTCCAGGTACCAGCACCTCTGAACTACCAGAGACCATTGATATGAGTAGTTGCATTGCATATAGACTGTTGCATATATGTTCAAATGGTTCAGGGCACATGACAAACCATGTGTCCCAATACAACTTACAAATAACGTACACACCAATGCATTTTCAACACTACTGACTCATCACCCTTCCAGACTTGTAGTAGATTTACTAAAGCTCTGGAGCTTCAAAGGGCTCCCATACAGGTATCATAAACACACCTTCAAGGAATATAGCATGCCCTCACTTACAGTCAGCACAACAAAACCATTGGCTGTAAACACACTCATAGCCAAGATTTGCAGAGGGGTCTTCCAATCTCCACCATTTACAGCAGGGCACCAAACACAAACACATTGGTATTGTGACAAGGAATCTTCCCTTAAACAAAGACTAACCATAGACTTATTGGCACCACACACCTCCGCTACCCCAAGTCTCAACTCCCTCATACCCTCCGAGGAGTTTTCTTACTATACAACACAATTGATCTACCTTTACAGCTATCACTCAAGCATGGGTTGAAGCTTGGTTAAGTAAGACCAATATAATCAACGCAGTAAACGGCTACCATCTACCCTACACACTGGCACTTACATGGCATAAATTGGGCAATCCTTTCCCCGCTCAACTTTCGAGCTACAGATTAGCCTACTATCGATATTCGCAGATACTCTGTGCTGGTTATGATAACATATCCAGAGGTCTTACAGTCATACACTATCTAGAAGACTTCTTGTTGATCAAAGATAACATATTTTTCACTAGAAGCCTCACGGCAGCTTAGTCTGGTTGACCACTTGGGCGTCCCAGTACCCCATAAGAAACAGAAGGCCCAGACACTATCATCACATTACTGGGCATATGACTTGAGTCGGCATCCATACACGCAAGTTTTACCACAAGACAAATAGGGAACATTCTCATCTACATCAATCACTACCTCCTGCTTAGTACTTACAACTGCAAGGAACTACAATCCCTACCAGGTTCCTTAATTTTGCCATGCCAATCATACCACAAGACCACGCTTTCACATCCAGAGTACTTTCCCCTTTTTTCCACACTTCCAACATGATGATCAGAGGATGTCCCTAGACACCTCAGCAACAGCAGACCTGCACATGGAGGGGAATTTCTTAACCACTTGGCATGGTAAAAGCATGTTCCTTCCAGGATTGTCTGACACTTCTCCAACCAGATGGTCAGACGCGGCGTCTACCACGGGTTTGGCAGCGATCTACCGGGAACGATTGCTTTGGAGCTGTTGGCCATGGCATCCAGGTTTGGAAATTTTTCTACCACCTCAGCCCCTTTGGGAGATCTACCCCATTGTAGCAGCTGCTGTGGCATGTGGTAAATCATGGTCAGGGTCATCAATCCGTTATTACTCTGACAACTAGGCACATGTCATATCATCAACAATCGCCACTACTCATCCATAAGGTCATGATATTTCTGGGGAACTCACTTGGTTGGCCACTTATCACATTTCACTTTCATGTGCCAGACGGGGGTATACATCCCTGCCGATAATTGTCTTATTTATATTCCAGGCATGTTCATCATACGCTTCCTACAGCCGCCCATACAGTCACGGCCACGCTTTCGTTCCAGAGACAAAATCATGGATTAGACATACTCATGCAGCATAGCATGCACTATCCCACCTAGCACTTTCGTCCCATACTTGTAGAACACATCTTGTATCTCACACACCATTAATTATATAGTTTACAGGCATTCAACAACACAGGATAACCTATGGCCAAAACTACCATAACTTCATGCTATCATACCAGACAAGAATATGCTCAGAGGTTTTCAGGAATCCATTCTCCCACGTTCCTCTCAGAGATTACCAATAGCCATCCAACTTTTCATCCTTATCGGACCTATTAGATCTACAACCATTCAATTATACTACCAAGTTGGCCATTACCAGCCATGCACATTGCCTTTTATGCCTTTCTCAGGCCAGAGAATTCACTACCATCACCACCACTCAGACAGATCATTGTCTTCAACGATCCCACGTACGTAAACACATATTTCATTACCTATTGGCTCTACCACATTCCGAAACGAGTCAACACGGACCAACAGTAGAGATAACATACTATCCTACCCACAACAAATGGTGTTCACTTTCGGTCCTAGATTCCTACCTTCAAAATTCTTCCAGGAATTAAATACTGTAATGCATTTAAGGAAATGTCTGGTTAATTTGTATATATTTGTTGACTGTATTAAATCTTTGATTATTCATTTTTGCCCTCTTTATTTACAGGCCTACCGTATCGTCGGTCTCGGCACACCACAACCGACTTGCTCCCTTTATACTATCCTACGTTTATGCTGGATCCTTACTCCATATACGGCTATTTGCCCCTTACACAAGTATTAAGGCCGTTTGGCCTGTATTTGTGGGAGGGGCTTAAATTAATTCACTCCCCTATATAAGGGACACCCCTTACCTGACTCATATCGCTTGAGGTCAGCATCAGAATGACCCTCCCACCCACTCCTCATTTCAACACTTTCTCTTTTCTTTCCATTTACTTTACTTTCTTACTCCTTGGTGGGCCCTCTTTATTTACAGGCCTACCGTATCGTCGGTCTCGGCACACCACAACCGACTTGCTCCCTTTATACTATCCTACGCTTATGCTGGATCCTTACTCCATATACGGCTATTTGCCCCTTACACAAATAATATATGTATATATATTATATATAATATATATGTAACGTCATACAAAGTGTATTTTAATATTAATATTAGTATATATATAATAGATATATACACACATATATATTATATATATATATATATATATATATATATATATGTATAATTACAATAATAAATAAATACAATAATAAAATAAATAAATAAAATATTGAAACAAAATGTAAAATAAATTATATATTCATATGTAATTTCATTCTAACTGTATTTTGTTATTAATATATATATATATATATATATATATATATATATATATATTGGTAACAAAATACACTTAGAATGACAATCTATATATAAAATACAAATAACCGCAAATATATATATAGAGAGAGATAAATACATATAATTACATAAAAGATTACATTAGTATACACGTAGAATGTAAATACCTATAAATGCATATATATTAAAATTCTACGTATATATTTAAGTAATCTTTTAACGTAATTATGTGATGTGATTAATTCAAATTTGATTGACATGCCTGACAACACAGGTAGAAATTGCAGAGAATTTAATTCGCAAGCACTATATTTGACCCTGTAACTCTCCAAGACACCATAAAACCTGTACATAGGGGTACTGTTTTACTCGGGAGACTTCGCTGAACTCAAATATTAGTGTTTAAAACTGGTAAATTGTATTACAATGATGATATTTTAAGTAAAAGTGAAGTTTTTTGCATTTTTTACAAACAAACGGCACTTTTATGGACTATATTATTGTTGTAATATGTTTTACTGTTTTAAAACACTAATATTTGTGTTTAGTGAAGTCTCCCGAGAATAACAGTACCTCCCATGTACAGGTTTTATGGTGTTTTGGAAAGTTAGAGAGTCACATATAAGGCTTGTTTTCATTTTTTTGACATTGAAATTTGCTAGATTAGTTATGTTGCCTTTGAGATCGTAAGGTAGCCCAGGAATAAGAATTACCCACATGATGGCATACCATTTGCAAAAGTAGACAGCCCAAGGTATTGCAAATGGGGTATGTCCAGTCATTTTTAGTAGCCACTTAGTCACAAACACTGGCCAACTATTAGTTTTTTGCTTTTTTCACACAAAAACAAATATGAACGCTAACTTTGGCCAGTGTTTGTGACTAAGTGGCTACTAAAAAAGACTAAACATACCCCATGTTCAATACCTTGGGTTGTCTACTTTTTTAAATGGTATGCCATTATGGGGGTAATTCTCATTCCGGGGCTACCACACCGTCTCAAAGGTAACATTACTAATCAGGCAAATTTCAATTTGAAAACGGAATGTTCTATATTTGACCCTGTAACTTTCCAAAACACCATAAAACCTGTTAATGGGGGGGGTACTGTTGTACTCATGAGACATCGCTGATTACAAATATGTGCATTTTTTTTGCAGTAAAACCCAACAGTATTATGACATTTACAGCTAAAATGTGAGGCGGAACTACAAATTCTAATTTTTTTTAAAAAAATTCTCAGTTTTTTTAAAGTTATTCATAATAAATTATGTTTCATATATAAATATTTGATATGAAATGAAAGCCCTGTTTCTCCTGAACAAAATGATATATAATAAGTGTCACTGCATTTAATATGAAAGAGGTGAATTACGGTTTAACAGACATATAGCGCAAAATCCAGTTTTTGTTTACGTTTTGTTTTGATCAGAACTTATACTATTGACTCTGTCCTGAAGGGGTTAAATCACTTTGTTTCTGTTTATGCAGCCCTAGCCACACCTCCCCTGGCTATGATTGACAGAGCCTGCATGAAAAAAACAACTGGTTTCACTTTCAATCAGATGTAATTTACCTTAAATAATTGTATCTCAATCTCTAAATTGAACTTTAATCACATACAGGAGGCTCTTGCAGGGTCTAGCAAGCTATTAACATAGCAGGGGATAAGAAAATCTTAATTAAACAGAACTTGCAATAAAGAAAGCCTAAAAAGGGCTCTCTTTACAGGAAGTGTTTATGGAAGGCTGTGCAAGTCACATGCAGGGAGGTGTGACTAGGGTTCATAAACAAAGGGATTTAACTCCTAAATGGCAGAGGATTGAGCAGTGAGGCTGCAGGGGCATGTTCTATACACCAAAACTGCTTCATTAAGCTAAAGTTGTTCAGGTGACTATAGTGTCCCTTTAAGTTATCAAAATACTTTCTGAAATTAAAATTGCAGCTAGATCAAATAAAATTATATTTGTTTTAAGGAAAATAAGAACCTATTGCTATGTCCCACCAAGGTTGCCAATTTTGACATTTAAAGCTGATTTGACTATTTGTTCTATAGTATTATTTACAACAAAGCATTCTTGAAATCTATCACTGTTTAAACATTGCCTTAGATTTATGCATTCCACCAGTATTCTTCTTAGAGCAATTTTGACATTTAAAGCTGATTTGACTATTTGTTCTATAGTATTATTTACAACAAAGCATTCTTGAAATCTATCACTGTTTAAACATTGCCTTAGATTTATGCATTCCACCAGTATTCTTCTTAGAGCATATATCTTACCACTTTACCGAGTTGTGTTCCCCGTAGATGAGTTAATTGTCATATTGTCATATTATTAAATGTCATATAAGACCTGTTGATGACATCCTGAAGTCCACGTTTTGCAAACAGTACAAGCAGGATTAAAACATATTCCTCTTAAATAAGAAAATATGATTGAAAATAAAGAAGAGCTTTTAATGCTTATATATTTATGTGACTTTTAATTTTCACTACAATTTTGCAGAGAAACTCTCTGGCTTCTTATTTCTAAAGTTTTTATTTTTTTATTTTTTTCTTGTGTAATAAAGGGTCTTTATTGCCAAACATTTATCACCATATAGTTCTAAGTTTGGTTATGACTTGAAATAATTACATATCTTGACTAATATCAGAAGTTAATATGATTGTAAATATAATACAGTATATAAAAAGTGTGCAAAAAATAATTAACAAAGTTAAATATTTGTATATATTTTTGGTTATGTATTGGTTCCTATTTACATAGGTAATATATTTTAAAGCTGTTGTTAGACTAGGTAAGAGCCATTGAATTACATTTATACTTGCAATCAATCTCCTGCCATGAAAAATTAATAACTTGTTTACTGCTTCCATCTGCTTCACTAGCATATCATTCAACCTTTTATATTCCCTCATTATGTTTTCAGGGGAGAAAGTCTTTGCATTGGACTTGGTGAGATAAAGGAATAGGTGTAATTGAATAATTCACCTCTGTACAAGGGAATAAATACTTGAAATAGGGAATAAAATAAAACTAATTAAATTATACACAAAATCAAAGCTTAGTAAGAAATATATGAGTTTTATAGTTTTATTGAGTTATGTCACATATATACACAGTGGAACCCTGGAACTCAAACTTAAGCCGTTCCAGAAGGTTTTTAGAGAACCGATTGGTTCAAAAACCTGAATCAACATTTTCCATAAGAATTAATGTAAATTAGATTAATCAGTTCCAAACCCCCGAAATTACAGCATTTTAACACAATTTTTACAGTTTAATTGTACCTTACATGCATAAAATCCCACAGAAAAGCAATAAACACATTGTAAATTGAAATAAAATGTAACTTCACTTTAACTGTTAGCTCTGTTTGCTGACAGAATGGAGCTCTGTTCACTTTGTCTAGTGCTAGAGTTGCCAACGAGGTTAATGCTGTGAGATTTTGTTCTAATACCAAGTTTTGTTCGGGTACCTTAACATTTTTTTTTCTAATTGTATGTCTGAATACCGAATTGTTCGAGTAAGGGAGCGTTCCAGTTCCAATATATATATATATATATATATATATATATATATATATATATATATATATAAAATGTCCCCATATTCTAATATTGGTCCTCACTTGGCAGAGAAAAAATAAATAATTAATTTTTAAAAATTATTTTTTTTATAATATATATAATATAATATATATATATAATATAATATAATATATATAAAACTAAATAAATAATATATATATTTTATTTATTTATTTTTTCCCCCATATTCCCTTGTCCTCACTTGGCAGAGAAACACATTTCTCCTTTAGGGTTTCCATCAGTTTATCTAGTGCAAAAGAATATACTTTCATCTTCCCTCTCTTGTAATTTAGAGTAACAAATATGTACTTCAGAGGTGTTAAAAATGTGTAAAAAAAAAAAAAAAGGAAAATCAAATATTGTCTGCCTCATATTACCATGAAACAGGTAAAAGCAACATTGCTTAATTGCTCACAATTCCTATAGCAACCCTAATACCTACTCTGGACAACCGGAACATTTTTTCAAGGGAAATAGCTACAAAAATATTTTGCCGGGTTTTAATCAGCACCATTTACTTTTTAGAAGATGTTTTGACATAGCATCTATAAGCTATATGTAGAGTGGTGTTTTCTAAACTTTGGTTGGAATAAAGTACATGTTTTCAATGTGATCACAGTGCAAAACATTTTACACAATTTTTTATTCTGGTAACACTGCCAAAGTTATGAATTGTTATTGACTTACATTCACAGAGTTTATATTCAGTCATCAGGGTCAATCAAAGAATCTTAAGGTCAGTACTCTAGATAATGACAAATAAAATGGATCCATCATAGAATGATCTGAACTTCTTGTTTGAACCATTTTATAGTGCAGTAGTGATGATAAGAGATTACCTATTTCTCAGTAAACTGTTGTGTTCCAATCGAAATTGATATGAGAGTATTAACAGAGATGTGGAATACGTATCACCCGAAACATGGAACATGATGTGTTTGTGGTGCTTGTTCTGCTTGTGTGTGAGACCGCGTGCTAATTTTCACAGTCGAGTTTAATCAAAAGTTCTTTGGAATGACTGTGATTGCTCTGGGTCATTTTTTAATCCAATAATGTGGAAAATGTTGTGGAAAAATTATCAGAATGCTGTGATTTTGATCATTAAAACCACAGGCGTGTGTAAGGTGCATGCCAAAATACTGCTAATGCGTTATATTTGGCAGCATTCTTCTTGATTTATATGATCACATTAATGGTGCCACTGACCCCTTTACAATGCCTCCTGTTTTTTTCCTTTAATTTTTATTTTCCTTGACTTATGCCCCTTGTAGCTTAATAATTATACTCCCCTCTTTACTGCTTGCCTTTATTTTTATATACACTGATCAGTCACAACATTAAAATCACTGACACGTCATTGAGTATCATCTGTCAAGGGTTGGATATATTAGACAAGTGAACAGTTATATAATTTGATACAGTTTAATTTGCTCTGTTTATAACACTAGTTAATATTATGTCTGACTGTAAAGTTTCTGCTCTGAGTCTCCTTTCCATTAAACAATCACTGTTTCAGAGTCCGCATTGTCTAAATTTGTTATGCTAGGCTTCTTCCAGCAAATCTGCCTTCCAGTTTTATCTACCCCAGAATAAACACATTTAACAACATTGAGCTGCTACCACTTATGAGTGTCTTGCTTTACTGTTGTTGCTGTAATTTTTAGCATGTCCCATATACGCTATTGCAGCTATAATAATGTATGACCTTCATAATCTTACATTGGGATAACAAAGCGCAATATTACAATTCTTGGGCCATGACAGTTTCCCTTTAAAGCAACATCTTCTTAAATGTATAAATACATTTAAAAAAATAAATAAAGGGAAATTGAAGAAAAACAAAAACTGTTTTGTTAACAATTTGACAAACTATTAAATTAGAGCACCAATTGCAATGAAGGTGTCCAATCCTGGGTCTCCAGGACTATATGGCCAACATTCTTCGCTAACCATCTAAAATCAAGTAAAGAAAAAAAAATAACACTTATGTGTAAGCATTGGGCTTGTTGCATTTGTTAGCTAATATGCTGTTCATTTGTATGCCACTGTGCTTTTATGTGCTTAGTTGTAAGTAGTATTTTTTTATTAGTTAGTTAAAGGAACGCTGTAGTGTTAGGAATACAAATGTTTATTCCAAATGCTATTGTGTCCTAGTCACCCATTAGGTGAACCCCTCTTGCAAATGTTAAAGATGTAGTTTACTTACCTTTTCTTCCCACAAATTGCTGCTCTCTTCGTGGCTGGCCCCGTCTCATTGGCTGAGGTCATCAGTCATGATAGTCTCAACCAAAAAGCAGCCCTGCCCTATTTAAATGGGCTTTATGAGTTCCTTTAATTGTGATTTACTGCTCTCTCCGTGGCTGGCCCCGTCTCATTGGCTGAGATCATCTATCATGATAATCTCAACCAAAAAGCAGCCCTGCCCCATTTAGATGGTCTTTATGTGTTCCTTTAATTGGGATAGTTGAGTTTCACTTCACTATTCTTATGGAAGTGCCTCTAGTGACTATCAGAACCACAATATTTCACATTGTAGGGTTAAAGCGGCACTGTCATGGCCGCATCCTCTTTTTTTTTAAGAGCTATTAATATTAATAAACCCTTAAACTTCACCTTAATCATATTTAAATATTTCTAAATCCCTTTACTTACCTTTTTTGGAAGGTTTGTTGGTGATCCGGATCTATTTCCAGTAGGTCGCCATCTTCCTCTCGCCGGATAACACGTCACCGCGGCTCCTTCATCTTCCCATACTCACCCGCGCGGTAAATTCCCGCGCATGCCCCTCGACGCAATGAAGGCCTCCTCCTGACCTTCCTCCAGCCTCCGCGCGAACCGAACGAATAGGCGTCTTCAAATGAATTGACAGGTCATGTGGTCGTTTTCTTTGACGGCCCCATGACCATATATGGTGATGTTCAGCACTCTGACGTGTGCTGAACATCACCATTTGTTAAAATGTATTTTTTTTCTATTTTTAATAAAGCTTTCTATGCCTGCCTCCATTTTCCCTTCTGCTTCCTCTCCAGATAGCCAGCTATCCATCTATGACCTGCAGCTATATTAGGAGGTATAATTTTCTTATATATTTTTATTTATTAATTTTATTATTTTCTTATATATTTTTATTTATTAATTTTAAATTAGTTTTCCCTATTTAATTTCTATTTTTACTTAGCTGTTTAGTGTACCTGCCCCCCCCCAATTCCACTCACACTACACTTAGCCAGCCTCCCATTATTAATAATTATTTTTAATATTTTCCCTATTTAATTTCTATTTTTACTTAGCTGTTTAGTGGACCTGCCCCCCCAATTCCACTCACACTACACTTAGCCAGCCTCCCATTATTAATAATTATTTTTAATATTTTCCCTATTTAATTTCTATTTACTTAGCTGTTTAGTGGACCTGCCCCCCCCCAATTCCACTCACACTACACTTAGCCAGCCTCCCATTATTAATAATTATTTTTAATATTTTCCCTATTTAATTTCTATTTACTTAGCTGTTTAGTGGACCTGCCCCCCCCCAATTCCACTCACACTACACTTAGCCAGCCTCCCATTATTAATAATTATTTTTAATATTTTCCCTATTTAATTTCTATTTACTTAGCTGTTTAGTGGACCTGCCCCCCCCCCAATTCCACTCACACTACACTTAGCCAGCCTCCCATTATTAATAATTATTTTTAATATTTTCCCTATTTAATTTAGCTGAAAGTGTTTGCTGCACGTGGTATCTGTGTTTGCTGCACGTGGTATCTGTGTTTGCTGCACGTGGTATCTGTTTGTGTTTGCTGCACTTGGTATCTGTTTGTGTTTGCTGCACTTGGTATCTGTTTGTGTTTGCTGCACTTGGTATCTGTTTGTGTTTGCTGCACTTGGTATCTGTTTGTGTTTGCTGCCCGTGGTATCTGTGTTTGCTGCACGTGGTATCTGTGTTTGCTGCCCGTGGTATCTGTGTTTGCTGCCCGTGGTATCTGTGTTTGCTGCACGTGGTATCTGTTTGTGTTTGCTGCACTTGGTATCTGTTTGTGTTTGCTGCACTTGGTATCTGTTTGTGTTTGCTGCACTTGGTATCTGTTTGTGTTTGCTGCACTTGGTATCTGTTTGTGTTTGCTGCCCGTGGTATCTGTGTTTGCTGCACGTGGTATCTGTGTTTGCTGCCCGTGGTATCTGTGTTTGCTGCCCGTGGTATCTGTGTTTGCTGCACGTGGTATCTGTGTTTGCTGCACGTGGTATCTGTGTTTGCTGCACGTGGTATCTGTGTTTGCTGCACGTGGTATCTGTGTTTGCTGCCCGTGGTATCTGTGTTTGCTGCCCGTGGTATCTGTGTTTGCTGCCCGTGGTATCTGTGTTTGCTGCACGTGGTATCTGTGTTTGCTGCACGTGGTATCTGTGTTTGCTGCACGTGGTATCTGTGTTTGCTGCACGTGGTATCTGTGTTTGCTGCACGTGGTATCTGTGTTTGCTGCACGTGGTATCTGTTTGTGTTTGCTGCACTTGGTATCTGTTTGTGTTTGCTGCACTTGGTATCTGTTTGTGTTTGCTGCCCGTGGTATCTGTTTGTGTTTGCTGCACTTGGTATCTGTTTGTGTTTGCTGCCCGTGGTATCTGTGTTTGCTGCACGTGGTATCTGTGTGTTTGCTGCACGTGGTATCTGTGTTTGCTGCAGGTGGTATCTGTGTTTGCTGCACGTGGTATCTGTGTGTTTGCTGCACGTGGTATCTGTGTGTTTGCTGCACGTGGTATCTGTGTTTGCTGCACGTGGTATCTGTGTTTGCTGCACGTGGTATCTGTGTTTGCTGCACGTGGTATCTGTGTTTGCTGCCCGTGGTATCTGTGTTTGCTGCACGTGGCATCGGTTTGTGTTTGCTGCATGTGGTATCTGTGTTTGTGTTTGCTGCATGTGGTATCTGTGTTTGTGTTTGAAATAGTAGCTGTATGATTTTGCTGTTACTGAATACATACATTATTAAATACATCATATTCAAATACTACCAGATTCAACCTGTAACCCTAAAAGCATTCACCCTGAAACAGTGAAACTGAACCAATACGCGGCGTGGATTCATCAAACAACAATCGAACGACAAAGCCTAAAATACTCATCCAAAGCTTTTGTTAAAAAATGTTTAAATATGAATTACAGTATATTAATAGTTTATATACATAATATATGTCATTTGCTGCAGGATCAACTCGCATATTACCAGAAGTAAACTTGTACGGTGCCACCATCTACAACATACTGTGACACCGTCAATAAAGAGGTATTACCAAGCAATAATTACAGCAATACATCCTAATAAGGAAAATATACATCCATTATAATGTGTACTTGAACATAATATAGTATACAATATTGCGTTCGTACAATACAAAAGTGTTAATACCTAAAATGAGCGTTATGTAGTGAGCATTGAACCATAGTGTAAAAACAAACATTTTTTTTTATCGATATATATATATATACACACACACACACACATTTAAAGATACCTCTTGCCATATAACCAACAAGCCATCTGAAATAACTAGAAGACTTCACCATCATTATGCAGAGTATTGTGAGCATTAGAACCACAATGCATTAATAGGTTGTATACATTTTATATGTAATATAGCGCTGGATCAACAACACTATGTAATGACAACAACTCCTACAACACCCTTCTCAACATCTATAACACACTGTGAATCAGACAATAAAGATGAACTACCCGTCTATATGCAGTGCAACATATATTATCATGTGAACCTAAACATAATATAGCTTAAAATATTTCAGAGATTAACAAAGTTTAAATACATGAAATATGCAGTATGTATTCAAACACCAGCAGCGGTATAGCACCAGCATGATATGGAGATAAATAAATATATGTATATATATCAAAATCAACATGCTCCAGTTTGATTATTTTTCATAGATGTAATCTAATAATTAACATGTGGAGAGTCAATCATTGCATATATAATTTTGTGCACATTTTATAGCCAAATAAAGTGCATTAAAAGTATGTACTCCTTTCTGTGATTATTTTTTACTTCAACTGAGGTTGCTTTGACGTCAGAAATGTAAATGAAGATATTGCAATTAGACACTACATTTAAATACAATAATTATATATCAAATAGCAAAGAGTGCTTTGTAATAGTAATTACATTTTGACCGATTATTTTGTATATTTCAGGATTTTTATGCGCGAATCGTCGTTTGATTTTTTTATTTCTTAGCGTCCAATATATTGTAAGGTACTGTACATTCATTATCAATGGTTGTAAATAATTTGTATTACATTATTGAAAGAAACATCCTAATTTAAATTTACTTTTTCATTTTCAGGTAAATATGCCTAACTGCGTTGTTACCGGGTGCAGGAGCAGACCTGGGAGAACTGGGCATGAATTAATAACTCTTCATGTCTTTCCCAGTAAAAGATTTTTAGCCAGAAAATGGCTGGAGCAGACTCGTCAAAATTTTGTTAATATAGAACAAATTTTAGATATTATAACTGACCCTAAATTTCAGCCTACGTACCGGATCTGCTCCAGACATTTTGAGGACAGTTCCTTTGAGATGAGGGGATCAAAGCGTTTTTTAAAACCGGATGCACTGCCTTCAAAATTCAATTTTGAAGCAGGTCTTCCTTGCATAGCTGAAGAGGTATTCCATAGGCATAAAAAAACCAAAGCAATGGATGTAAACACATCATTGGCCTGTACCTCTGTAAATCAATTTGAGCTTGCCAAGATTATGTGCGATGCTTCAACTTCAACTGAAGATTTAAATTGTACAAGGGAAATATCAATTCAGACGGACTGTATACCAGTGGAAGAGGCAATTGAATTTGCCAAATCCACTAACCATGATGCTCCAATTTTAAAATGTATAAAAATGGAGCATTCATATTGTAAAGACATGCCTATTATCTTAGAGACTGAAGTGTTCAGTCCATCTAAGTTAATAAGTTCAACCCCTATTAAAATTAAAGATAAAGAAATGGAATTCCGAACCATTACAGAGGAATCAAATGAAGATCCAATGGATCTTTTGGATTTTTTTAACCAAGATATTGCAGAACTACACAATGTATCTACAGATATTGACAGTAGTGCTGCAATTACGGAGTTAGACTTAGAGAGTACTTTGAATGTCTCCAAAGAGCAAAAGCGTGATCCAGACTATGTCATGGATAGTTTTTGCACTATGGATACATCCACTGATTTAGATGTGAACACTGAGGAATCAAATATTGAATTTCAGTGTGTAACTGACCGGAAATTTGTAGTATTTGAATCTTGTCTCGATTTGTTATGCTACAAAATCCCATGCCAGAAAAACTTGCACTGTACATCTAAGATTGTTTCTCTTAGAAAGCGTACAGAGGGTTCGCTATTAAAAATCTATGCGAATTGTAAATCTGGACATAAATTTCTGTTGTGGCACAGTCAGCCACTCATTAGCCAAATTGGTGCTGGCAATATATTAATGGCAGCATCAATTCTCTTCAGTGGCTGTAATTTTAAAAAAATCCATGAAATGTTAAACATTTATGGATTACAACATATTTCGGAAAGTGGGTATTACCGTTACCAACGGAAATACCTTTTTCCTGCTTTGTCACATCATTGGCAATTGGAGAAAGACATTTGTAGACCCCTGTGGAATGATCTTCCACTCTGCTTGAGTGGAGATGGTCAATGTGACAGTCCAGGATTTAGTGCTAAATATTGCATTTACACTTTCATGGATGTCTTTAGTAAAAAAATTATTGACTTCGAAATTACACAGGTGTCTCAGACAACGTCATCCGTTGCTATGGAAAAACTAGGTTTTCAGACTTGTTTAGATAGAATGAGATCTGAAAATCTTGATGTCCAAATGATCGCTACTGATCGTCATGTTGGCATCCGTAAATTGATGAGAGAAAAGTATAGTGGCATTACACATCAATTTGATGTATGGCACTATGCTAAAAATCTCAGAAAGAAGCTTGTGGCAATTTCTAAGAAAAAAAATTGTCATGACATTTCTTTTTGGATCAGGCAAATTATAAACCACTTTTGGTGGTGCATTAAGACATGTGAAGGGGACATAGTGCAATTAAAAGAGCGTTGGAATTCACTCTCTTGTCACATTTCCAATTGTCACGAATGGGAAGGTGCAGAGAAGTACCACGCTTGTGCGCACGAACCACTATCACAAGAAGTGATTGACAAAGGTTTATGGTTGAAACCAAAGTCACAAGCATATGAAAACCTAGTTAAATTTATTAATGATGGTCAGCTAGTGAAGGATTTTGACCACTTAGTCCACTTCTGTCACACAGGATGTCTGGAGACATTCCATAGCCTTGTTTTGAAATACAGGCCCAAAAGGATTCATTTTGGACTGGATTCCATGGAGGCTAGAACAATTTTGGCCATTCTTGCTCACAACAGTAATGTTACTCGTGAGCAAGCAATTGTCAAAGTTTCGTTCAAAGGCACTGATCCTGTTGGAACTTTGCGGAATAGATTAGAATTCCCACGTTCCAGAAAAAGATGGGTTGTTCGTACTATGTACGAGCCAATGTCAATCACTCATATAGAACAAATTCTTATGAGTGTATTAAAAATTTGCAGTGAGAGTTTGCATGTGGATTGGACTTCAAAATCCACAACAGTACCCAAAAATATTGCTAAAATTCCAAAGCCGGATAAAAAAAAGGCAGTAGAAGAGCATGTGAGCCGTTTCAAGTAATTAAAGCGGCACTGTCATGCCGAACGTACCCGTCTCCTGTTTAATTTTCTCTTCCTTTCTCAGAATCATTTATTCTTTTATTTTTAATTATTTCTCATGTAGTTTTCTTGACCACATAAAACAAAGAAGGGACTACTTTGTCTTATGTATTTTTCCTATGCTTGACTTTCCTTGATGAAAGGAGAAGATTAACTCCGCTCCAATTCTTGTGTCCAATAAAGTTTTGGCACAATACTCACTCTCCTACTTTACACAGGAAATGGAGCATACTTAAGCTCCTCCATTAGCCATAGAAAGTCAAGCCTTGGGGAAAAAAATAAAGTAGTAGTCATTACTTTGTCTTTGGTGTTAAAGAAATATATCAGGAATAAAAAAAAAAGGATAAATGATTCTGAGAGAGGAGAAGATAAATAAATTGGAGAACGGTATGTTTATGTTCGGCATAACAGTGCCAGTTTAAAGAAACATAATAAGGTCAAAAACACAAAAGTGTTCTTGACTTTAGAATGGTGCAAACACTATTTAGCCTCCCATAGCACACCTCAATATTATAAAAACTCACCTTATTTCTCATGCAGGGACTGACTAGTCACCAGAACAACTACATTATGCAGTAGTTGTTCTTGTGAATATAGTGACCCTTTAAAATGGAACTGTCCTCCCCTTCTCAAAAAAGAAATAAAAAAGATAAATGATTATTTGTGAAAGATTGAAAGAACAACGATGGATACAACGATGACAAGACAACGATGGAGAGGTTTTGGTAAGTTTGCCCGTACTTGGCTATCCTAGGCCAGCCATCGTACAAATTTTGCCAATGTCAATAGTCTTTTAAAAATTTTGAAAGGCATTGACAGTTACTCTTTAAAAAATTAGAGTTTTAAGTTTTATATCTGTTATTTTTATCCGTTCAAGTTAAAGTTTCCAGTAAAAAGTTAAATCAACACAAAGATAAAAGTAGCACTCTGAGGACTTATTAAAACCAATTCTTCTTATATGTTTGAGGACATATAACACTAAGCTCGATATTTTTTGTTAGTATACATCCTATTTTTAAATAACAATTAGATTAAAATAATACTAAAATATTTAATCAGAGTCTTAGAATATTATTAACTAAATTTAGGAAGTATTCTGTATTTACTAAAACACTTAATGCAGCTTTGACTACAAGGTCGCCTAAAAATTTCTAAAATTAATTCATTAAAAAGTAATTGTATTAATGAAAAGTATATTCTAGATTAAGAAATAATTAAATAAATCCTATTAAAACAATTTTATAATAAAATAATTAAAAATTAACTTTATTTTTTTGGTTTAGTTTAATTCAGAAAAAATTTAATTGCATAATTGAGAAAAAAATATGTAGATTTAAAAATAACATTTTATACCAATATTATAGATTACAATTGTAATATTCTAGTTATAATATATTTATTGTAAATTGATAACATTAAAATAATTACATTTAAAAACTATTTAAATTAAACTTATTTAAATATTTAACAGTTTGCATTAATTTAAAAAAGTTATATAAACATTAAAATAGATTTTTAAATTAAAATATATAAAGATTACGTTTTAATGCTATTAATAAAGTTTAAAGTTAGAAATTTAATACATGTTTCCTGTATTAATTTGGTGTTTGCGTATATATTTCTTTATTTATTTTTTTTACAAACAAATATTTACAAGTGAAACAAAAGCACACGATAAAATTTAACAGCAAAGTTTACAGAATGCAATAATTTCACAATTGAAGTGAGCCTCATTCAAAATGTATCAGTTTATAAACAGTGAAACCATTGCATTCTGTAAATGCCACCGTTGAAATTGACAACTAAACAGTCACTGTCAACAACACCTGAAAAAATTGTATTTCATCAAGATGAAATCTTGATGAAATACTAATTTTGACATTTCTCTTTGTATTTCTCCAACGCCTGACTTTCTTACACTCAAGGGTCAGTCCAATGGTCATTCCTAACAGCCGTTACCAGTAATGGCTGCAGTGAATTGGGTGCATATATGGAGAATCCCACAATGTTGTGGGAGCCTACATAGACCTCTATGTTGTACTTTCACACACGGATAAGGAAAGCAAAAAAAAAAAAAACTCACAATACATGGTTGAAAAGAAGAAAACTTTATAATAAACTATTTTACATATAAATTCAGGATGAATTGTACTACAAACATTGTTTCTAAAAAAAATTCAAAAGTCATCAGCCATATCGATGGCATTGTAATCTTGAAGTCTAATGAATCCAACATATGAATTTTCGGGGTCTGGGAAACTATTACGAATTGCATGAACTGCACATGATGGAATGGGCCTCCGATTTTTTCGTCCAAGGTACCCATGAATCCAGGTGGTAAAACCTCGATATGCAGTCTTCCTCATTTGCCTGCATAGAGAAACTTGGGTCAGTTCTTTTTAAATAAACAGGTCTGGCTATGACACATCTGTTATCTTAGCATTTATTTTTTTTAATGTAAGAGAGGGGGGTGAGTTTACTTACCTGAACCTTGTGGTCACTGACATTTTCCTCAGTAGGCTCTTCATCAACTTCTGGCACTTCAGCATTAAAATTCGACTAAAATGCTGTAATAGCGCATTTGCGAGACTACAGCAATTAGGTCTATGAAGCAATGAGGGGCTACTATACACTGTCACAATCACATTTAAAAATAATATTTCATAAAGATAGAATCTTTCTGAAATACTAATTAATAATGTGTTGTAATTTTAATGAATTACCAACCCAGGCAGATATACAGAGAAAAAGTATATCAAAATATGTCTCTGTATCTCTCTTGAGTTAATTAGAATTTTAGTGAAATACAAACACAATCTAAATGATTAAGTCATAAAGAGTACATATATGAAATAATCATTTTTCAAGGGTAAGGATTTCACGATTACCTAGTAGTAAGAAAAGATACCTACCTGTTAAATAACGCTTCAGAAGGCCTCTGGGACTCCACGCCAAGGAAGCAGTAGAGGAAGTGGGCAAAATCCTCCTGGCAGAATTGCTTGAAGACAGTATTATAGATAATACACGGTGCATCTTCAAGCTGGCATACGACATTAGAAATCTCTTGACAACAAATAGACTCCACCACAGTTGGCATCGTAATGCAGTTTCCACAGGTGCACCAATCTGTGTTCCCTATTCTGCCATCTTCATCAGTGCTTGGAGTAACTTCAGGAGCCGACTGTCTCAGAGGTGTCTCTTGGAAGCATGGTTCCTTCGAAGCACTTTCTAAAAGAAGCCGTTGTAATAACTGCTGTTTCTGTAAAATTAAAATACAAATATTACAATAATTATAAAATATAAATGATTATTAATAACTGAAAAACTTGAATTTCTATACTATCTATAACAGTCTATGTCTATTTCATAAAAATTCAATGTTTATGAAATAAACATTTTCGATGGGTGTTTGCCAGTTCAGCTAAACTCAAATGTAATAGAAAATATTTAAATTACCCTTTCAACAGCATTCAAGTCCTGAGAAGTTTCCGGATCCGAAGCAGACTCCAAGTCCATTGTACCTAAAAATGAAAATCAACATTTTTAAAAAGTAGAAAGTATTTCACTTAAATTAAAAACACAGTCAAAAAAATGAATAGACAATGTAGAGACTACTTTGTTTATTACCTACCCACCCGGCCACCATAACAACAGAAGCAATGTCAACGTCAGCGATCTTTGCAAAGTGACAGTGCTGATTTACAAAATGGTGTTATGTAGTACCTGTTTCATCAAGATCAATTTTGGAAGCCATCAAACATGCAATTGAAAGAATACCTAAAAAGAAAAAAATACACAGATTAAACTACATAAATTATGTAGCTCACACATGATGATTACTGACATGCTTGGAGAGATGCACACAGATGACACACAGGAACATTTACATAGACACCTACTTCCGTACATGCAAGAATTCTCACACATACACTGACAGACATGCAGAGATACATACACTGACACACACACACTTGTACACTGGCAGACATGCAGAAATAGAGATACATACACTGACACACACACTTGTACACTGGCAGACATGCAGAAATAGAGATACAACATACACTGACACACACACTTGTACACTGGCAGACATGCAGAAATAGAGATACAACATACACTGACACACACACTTGTACACTGGCAGACATGCAGAAATAGAGATACATACACTGACACACACACTTGTACACTGGCAGACATGCAGAAATAGAGATAGATACACTTCCAAAAAGACACAAGTCATAATAAAAATTAAAAATCACTTACTCTAAGTTGAAGTACAAGATTAGTCTTCAGTTCTTGTCTCCAGTCGAAATCGCCGTTCGCCTCTGTATCTTGATCCGCCGCAAAGTAATCCGCATAGAAGTTGATGTAAAACGGCCATAAAGTACGCTGCAAAAAGTGTTCACTTCGTTCGCAATTCGAATGTAAGAAGAAAATGTATTGCTGTTTCTTCATTCGTTAAAAAAAAAAACAACCGAATGAAGGAAGAGCAATTTAAAACGAACGCGGAACAAATATTGTTCCGCGATCGTTTTATACAAGGAGGATCCCTCCTTGTGATACTCAGCGCAAGCTAAAGCGGAGGGGATTACTAAGCGGAGTCTAAGCGGAGTGCTCCCCTCCGCTTAGTAATCACCCCATGCCCCCAATCTAAATATGAGGGTGGGGGGCCCTCAATACAAATAAGAGGGAAGGGGGGACATAGAGCCCCCCCGCCCCCACCCCTAAGCGGCAGGTGGGGGCCCTTAGCAATAAGAAGGGGGAGACCTATTGCCCCCCTCCCAGGCCCCCACCCCTAAGTGGCAGGTGGGGGCCCTTAACAGTAAGGGGGGGGGGAGACCTATTGCCTCCCCCCTTGGCCCCCACCCCTGAGCGGCAGGTGGGGGCCCTTAACAGTAAAGGGGGGGAGACCTGTTGTGCCCCCCCCCTGGCCCCCAGCCATAAGTGGCAGGTGGGGGCCCTTAACAGTAAGGGGGGGGGGAGACCTATTGCCTCCCCCCTTGGCCCCCACCCCTAAGTGGCAGGTGGGGGCCCTTAACAGTAAAGGGGGGGGGACCTATTGTGTCCCCCCCCACTGGCCCCCACCCCTAAGCGGCAGGTGGGGGCCCTTAACAGTAAGGGGGGGGGAGACCTATTGCCTCCCCCCTTGGCCCCCACCCCTAAGTGGCAGGTGGGGGCCCTTAACAGTAAAGGGGGGGGGACCTATTGTGTCCCCCCCCCACTGGCCCCCACCCCTAAGCGGCAGGTGGGGGCCCTTAGCAATAAGAAGGGGGAGACCTATTGCCTCCCCCCTTGGCCCCCACCGCTGAGCGTCGGGTGGGGGCCGTTAAAAAAAGAAGAGGGGGGACCTATTGTCTCCTTCCCCTGCCCCCACCCCTGAGCGGCGGGTGGGGGCTAAGTATTAATCACCCCCCCTCCCCCCACACCCCCTTCCAGTGACTAGGGGTCCCCGAGCCCCTAGTCACCTTTCTTCCCCAATAAAATGAAGCCCTACCTACCCCCCTCATCCTAATAATAGTGAGGGGGGAGACAATAAAGCTAAAATCCTGTAAATAAAAAAAAATAAACTTACCATTAGATGTCTTCTTTTTTCTAAAATCTTCTTTCTTCAGCCCCCAAAAAGGCCAAATAAAAATCCATCATACCCGTCGCACTAAAAAAAACCAAAAAAAAAAACCGTAGCGCAAAAAAAAATTAATCCTTGTTCGCCCTTCGAGGGCACGCCGCGTACTGAGCTCCGCAGGGCGGGTCAAGGCTTATAAAGCCATGCCCCGCCCTGCAATTAGGCTTAGAACACTCTGATTGGTTGGTTTAAGCCAATCAGAGTGCTCTGTGTCATGCGTGGGAAAATTCCAAAGAACTTTCCCACGCTGTGTAAAATGACACAGAGCACTCTGATTGGGTGGGAAAGCCACCCAATCAGAGTGCACTGTGTCATTTTACACAGCGTGGGAAAGCTCTTTGGAATTTTCCCACGCTGTGTAAAATGACTCATAACACTCTGATTGGTTACTTAATCCACCAATCAGAGTGTTATGAGTCATTTTACACAGCGTGGGAAAATTCCAAAGAACTTTCCCACGCTGTGTAAAATGACACAGTGCACTCTGATTGGGTGGCTTTCCCACCCAATCAGAGTGCTCTGTGTCATTTTACACAGCGTGGGAAAGTTCTTTGGAATTTTCCCACGCATGACACAGAGCACTCTGATTGGCTTAAACCAACCAATCAGAGTGTTCTAAGCCTAATTGCAGGGCGGGGCATGGCTTTATAAGCCTTGACCCGCCCTGCGGAGCTCAGTACGCGGCGTGCCCTCGAAGGGCGAACAAGGATTAATTTTTTTTTGCGGTCGTTTTTTTTTTTTTTTTTTTTAGTGCGACGGGTATGATGGATTTTTATTTGGCCTTTTTGTGGGGCTGAAGAAAGAAGATTTTAGAAAAAAGAAGACATCTAATGGTAAGTTTAATTTTTTTTTGTACAGGTTAGTGATTTTATTTCCCCCCTCACTATTTTTAGGGTGAGGGGGGTAGGTAGGGGATAGGTTTTTTTGGGTGGGGGGGGGGGTGACTAGGGGCTTGGGACCCCTAGTCACCTTGATTGGGGGGGTTCATTCAGGGCCCCCACCCACCGCCCAGGGGTGGGGGCCGGGGGGGAGGACACTAGGTCCCCCCCCCTTATTGTTTTATTTAGGGCCCCCACCCACCGCGCAGGGGTGGGGGCCGGGGGGAGGACACTAGGTCTCCCCCCTTATTGTTTTATTTAGGGCCCCCACCCACCGCGCAGGGGTGGGGGCCGGGGGGGAGGACACTAGGTCCCCCCCCCTTATTGTTTTATTTAGGGCCCCCACCCACCGCGCAGGGGTGGGGGCCGGGGGGAGGACACTAGGTCCCCCCCCTTATTGTTTCATTCAGGGCCCCCACCCACCGCCCAGGGGTGGGGGCTGGGGGGGAGGACACTAGGTCCCCCCCCCTTATTGTTTTATTTAGGGCCCCCACCCACCGCGCAGGGGTGGGGGCCGGGGGGGAGGACACTAGGTCCCCCCCCCTTATTGTTTTATTTAGGGCCCCCACCCACCGCGCAGGGGTGGGGGCCGGGGGGAGGACACTAGGTCCCCCCCCTTATTGTTTCATTTAGGGCCCCCACCCACCGCGCAGGGGTGGGGGCCGGGGGGAGGACACTAGGTCCCCCCCCTTATTGTTTTATTTAGGGCCCCCACCCACCGCGCAGGGGTGGGGGCCGGGGGGGAGGACACTAGGTCCCCCCCCTTATTGTTTCATTTAGGGCCCCCACCCACCGCGCAGGGGTGGGGGCCGGGGGGAGGACAGTAGGTCCCCCCCCTTATTGTTTCATTTAGGGCCCCCACCCACCGCGCAGGGGTGGGGGCCGGGGGGGAGGACACTAGGTCCCCCCCCCCCCCTTATTGTTTCATTTAGGGCCCCCACCCACCGCACAGGGGTGGGGGCCGGGGGGGAGGACACTAGGTCCCCCCCCTTATTGTTTCATTTAGGGCCCCCACCCACCGTACAGGGGTGGGGGCCGGGGGGAGGACAGTAGGTCCCCCCCCCTTATTTTCATTTAGGGCCGGGGGGGAGGACAGTAGGTTCCCCCCCTCCCCCATCTTTATTTAGGGCCCCCACGGGCAGGACACCAGCCGCGCAGGGTGGGGTTATTGTTTTTTTTTTTTTTTTTATAGTGAGCAGCCACAGGCTGCTCACTGCTTACTAGACATGCCCCTACTCGCGGTATAGCGAGTAGGGGCATATAATTTACTAATACTAAGTAATCTTTACTTAGTATTAGTAAATTTGGCTGAAAGACCAATTCAGGTCTTTCAGCCTTTTAGTAGATAGCTCCCTGATACCGTGGGAATTAGGGAGTTATCTACTAAGCGGCTGCAAGATGCAGCCGCGGCAATGAATAGGATCGGAGTTTCATTCATTAGAATGAAATTCCGATACGAACAAAGTGCCGAATTGCGTTCTAAAAGAAACGAACATACTGTTCTCATTCAGTTAGAACGCAATTCGGCAGTTTCGTCAAAAATGACAGGAAGCTTCGCGAGATCACAGAGGGAAGCTAGGGATCATGGGAAAATTTCTCTGACCAGCGGAAATGAAGCACACTTTGCTCCTCCGCTGGTCAGAGCTGGTCAAGCGGAGGAATCCCCCATAAGACAGAGTCCCTACTTTGTCTTATGATTTAAAAGAAAACTAAAGAAGATAGGAAGAAAAGAAGAACAGATCCCGAGAGAGGGGGAGAAGAGGAAGAGATTGAGGAAAGGTAAGTTCGGCATGACAGTGCCGCTTTAAAATGAAAGGGACTTGGCACTCAGACCATTTCATTGAGACAAACTTGTCTGGGTGGCTATGTGTCCAATTAACGTGCAGTTCATGTGAATGTTACTTTGCTTTTATGTAGTTGTAAGTAGTGGGTTTATTATTCTAGTTAGTGTGCCATTTGTTTGTGTGCAATTTATTTTGTCTCTGAATAAATACTTATTAAAAGCAGACGGACAGAGATGGAGTGTTTGCACTATATTATTAATGATGTTTTAATACCATGAGTCTGGAGCCTCCCGCGTTAGAAAGAAAATGTTAAGGACACAGTTAATATTAGAAACCACATTCTGAAACACTTCTGATTATTATCTGACAGCTTGGATTAAACAAAATGGATCATATACAGGTCATTGCAGTTTTATCAAAGCTAATATTTTAAAGTGTTTTATCAGCTTTCATCTACTTGATGCTTGACTTGAAAAATACTTATTACTCTTCTTCAATCTTGACACATCCAATTAGGGCAAGCATACACACCAGACAAGTTAAAAATGCACTATGACACTTGATCGCATTAGCAATTATCAGTGAAATATATATGTATGCAGCGATTTGACACAGTTGTTTCTATAGCAACAATCAGCATTAGAAACATAAGACTTTATTGACACGACAGTTTGACAACTTGAAACATTTATAATTTAACATCTTTTTTTTTCCTCTTGATAACATGGATTTTTAGATGTTTCACATTCAATGACATTGTAAAGCAAAACATTATTCGATGACAATGTAAAGCAAAATGTTATTTTAAAAACAAATCATTAAAGTGGCTCTTTCACATTCTGGGGTCTTTGCATATTTTGAGAAGATTCTTGATGGTGACATCACCCAGTGGCAGAACAACAGGGGTTGTTGAGGTGGCAGGTGCGACCAGACCCTCTGTGTTCTGCCTATTCCAGTTGCCATTTTAGTGCACCTCACAAAGTGGACAGTTATGCGTGAAGGCATGGTAGACACCTGCTTACCAAGACAGCAGGTTCCTACACTGCCCAAATGTACTGTGCCCAGAGGGGTAATTGAGACTGATGATGAAGAAGCTCTGATCTTCATGCTCTTCCAACACTACTCCCTCACATGACTGCGGTGATGCCGGGAGCCGGTACATGCCATCACTCTGGCCCGGCATTACTTAAGGGCATGAAAGGTACAGTGTTGGAAGAGGACGAAGATCACTGTTATTTATTGTATTTTTTTACTGTGACAGATATGTGACTATATTATAACCTGGGATATGTGTTCCTTTGTTTCAGACTAGTTTTATTTTGATATATTAATTAATTAAGTCAACAGCTCTGGTGATATTAAAAGGCAGAGGTTAAATATAACAGCACACTATATTTTTCTCACTTTCAGACATGGTCAGAAAAATATATGGATGATTAACAGAATCTTACTTTGGGTGAAATCTAGTGGAGGTGTGGTCCTACGGTAGATAGAAGCAACGGGTTTGTTACTGTAGTTAATTGTGCCTACTGTTTATATGTGGCTGCATGTTTTGTCCCTGAATAAATATTAGTTAAAGTAGACAGAGCAACTATTTCTTATATATATCATATTTTTATATATGTGTAGTGTGTACTCAACTCCCTCGAGCCACGCAGCCCTCCTCCTGGGCTCGAGGGAGGTTAGTAAATGCTATCTCATGCAACACGGCCACATGGAGCAGTCGGTCCACACGGCATAAAATAGCAAATACTCTCCTCCCTCGAGCCGTGCAGCCCTCCTCCTCGGCAGGACCGTGCGGCATGACATCCATATATAGAGTGTAGATGTGACCTCAAAGTGACCACGTCATCATTGCGATCCTAATCTATTTTGAGTCGCAATGATGACGTAGATAATCAGTGCACAGGTAAGCTTATTTAAGGCTTGTTTTGCCCCTATTCTTTGCCTTATTGTGGTGTCTTGTTAAATCCTCATTTAGTGCTCCTAAATATTCCCTTGTGATTTCCTGCGTTTGACCTCGGCTTCATATTTGACCTGTGATTTCTGGTATCCTGACTTCGGCTTCGTATTTGACTTATGATTTCTGGTATCCTGACCTCAGTTTCATATTTCCTTAAACTAAACTTGACCAACAGTGAAATTCTGGTCTTTCCTCCCTCAAGTGTTGTTACTCCTGTGTCTGTCTCCCTCCAAGTCAATGGTGCTACCATCAGCTCCACCACGCAGGCTCGCTGCCTAGGTGTTCTCTTTGACTCCGACCTCTCCTTCAAGCCTCATGTTCACTCTATTGCCAAATCCTTTCAAAGTCATTTCCATCTCAAAAACAGTGCGCGCATCCGCCCCTACTTAACGCCAGATGCGACTAAAGTATTGGTCCATTACACTGTACTTTCTCGCCTTGACTTCTCAGTGGTCTTACGTGCTCCCAACTTGCGTCGTTACAGTCCATAATGAATGCGGCGGCGAGGCTCATCTTCCTGTCCGCCCGCACCTCCCATGCCTCACCCTTCTGTCAGTCCCTACATTGGCTTTCTATAAAATATAGAGCTCAATTTAAAATTCTGGTTCTTGCTTTCAAATGTCTACATAATGCTGCTCCCACCTATCTATCCTCCCATATACACAAGTATGTCCCGTCTAGGCCCTTACGATCTGCTGAAGACTTACGTCTATCTTCTGTCCGTACTCCCACCTCTGATGCTCGCCTTCAAGACTTCTCGAGGGCTGCACCGTTCCTGTGGAACTCGCTTCCCTCCTCCGTTAGATGCTCACCCATTCTCCACTCCTTCAAAAAATCATTAAAAACCCACTTCTTCATAAAAGCGTATCAATTAAACTCTTAATAGCTCCCAACTGATTCCTCTTCTGCAACTGTCACTAGTCTAATACTATCCTTACCTTTGGTGTCATTTTATCCCACTCCCCCTAGCATGTAAGCTCATTGAGCAGGGCCCTCAACCCCTCTGTTCCTGTGTGCCCAACTTGTCTGGTTACAATTACATGTCTGTTCGTCCACCCATTGTAAAGCGCTGCGGAATTTGACGACGCTCTATAAATAATATGATAATAATATAATAATAATATTTGACTTGGGATTTCTGGTATCCTGACCTTGGGTTCGTATTTTACTTGTGATTTTCTGGTTTCCTGAGCCGGCTATGTTATAATCTGTGTTTTTCTGTATTACTTATCTTGATTATAGTGGAATGGACATCTGAAAGCTACTTTTTATCACATATATTTGCTGTCTGTATCTTCCCCCTGTAATTTTGTGTGTTTTGCCCCAGTTATGTTGTGTGGTTCTTCCTTGGCCGTTCGGGAGACTTCATACGAATGGAATCCATTCTTCTCTCGAACAAGGACCACTCCTGTACCCCATTAGAATGTTAACACCAGCCACTTAAGTGGGAAACCGCAAGGAAAACAATTAATGAGTGCTTTTTCATTTCATACAACCGAACACGTGGCTGGGAGAAGGGCAGCCATCTTGTCTCCTGAATGAGGGCAGCAATACATGGTCGTCGAATGCCTGGTCCTATTTTCGGCTTGGCACTTGCATGAACACTAGTAAACTGTCAACCGCTGCCCGATCAACTACAGGAACGGTGTTCAGAAGATATAAAGTACCAAACAGGGGGAGCATTGTTATCGTGAACGCAAGAGATTCCCTTGTATGGTTTTTGCATAGGAACCACGCGAACAGAGACCAGCCAGGGCACCTATTCTCCTGGAAATATTTTTGGCTACCACCTCGTATCTGGCCGATCAAATCTTCCACACAATGCGGATCCCGTTCCACCAAACTGATCTGTGTGATTCCTGGATATGTTGGTCACTTAGATTGATGCTATGTATCATGGAATTTTTGTGGGGTTCCTATGTATGGTTGGGGGACTTTTTAGGTACGGGATATTTTGGGGATTTTTTTGTGCTTGAGAGATAATTAAATTGGAGGAGTTTACTCAGGCGCATATCTTTCAGGCACAAGGGATCCTGGGATTGAAACTCTTGCATTTTCTGCCTGTGTGTCAGGGTACCTGTGGTCTCTACCTCCGAAAGAGGTAGAGACTTAGCTGTTCCTCCATCCAGACGGTCTGATGGCTCCCTTCCCTGCGGTCTATCCGGTCATGCTAGGCCGGCCGCGAGGGAGTGACTGCCTTTTACAGCATCTAGGCAGGAAGTAGTCATCAGGACACTCCCCCGGAACGACCTGTCAGTCAATTGCTGCAGGACCAATCAGGACGCCTCGGAGGCGTGGTTACTGCTCTGAACAGGGTATTTAACAGAGCTTCTTTCATTAGCTCATTGCCCTGTCGTGGTTCTAGCTTGTTCTAGTCACTCAGTGCTTGTGTATTCTATTATCCCTTTTGGTTTTGACCCGGCTTGTTTACCTTACTCTGCTTATCTCTGTTACCCTTGATTCGGCTTGTCTCTCGCTTACCTGTCTTCTGTTATCCTCGACCTCGGCTTGTCTTTGACCATTCTATACTGTACTACTTACGTTAGTCCGGCCATTCTAAGGTCCGGTATACGTATCTGGCTACTGTTTGTACTCTGCGTGTTGGATCCCTGTCCCGATCCTGAAATTACGACAGGGCCAATGGATCCTGCAAGTACAAACAGTAAGCTGGCTGCTCCTGATCCTAGGTTTGAAGCCATGGATCACAGAATGGATCAGATGGCGCTTGCGCTACAGGCTCTATTAGCTTGTGCCAATAACCCACCAGAGGAGATACGTAATATCCCTGTTTCTCCTGTCGGTTCAGGTCTAGAGGTAGCCACAGTGGGTGCTTCTTCTCACATTACCCCCCCGGTACGCTATGGTGGGGCTCCTGAGAAGTGTCGTGGTTTTTTAAACCAAATTAGTATCCACTTTGAATTGCAACCTCGCTCTTATCCTACAGATAGGGCAAAAGTAGGATTTATTATCACCCTACTCATTGAGAAAGCTCTGAGATGGGCCAACCCACTATGGGAGAACGATAACCCATTAGTTTATAACTATAACGCATTTGTAGCTGCTTTTAGAAGAACATTTGACCCTCCAGGTAGAAAGGTTAATGCAGCCAGATTACTGTTGCGCCTGAGACAGGAGAACCGAACACTGGTGGATTATGCACTAGAGTTCAGGTCTCTGGCGGCAGAAATCAAGTGGAATGAGCAGGCGTATATGGATGTATTTTTGAATGGCCTATCTGATGTAATCCTTGATGAGGTTGCTACCAGAGAACTCCCTGAGAATTTAGAGGATTTAATTTCGTTCATCTCTCATATAGATGAACGTCTAAGAGAGAGACAGAACACTCGAGAGAGGAACCAGAGACCTTCTTTTAGGTTAGCTCCCGCTTTTCCAAGTCCTGACTCCACGATATCTTTGCTTACTGAACCTATTCAGATAGGGTATACCCGCCTCTCTGAGGAGGAAAGACAGCACAGGAGAAGAGAGGGTTTGTGTATGTATTGTGGAGCCAAGGGTCATTTACTCTCGAACTGTTCTAACCGCCCGGGAAACGCTCGCACCTAAGTCTCTCTAGAGGACAGGCCTTGGGTGTTTCTATTTTGTCCTCTACTCCTAATTATAAAGATCACAGGCTTCTGCTACCAGTTTCCTTAACTTGGGGGAAGGAAGTAGTAAGGGCTATGGCATTGATAGATTCCGGTGCTGCTGAGAATTTTATCGACCAAGCCTTTGCTAGTAAGAACAATTTCCCATCCCAGCTAACGGAGACACCTTTGGCCGTTGAGGCCATAGATGGTAGACCACTACTAGACCCTGTTATCTTTCGTGAGACCATACCCATTGATTTAAATGTTGGTATCCTACACGTGGAGAAATTATCTCTTATGCTCATTTCGTCTCCTTCCGTTCCCATAGTTCTGGGGTACCCATGGTTGAAAAAACATAACCCTATTATCGATTGGGAGTTAGGAGAGATACTCTCATGGGGCCAGGGCTGCCAGGATCGGTGTTTGTGCAAGGTTTCTCCATTAGCTAATATTAACATACCGGAGAATCCTACTCAGTCCACAGAAAGACAAATACCAGACCTTTACCTAGACTTAAGGGCAGTGTTTGACAAGAAGAATGCCGATTCTTTGCCTCCACACAGGTCATTTTACTGTAAGATTAAGCTTCTACCCGGCACTATGCCTCCGAGGGGCCATGTATATCCTTTGTCTGTTCAGGAAAACTCGGTTCTAGAGGAGTATATTCGGGAGAATTTAGAAAAGGGATTCATCAGGAGGTCTTCTTCTCCGGCCGGGGCTGGGTTCTTTTTCATTAAGAAGAAGGATGGCACGCTGAGACCTTGTATCGATTACCGAGGCTTGAATAAAATAACTGTCAGAAATGCCTATCCTATCCCACTAATTACCGAGTTATTTGATCGTCTTAAGGGCTCCAAAATCTTCACCAAGTTAGATCTCAGAGGGGCTTACAATTTGGTGAGAATCCAGCAAGGTCACGAGTGGATGACGGCATTCAATACCCGGTATGGCCATTACGAATACACTGTGATGCCATTTGGACTATGCAATGCTCCTGCAGTATTTCAAGATTTGATTAATGAGGTTACTTAGGGAGTTTCAGCATGATTGTGTTATTGTTTACCTGGACGACATACTAATACACTCTAAGGAGATTGAGACTCACCATAGACAGGTCAGAAAGGTATTACACAAGCTGCTGCAACATGGTCTATATTGCAAAGTGGAGAAGTGCAGTTTTGATCAGTCTCAGGTAGACTTTCTTGGATACGTGATTTCTGGGGAAGGTTTTAAAATGGATCCTGTAAAACTCCAATCTATTTTAGACTGGCCCTTGCCCAAAGGACTCAAGGCTATCCAAAGGTTTATTGGTTTTTCCAACTACTATAGGCGCTTCATTAAAGGATACTCCTCTATCATTGTGCCTATTACCAATATGACCAAACAAGGGGCTGATACTAAGTTCTGGTCTAAGGAAGCTCTTGGTGCTTTCAAGACTCTCAAGGAACTTTTTGCCTCGGCTCCCATTCTAGTCCATCCTGATACGACCCTGCCTTTCTTGCTTGAGGTCGATGCCTCTGAGACAGCAGTTGGGGCTGTTCTGTCTCAAAGGTTAGGGGTGGATAAACCGTTACACCCTTGTGGTTTCTCTTCTAAGAAATTTTCTGGGCCTGAGAGCAGATATGACATCGGGGAAAGGGAACTGTTAGCAGTCATTAAAGCCTTAAAGGAGTGGAGACATTTGTTGGAGGGGACCCTACACCCTATTTCGATTTTGACGGACCACAAAAACTTGTCCTATATTGGGGAGGCTAAGCGCTTATCCTCTAGACAAGCTCGTTGGTCCTTATTCCTGACTCACTTCAATTATGTACTGACTTACAGACCTGGTTCTAAAAACTCTAAAGCCGATGCATTATCTCGCCAATATGAACCTTCTACTGTACCTGAACCAGTTCTTTCTTCTATAGTTCCGAAATGCAATATCATTGCTAATACGAATCTCAGGATTCATTCTCCATTACTGGCCGAGATCATTAAGTTGCAACATCTAGCACCTAAACAGACTCCTGCGGGCCGTCATTTCGTTCCTCCTGCTCTTCAACTGGAACTTTTACAGTGTTTACATAATAGCAAGATGGCGGGACATCCTGGTATTCGCAAAACTTACGCGTTGATCTCTAAGGACTTCTGGTGGCCTGCTTTACGGAGGGATATTGAGGAGTTCATCGCTGCATGTGAAGTTTGTACTAAAACCAAACAACCCCATACGCTTCCATGTGGATTCCTGCACCCCTTGGAGGTTCCAGAAAAACCATGGTCCTGTTTGGCCATGGACTTTATTGTCGATCTACCTATCTCTAAAAGACAGACTGTTATCCTCACCGTGGTTGACAGGTTTACTAAGATGGCACACTTCATTCCCCTGCCTAAACTCCCGTCTTCTCCCGAATTGGCAGAGATATTCGCTAAGGAGATTTTTCGCCTACATGGGATACCCTCTCAAATTGTATCGGACAGAGGCTCCCAATTTGTTTCCTGCTTTTGGAGGTCCTTCTGCTCTCAACTTGGTATTAAATTAAACTTTTCTTCTGCCTATCATCCTCAGTCTAACGGAGCTGCTGAACGTACCAACCAGAAAATTGAACAATATTTACGATGCTTTGTTTCTGAACACCAGGATGATTGGGTCGGTTTGATTCCTTGGGCGGAGTTTGCACACAACAATCTCGTTTGCGATTCTACTCATTCAAGCCCCTTCTTCATGAATTATGGCTTTCATCCGTCTATTCTTCCTTCGGATTCTCCTTCCCAGGGGGTGCCGTCGGTTGATGTTCATGTTGCCAATTTGAGGAAGTTGTGGGATCAAACTCGACAAATCCTTGTGCACAACTCTATGTTGGTCAAGAAACACGCTGATAAACGTAGAAGGGCGGCTCCGGTCTTTGTTCCAGGTGATAGGGTATGGCTGAGCACGAGGAACATCCGTTTAAAAGTGCCCTCCATGAAGTTCGCTCCTCGTTATATTGGACCCTACAGGGTGCTGACCCGTATCAATCCAGTTGCGTATCGTTTAGCCCTTCCTAATACCTTACGCATCCCGAACTCGTTTCACGTTTCATTGCTGAAACCACTCATATGTAACAGATTTTCCTCCACAATAGCCCCTCCTCGCTCCGTTCAGGTGGAGGGTCAGGAGGAGTATGAGGTTAACTCTATTATTGATTCTCGAATCTCCCGGGGGAGAGTACAATATCTGGTTGATTGGAAGGGATATGGTCCTGAGGAGAGGAGTTGGGTACCTCAGGAGGATGTTCATGCTCCCCGTCTCCGCAGGGCGTATCACTCTCGCTTCCCATCTCGTCCCGGTTCATTCCGCCCGGTGGGCGTATCTGAGAGGGAGGGTACTGTCAGGGTACCTGTGGTCTCTACCTCCGAAAGAGGTAGAGACTTAGCTGTTCCTCCATCCAGACGGTCTGATGGCTCCCTTCCCTGCGGTCTATCCGGTCATGCTAGGCCGGCCGCGAGGGAGAAACATAGAAACATAGAAACATAGAATGTGACGGCAGATAAGAACCATTCGGCCCATCTAGTCTGCCCAGTTTTCTAAATACTTTCATTAGTCCCTGGCCTTATCTTATAGTTAGGATAGCCTTATGCCTATCCCATGCATGCTTAAACTCCTTTACTGTGTTAACCTCTACCACTTCAGCTGGAAGGCTATTCCATGCATCCACTACCCTCTCAGTAAAGTAATACTTCCTGATATTATTTTTAAACCTTTGTCCCTCTAATTTAAGACTATGTCCTCTTGTTGTGGTAGTTTTTCTTCTTTTAAATATAGTCTCCTCCTTTACTGTGTTGATGCCCTTTATGTATTTAAATGTTTCTATCATATCCCCCCTGTCTCGTCTTTCCTCCATGCTATACATGTTAAGATCCTTTAACCTTTCCTGGTAAGTTTTATCCTGCAATCCATGAACCAGTTTAGTAGCCCTTCTTTGAACTCTCTCTAAGGTATCAATATCCTTCTGAAGATAGGGTCTCCAGTACTGTGTACAGTACTCCAAGTGAGGTCTCACCAGTGTTCTGTACAATGGCATGAGCACTTCCCTCTTTCTACTGCTAATACCTCTCCCTATACAACCAAGCATTTTGCTAGCATTTCCTGCTGCTCTATTACATTGTCTGCCTACCTTTAAGTCATCAGAAATAATCACCCCTAAATCCCTTTCCTCAGATGTTGAGGTTAGGACTCTATCAAATATTCTGTACTCTGCCCTTGGGTTTTTACGTCCAAGATGCATTATCTTGCACTTATCCACATTAAATGTCAGTTGCCACAACTCTGACCATTTTTCTAGTCTACCTAAGCCTTTTACAGCATCTAGGCAGGAAGTAGTCATCAGGACACTCCCCCGGAACGACCTGTCAGTCAATTGCTGCAGGACCAATCAGGACGCCTCGGAGGCGTGGTTACTGCTCTGAAAAGGGTATTTAACAGAGCTTCTTTCATTAGCTCATTGCCCTGTCGTGGTTCTAGCTTGTTCTAGTCACTCAGTGCTTGTGTATTCTATTATCCCTTTTGGTTTTGACCCGGCTTGTTTACCTTACTCTGCTTATCTCTGTTACCCTTGATTCGGCTTGTCTCTCGCTTACCTGTCTTCTGTTACCCTCGACCTCGGCTTGTCTTTGACCATTCTATACTGTACTACTTACGTTAGTCCGGCCATTCTAAGGTCCGGTATACGTATCTGGCTACTGTTTGTACTCTGCGTGTTGGATCCCTGTCCCGATCCTGACACTGTGAGACCCCTTGCATGGGAAATGGCATAAAAGGTGTGTAGGTGTGACTAAAATTCAGTTATACCCCCATAGCTCAGTGTCATCCAGTTGCTGGGGATGAGGTGGGAGATCCTTGGTTATTTTGCTGTGTCTGACCATTCAAATGGATTGTTTTATTTGTTCCTGAGTGTATTTTGGAGTTACCAGTGGAGGAGAGTCCCTGCTAGGACTAGGGCTCCGCTACATTGTTGGTGGTAGAAGTGGGATTGCTTCTTAGCTGTGGGAAAGACAGCACTTTTTCAGAAGTATGGAAGGCAAGTACTGCTGGACAGTATCTGGTTTCAACACCAGGCTCCAGCAGCAACTAGAGGATGTGCTGGGCAGTATGGGTTAAAGGGAGAAGGGACAACCGGTCTATCCTCAGCAACAACTTGAATCAAACTGGGAGAAGTGCAGCCAGGTCATTTCCCCACAGTACCCTGGGTGTATAAATAGGCACTTGTGGCAGGAGGCCTTCGGGACAACTACGCCTTTTGGGAAACGTCACCATACTATCACAGACCCATACCGATTGGAGGTCTGGGGTCTAGATAGTCTCCCCAGGAGGGGGAAGATATGTGACAAACTCCTCCTTTCAAGTGAGTTTGCCATGAGCTCCTGGAGGAGCCTGCTTGTTAGCCTCCTGCCCACTGACAATGGACCATATAATATGCCCTGTAAATTTCTCCGTTCATATATTTGGACTATATGATTCGGGAATCGAAATCTGCATGAACCAGAGATCACTCGGGAGCTTATTACACCTAATTTTGTACCTTTGTAGCAATTTTGTACCTTTGTAGCAATTTCCACCGCAGTGTTCTAAGTGTTCGTCTGGGTGGCAGCATGTCCTATGGACGATCATGAGGTGGCGGCCATCTTGTTTGCATGAACACAGGCAGCTGTGTTTGGTCCGCGACTTCATGGAACTGTTTTCGGGCACTGAGACTCCTGAACACAGCTGGACTTCCGTGATTGCCTGTATTCAGTTTTATAACACTTAGTACTGTTTGGTGGAAACGTTCCCATGTACAAGGGGAACAAGCTCCAGGGTAAGAATATTGACTATATTCGGCAGTTTGTTCAGTTTTAAACTACTGAACTAGATAGACCGCAAGCCATGTTTTTATGGAACTGTTTTGGGCAGGAGCTTCATGTGCGGTTGGTCAAATTAAGACTTCCAGGAAATTTCCGAACCCCTGAACCAATCTGGGTGAAGCTCCAGGAAGCTCCATAACATTGATTTATTCTTGACCTTGTTTCTCGCTATATAAATACATTAAGTCTGGCCATTCTAAGGCTTTAAATGCAAGCTATTGTGACACCAGATATGAGTGGTGGCACTGGGCAAGTGGGCACAGTATACACTGTGAGCCTGACACACACGCTGGCAGGCAGGCAACTGCAATTAGGTTACACAGAAAAAAAAGCAAAGCATGGCAGGATATTGAGTCTAAGCTGGACAGACTCTTTAATCAATTTTGGAAGCAAATAACAAGCAGGAAGCCCCAACAAGCTCCACCACAGCCCCAACAAGCTCCACCACAGCTAAGCGAAGCAGTCCCCATTAAAATCCACCAACGCAAAAGGCGTCAAAGACGGGACCGGAGGCACAAACAGAAATGCAGAGCCTGCCCCACGTCAAGCACTCGCCTCCATCTTAAGCCATTACAATCCCGCACCGGACGTGAAGCACCACCGGGACAGATCCGACCACCCGACAAAGCAAGCTTCCACCACCTCAAGCCGCGAACCCGGCACTCAGCCAGGGACTTGCCTTTGTTGTTCCAGGTATCAGGGACTCCCAGGGTCTGCACCTGGCGCCCAGAAGGGATCGGATGAGCAAAAGCAGTAAACAGCAGCCTGCCAAGCATGTCCCACTATAGCCGATCCTCCACACATGAACTGCTCTTGATCACATGAACTGCTCTCTGCACATTAACTAATCGTAAAGTAGCAAGCGTTTAAACATGTCATTATTTCACCTCCTAAAGAGTTTATTGTCATAGTTCCTTACATGCCTTTACCTTAACCGTTCATGTATTATGTTATTCACTAGTCTCATCTCATGGGGTGACTCACACTTGATTTATAACTAGTGGTGGAGCTGCTGATATAAATACACAGTTGATAACATGCAAGCTACACCCTAAACATGACAGCCATCTTTCACAACAATGTACTGCTATATACTCATACCCTCAGTGCAACTAGCCATGATATACGCACGTTCAGCCTAGCATGCTCAGATATAACACACTTCTGTCTAAAAAAAAAAAAAAAAAATGCAGCTTCCGAATGAATCTAAAATGGATGCTGTCCAGGAGGCGGGAGGGTCTGGGAGGGAGGGTCTGCTGCTGATTGGCTGGAATGTGTCTGCTGACTGTGAGGTACAGGGTCAAAGGTTACTCAATGATGACGAATAGGGGGCGGACCGAACATCGCATATGTTCACCATCCGTGGCTAAAAGCTATGTTCGCCAGGAACTATTCGCCAGCGAACTATTCGGGACATCTCTACTGACTACAGCTCCGGCTGAGAACTGGAAGTGGAAGTGGAGGTAAGTGGTGTTATTGCAGGGATATGTTTAATTTTACTTTGTATTTAATGTGCAAATAAGCCAAAACTCTCTAAACACAGTCTTGGAAGTGAAAGGGTATTTGTCTTTTATGTTATATCATTTGAGCTTGTTTCTATATAATAATTCTGATATATATAAGTAAAGAAGCTTAGTTTTTAATATTAGTTTTTAGGACTCAGGTGCTAACTCAATGATATTTTCAAAATGAATACTATAGAAAATCCTTTTCTTAAACCACTGGGATTATAAAGGTGGAAGTACAAGTCACAAAATATTAAAAACATATACCTTAAAGAATTTTCTATTAGGTTACTGGATTCATTTAAACTCAGGATTTATTGCAGAATTAGCCATTGTTTTTAAGTTGTAAAGGCTATTGGCTAAAAATAATACATTCTGTCTTTAATGCCGATCATCTAAAAACAATTTTCAATCCAAATCCTTCTTAGATAATACAATTTGTCTAGGGATTTTAGATCATTAATTTTCATGTTAATACATTTGTTTGCAATGTTCTTTCTGGCAGCTGAATTAAAATATAAAACTATTTTCAGAAATGTAATCATATTACTAGAGAACAAATTAGCCCAAAATATACCAAGCCAAGTTGGCATACGTGGCATGTGGGCACACATCACTAATTCCTAGAATTAGTTCAGGTCATTTCAGATGAAAAGATAGGCAGGTTAGACATCATATGTTTCCATTTTTCTGTATACAAGCTAGCATTCCAAAGCATAGATTAGTTTTGTAAAATTACATAGAACACTGGCTCATGAAAAGCAGGTTTCAAAATAGACTGAAGGTCAAGATACTGAAATTTCTATAAACAGAAGTCCCCCTGGACTGAACAAATACAGTAATGTGCTATAGTGTGAATCAGTGTTGACTGTATAGATGGCTTGTAAATGGATGGTTAGATTGAATAAAAGAGAGTACTGAGTTCATAGCTAAAATTATACGTCGGGAGAAATGCAATCAGATACAGAATTATGCTTTCATTACTTAGTCAAACAAATTGCAAATGTACTTCCACAAGTATGTTAGAAAATTACTGAAAAGGCTTTCAAATGTTAGATTACCTGTTACAGACCCCAAAATAAAATGTTCAAAGAAACAAAACTAGAACTGTTTTTGATAAAGAAACTGAATTATGAAAGCTCAATTTTTTACATAGTAAACAAAAAAATTGTGTAATAATACCACCCTGTCGCAATATATTGTTTTTTTATTACAGCCACTGGTAGTCAAAACTAAATCAAGGACACAATGAACCCTCTACCGATATTTGAAGGGTTTGAATGGTGTGGGGACTACACACTGGTCATGTGTGATGTGTGTAGTCTCTACTCCATTACACCAGAAAGGGTGTGAAGCTGTAAAGTTTTTTTATGAATAATTCATTGGATTTTAGAGAAGAACAGGTCAAATTTATTATAGATGTGATTTCCCTTATTTTACAGAATAAAGTTTTCTGGTTTGAAGGAGATTTTTATTTACAGAAGTGAGGCACGGCCATGGGAACCAAGTTCACACCCAGTTACATAAATCTATTCATGGCGTACTGGGAAGAGTTGTTTGTTTACAGTGGACATGATTAAGTTGTGAACTTGGTCCTCTACAGGAGGCATATAGATGATATACTCTTTGAATGGAAAGGCAGCCGTGTCTCACTTGATTCATTTATAACTTTTTTCAAAAAATTCTAATTCCTGGGGCATTAAATTAACAACTGACATTAGCACCCAGGATGTGCATTTTTTTTAGATCTTAGAATTGTTATAGAATCTGGCTTAAATTAGTATTAAAGTATTAAAACAAGCGCTTTTTTCAAGAAGGTAGAAATTAACATTAACATAAATAAAAAAAAAGGTTGCCCTTTTTCACCTTGGCTAACTAATATCCCTAAGGGCCAATTTACAAGAATTTAGAGAAATTGTAAGGATGAAGACACATTTTTTGAAATCAAGAGAAGAACTATTATGATATAAAGAAAACTATAACCCTTCAAGTAATGAACAAATTTGTTTTATTTCAGATTTTAATACACAAAGTCATGATCTTAAACAAAATGTCAATAAGCATTGGCACATTCGTAAACAAAATAAAGAATTGAAAGATTTTATTGGAAATAAGCCTAAAATAGTTTATAGAGGAGCAAAGAATTTGAAACAGATGTTAACAAAGAGCTGTATTAAAGAAGAAAGTCTGGGCGATAGAGATCAAATGGGTAAAGATCTTAAAGGTTTTTATAGCTGTGGCCAGTGTAAAGCTTGTCAAGTAACAAAAGCCAGCACTAAAAAAATAGAGAAATTTGCCTCAAGCACAAATGGCAACGAATATAAAATTAAGTCTTTCATTACATGCAATACCAAACATATATCTATTAATATATCTATTAACCCCTTAACACCGCAGCCAAATGTACAAGTTGTGAACGAAACAAAACGTAAACAAAACCTGGCATTTGCGCTATATGTCTGTCCAACCGTAATTCACCTCTTTCATATTAAATGCACCCCCCCTTATTATATATCATTTTATTCAGGGGAAACAGGGCTTTCATTTAATATCAAATATTTAGCTATGAAACATAATTTAATATGAAAAAAATGGGAGAAAATAAGATTTTTTTTGATTTTTTTCGTTCTACATGACATTTTAACTGTCAATGTCATAATACTGTTTGCTTTTACTGCAATATAATACACATATTTGTATTCAGCAAAGTCTCACGTGTAAAACAGTACCCCCTATGTACAGGTTTTATGGTGTTTTGGGAAGTTACAGGGTCAAATATAGCGTGTTACATTTGAAATTGAAATTCGCCAGATTGGTTACGTTGCCTTTGAGACTGTATAGTAGCCCAGGAAATAAATTTACACCCATAATGGCATACCATTTGCAATAGTAGACGACCCAAGGTATTGCAAATAAGCGATGTCCCGTCTTTTTTAGTAGCCATTTGGTCACAAACACTGGCCAAAGTTAACGTTTGTATTTGTTTGTGTGTGAAAAATGCAAAAAACGCCAATTTTGGCCAGTGTTTGTGACTAAGTGGCTACTAAAAAAGACTGGACATACCCCATTTGCAATACCTTTGGTTGTCTACTATTGCAAATGGTATGCCATCATAGCGGTAATTTTCATTCTTGGGCTACCATAGGGTCATAAAGGCAACGTAAGCAATCTGGCGAATTTTAATGTGAAAAAAATTAAACACAAACCTTATATTTGACGCTGTAATTTTTGAAAACACCATAAAACCTGTACATGAGGGGTACTGTTGTACTCAGGAGACTTCGCTGAACACAAATATTTGTGTTTCAAAACAGTAAAAAGTATTGCAGCAATAATATCGTCCCTGTAAGTGCTGTTTGTGCGTGAAAAATGCAAAAAACGTCACTTTTACTGGCGATATCATGGTTGTAATACATTTTACTGTTTTGAAACACTAATATTTGTGTTCAGCGAAGTCTCCTGAGTAAAACAGTACCCCCCATGTACAGGTTTTATGGTGTCTTGGAAAGTTATAGGGTTAAATATAGTGCTAGCAAATTAAATTCCTTATACTTTCGGCATGGGTGGTCAGGCAGGTCCCGCTAATTGTAATTAATTAGGATACCTAATTATGTAAAATTATTACATAAATATGTGTGTAGAATTAATATATGTATATATATACATATGTGTATATATACGTATATATATATATATTTTTTTTTGAATATTTTTATTTATATATAGGTATATATATAGTGATATATACGTATATATTTATGTATATAGATATATATATTATTTCGTTATAAGTGTATTTTGATATAAATATATATATATTAATATCAGAATACAGTTAGAACGAAATAAAACACATCTATATATTTTTTAATATTTTATTTTTAATTATTTTTTTTATTTAATTTTTTTACGTATTTACATATTAATTTTTTTTATATTATTTATAAATATATATATAACAATAATTATATATATATTTAATCAGTATCAGTCTACGTGTAATTTGATATTAATATATATATATAATTATATATATATTAATATTAAAATACACCTAGACGGTGTATGTGTATGTGTGTATATGTGTATATATATACTTAGATCATATATATATAATATATATATATGATCTAAGTATATAATTTATTTATTTTTACACTGTTTTAAACATTTTTTATTTGATTTTCAGCCAGCAGGGGGACCAACTGTCATTACAGTTGGTCCCCCTGCTGGCAATGCAGCAGGCAGCTATACCGGCCATGTGATTGTGAGGTCCTCGCAAGGACCTCACTCTCACATGGCCGGGAGGGCTCCTGGAGGGCGGACGTGCCGCGGGGGGCTCCCTGGGAGTCCCCCGAACCGCGATCGCCGGCGTGGGACCGCCAGCGACCGGGTAAGTTACTAAAAACCGGAGGGCGTACTATTACGTCCGGCGGCGTTTAGAGCCGCTTTTAAAAGGACGTAATAGTACGCCCTCCGGTCTTAAGGGGTTAATGTGCAATTGTGGTCTGCAATATGTGGGTAGAACCACAAAACCCTTGAAAACTAGAAATATTGAACACATTAGAAATATAAAAAATATGGTAATTTGGCAATTTTAGCTCACTACATTTTACTGGTATCTGGAAAATAAAACAGAAATTAAATGGATTTTTGAATTGGAAACCTCTCTCCAGAAGGTTTAAATATTGATTTTGAATTGTATAATTATATTTGAGGTATTTATCTTTTTATGAGTTCTTGGTTTTAAAATGATCTTATTTATTTATGTGTATATTTTATACTATAAACTGTGTACAAACACCAGTTTTCTTTCCCTCTAATAGTTTTTTCCCTTTCTCCCCTCTTTTTTATCCTATATGGACACTTGATACTTTACTATCATATGTGGACTATATCATCAAGAATATATTAATGGAGTCCCAATATGGTGGACGTTATGTATAATTGGCAATATATAGAACCAAGAGGTAAACCAAGATGGCCACCGCGTCATTTCCGGCGGAAACTACAGATGCTGATATAGGCGAGAAAGCCTAACAGACTAGCTATGGCTGACAGTGCTGTTCCGGCGGAACCCTTAAATGGTGTGGTACACTCTCGGAGTGTACCAATATGACTGCTATACTGTGTAGTGATATCCCAGACCAAAACCGGAAGTGCAGAGATATAACTGAGGGTGCACAAAGATAGCTGCAAGATCTGGACGGCAAAACCAGAAGTGGTTTCAATTGATGAGTAATTTGTATTTTAAAAGTGAACAGTCACAGTACCAAGTATCATGCACCTGAGGAAAACGCAGTTAGCGTTGAAATGCACTGTGCTTTACCTGTGGACTTTTTTGGCACCTCAACAAATGGAATGTAAGATTTTTATATTTATTATGTAATAACATTTTACCTTTTTTATCTTGCCATTGTTGTCTCTCTCTCATATTTTATCCCGAGGATGAAAGCTCCTATCAATAAAGACCCTACAAGACCGTAGGAAGTTTCCCTATACATCACACTCAAAGCGTACTTACAGAAATAAAAAAATAGAAATAAACCTCAAAAAAATTTTTTATATATATATAGATAGATAGATATATAGATAGATAGATAGATAGATAGATAGATATTATTTTATTATTATTTTTATTTTTTTAGAGATTATTATGGATTGTAAAATTACAAATGATTGTCAAATGAATTGTCTGTACTGCCAATAATCCAGGTTTTGGGATTACTCAGTTCAACGTTATTCAAAAATATGGATGATTTTGAGAATAGACTAAATGAATTCCAAATGTTAGGCAAAATAACAATGTTGGAAAAAATAATCGAGTTGGAAAAAATAGCTGAATAGGCCTCGTATTACGTGGTAAATCTCAAGTTTACCATTGATTAGGTCTAGATAGCCAACCTCCCATTGAACTACCTGTGACATTCCACACATAAACTGTTATAAATCTATTTGGATAAACACCAGGATGAAATTCACTACTCGGCAGAAAAATATACCCTGAATATGTGATTATGTAATTCCCATACTGGGCCCAGAGTACATTTTTTTTCTTGTGGAAATTCAATAAATAAAGTCAATTTTCTGCAACCACTTCACTTTGACAGTTATACCAAAATGTATGAGTTTCCTCAGTTTATATTAAATGAGCTATTACTTCTCATGAATTGATTTATACAATAGGGTTTACTTCTTACTTCTTATTTCTTTTTAATCAGTGTATATAATAGGATTTATTCTTTGCATCATAGTAAAGTAATACCCAAACTGCAAAATATAGTCAAAAATAGCTTATTTGTAAAAAGTCTCCAACTCATTGTATCTTGAAATTTGCAATTCAGTTTTTTTTTGTTTTTTTTTATCTCAAGGAGTTCAGTCCTTAGTAAATAAACCTTATGTCATGTTTTTTCTTTAACAAATGCCAAACAAAAAAATAAGAACCACTCACTTTTTATTTTGAGGCAGTTTCAGCACGGCAAACTGATGTGGCAGCAAAGCAGAGAGATAAACTGACAGTCCTTGAAAATAGAAGTTTAGGTGATGTGTCCAGGGGTATTCCATAAGCAATGTCCTTTATCCAGTCCGAGGTCGTTCAATAGGAGATCAAGCAGTATTGAAGGGAATTCCAAATTCAGAGTCAAGGCCAGTCCAAGTTAGTTAACCAGGTAATCCAAGATGTAGGAGTATGAAGAGGAGATTCAGAAGGGGTCCGGTGATGGAACACACGGTCTCTCTAGGAGTGATCCAAATGATTAGCAAGGAAGTTGATGCAATAAGTCAGATTAACACATGAATTGTGCCCTGAGGTGTTGGAGATTGGAGTTTAAATAACCAAAGGGGTGTGTACTTCCATGCCGTCTCAAAGGGACAGTAATAAACAAATAAAATTCCTGACACCTTAATATCAGTAAAAAGTGATTAACTACAAAGTTAAACTATTTTAATAAGGAAAGGGATGGGAAAACAGAATAATAAAATAGTTGCATGTACTGATTAAATCTTGAGTTTGCAAACACAGTGCTGATCATTACTGCTGCTCGGCAGAATAATCAAAATTACCAACTAGTGTCCTTTATTTGTTATTCTAATTTTGAGTGAAATATAGGGTACATCACAAAGAGTACATGTGTTGGAAAACTAAAGAAACTTGGATTCTCTCTCTCTTCCAGTTGGATTTTTCCACACTCTTCCAGCCTAGAATGCATTGGACTGTATTCAATTTGGCATGCATAGCTAAAACTATCCATCAAGTACTTAACTGCTATGCTGTTGTTCCATTCTTTAATGATCATCCAATTTTTACTTTCTAATTACTATTTAATCTCTCCTTACCTGGTTTAACTACGCTATCTCTTGAGATCTGCTAATTTCACAAATTATCTGTTCTGTCCTGTTCTACCTAGGTACCAATAACATCAGTTTTCTTTACTTCTGTCAACAGTTTCACCTTACATTCCATCTTAAGATATGTGCATGAACTCATGTTTGAAACATAATTAATTTAATTTGTGTTATAACTTGTGTTCATTCACACATATTCCATGAAAAAAAGGTGTATAGCAGAGTGTGTTTACTTTAGAGGTTATTATCTCCTGTTCTGTACAACTGACCTTTTATCACACATTTGGGATAGTAGTAGTAGTCTGTAGTCCAGACAATTAACAGAACAATAGATGGAAAGTTCAGGAAGTGAGTATGGGGGCTGTATAATTCTCAGCCAGGGAAGGTGTTTCTAGGGCTGACTAAACAGAAGAAAAGTGATTTAACTTAATGGTAGATAATTGATCAGTAAAACAATTTAGGCACAAGCTATACTTAATTGATCTAAAGGTGGTGCTTAGAGTGTCCCTTTACCACATTTGTGGTAAATATGTAGCTTGACTTATAGTTGATAAAACCACATATTTCTGCAATACTTCTATATTTCTTAGAACAGTTTTTTTTCATTGTTTTCCTTTATACATAAACCACAAAATACACATTTTTTTTTAATATTTTGTATGTTATATTATTTCTTGAAACATTGTAACTTTTGGACTTTTGAATAAAAAACTGTCCACAGGTACCTTGGAGACAGACATGCCTTTATGTGTTCAATGCTTATTTTACTGGTTTATCTTTTATATTTACCATGTTTTTGTTTAAGAACAAAGACATTAATAATGTGTTATATAACTCACTTTCTTTGTACAAAACAATCTTTGATTAGTTAACATGGAGTGTCCTGGGAAGAAAATTGTAAATGAACATGGTCTGCCAAATACTTATTGAAACCTGAAGATAAATCACAGAAGCCTTCTGTATGATAATTAGTTTTTTCTAGGTTAGTATTCAGACAAGGTCTCTATATAAAAAAATACTTACAACACTCTTTACTTCATAGACAAATAATTAATAGAACAGATTATACATAACGTGTAGATATACACATCTATCAAACGAGACGGCCAATAATGAATGAACAATAGCTTTAATTTTACATAAATTAAAACATACAATTCATTATATTTTCCCACTTTCCATTAACTTTTTAAATGCCCAAGATTTTGAAAACCCACTTCAGAGTAAATACTAACAATATAAGAGCGTTTTCAGTTGTTAAAATGATTGCAGGTAGGTTATTTTACGAAGTCTTTTACAATTGGACTATAAATAATAATTGAAACAGTTTTTCTTTATTATCTAAATAGGTAATTAGTTACTTGTGAAAATGCATTCAAAGCTGCCAATTTTGCCATTTTTGCCAATAATCTGATTGACATTGGTAGTTTATTTAGACTCATTCATTTAGATTAATGATTATTTTTTACCTGTGTAACTATAGGTCTTCAGTACTGTTCTCCTTGCGCTGTCTTTAAACTTGTCTATATCTATAAACACCACCACATGGTCTGTTGGACTAGGTCCATTAAGTCTAAAATATTTTTGTACAATTATTAAAAATATAGTAATTTATGACTACCTGACTTGCTGTCATTTACTCTACCTCTCGAATGGACATCTGACTCTTGTGTTCTGCTGTCTGGGGTAATTTTCTGAAAGCAAGGGAAGGATAATTTAGGTCATCGTGAATAGGAAGTTGACTGGTAGAACAGCATTTTGTAATAGATCACTTTCATTATGCATGCAGAGTAATGTTTAATTGTGGGTTAAACTGTAGAAAGTGCTAGCAGTGTACTGATATTCTATGGGATTAAGGTCAGAAAAATCAACTCAGTGCTATAAAGTAGCAGCTATGATTTGAAGAAGTATTGAAATAAAATATAGGTGTTATGGTAAAACCATTTCAGCCAAGGGGAGCATTGAAATACAAGACAATTTACATGCCAGATGCCCCAGTGCAATTTATGGAGTGACATCCCAAATATGAAGACTGAGCATATGGAGTCTATATAGTCAAAGAGAGCATTCTTCCTTTATGCCCCAGGATTTTAAAATACTCAGTTGCTCCCAGTAGATTATGTCATTATATATGATATATATTACTTACGTTATAAAGAGATTTTTTTTTTTTTTTTACAAACATATCTGATGAGGCATTCCTTCAACTGTTCCTATGGACAATTATTCACTGCTGCAAATGTTACTGAAATGATTGAGATGACTCTCTCCTAACTACCTGTAATGGCTTAATTTAATGATGGCGCGTCAGATGTTTGGTAGAATTGTCTCTAACTGTTAATTTATCTTCCATACTCTTGAAACAACTGCAGGCCTTTATGCACATTACTATGTTTGGAGAAAGGTGGTGTGCTAGTGATGATAAACTGAATAATGTAACATTAAATACTGGAGAGTAGAATTTGTCCAATAATTCTATTTCAGAGATCAACAAAACCTCTGTTTTGTGAGTGCATTTGAGATTGTCGCATACAATTATCAACATTTTAATGTAGGAAGACTTGTTTGTTTATCTACACATAAAATAAAGTCAAAGAGTAACATTTTTGCTACCACTGTTATTGGCATATGGGTATGAACTAGACCTGTGCCAACAAAATTTTTGTTTCATCCAGAAAACATTTTTGTTTTGCCGGAACCAAATTTCATTCGTTCATTCATATATGGTTGGATTTTGAACATTATTTTCATTCCAGAATTTCTTCAGATATATACAATTCCAATGTAGGCTGCATCTTGCACCCATTTAGTAGGCAACTCCCTAAATTGATACTCTTGTGGGATTATCAAATTTATTGGTACCAAGCAAAGGAGCTATTTAGTAGATAGTTCATTTTTGGTATCCTTGTGGCAATCCCACAAGAATTAGGGAGCTATCTAATAAGAAGCAGAAAGACTAATATTATGAAAAGGCCTGCCTTCTTTTTATAACGGTGGTCTTTCAGACAACACATAACAGAAATCTTTCCTTGTTTTCATTGATTTCTTGTTGTGTACTTCTAGAAAAAGTGAGGGAATTAGCTAATGTGATATATTTAGTGAGAAATGTTGCTATAACCAGTCGGGACTTATGGTATCTCCCAGGCTAAGCTGTAAAATATGGATGAGTCAATATTAGACAGGAGGTCAGGGCAGAAGGCACGCGAAGGACAGGAAATAGGAATATAAATCAGTAACTCTTTGCAACAGAGTCACCTGAGAGACCTGCAATTCTTACAATATTTATAGATCACCAGAGACGTATCACATTAGTGGGACGATCCATGACAGTAGAACAGAAATAGAGAAGGGCCAGTACTACTGATAGGTAGTAGATATGGGCAGGTTCCTGAGGTTTTGTTCCGTGAACCCCCAAAGATACATTAAACAAAAAATAATGGAGCCACAACACTAAGGATCTTAGTAAAGGAATTTATTCCACCAGAGTGGAAATGACAGCGTTTTGACTAAATCACATGGTCTTTGTCAAGCCTCACACTTTACCACAAACAATATAAATACACACATGAATACTTAATGCATTATTATTATTATTATTATTATTATTGCCATTTATATAGCGCCAACAGATTCCGTAGCGCTTTACAATATTATGAGAGGGGATTTAACTATAAATAGGACAATTACAAATCAACTTACAGGAACAATAGGTTGAAGAGGACCTTGCTCAAACGAGATTACAATCTATAGGAGGTGGGGTGTAAAACACATTAGGACAGGAATTTGCAATCAAATAAGGTGGGCTGCCCTTTAGGAGAGGGCAAGAGACAAGTATGTGAGGTAGGGGTTAGTCTTGGAGGCCATAAGCTTTCCTAAAGAGATGTGTTTTAAGGCACTTCTTAAAAGATGCAAGACTAGGGGAGAGTCTGATGGTGGTAGGCAGGCTATTCCATAGGAAGGGAGCCGCCCTTGAGAAGTCCTGCAAGCGCGAGTTGGCCGTACAGGTGCGGACAACGGACAGGAGGTGGTCATGGGCAGAGCGGAGAGACCGAGAAGGGACATAGCTATGGATCTGTGAGGAGATATAAGAGGGGCTAGAGTTGTTCAGTGCTTTATATGTGTGAGTTAGTACCTTGAATTGACTCCTATAGCATACAGGAAGCTAATGTAAGGACTGGCAGAGGGGTGAGGTGTGAGAGAAACGACTAGAGATGAAAATCAGTCTAGCAGCAGTGTTCATTATGGACTGTAGGGGTGCAGTACGGCTTTTGGGAAGACCAATCAGGAGAGGGTTACAATAATCCATGCGGGAAATTACTAGAGCATGGACAAGCTCTAGGCGGATGCAGGCTATGTTTTTAAGATGGAATCTACAGGATTTGGCAACATGCTGGATGTGAGGCTCACAGGTGAGACCAGAGTCAAGTATGACGCCAAGACAGCGCGCTTGCAAGGATGGACTGATGTTGGTACCACAAACTTGAAGGGAGAGTGAAAGAGGAGGATCAGTATTAGGAGGAGGAAAGACAAGGAGCTCAGTTTTCGAGAAAGCGGGAGGACATCCAGTCAGAGATGGAAGAAAGGCAAGCAGTGACACGTTGCAGGACGGCAGGGGAGAGGTCCGGGGAGGAGAGATATAGCTGGGTGTCATCAGCGTACAGGTGGTAGTGGAATCCAAAAGAGGTAATAAGTTTGCCAAGAGAGGCAGTATAAAGAGAAAATAGAAGGGGACCAAGGACAGAGCCTTGGGGGACTCCAACCGAGACAGACGAGGGGAGGAGGTATCATTTGAAAAAGAGACACTGAATGAGCGTTGGGAGAGATAAGAGGAAAACCACAAGAGGACAGAGTCACAGAGACCAAGCGATTGAAGAGTTTGAAGAAGGAGAGCATGATCAACGGTGTCAAAGGCCGCTGAGAGGTCAAGAAGAATTAGTATGGAGTAGTGGCCTTTGGATTTAGCTGCGATTAGGTCATTAGTAACTTTGATAAGGGCAGTCTGTGTAGAGTGGAGAGGGCGGAAGCCAGATTGAAGGGGGGCAAGGATAGAGTTGGAATTGAGGAAATGAGACACACGGGTAAAGACAAGTCTTTCCAGAAGCTTTGAGGAAAAAGGGAGCAGGGATATGGGACGGTAGTTAGAGGGGATGGACGGGTCGAGGGATGGTTTTTTTAGTATAGCTCCTACAGTGGCATGTTTAAGGTCAGCAGGGACGATGCCAGAAGAGAGAGAGCAGTTGAAGATGTGTGTTAAAGAAGGCACGAGACAAGTGGAGAGAGATCTGATAAGGTGAGATGGGACAGGATTAGTTACATCATACTAGATACAAAGTGAAGAAAACAACAACAACGTAGTACAGGCAAAGTCTTAATGATATAAAGGAAAAACAAATAGAAAACAGTAGATATATGAAAAAACAAAAATAATAAGGCAACTCACAAATCACATATAGGCAGAATAATGTCAGGTGCAGAGCAACATTCTCCACAAAGAGAAATGAGATGCATATGACTATTTAAGAACACGTCCCAGTATTAGATATAGCAATACAAATTGCTGCAAAATACATACAAAGAAATACAAAGTACAAAACAGAAATGAAAACAAAAAATAAAATGATAAATATTAAACTGGGAAGCGTGCAGTAGCCATTGGGGCATCACTTTAAATATTATTTGGATCTAGGAAAGAGCAAAAGGATAAATAATGCATAATCACATAACATAACTAATACAATATATCATAAACCATATCCAAATACCTGCATTTCCCCGCTTCAGTAAACAATGAATTATGCAGCCAGGCTCATCTTCCTGACCACTACTCCCACACCTCACTCCTTAGCCAGTCATTACATCGGCTTCCGGTACCCTTCAGCATTCAATTCAAACTGCTAACACTAACCTAATGAAGCCCTCACTAACTCCACGTCATTGCATTTCCTCTTTACTCAATCTCATACCTCAGTCCTCTGATGTGTTGTTATTTCTCTTCTGTGTCTTTAACCTATCCTCATAGATTGCATGATTGTGTTAGCAGGGCCTTCTTCATCTCTTGTCTATATTATATTCTGTATGTGAATGAGTTGTAGTTAAATATCTCCATTCAATAAATGTTAAGCACTTAGGAATATGTTGTTGTGTTAATAAGAATAATATGATAAAAAGAATGAGAGATCAAAATCGCAATGTAACTGTTTGGGTTTTAAGCAATCAGGAGTGTGACTCCAGAAAGCTTCCTATGTCTTGAGGATTTCTAGTCTTTTATCCCCCCCTGGATCTGGGTAGGTATGGGGTCAATGATTCACCTTTTCGATTTTTGCTTGGGAGTACACTGTGCTTGGCTGGCTATTGCCTAGTGAAGGCATAAAGTCCTTTTAACTCCATTTAACTCCTTCACTCGGCATACCATTTGGCCAATCAGGTGCAGGGTATGGACTTTTTTTCAAACATCTCCCCAAAGAATAAATTAGAAGTCAAACAATACTGTCAGTGGCATCATGAGGGGTCACTCCCTAAAACATGTATTATGTATTTATGTGGGTCTGAATCCACTACCATAAATTGATTCAACCATACCAGTTCTACAGTAAACACTAATTTGCATTATTCCAGCCTATTCATTGATAACTCTGGCACCATGTTTGTGGGTTATAAAAAGGTGATATCCCATCTGTTCAAATATAGGACAGAATTATATAAAATCAATCTTTCAACTGTTTATATGGACGTTCTCCCTTTCAATACCCTCCAAAGATGCCTCACTCTTTTCTAACAGTTTAGACTAAACTTTATTTTGTGTGATGTACTGGTCAAACGTTTTTGCAAGTAGATATGTGGAACATTTTAATACTGTGGTGCTTAGGTCACTACTAAAGCATATTGACGTCACTTGGCCAGTTAATTACAATTTCCAAACCAAATGCTAATAGTTTTTTTTAACAGTATCATAGTTTTAAAACTTTTTATTCATTCTTTGTCAAATATATTATCTTAATATATTGTTTACCCCAAAAAACATCTTGCAAGTGAAGATTCTAACACTGTAGTGTTATGGAAACTGCTTTTAGTCCAAAACACATTTTCTTACCAAATCCCTTTAACAAATAAAAAAAAAACGTGGATCATAAACGTAGCCGGTTTTATGGAATTATACAGTTTTGACAGTTCATTTTTCATTGACTCTGTTTCCTCAGCACTTGCTCTTATCTGACTTACATAATGTCTAAAGAACTCAAGAAACATTTATAGTTTATAAACATGATCTTTGCTAAAAGTTAGAATATGACCTTTGTTTAATTTTGTTTTTGTTCTGGAATATAGAAAGTTTACTGAGACGGTAAAACATTATCATAAAATTCAGAATGGTTTTGTTTTTCCATTTTATAGTTTCAAGCAGAGATTTGGGATACTGATTGGGTGATACACTAAATTGTGAATTGTTTTGATATTTTAGGCAAACACTAGCAGAGCCAAAACAGTTACTTTTGAGAATTTTTTTAATTGAGCTATTGTGGCTTAAAATTGGAAATTCATTTTGAAATAATCCGTCGTCCATTGGTACTTTGTGACTTACCCTGCAAGTGTTAGTGCCTTTAAATATAAGTGAGAATACAGCAAATATACAAACGCGTTAATAACAGTAAAGTCTTGTTTGGTCATTAGTAAGACAAAAAACAACTTTCATTACTGTAATATAAAAGTGCAATAGGGCCATACCTCTATCATAGGCAATCACTCACATGCATTAGAGCTACATACAGGCTCCACAACAAATGATCAAATTAATCTCTAAAAGCTTACATACAAAGTTTATTTATGTATAATAGATATAATACATATAAAAATTATAAAAGGGAAAAAAAAAGTAATGACCAGCCTCAAATTTTCTACTTAATCTTTACTTTATAAGATCTCTGTTGCATTGTTGACAAAATAAGAAAGTTGAATGTTTTTTTGACAATCAGTGTTCTACCATTTATACATATACAATATTTTTTAATTAGAATGGGAAGCAGATCATGGAAGTAAATTCTCGATATTTTACTTTATTTATTTGCGTTTATTTCCTTTTTTTTTATAACCTCCCTAACCCCTATAAAACTTCTTGTTTATGAAAATGTTGGGAGCCTGGGTAAGTTATTAATATTATTAATAAGTTATTATCCATGTAACCCGTTTAGACACCACCAATCATCATTCTAAGTAGGCTTGGAGATTCATTTTGGTCCGAACTGCAAGTCATAAATTTGGTCCGGCTGCCTGAATTACTGAACTCCTTGATCTAAAATGTACCTGATTACTGCGTGTGTTAGCTTGACAAAGACCCTTTTGGGTCAAAACCTTGCTGCATTCACTTTGTTCCAAATAAATGTCCCTACTTGAGCATTGGAGTTCCTGGAATTTCTTTCTTCTATTTCAATTCAACTAAAACTGGATTTAACTTGAATCACGAACCAAAAAAGCTGCACAATTGCTTTGCATGTTCATTTTGGTTCATGTTTCCAAATTCCATTCCTGGTGTAAAAAAAAGAGATGATTGATAGTAAAAAAAAAGATGACTGATGCTCTGAGACACCTATTAAAATGTGATTTTATTCACAGATCAAGTGAAAAGTTGGCTCATCACGTTTTTGAGCCTCAAAGCCAAAGCCAACTTACAGCCAAAATTTGGGGCACTCTGCCAAATTTAGTTTTTCAGGAAAAATGGATCTGAATATTCTCACCTTGCACAAGTCTAATTCTAAGCCATATTACATGCACTATGAATCTACTTGTTAAATGAACAAATACAGCAGTAAGCATTGATTCCACAGTTGGTATGGAGTGCACCTCCCATGATGATCTTAAAGCCATTATTCTAACAAAGCATCCGAGGTAATGTAGACCACGACATCTATAGAATGCCAAAGGTAGCGTGCTGCTGACCTAAGCCATGGCTGATCCATTTTGGATTGGTACGTTACAGTGTTAATAACACAGTAAATTGAATTAGTGTTTATATTTAATGCATTCACTTTTATTGCGAAACTGCATATGCATTCGCTACATAGCAAAAATAGCGACTTCAGATTACCTGCATAAGTGATTATAATAATAACCCTGCGGAACAATAAACAATATTTTATTCATAGACTGGCTACTTCTACTATTTGAACATTACCTTTTGTGTTTTTATCATTGCATTTTATTTTATTTTTTTGTTATTTTATTAAGTGCACTGTTGTTGATTTAATCTTTTTTTTCTTCACCCCTAGGGTACCTACTGATGGATCGCCATATCACGTAATTTTAAATTAAAGCGAATGCTTGGAGGTAATAATTTATTTTTTAACTGCACAAAGACATATTTTGTTACCTATTTGTGTTGCAGGTAAATATTCTCCAGAGTAGAATCTATAGCTGACATCTGTTGGCTGCTTTTTATAAAGCTCACATGGGATTTTGGAAAAGTCAAGTCTGGCTGTTTAGTAATATGACATCTCATCTCTCACGGTGATATTAAACTGGAATGAAAATGAGATTGATGCAATTTATAGAGATTTGTGAAAATCCTGTTTTTTATTGTTTTCTCTAAAGGTTTCACACATGAGCTTTAAGCAAACAAATATAGCACATTAAAAAATTGCAAAGGTATTTATTTTGTAGAGAGAGATATTTTATCTGGTGAATATATTGTCACAGTTTTAGCAATTTTCTTTATTTATGGTTTCTTGAATAAAATAGTTTTCTTTTTTTTTTTTAACCGTTTCCCACTCAGAAACATGTATACCAAAAATAACAGTTCAACATATAAAGCCACATTCATCTGTTCTTTAACTCCAGAATCAATCATATACTTTGTAGTTTTAAAAAACAAAAATCTGTCAGGGCTCCGTGTCTGCAAAAGGACTGTAATTACTGAATTCTCCATTCTCATACTTGTTATAAAACTGTTTGTGCTGGCTCATGAGGTGCACAGAGTGTCAATGAATGTTATTGCATGTATCAGTGTGAACATGTGTGTCAATGAGAGTGTGTGTGTCAGTGACTGTGTGAGTCAGTGTATGCCAGTGTATTTATCAGTGAGAGTGTATGTCAGTGTGTGTCTGTGTGAGTGTTGGAGTAGATGTGTGTCAGAGAGTCTGTTTCAGTGTGGTAATGTGTTGGCAGAGTGTGTCATTGAGCATATGTGTCAGTGTATGTGCAAGTGTATATGCCAGTGAAAATGTGTGCGTACATGTCAGTGAGTGTGCATCAGTGTATGTGTCAGTGAAAGCATGTATGTGTATTATTCAGTGAGTGTGTGTACAGTATGTGTGTCAGTGAGAGTTTGTGTGTGCCAGTGTATGCAGTATATGTGTTAGTTTGAGTGTGTTTCATTTTATGTGTTAGTCTATGTCATTGTAAGCATTTGTGTTAGACTGGACATTCGTGTCCATATTTGTCACTATGATGCATTTCAGTTTGTGCAAATCAGTGTATGAACGACTGTGTGTGTTAATGATTGGGAATATGTGATGGTATTGACAATGTTGTATGTGAATCTGTTTATGTATGTTAAAATGGGTGTGAATGTGGCAGTGATTACGTGTGTGATAGTAAATGTATACATATATATATTCAACAATACATATATGTAACGTTTTACAACTGACACTGATGTTATCAGCTTACACGTCTTGTTCTAACATTACTGCATTGATTGTGTGAATTCCCTGTACCAGACTCTTTATTTGTCAATGTCTTTAGATTTGTCATGAAAACATCAATAAAAATTATACATGAAAAAACCATGTCTATTTGTTGACAGTTAGATAGATAGATAGATAGATAGATTTATTTTGGCATTAAATTTGAAATTCACTACATTATTTTTGAATTCCTGACTATTATCACTTTTGTGAATAACCAAGTATATATTCCCATTATGGCACTGCCATTGATAAATTGTGACATTAAGCTGTACTCAAAGATATTAAAGATTATCCTAGGTCCAACCTTATTTAGTGTTTGAGAAACAATTTAGACCAAGTAGGTTTTGTTAAAGGAAAGGAAGCACCTCGTATATCTAGAGAACCATACCACTCATTGATTCATGTGCATACATACCACATAATTTCTTCTATCTCTGGATGCAACAAAGTCATTTTATATGTTTGATTGGATTGTGGTCCTTATTTGTTCTGGGCTTTGCAAATTATATTACTATGGCTTCTTTAACTTTTACATAATTATCTATGGCATGGGCTTCATATCCACACTTTCCACTGTTGCTCTTTACCTCCAGTTAAAAAGCAGGTATAATCTAATCTTTTTAGTTTCACTTTGTTTTCTGAAAAATCCTGATGTTACTTTTCTGCACCCATAAAAACAGGAATTTAATATAGTTCTTAAATTCTACATTAGTTCCAAAGTGTAAGTCAACTCTCACAATATTACAGTGTGTATGCTTATAAAAGAAAACAATATGAAAGCTATATCTCAATGATATTTGGAATGTCTAATAAACTTATGAAAAAGGAATGAATCCCACACCCAGCAAGACTGAGGGATTCAAGACTGGTAAATTAATTGAAAAGTCAATAATAAGCAAAAAAAGAGCTAACCAATATATCTACTGTAACTTGGTAGGATCATTAGCTTGGAAGGGTCATTTTGTATTCTCACTTTTGAGCACCTTTAGCACTATACATTCAATATCACTTTAGTATTAGGTTCAGTATTTTAGTCTTGGTAGGACTTGGAGGGAAGGATGACTCGCTAGTGTGGGTTCATTTTCTAGCGTAGAACACCCACAAAGGTGTTGTTTAGGAGCCGTAGCCCTATTTGGATTTGAAGGTGGCTAGATAATAGTGTTGTTTCACTACTATAGCATAGAACACCCACGAAGGTGTTTCCCTAACAGCTGTAGATCATTTAATTATTAAATAGATAGATACTGGTTACGCTTAGACCACTGTAGCTTCACCACCCAGGAAGATATATCCTAGGAGCTGTTCTGTATATACCCTTGGAATAGACAGGAATCTTTATGTGTACAGTGGCAATGACCACTTGTCATTTCTCTTTTTGAGATCTCTCTTTACAACCCACCTATATTTATCCTATCTCTATACCTCCACTTTTGCAGTTTTTCTCTTAGTGGATGCTACTCAGTGAACTGTTTAGCGAATAATTCCCCTGTGATACTTTGTTCCTGGTTAGGCAGCAAGAATTGATTGCTTTGATGAGGATCCATAGCAAATACACTGTTCAGGATAGCAGTTGGGGGTAAATTACCCACATACTTAGAGGCAATTGCTTACCACTCCCCAGCTGGGAATCTCAGAACAATTGTATCGTGTTTGTTTTATTTTTATGGAACATAATAAAGTTTAACTTCATATTTGGATACATTGTCCTTAACTTGTTCCCTGGAAGGTCTGTGGTTGTTTATCCTATCAAGTTACTGTAGATTTATTGGTTAGCTCTTTTTTACTTATTATCGACTTTTCAATTAATTTACCAGTCTGGAATAATTCACTCTTGCTGGGTTTGGGATTCATTCCTTTTTCATATATAGTATTATATGAAGGGCTTAAAGGGACACTATAGTCACCTGAACAACTTTAGCTTAATGAAGCAGTTTTGGTGTATAGAACATGCCCCTGCAGCCTCACTGCTCAATCCTCTGCCATTTAGGAGTTAAATCCCTTTGTTTATGAACCCTAGTCACACCTCCCTGCATGTGACTTGCACAGCTTTCCATAAAAACTTCCTGTAAAGAGAGCCCTATTTAGGCTTTTATTGCAAGTTCTGTTTAATTAAGATTTGCTTATCCCTTGCTATGTTAATAGCTTGCTAGACCCTGCAAGAGCCTCCTGTATGTGATTCAAGTTCAATTTAGAGATTGAGATACAATTATTTAAGGTAAATTACATCTGTTTGAAAGTGAAACCAGTTTTTTTTTCATGCAGGCTCTGTCAATCATAGCCAGGGGAGGTGTGGCTAGGGCTGCAGAAACAGAAACAAAGTGATTGAACTCCTAAATGACAGTGAATTGAGCAGTGAAATTGCAGGGGAATTATCTATACACTAAAACTGCTTTATTTAGCTAAAATAATTTAGGTGACTATAGTTTTCCTTTAACCCCTTAAGGACACATGACATGTGTGACATGTCATGATTCCCTTTTATTCCAGAAGTTTGGTCCTTAAGGGGTTAAGTCCAGGGTGGACCTGGTACCACCCAGACTGACCTCACTGTTCTAAGTCCAAGTTTATCCTGGACTCAGTAACAGTTCCTTTTTATTTGTCTAATACATTTACCATAAGGCTTCCAACATTTACCCACATGGGTAAATGGGTAAATGAGTGGATATATTGTTTAGTAACACTAACATGGTGAAACGTTTTTAAACATATTTTTGATTGATTGTATTTTCACATTGATCCGGATTCAAAAGTGATGCTTCTTAATGCAAACTGCACTACATTTCCAACTTGGCAAAATGTCATCTTCATCTAGTTCACTGCATTTGCATTGCACCCAAGAGAAACTTTTACCACTTCTGTATCCCTTATTATTTAAAAATAAGATTAATTTATGAGAGACTATCTGAGTAAGAACAGGACAACATCTTCAGACTGGGCAGCTGTGAATTTTAAAAGTGGATCTACCACTCTCCCCTGATCTCCCCACACAAAAGTGGATAGATTTGGGTATCACCCACATCCACTATCTGTTCAATAAGAACGGCATTCGCCCATTCCCAGAGCTGCAAGCTTCCTTCAAAGTACCCTCCCGAGATTTCTTCTTATACCTGAGAATAAAACATATCTTGATTTCCAATTCGATCTCCTACTTAAACCCCTTATCACTCAGTAAAATAGGACAAAAATGGTTTACCGCAAAAAAAATCCAGCCCTCATTTAAATTTCTTTCACTATGCTACACAGCACAAGCAGATCTTAACGATACAAACAAATTGCCATATATGCTCAAGTGGGAAAAGAGTATAGGAGCTGAATACACACTGTCAGAATGGGAACTTGCTATCAACTACACCAAACACTCTTCCAATTGCATTAAGCTCTGGGAAGCCTACTTTAAGATTCTGATGCGATGGTACATGGTTCCTGGCAGACTTAGCAAAATATACTCCACTACATCCCCACTGTGCTGGAGATGTAATAAAGACATAGGCTCTATAGAACACATATTCTGGGATTGTACCTGCATACAAACCTTCTGGCATTCCATACAAAACTCCATACATTCATTGTGTAAATTTGCACTTCCCTCCACACTGGACAACTATTTACTGCACCTCATAACCAATTTGGGAGACATTCCGTCTAGAGACGCGATACTCAATATTTTGCTAGCCGCATAAGCATCGCGTCCCACTGGAAAAGTGCTCATTGCCCCAATATTTCAGAAGTGCTCTCCAGAGTAGATTCCACATACCACCATGAAAGAGAATGGGCAAAGAAAGGTAATATCTCAAAATTCTTCACCAATTGGCATAACTGGGAATAATTTATTAAATCCTATCCAAAATAATCGAGTTAGTACTGCCGTTCATACAGCAGACCTGAAGTGCCCTCTAAGTAGCACTAGTACACCTATAACCTCCAAATTTGGCTTAGCTCCTAGACCGAACACCTCCTCATTTCCCAACTCTGTTCCCATCTTTCCTCCTTCCACATCCTGTGAGTAGATGTTGCCTAACATATTGGATAAATGACAATTACTTTGAATATGCTGGATAACTGGAGAGTGACTCTCTCATACTACTGTACAAATGTAACGCACAAATGTACAATGCGTCTTGTTGATCACAAAAGTACATCATGTAAATATATATATATATATTGATAAAAGACCGCAAACATCCACACACTTTGTATCACAACTAGAGTCAAGATATTCTGTAACTAACCAAATGTACACTTAACCGTGTAAAATGTCATTATACTTGTATATCGAATGTTACATGTTGATACCAGATTTGTCATACCAACTTATACCTATAAACCGATATAACTCTTTGTAACATTTGCCAGTTGCTTTGGAACAACAATGTAATTGTTAACATCATTCTCTACTCATAGATGTATACTCTCCTTTTCTTTTTTTATCTACTAAATCAATAAAAATTATATATTGAAAAAAAAAAGTGGATCTACCTGTTGCTACACATTTGTAGCAATGTGCTTCCTTCCAACATCCCTCTTTTTTATGTCTTCCTTCATTCTGTACATGTGCTTTCTTGAGCAGGGGGACCTTGTGGGCGCTGTAGGATTTCAGTCCTCCATGGCATAGTGTGTTACCAATTGTTTTCTTGGTGACTAGCTGCATTGAGATCATTAACAAGATCCTCCTGTGTAGTTTGGGGTTGATTCCTCACTGTTCTCATGATCCTTGAAACTCCACGAGGTGAGATCTTGCATGGAGCACCAGACCGAGGGAGACTGACAGTTATTTTGTGTTTCTCCTAATCACTTTCTCACCAAGCTGCGTGGAGATGGTCTTATAGCCCATTTCCGCCTTGTGTAGGTCTTCAATCTTGTCCCTGACATCCTTGGACAGCTCTTTGGTCTTGGACATGGTGGAGAGTTTGGAATCTGATTGTTTGATTGTTTCTGTGGGCAGGTGTCTTTTATACAGGTAACGAGCTGAGATGAGGAGCACTCCCTTTAAGAGAGTGCTCCTAATCTCATCTTGTTACCTGTATAAAAGACACCTGGGAGCCAGAAATCTTGCTGATTGACAAAGGATCAAATACGTATTTCACTTATTGGCATGCAAATCAATTTATAACTTTTTTGACATGCTTTTTTCTGGATTTTTTTTTGTTATTCTGTCTTTTACTGTAAAAATACACTTACCATTAGAATTATAGACTGATCATTTCTTTGTCAGTGGGCAAACGTTCAAAATCAGCAGGGGGATCAAATACTTTTTTCCCTCACTATATATATTAAAAGACATTTATCCCAAAGTAGTTAAATTATAATTAATAACAGGAATTTTTCTAAATAGCAGTACATTCAATACAATAAACAACTCACCTTTATTACACATGTTAATTACAAACTCAAGCACAAAACATTATTCACCATTAATTGAAAAAAGGACCCATTGTCAACCATTAGTGAATCTTCCTTGCAAGAGTAGGAATATTCCAATAAGAATATAAGTCCACAAACGACATATGTATCTCTTATGATCTATGACTTCTAAGAATTATGGAACCAAAACCTCACTCTATATTCTGAAAAAAGCAGAAAGCTGACATGAACTTTTCAAAGTAAGATGTTTGCTATTGATCTGTCTGCTTTCTGCAGTTGCCCGTCTATTGTTACTTTTATTTTACGTCAGGGAATTTTGATTTATTTCAAATCAATAAATAGAATATGTTTCATAACAAATTGGATAATCACAGTGAGTTAATTATAATACTCTTCACTTTCCGTAGGTAACACTGGTGGCTTTACTAGTGCGATGTTAAAGAATTATTAAAAACATAAAAAGTCCTCTATTTTACTTTGAAATTATGTGTTCTTAAGTAGTTCTGCCAACCAGACCATGTTCTACGGATTACAATAATCTTAGGTACTTCTTCTATAACATTACTTTTCATGAATGGTATACACAAAAAACATATTCAGAATAATTGACTCTCCCAGTGTCCTTCAGAGTAATTAAGAATGTTGTATATTTTTTGTTAATTTAAAAAACTTCCTCAGTCACTGAAAATACTCAAAATAGGTCATATGAAACTATATTCAACAATATAGTATATACTGAGTAAGTTAATTTATTATTCTAGAATAGACCTTTCTGGTGAATCTAGTTCTAGATTTTTTCTGGAGTATCTGTACTAGTGATATAGTCATAGATAATAGGATGACCTTAAGGCCTCTGAATATGGAGTGAATAACATGCAGGAAAATATACCATGACAGTTATGAACAGATGACATTTTCATGGAAAAATAAAGTATTGTGCTTGTTATTTTGTATCTCAGCAGCCCAATTGCTCTGTATCACATTTACAGATGAAAAATGTCTTGAGCTATCAAAGAATAAGGCAATACAGCCATTGCAAATAATGGAATAGTCTATACATATTAATTAATAATTTTAAACAACTTGTTTTGGCCAATTTGTACCTAAAAACGCAACAGAACAAATAAGTTATAAATTATTTTATATGTAAAATTTTATTTCACTAGTAACACTAGAGTTTTTGAAGTACAGATATATACATCAAATATAATTTTAATCAATCTACATAACTTTTTTGATTGCCATTTTCTATCTTTTTGAGTTTGTCTCACAAAAGGGCTATGATATGGAAAACAGTCTTACAGAATCTTAGCAAAGTGAATACAATTGATTATATTGTTACAATGGTACCTGTTAAGGGGTGGGATATATTGAGCAACAAATTAACAGTCAGTTCTTAAGTTTCATGTGTTGGAAGCAGGAAAAATAGCCAAGCAAAAAGATTGGAGTGACTTTGACAGGGGTCAAAAAGTGATGGCTAGACAACTGGGTCAGAGCATCTCCAAAATGGCAAATACTGTGGTGTGTTCCTAGTATGCTGTGGTTAGTACCTAAAAAAAATGGTGCAACGAAGGACAACCAGTGAACAGGCAACAAATCCGATCTATGCAGGCCCCATTTAGCAACTTGCAGGACTTCACGGATCTGCTAAAATATCTTGTTGCCAGATACCACTGGAAACTTTCAGAGGATGTGTGAAGTCCATATCTTAATGCATCAGAGCTATTCTAGCAGCACAAGGGGGACCTACACAATACTAGGGAACTTGTAATGTTGTTCCAGAACACGAAAAGTCACTCAGATCTTTCCTTTCTTTCAACATAGAAAATTCAAGAACTGACTGTTCATTTGCTCCTTAATATATCCCACCCCTTGACAGGTGCCATTGTAATGATATAATTAATGCTATTCACTACACATGTCAGTGGTTTTAATGTTGTGGCTGATCTGTGTAGATATATATACACCTAGTAGCCGGATGCAAGATGTTAGCAGGAACAGCATACACGGAGAGACACAACCAAGTTGCTGCGATTGTATATCGAAACATCTGCACAAAAGGGTAGGTGAGAATGACAGGGCTAAGATTCTGTGGGACTTCAAGATCCAGACAGACAAGCAAGTGCTGGCCAATCAACCAGACATCGTGGTGGTAGACAAGGAACGAAAGACTGCAGTCATGGGGGATGTGGCAATACCCCATCAGGAAGAAGGAACACGAGAAGGTGGAAAAATACCAAGGACTGAAAGAACTAGAAAGGATGTGGAAAGTGAAGGCAGTTGTAGTTGTGATAGGAGCACTTGGGGATGTGTCTACCAAGTTGGGGGAGTGGCTTCAACAGATTCCAAGTGGGACATCTGAGATCGCTGGCCAGAAGAGTGTAGTTCTAGGAACAGCTAAGATACTGCGCAGAGCCCTCAAAATCCCAGGCCTCTGGTAGAGAACTGGAGAATGAGGAATAAACATATCACCCAGGAGGGTGAGAAAAAGTAATATATATCCAAAATGGATAAGGAAGAAGGATCAACAGTAAAATTTCATGAGTAACTTTAATACATAACATAAGTGACACGTCAAACAACATTGTGGCATTACGCATTAAAGTAACTCACAAAAGTGACATGAGCTGTCTAAGGTTCTACCTTAAGGGGAAATGCCAACTTCATTTGAAGGTCAGCTTCTAGAGCTGACTCTGCCAGGAGTCTACATCACTACTGCACAACACAAATACCTATGGAACATGGAATGATACCATGGAATCCCCCAGAAGACTACTCAAATACTGAACCAGAAAATTACTTTTTACTTTAGAAATTGACAAAAGCAGAAACTCTGCATTTTGTCAAGTTTTGTCAACTTCAAACTTGCCAGAAGACAAAGTAATCCCTTTTCTGTCTTATAATATCTTTTGATTATGTTGGAATTTCCAATGTAATCAACAGGACTAGGTCAAAGATTCTAAAGGATATTAATAAAAGGGAGAATTTAAAGTGAATTTCAAATTGAAGAACAACGTAGCCCAATGAGAAACATAGCAGACTTGGAGAATTATTTTTCTATTTTGACCTTAAATTTGAAATTCACTTTGAATTCTCGACAATTTTCAGTGTATGATGTATAATTCTGTGTATGTTCATCAAACCTCACAAGTGACAGAGCCAATGTAATCATGGTTATTTGTAGCATTACCCAAAATAACAGGTGACTGGACTGATGTCTGTGATTACCTTCTAAATGTAGGGGATTGTATAAAAACATTGTGCAGCAAGACTCCAAAAATAATGTGAAAACTAAAGATATATATTACAGAGAGTCTAAAAAGCAGTTCTGTAATACCATCTTAAACACGATAAAGACGTTGTGCTAAAACAATGCTTGACATGACACGTCCATGCAAATAAAACTATATTTTGATATTACAAGTTGTGCCGCATTGGGTTCGGCTCTTCTTAAAAAAAACGAATCATTATATTTGCCTATATAGTGCCACCATATTCCGCAGCACTGTACAATAGTTAAGCAAGACAAACATCTAATTCTAAGAAAGCAGGTATTGCATACAGGAAAAGTAGGTGGATAGTGCCTTTTTACTGAATTACTGTGATACAGAAGTCTCCGTCTTCTAATCTCATAGAAATACCACATTTTGAGACATTATATACTTAACATGATACCGATTCAGTTTTCCATGCTAAAAATGTGACTTAATTATTTGAGACAGGGATATGTTTTTACACATCAGTAGCTGTGTATAAAACAGTAATAACATAGATAGAAGTATACTGACACAAATACATCCCCAATTTCCAGTTATACAATAAGAAATGTTTGCCATACAGTCAGGATTAACAGTAGTGAAGAGGCAGCAATTATTGCCCTGATAAATCAAAAGCTAACAGTGCCAGGGAATTTAAAACAATTGGTCTGTGGTAGACTTGTGTACTGTGAAAAAAAATCATTTCAGTTGACCACTTCATCCAAAAATTAAAACAAAAAATTCAGGACGGCTGTATTTCATTCATGTGGTAACTCGGCTTATTAGAATTTTGTTTGCAGAAAAACTAATTGGGAAAAAAGCAAAAGGGAGCAAAATTATAAATATTATGTATAAATCTTGCAGTACAAAGATAGGTGCATTTTTCTGCTTTTTTGGTTCACAGATCAAGTGAATAAAAGTAACCAATAGAGGGTTAGTAGTCTACCATCTGTCTGCCTTTCTGTTTATCTGTCTATTAAATATATAATATATAAATATAGATATTTTTAATGATCCTCCTTTTTTCTCTCCTTTCTCCTCAATTTATTTCTGTGAATTACTTTCTTGGAAAATATAATGATTTCTGGGTGTCATAGAAACTGGGGTACTTAAGTCCAATGAATCCAAATGTTTATTCCTGTTGTGTCTAGGTGGCGGTTTAGAAATTGGGAATTTCGTACAATCACTTGATAGAGTGCCATTCGTAACAAAATGAATCTCCAAGTCTAGTTTTTGGTAGATTATATTAGTAGAACATGCCATAGATTGAGACAAAAGAGGACTATAACTGCCTAACACTTTTAATGCTCTAATGTAGCACTTTGTCATAGGTTAAAGACAGACGTGAAATGGAAAACTTTATACACTTGCAAAACAGACAATTGTGTATTGTAACCAACAGGAATATATCTTTGTGTTCATTAGGAGCCCCAGTTTCTATGACATTGAGGAATTATTATATTTTCCAAGAAAGCAATTAACAGATTTAAATAGGTGTAAAAGAAACAAGAGAACAACTCTAAGTCAACAAGTTAACAAGTAATCCATTGGTGGTGGAGAATATATGTATATAAAAAAAACAAATAAAAAAAATAATATTTCATTAAATGAGGGTATATTAATGGAAAAAATATATTAGAAATATATTTTGTTTCACGTGAAATAAGTAGGATCAAATGCAAAATGACAACTTACCTTAGTTGGTGTCTTGTTACTATTATTAGCAAGTATACAGCGATAACATATTCTACAGTGCTTTGCAATAACAGAATAGATATATATTTTATAAATAGAATGTAATAGAGCCAAGAGGCGAAGAAGGCCCTGCTCAAAAGACATTACAATGTATAAGGAAAGGGTAACGACACACAAGAGAAATAACAGCATGCCAGAGGGGAGGATAATTATTATTATTATTGGTATTTATATATGCAACACATTATTCTGCAGTGCTTTACAATATTATAAAAGGGGAAAATTTAATAATAAATTAGACAATTAAAAAATGTTACAGGAACAATAGGTTGATGAGGACAGTCCAGAGGAGGCTGGATATAAAAACACAATAAGGCATCAAGGGGACAGAAATAAAAAAATAGGGAAAGTAGCAGACCCGTAGGTAAGAGTGGAGTGTGGCCCTTTAGGAGAGAGCAAGAGACAGGGTGTACTGATTAATAAGATGCCCGCATCAATAGAAGAAGATCAAGAAGGGGTGTATTTGTTGAATACAGAGGAAATGTAGCGAAGAGTGGAGTTAGTGAGGGCTTTGTAGGTTAGTGTAAGCAGTATGACTTGGATCCTATAGAGCAGTGTTCCTCAGCTTCAAGGCACACCTAGCAGTCCAGGATTTAGGGATTACCCAGGTGTGTCTAAGGCATTTAGAAGAAGAAGAAAAAACACCTTAGAGTCTAAGGTATTTTTATTTTATTTTTTGATTTTTTTGTTGTTTTTTTTTAAAACACCTTAGCAGGGGCATACCTAGAGCATTTGGCACCTCTTTTCAGAATCCCCCACCCCCTATTTTTCTGTTTTGGTACCTAATTTGGTATCTTTACATATGGAATCTCACATAAGGGCACCAATTTAGAGAATTATCTACTAAACAGCTAAAAGATAAAAAATTAAAAAGCCTTTTTCTACATTGTAATCTTCTAGTTGTTTAGTATATAACTTCCTTATTTGTTATCCATATGTGGGATTGACATATTTAAGGACACCAAATTAGGTAGCTGTCTACTAAACACATACACATTTATATACACACACAGACAGATGTCTGTGTGTGCACATCTGTATATAAATACACACACAATCACAAACACATAATCATACACACACACACAATCACAACAAACACACGCTTAACCACACACATAATCACAGACATACACAAACACAATCACATACACACATAATTACTGACATACACAGCTTCTCGGCTGGGATCTCTGCGCTCTTCCTGCACAGCTCACTCACGCTCCCAGTAGTGATGCCGATGCCAGGATAACATCACAAACTCCTATGCAGCCCATTAAGAAGATTTAATCTCACTGCCTCCCAATATATATCTGTCCTTGTCCCGTGTGTGTGAAAATATGTGTTGTGACAGCCTATGTATGTGCAATGTCTGCATATGTAATCTGTGAATGTGAGCCTGTGTATAATGTGTCTATGTGACAGTGGGGGAAAAGTTGTATGTGATAAAAAAAATAAGAAAAGGGTCAAAAGTAAGGTAGGCAGCAGCCCAACAGAAGGTAACCCTCAAAACCTCTGAGGAGAGAACATGTAACACAAAGAAATACAGGGAAATAAAGCCAATAGTTAATAGAAAAAAATAATATATTTTTTTTGAGTGATGACATCAGTCACATGACCTGCTATACTAAAGTTATACTTGGTCCAAAACCTTTGTTTTTCTATTTTTTACATGTATTTAAGATACAGCTACACTTATAATTCTTTCATTATGTCTTTTCTTAATATTTATGTTTGTGTTCATATTCTTTGATTGTATTGGCTGCTAATCTATAATGTTTTTTTTTGGTGCCAATTTTAATTGCTCAGTTACCTATATATACTCAGAACAGCCAGGTTCTAATCTCTAACCCATTTGATAAAGCCCTAGTGGTGAAATGCGTTATTGTTATATTTGATTGTGTATTTTTTAAAATAAAAGGCTTTTTGGTTACAATTTTGTGCCAATCATCTTTTTAAATACACTTTTTTATTTGGATTTTTTACCTGGCTTCCTTTTACCTTCGTGTGACTCCAAGTATATCCGAGGTGGGGATCATACCACCAATGCTGACATCACAATGCAGTTTGCCTGCACTTCACTTGTGAGTACATTTTTATTTATGTTTACTGCATATTTTATCTTACTGAGAGCACTATTGACTGTCTTTTATATATCCCTCTCCTGAGTGTTGGATACCATCCCTCTGGAGGACTCCCATAACATATCCTTTAAAGCATGGAATTATACCGCTGTACGCCCTTCACACCAGAGGGGCTATAGCTCTTTTAAATGTGAGTTGATGGCATATATTTGTTTATTTTACCCATATTGGCTTTTATATACTGCACCATTAGGTGTCATCATTTTTGTCTTGCACATAAGCGGGATGGTTGGACCACTAGGGACATTGAGGACTCTACACTCAAAAACAGGCACCTTATAAAGATACTTACTTCTGAGTGAGACCTCAATATTATCAGACATTACCTTCAGCAACTCCATCAGAACTTTAGTCCCACCATATCAGTGAGACCAACTACGCTATATTGCCCTACCTATTCAGATGAACAGTTGTATGTGTCTGGGTGCGTCAGAACTAGATTGGGGTCTGGGACTTAGTGTGTGATATTGCATGGAGCAACATAAGGACGTAGAGGTATATGTAAGTGAGTATTACTAGCAGGAGAAGGGTATATGGCAGGGAGGGTGGGGGTACACTGGCAGGGAGGGTGTTGGTATAATGGCAGGGAGGGTGAGGGTATATGGCAGGGAGTGTGAGGGTATAGGGCAGAGAGGGTGTTGGTACAGAGGCAGGGAGGGTTGGGGTATAATAGCATAGAGGGTGTTGGTATAATGGCAGGGAGGGTGGGGTATAATGGCGGGGGGGATGTCACAGTGTGAATAGTACACTCCACAAAAACCTCAATGCTGCTCAGTGTGAGTCAGTCAGAACACAGGCTAGGAATCCCCTCCCTCTGCTCTGATTCACTGACTGAGCACCAGAGCCTCGAGGGAGAGATAATGTCTGTACTAGCAGAAGGTACCGAGTGTGGCACCCTCCTACTGAGTGGCACCCTTTAGTACACAACTGCACCTACACACTCAGATAATCCCTAAATCCTGGACTGTTAGGTGTGCCTTGAGGAGAGGGTTGAGGAGCACTGCTATAGAGGACTAGAAAAACAGTGAGATAGTTCAAAAATGTCAAACAAGCACTTTCTACTGGTAAATAATTGACATCCTGTTCATGCGTATGGAGTGATTTGTTCTTACACCCGGTTTTCATGAGATTTTTTTGATCATAGAATATAAGGTTGAGTAGTTGTTTGTACTTGCTCCCTTCAGTTCTTAATATCACTTTTTGTTAAAAAATTTTACCGCTATTCCTTTTTCTGATGAGACTAGGGATAATAAGTATTACATAGCTACTGATTCAGTTAAATATTTAGATGATAGGCACACTCAATGTCACAATAGGTTGTTGTCGGTCTGTGTAATTACTATCGTTATTTTAGTATATCTATATCTATTTTAGTGAATTTTTCTTTCTTTGTGAATTACTCCCTATTTTTACTTTTCTCCTTCATCATTGCTTGTTTGGAATTACATTTACTTTGCTATCCAACCGTCCCCTGGTGTTGAACAGCAACAATTTCATTGCAGTAGGTTATCATCAAGATTGATGTTGCTCTTGGCAATCAAAAGTCTAGTTGTGTGTGTTCTTTATTAGGAAATTGTTGTTCTTAAATATATTATTTTAGCTGTTCACTATTTTTAATGATTAAACTAATAAATGTAATGCTTTAATTTTACCAAGAAACACTCTCTTTTTCCTTTGTGGATCCTATTGGAAGCCAATGTAATGATTGGCATATGGGTGAAGTGTGGGACTCGCAGTCCATCAGGAAGATAACACTAGCTGCAGCATTCATTGAAGACTGATGAGGGGCAATGTGGGTAGCTGAATGCCCAATGAGTAGTACATTTATTTATATTTATAAAATATTTTATCAGGAAAGATACATTGAGATTTCTCTCGTTTTCAAGTATGTCCTGGGTCCACAAATCATTGCATTGTTACAGTTAGTGTACAATAAAATACAAAAACAATATTAATATACAATATATACAAAATTTAACATAGAACAGGTAGGACATATATAATCAATCATGACAGGTGCATTCTGTTTTGAGGTATGTAGAGAGGGATCTCTTAAAGGACTTTAAGCTTAGGGAAGATTTTAATTTGTGCGGGAGGTCGTTCCACAAATGCGGTTCTCTGTAGGAGAAGGAGGATCGGGCTGCTTTATTTTTGTATTGAGGTACACTAATTAAAGTGTTGGTACTGGATCGGAGGTTACAGGAAGTGGGAACAGCCGGGGAAAGCATTGCGTTCAGGTAGGGTGGGAGTTTCCCAGAAAAGCTCTTAAACACAAGGCTGGAAAGATGAAGGGTGCGTCTGGATTCCAGTTTAGTTCTTTTAGCATGTCACAATGGTGGGTCCTGTAATTACATTGTAGCACAAATCGGCAGAAGGAGTTATACAATGTGTTGAGTTTATTAATGTGGGATTGCGATGCAGATGCATATACTACATCCCCATAATCAATGATTGGCATCAGCATTTGCTGTACAATCTTTTCCTTTACTGAAGGGCTTAGGCAGGATTTGTTTCTGTACAGGGCACCTAGTTTTGGATAAAGTTTAGATGCAAGCTTTTCTATGTGCAGGCCAAAAGATAGATTGAGGTCTAACATCATACCCAAGTATTTGAAAGAGTGGACTGCGGTCAGTGTGCTATTTGAAATTGTTTTGATGGATAGGTGGGAATTGTGTAATTTGTGTAATTTAGGTACTGTTCCAAAGATCATTGTGACAGTTTTGTCAGTGTTCAGGAACAGTTCGTTTTTTGCGATCCACTTTTCTACCTCTGTAAACTGGTCTTGGAGCACAGCCTCAAGCTGCAGTAGATCGGAATTGCTCGCATAGATTACCATTGCAATAGTCAACTTGGGAAATGATGAGTGCATTAATAAGTTCCTTTGTTGTATCTTGATTTACCAGAGGGTGAATGTGGGCAATATTTCTAAGGTGGAAGTTAGAGGAATTGACTGAATGTGTGGAGAAAAGGTTAGACATGAGTCAAAATTAACACCAAGACAGCGCGATTGAGGGGTTGGGTAATAGGTGTTGAGGAGTTTTGTTTATAAAGCTTATGTTTGCTTATAGGGCTTCAAATGGTGCTGCCATATCTAGAGTGCTAGATAGGACAGAATTTTAGTATGAGGTACCGTGACAGACACAGGCTAGAGGTGAGAGAGGAGAAAGTGGAGAAAGGAAAGAGGAATAAAACTGATGAAGATCAAGTAAACTTAGATTTCTGATAGCCTGAGATTAGCTAGATCTATTATGATGAGTGAGTGGCAGATTGACTAAGCAGGTTAGAAGTGGTAGTCAGACAGAGGGAAAGGAATGTTAGAGAAGTTAGAGACAAAGCAAAGATTGGAAAAGACAAGGTTATCGGTATTAGTGGCTATGTGTGTAGGAGAGTTAGTCCATCCAGTAAGGCCAACGGTGGAGGTGATCGATAGACATCTAAATGCTAAGCTGTAAAAATGGCTAATATTGATGCTGAAGACACCAAGGATGAGGGAAGGAATGTCAGAGAAGAGAGTAAGTAAGTCAAACAGATGACAGTGTGTTGTCAAATTGTACTATAATACCCATTAATATATTTATTTTATTTATTAGACTTCTGCATTCGGTTTCAAATTAATTGAGATTTGTCCAATCATTCATCCAGAATCCCGAACTTTAAGACATTATACGGATGAACAATGAAAGTTTAATTTGTTTCATGATTCAGAGTTTTTCCTAAACAATTAGAAAGACTAAATTTTATTTTGACAAATAGATTCAGAGGAACCACATTTTTTCACCGTGCACACGTCTTATAATGACATTATACAGGGAGTGCAGAATTAATAGGCACATTAGTATTTTGACCACATCATCCTCTTTATGCATGTTGTCTTACTCCAAGCTGTATAGGCTCGAAAGCCTACTACCAATTAAGCATATTAGGTGATGTGCATCTCTGTAATGAGAAGGGGTGTGGTCTAATGACATCAACACCCTATATCAGGTGTGCATAATTATTAGGCAACTTCCTTTCCTTTGGCAAAATGGGTCAAAAGAAGGACTTGACAGGCTCAGAAAAGTCAAAAATAGTGAGATATCTTGCAGAGGGATGCAGCACTCTTAAAATTGCAAAGCTTCTGAAGCGTGATCATCGAACAATCAAGCGTTTCATTCAAAATAGTCAACAGGGTCGCAAGAAGAGTGTGGAAAAACCAAGGCGCAAAATAACTGCCCATGAACTGAGAAAAGTCAAGCGTGCAGCTGCCAAGATGCCACTTGCCACCAGTTTGGCCATATTTCAGAGCTGCAACATCACTGGAGTGCCCAAAAGCACAAGGTGTGCAATACTCAGAGACATGGCCAAGGTAAGAAAGGCTGAAAGACGACCACCACTGAACAAGACACACAAGCTGAAACATCAAGACTGGGCCAAGAAATATCTCAAGACTGATTTTTCTAAGGTTTTATGGACTGATGAAATGAGAGTGAGTCTTGATGGGCCAGATGGATGGGCCCGTGGCTGGATTGGTAAAGGGCAGAGAGCTCCAGTCCGACTCAGACGCCAGCAAGGTGGAGGTGGAGTACTGGTTTGGGCTGGTATCATCAAAGATGAGCTTGTGGGGCCTTTTTGGGTTGAGGATGGAGTCAAGCTCAACTCTCAGTCCTACTGCCAGTTTCTGGAAGACACCTACTTCAAGCAGTGGTACAGGAAGAAGTCTGCATCCTTCAAGAAAAACATGATTTTCATGCAGGACAATGCTCCATCACACGCGTCCAAGTACTCCACAGCGTGGCTGGCAAGAAAGGGTATAAAAGAAGAAAATCTAATGACATGGCCTCCGTGTTCACCTGATCTGAACCCCAATGAGAACCTGTGGTCCATCATCAAATGTGAGATTTACAAGGAGGGAAAACAGTACACCTCTCTGAACAGTGTCTGGGAGGCTGTGGTTGCTGCTGCACGCAATGTTGATGGTGAACAGATCAAAACACTGACAGAATCCATGGATGGCAGGCTTTTGAGTGTCCTTGCAAAGAAAGGTGGCTATATTGGTCACTGATTTGTTTTTGTTTTGTTTTTGAATGTCAGAAATGTATATTTGTGAATGTTGAGATGTTATATTGGTTTCACTGGTAAAAATAAATAATTGAAATGGGTATATATTTGTTTTTTGTTAAGTTGCCTAATAATTATGCACAGTAATAGTCACCTGCACACACAGATATCCCCCTAAAATAGCTATAACTAAAAACAAACTAAAAACTACTTCCAAAACTATTCAGCTTTGATATTAATGAGTTTTTTGGGTTCATTAAGAACATGGTTGTTGTTCAATAATAAAATTAATCCTCAAAAATACAACTTGCCTAATAATTCTGCACTCCCTGTATAATACAAAATATAATTAATATGGTATAATATTAAATACCTTTAATGCAGTTTTAATGACATTTAACACAAAATATTGTTTGGCTCTTTATATTTTTTTTGTCTGCCCTGAGTTGGTATTTCACTAATACTTTTCATATCAGTTGAACATATAAAATATATTAGACAGGTTACATGATCACAACAATGCATTTACTTACCGTCAAAACTGAATGTAGATGAACTCAACATGCACAAATAGATCAGCACAAAGTTATTCTCGCAATGTTCAAGACACCATCTAGTGGCCAAAATAAATTATTACAAATTTCACAAACAAACATTTTTTTTTACTTAAATTAGTTGCTCACTCAAAGTAAAAAAAATATATAAATAATTTAATTCTAAACATTGCCTACCTGTGATGTTCACCAAAAGCTGATTTTGATTACAAACAAAAGGATGAAAATCTATTTGACAGAAAATTTGTAATGACATGGCAACGCTTTATCAAACTTAGCATTTCATTGGAGGAAAATGGAAGATGATTAAAAATATATATATTCCAGGGGGCGGGGCCGACCGCCAGACGGATCAGACGCACCTAGTCTGAGCTCCGGCGCCTAAACTAAATTTTCGGGGCCAACTCTGTACCAACTGCACCCACTAATCCACAAAGGTGCCCAAACCACCCACAAGCTACAGGCGAACACGAAGATACCAGCATCGACCCAGCACGGTACCGGAGTAACCTGATCGAGGTTTGAGGCCTACCGGGCTTGAGCTGGGAAGAGACGGCCGCTCTCCCAGGTCTCCGAACGGAGTTCGGCCGCCCCCTCTCCCCCCCCCCCGGACCGGTGGGGGTTATCCCGGTCCACATGGGCGACCACGATCAAAGTCCGCCAGGCCCAAACAGCGGGCATCAACCAAGCTGCACAGCGCGGACAAAAAGGTTCACCACAAGATGGCGGAGCACCTATGGCCACGTGTGAGGGCAAAGACAGAGCCGACATGCAAAACGAGCCAGTCTACCACACAGCACCGTCTCACTAACCGTGATGGCCCCCAAGAAGGGCTAACTGATACCCCAAGGCAGAAGACACTATCAGCAAGTAACAAGCAAGGAGAATACAGGCGGGAAAAGCGTAAGTCCCCCCTGGGCACTCAAGACGTAACATGTACACAGCCTCACCAGATAGGCCCACTCGGGCTGAAGACCTCCTGGGTATTAAACCCCAAGCATCGCACACCGGTGCCGAGGATTCAGCGCCACAACCGGCAACACTCCAATGGATCCCACAGCAGAGCCCGACCAAGGAAGACTGCAGCCTCCTACGGGAAACTCCTAGTTCGTGGAACACGGATGCAGGTCTCCATGACGGCTTGGGGCTATGGGCAGGACTTTCTGGGACTGCCTCTGAATCTTTTGCTACCTCCAAGCCTATCACCTAACCAGGGAATCGGCTAGCTTGAGACTCTACACCTACACCTGTGGTGCTGGCTGACACCCGCACCCACGGGGATAGAGGCTAGCACATATGGCTACACACACAAAATCCTACACGACCACCCTCATAATGCTATAAACACCAGACATAAAGCAAGCCACAACACTCACCTGGCACAAATATCACTAGGCCCCCACACCTGCTACACTGGCTAACAGACCCGCCATGGGGAGCAATACGCTTGAGCTCTTGCCAAATGCCCGTGGCAACCAAAACCTGCAACCCAACCACACAAACCAATCGACACATAAGTACCTTTACACTATCGCATACACAGCTGCAGTCCCACAAGGTACATGCAAAAGTGCAACCACACTATGTCAAAACAAATGTGACCTATCTAGTATGTAATTCAGCAATTCAAGCAGTTCATTTATGATTTATCTGATACATCTGTTATGTTTGTAATACTTGATCAACCCATGCTATGACTATACAATCTCAAACGTGTTTTTCATAATATAAAATAGTGCATGTTAAATCTAATACCCTGTATGTTAAGCGGCTAAGAAGCCAGAGGATTGCCGTCGGGGTACCTCAGGCACGTATGTACTCACCTTATGCACTGCAAAAATATTGAATAAAAAAAAAAAAAAGGTTAAAAAAAAAATATATATATATATATATATTCCATTTCTATACTTTTTTTTAAAGTCACAGAGACAAAAATCTCAAACTAAATAAATAAATATCTGTATAAGATCAGGGCACACACTTTTCGTCCCCACAATGTATAAGTGACATATCCCATAATTCATAGCTTTAGCATTAATACTGCGAATGTAGAAAGATGGGCAGCTAATTTGCATAAGAGTACAACAAATAATTATCATGTTTTCTGGTGAATGTAAATGTCTAGATTATTTTTAATTTACTTAAACCAGTAGTTGTTTATTAGGGGTACTCTCTCTCCTCATGTGGAAGCAAATACTAATAAGGGATGTACATGATCCAAAATTTCGATCCGGTTCGGAAATTCGGGTAAGAATTTTTTTTTAGCACTTCAGCAATTCAGGACTTCAGCACGGTTCGGGATGTAGGCAATTCAGGACTTTGGCAATTCGGTTCGGTTTGGGACTTCGGCAATTCGGAAAATCTGTAGGGCTCTCTAACCTAACCTTAACCCTACCTTACCCCTAACCCTACCCCTACCCTAACCCTACCTTAACCTTAACCCTACCCTTAACCTACACCAAAGCACTTTGGCACTTCCAAAATACGTCCATTCGGTTCGGTTGTGCACTTTGGACATTCGGAAGCATCCGAATTGCCCGAAATTCAGCCGAATTCACATTCGGTCGAAACGAATTGTGCATGTCTAATACTCATGACTGTCAAATTCCAGATGTTCGGCTACTGATTTGGAATTTGGAGCTCTGAATCATTAAACACATAAAACGGTCTGTCCTTTGCCCATTTTTTTATTTTTTTGCTGTTTTGTTATTCATCATCCACATGGTAATTTGGAGTTAAGGAGCTGCGGACAAATCAACCCTAATAGTCAGTGTTAGAAGGAACACTATAGGCACTATGACCACTATGGAAAAGCATTGGAAGGCTAATATCGTACTAGCTGTGGGGAGAGCTGTGGAGAGAACAGTGTGACGATGGATGTTAGATAAGTTAAATTTACAGGAGTTAACTTTTAACCCTCATGAGTGGATCCTTCTGTCATATTCATACACATTCGGTTAGACTGAAGTAGAATCTGACCGTTAGGCTCCTGCTTCACTTCCTAAACACTATGTGTGATCTGCCAGGTCCGAATTCCAACTGAATTCTGATCACATTGGTAATTCTCATGTTTTCTAACGCAACATGCGTTCAGAATTTGGTTGGTCCGATTCTGTAACAGTGGTGCTGATGAGGAAATCACTGATTGTCTGAACGCATCCAAACCAATCTACAGCACTGGAACCACAAATTATCATTCACTTGCTATTTGCAAGTGAATGTTAATTTAAAGAGCTATTAGTCCGCTGACAGGGTTAACAGTCAAAGGGCAAATAGGTAAAATTCCATGGCAGCATGAGGGTTAATTATGTTGTGGCTGGCCATAGCTTTTAGCCAGCAAACAATAAACAAATTAGTAAATAAAATTGCTATGGGGTTAAATAAGCTTGTCAAGGTTGTCAATGTCTATTACTGCTGGAAAGCGGAAATCTGTTGGTAAGTAGCAACTGCTACGAAATTCTTTGGCATCTTGTAACTGATATTGACAAAGTTGTAAACAAGTCCTAAACTGTACAAAATGTACTAAATGTATAGTGACACATTATTGAAACACAACCACAGCAAATGTGGTAACCAAATACTGTAAAGTAACATAGACTTTCTGTAATCAGCTGGTTCAGGTAAATATGGCAACCAAAATAGACTATAGGTCTCTGAAGCAAATGTGGATAATCAGCAAGGCCGGATTAACATAGGGACTGATGGAGCTACAGCTCCAGGCCCATGCCCATGGAATAGGCCCATTTATTTATTTTATATGAGGCTGCCTGGCCGGTGCCGATATTGCCGTAATACCGGCAAAACAAATGCTGGCCTTTTTCTCAGTATAAACAGAGATTACTCTGCAATACCAGCACCAGCCAGTAGGGGTCACTGTGTGTGTGTGTGTGTGAGGCAGGGATAGGAAGTTACAGCATATACCTGCATCTCTCTACTCACTGATCCACGAGAGAGCAGCAACACAGCACAGAGAGTCCAGACAGCAGCTCCCAGACTGCAGAGACAGCATACAGCTCAGGGAAGTGAGGGATGGAGTAAAGGCTGCAGGGAGACATGGGAACACTGAGACACTAGGGGACACTGTTAGACATGGGGACACAAGAAGACCTCTGGGTACGCTAAGACACTTGGAGACACTTTGAGACACAGGGACACAGACACACAAGGGGACACTGTGATATAGGGACACAGACACACGGGGACACTGAGACACTTGGGGACAAGGGAACACAGACACACATGAAGACACTTCCAGACACTAAGACATAGGGACACAGACACACATGGGGACACTGAGTCATGGGGTCACTGAAACACTTGGGGACACAATGTCCCCAAGGGTCTCAGTGTCCCCATGTCTCCCAGCCAGTGTCTCTGGTGTCTTAGTGTCCCCATGTCTCCCAGTGTCCCTAGTGTCTGTGTGCCCATGTTTCCCAGTGTCTCAGTGTCCCCATGTCTATGAGACAGGGAGACACTAGGATCAATACATCTATACAGCAGAATCAAACTGTAAGTAGCATTTTTTGCGATTTTACAGAATTTACTCTTGTGTCACTCCTTGTGATTTACATCATGTGATGTCATGCATACATAATAAGTTATGCAAATTAGTAAGGCTTGTATTTTATTCCAAGAAAGGTGGCAGCCTTTCTCTTCACATACTCTTGCTTAAGTATGGAAACTTAAGAGGGATATATGGAAACAAAATGTGTGTGGGCTAGCTGAAATTAAATTAGCTAAGGTAATACAGACTTTGGTCTTTCTAACAATGTGGCATGTCCCCTTTCTTCTACACTCACTACATCCACCTTTTATCTGTCTCAGACTGTATACCAGGAGCTCCTGCCTGCTAGTAGGAAGGTAAGGAGACAAGTGGACATGTGAGTGCTAGGGGATAGTCCATAAAAAGCACATCATTAGACGCATTTATGCCTAGCTCAGGATTGTTTGGGCAGACATGCCTCCTTTTTGGGCATGTTCGTCCTTTTCGGGAGTTCTGGTTACATGTTCCGTGTCAGTGGCCCTCTCTTCTACACTGCCCATGGACTTCCTGTTTCACTGGACACTGCTGTTTAAGAGAATCTGGGTTTTCTTAAAGCTGCATCCTATGAGTTTCCCTCCGGCAACATCTCCACCAGATACATAACGCTTGAGAGGTATGACTGTTTTAAGGTTTTTGGTCGATAAGATTCTGTACTTATGCCCCTCATAATTGTCAGCACCAGGCCCACTGGGCTCTTAATCTGGCCCTGATAATCAGAGTTTGTTATAACCCATATCAAAACTTGGTTGTCTGCCAAAGAATGCCCTGATTGCAGCACAACCCAGAACACAGAACTGAATGCTGTTCTGGCATGGAGCTATCGTTCCACAAAATGACCTCAATCAACGCATTTTATCTAATCAGGCTTTCTCAATGCTCTCCTAAATAGACTAAAATGGAGCTTTGCTCGTGCTCAACTCAAAATGAAAATATAAGACCATACAATCACATGTGGTTATAAAATGGACATATACAAAGCTATGTCAAATCATAAATAACATATAAATCATAAATAACATATAAAATATTCACAACAAGCAAAGCTCAAATGAGTCAGGCTAATGTACTGACACTAAAATATCTGTATTATTAATATTCCTAATAAAATATATGATATATGGAGTTATAACATTTCTAACATTTTCTATAATATATAAACATAATTTCAAATGTGTATTAAACCTATATAGTGCGTGGATATGTTTTAGAACCTTATCATCTCACCTAGTTTGACAAGTTAATTTGTCGATTACTAGAAATCTGTCCTTGAACTATTCCTTGAACTGTTGTCAAGCGGCCAGTAAAGTGAGTCCATTGGGCATTCATTACTTGCCATGGTCTCTAAATTCCCTGATTTATTTTTAATGCATTCAGTATTTTTTTCCTATCTTCAGTTCATATTATCAATTTAGTTGTTTTCCCTTTCAACTTGAAGTTAATCATGACCTCAAATTCCTGTCCACCAAGTTCTAATTAAGAAGTAAAAGCACTGAATTAATTTCTTTGAAAGAAAGTGTCCCCTTTTGATGCAACCCATATAAGATATTTTCTCAAAATGTCTCTAGCTTACCCCATGCTGTGTCATTCACTAGCTGACATGATTTATGATCGTATCAAAAATAGTTTTTCTCCCTTTAGACAGAGTTGTCTGTAAAAAAGAGCGAGTTACATTACAGTCTCAATAAATAGTGAAAATAAAAACTTTGTAACAGAGTTTGCAGAAATTGTCCTAAATGTTCTCACAGAATTTTGGTAGGTGTAGTTTTATAACATATGTGGTCTACTTTTAGGCCCTCGATGTTAAACATGTAGTGTCTTCACAGTGCAGAGCGAAAAAGGTAAGAAAACAGGTTTAGTGGTATAGCTAATAAGTATATATATATATATATATATATATATATATATATATATATATATATATATATATATATGGAAGGCAGGGCCTGAAGTTGTGGGAGGGGCTTGGTTCCCCTTCTTAAGGAGCTCCAGCCCTTCACTCACTACCGTCTCAGGTCTAGAGATTTGCATAACCGAACTTCCGGTCCGTGCAAATCTCCTTTTTCGCAAGGAATCCAGTGGATGCACTTACCTGTTCCTCCTACTCCAGTTCAACTCGCACGGTGGTCCTGTCTCCCTCGGTGTATCCGCATACCGGCTAAGCGCCCGGCGACTGGTGCCATTTTAACAACTAACCGTAAGTCGCGGCTGCCGTCGTGCGGCGGTGGCAGTTGCTCCGCGCCATTTTGGGATACCCCTACACAACACGGAGCTTCTCCGTTACGTCACAATTTTGAGTATTTGGGCTGGCGAAACAGCACGTACGCTGGGCAAACTTACAATCGGTTTCTATGCATGATTTCGTTCAAATCAGATCGCGATCTTACGTACATATACCTGGCTAAAGTAATATTCATATGGCAGGCCAATACTCTCATTATTTATTCATTAAACTACGCATTAGTACTTTCATTTTGGGGTTTAGGAGGGTTATGTCGGCCCCTTGTGGTCATACTAGTTATTGCATGTTGTGCTAGTTTGAAGCATATCGTGTTACATATATAGTATTAGTATTTGATGCAGCTTTAGTGACTGGCCTCGGCACCAGAATTCAGATAAATAACATGCAGGTCTGGCAGGTTGCATTCCGTGTTCCAGATACTGCAAGCAATCAATGTGAGGCATTTTTGTTATGTTGCACATCAATTCCTAAAACACGTACAGTTACACCTGTCAATTTTATATTATAAACTAGCCACTTGAGATTTTGCATAGCCATTGGTCTTAAGTATAACTTCTACATTTATAGGCTAGGCCATCCAGGCAACCTTTTGGGGTTTTTGATCCAGTCTCCAATTTAGGATAATCTACCTGGTAGGTATCTTGGGTACAGGAGGGAATTTAACCCCTTAAGGACCAAACTTCTGCAATAAAAGGGAATCATGACATGTCACACATGTCATGTGTCCTTAAGCGGTTAAAGGTACATCTCGATAAACCACTAAATAGTTATTAAATTAATTTACTTTTAAATCCACTATTTAATCTTGTAGGACCTACAGATCACCTTATTACCCTATCCGGCTAAATACTTGGCTCAACAGGTACGTCCCTTTTTCGCAATTCCACACGATTCCCGTCCCCAGCTATTGTCAGAAGCTAGTTATACACTGGCACTAAAGCATAGAAGCCTCTAGGTACGTTCTTCCTGTCCTTTTACGCCTTACGTTAGTGGTCCCTCGAGGCCAACACCCATCCTCAAAACGGAGGTACGACATCCCCTCGGGCCAAATCATAGTTAGCCGCCTCGCACGGTTGCATAGAGAGGGCCTCACCTGTCACTCCCATTCTGTCTTTTTCTGGTTATTGTGACAGAGGGGCCAACTCCCCGCCATAATGTCAATGGCCTCGTACCCCAATCGGGCCAATTCATAGGTAGAGCCTCTCACAGCCGCTTGGCAACTAGCAGGGCCTCACCTGTCACCTATCGTCTTAATTGTTTCGCCGCTTGGCACTAGTTAAAGCAGCCAGTGAAATTTAACCCTAGGTAAAACTGCTTAATTTATTTTATAGCATGTCACAGCTACCAGAAGGCGGGGAAGACCTGTCTATCCCTAGCACACCTGCTAGATCAGTCACTCCATCTCAAGGAGGCGACAACGCAAGCCCTTCATCTCTCCGCTCCTGGACTGTGTCGTGGATTACCGCCGAATTACGGAAAATAAATATCCCATTCCCAGCTAGGAAAGCCGAATTGTATAGACTTTTAAACACTCAAACTGATAATACCAGGGCTGATGAAGGGTCCAGTAGCGGTCAGTCTTCTGATCTGCACGCAATTTTATCCTCGGTCTTGAACTCTTTAGGTCGTATTACCGATAAGCTGGATAAAATGGACACGGAGACCCGACAGCAGTCGCAAAAGGCTTTGGGGAATAGTGACACGGCGGTTGTCCCCAGCCCTTCTCCTGGTAATGGTACTAAAGACCCGCATATTATTAACCCGGCACACTTGGTGCCTGCTAATTTGCGAAAGGACATCTTGAAGGGGAAGGAGGTTAATTTGGTATCACTACTCATCGCCTCCCAAGATGTCCTGGAAAATAAGACGTATGCTTATGGTGATATATCCGTGGTACTTAAATCTAGGGACCCCAGACTAAATCGTAAGCTGTCTATCCCTGAATTTGTCCTAGCGTTTGGGACCTACAGGGATGTAGTTTGCTCAGTGCATCCCCATAGGAGGGAGGAATTGGATCTGTACCTAAACAAGCTGGTGGATTTGGGGCACGAGTACGGTGATACGGCTTTTTATGACTACCACCGTGCTTTCGCCGCAAAGGCGTCGGCGGCTCTGTCCCAGTTTAATTATCAAGTAGACTGGAGTGTGCTGGATACGGAGCTTTTTTGTTGGCACTTTGCGGGCCTCAAGACACCGACTTGTGCCATTTGTGCTTCCAATTCACACACGGCAAATCTATTTCCAATACCCCAGAGGTAAATACTTTCTACCCCCCTCCCAATATGACACCGACTGGGAGACCAGCCAAGGTCCTTAAAGTAAAAACTGGGCCGTGATATAATTTTTCTGGGAAAGTTGCAAGTTTGCAACAATTTTAATACAGGCACTTGCGGGTTCAGTGCATGTAGGCTGCTTCATGTTTGTTCCTTATGTTTCCGGGCTCACTCTAAAGCAATGTGCCCAAATCAATTGTATCCCAAGCGGTATTTATCGTCTATTGATGTCTCACTGCTGAGAAAGTTATTATGTGATCACCCATCCCAACACTTTGTGGAATTTTTGGTGTCAGGTTTCACGGCGGGTTTTCACACGGGTATTATACACATGCCTAGTGGGTTCTTAGAATGCAAGAACTTGCAAACAGCTATGGCGGATCCTGCCGCTATTGACCGACTAATACAGAAAGAGATTGACCAAGGTTTTGTAATTGGCCCTTTTGACTCTCCACCTTTTGCTGTATGGAGAACTAACCCCATAGGTCTGGTCACTGGTAAATCCTCAAACAAGCAAAGGTTGATTCTTGACCTCTCTGCTCCCCATGCATCAGCTACACCAAGTCCTTAACTCACTTATTCCGTCAGAAGAGTTTTCGCTGCAATACGCAACTATAGATAATGCCATCACGGCCATCCTCTCAGCAGGAATAGGCGCTTGGCTTAGTAAGGCGGACATAGTGAATGCATTTAAACTACTCCCTATTCATCCATCACTGTGGCATTTACATGGTGTTAAATGGCAAGAATTATATTATTTTTTCACTCGTCTCACATTTGGTTCCAAGAGCAGCCCTCGTATTTTTGATATGTTTGCTGAGACGTTGTGTTGGATATTGCTTAACACCTGTAGATGCCCCACCATTATTCATTATCTGGATGACTTTCTTTCCACAGAAAGCAACCTCTTACCTCCCAGTAGCCTCCAGGCCACAACACAGCTTTTTTACACAACTAGGAGTCCCGATTTTGCCTACTAAGACTGAAGGTCCCGATACGGTCATCAACTTCCTGGGGGTTGTGCTGGATTCTGTACACATGCAGGCTAGTCTCCCCAGGGAAAAGATTGAACGCATACTGGCCGCCATTGACTTTTACTTAACTGAACAGTCCTGCAGCAAAAAGGAGTTGAAGTCCCTGTTGGATTCTCTTAAGTTTGTCATGAAAATTATTCCTCAAAGGCGGGCTTTTATATCCCGACTACTCAGTTTATTTCCTCGTTTTCAGAACGACTCCTCCCGTTTAATGTTATATGTGCATGCCACCGCTGACTTACGCATGTGGAGCGAGTTTTTACGACACTGGAACAGGAAGAGCTTATTCATACCAGTATTATCGGATGAATCTGTTTCTATTTGGACAGATGATGCGGCCACTTCCGGTTTTGCCGCTATCTTTGGCAATGAATGGATGTGGGGCAACTGGCCAAAGGAAATTGCTGAGATACCAGAGTTCAAGGACACATTTGCTTTATTTTAACTTTATCCCATTGTGGCAGCATCGGTAAAATGGGGAGCTGTCTGGTCAGGGAAGTCGGTGCGGTGCTTCTCTGACAACATGGCAACATGCCATATTGTTAACAAGGGACGTTCCGCTTCCCTGGCCATCATGCAGTTTGTTAGGAATCTCAGATGGCAAGCAGCGAAATACAGTTTTTTCCTGAATTGCATACACGTTCCTGGGATTCTCAATGTTGCCGCTGATCATTTATCCCGATCTCGTTTTCAGGAGTTCCGGGCGGCCCTTCCCACAGCAGCCTTAATACCCACTCCAGTACCACAGTGGCAGGATATGATATTGGACTAAACAGATTACTCGCTCACGGATATCATCTCTTACAATTAGGGCTTTCTGTAAACACTAGAAAGGTTTATGACAGGGCTTTTCATATGTTTAATAAATTTGTGATGGAACAAAAAATTTCTGACAAATTTGCCATGAGCACTATGATTGCGTTTATTTCTTTTTGCCATCTTCACTTAAAACTATCCTTCAACACCATTAAATTATACATCACAGGTATTCAACTCCACATCCTCACCACATGGCCTGATAAACAACGTTTCCTGTCCTCTTATCAAGTAAAGTCTGTATTGAAAGGTATCAAGGACTCCACCCCGGCACCTACACCTTCCAGATTACCTATACACGATATTCTATTTCAGTCACTGTCAAATCTTTTAGACACTTCACCGTTTGAGACTCGCACAAACCAGGTCAGTAAAACAGCCATCTTCTTGGCATTCTATGGGTTCCTTCGGCCCAAAGAGTTTACCACTACTAATTATAACACCCTAAACTTCCTCACAAGAGCTAACCTAGTTAAAACACACGACCACTATTCACTGTTCCTACACCATACGAAAACCAGCATGAAGGGACAGACGGTCACTATTCCCTACTACCCTACTAACAATAAATGGTATCCTGTGGTAGTCTTCAACCAGTACCTTTCATCCATCCCAATGACTCCACATCAGCCACTACTGGCATTATACGGTAAGACGCTGCCGATCAGTAAGTTCATGCTTTACGTAAGAACATTGTTAGTACGCTTGGGGCTAAACCCGGCCAAATATTCTGGTCATTCATTTTGAATAGGAGCAGCTACTACCGCTTCAAAAAAGAATATCCCAGCACACATCATTAAAATTATGGGCCGCTGGAAGTCCACAACTTATATACGATACATTCCCCAGCCAGTTCAAGAAGTACGCCTAGCATTCAAGAATATGATTGTGTGATAATCTTATACTGTATTGTAGGCTGAATAAACTGGTTACATCTTTTTGCCCTCTTTTATTTCAGGCCTACTGCGTCGTCAGTTAAGGCACACCACAACTGACTTTTCATGTCCTGTTTGTTTTAAGTTACTAATTCTACGGCTTTATGCCTTGACCACAAATATATATATACATACATAAAACAAGATCCAGCATACTCACTCACTAAACAACAACTTCAAAGCTTTCAAAATGTAATTTATTTTTTTAAACACCTAACTATTTTTTAAAACACCTGAGGCAAAAATAATGAGGATGTAGTTACAGTAGTTATATAGTTACACAAGCTGAAAAGAGACAAGTTCAGCCTTCCTCACATCTGTTTTTGATGTTGATCCCAGAAAAAGGCAAAAACAACCAGTTTGAAGTGCTTTCCAAGTTTACAAGCTAGGGAAAAAAAGCCTTCTTGATCACAGAATGTAGTCAGATCTCTCCTTGGATCAAGAAGCTGCTGCCCCACAAACTAAAAATTAGATCCCCAAATATTCGTTTTTTGCAAGTATTCATCCAGTTGCTGTTTAACCCCTTAAGGACACATGACATGTGTGACATGTCATGATTCCCTTTTATTCCAGAAGTTTGGTCCTTAAGGGGTTAAACATCTGTACAGACTCTGATAAAACCACTTCTTCAGGCAGAGAATTCCCCATCCTTGTTGTTCTTAATGTAAAAATACCTTTCCTTTGCTTTAGACACAATATCCTTTCTTCCACTCTAAATGCGTGACCTCATGTCCTATGTATAGTCTTGTTTATTTTTTATCTATCTATAAATATTTTACCAGGAAGGATACATTGAGATTTCTTTTGTTTTCAAGTTTGATTAGATTTTCACACAATGGTTTACCGTATATACTCGAGTATAAGCCGACCCGAATATAGGCCGAGGCCCCTAATTTTACCCCAAAAAACTGGGAAAACTTATTGACTCAAGTATAAGACTAGGGTGGAAAATGCAGCAGCTACTGGTAAATTTCTAAATAAAATTAGATCCTAAAAAAATTATATTAATTGAATATTTATTTCCAGTGTGTATATAATGAATGCAGCGTGTGTGTATGAGTGCAGCGTATGTATGAATGCAGTGTGTGTATGAGTGCAGCGTGTGTATATGAGTGCAGTGTGAATGAATGCAGTGTGTATGAATGCAGTGTGTATGAATGCAGTGTGTGCAGTGTGTGTATGTGTGCAGTGTGTGTATGAATGCAGTGTGTGTATGTGTGCAGTGTGTGTATGTGTGCAGTGTGTGTATGAGTGCAGTGTGTGTGTGAATGCAGTGTGTGTATATGAGTGCAGTGTGTGTATGAGTGCAGTGTGTGTGTGTATGAGTGCAGTGTGTGTGTGTATGTGTATAGTGTGTATGTGTGCAGTGTGTGTGTGTGTGCGTGTGCAGTGTGTGTGTGTGTGTGCAGTGTGTGTGTGTGTGTGTGTGTGTTGCAGAGCCTTGGTGGGGGTGGGCAATTTTATTATTATTATTTTTTACTGATTTTAATATTTTTATCATTTTATTTAATTATTTTAATATTTATTATTATTTGTAATATTATTATTTATTTATTTGTAGTATTTTATTATTATTAATATATATTAAAAAAAAAATTTGTCCCCCCTCCCTGCTTGCTAGCTGGCCAGGGAGGGGGGCTGTCCTTCCCTGGTGGTCCAGTGTCATTGGTAGTTCAGTAGGGGGAAGAGGGGGGCTGGCAGAGCTATAACTTACCTGTCCTGCAGCTCCTGTCAGCTCTCTCCTCCTCCGCGCCGTCCGTGCAGCTCCTCTATCAGCTCACACTGTAAGTCTCGCGAGAGCCACGTTGCATTGATTTTAATTGGACACATCTCCAAAGAAGTGCCTATATTCCACTTAAGAGAGAAAAGTTACAAATGTTGTGGAAAGCTTTAGGGGTATTCAGTTGGGCAGTCAACCTTTTAATATCTAAAGCTTCCTTTAATATTCGGATTGCGGTGGTTGAAGGTATGAGACTATTCACCTACAGTTCACCTATAACTCTACATGCTGCAAGTGCTATTCTGGTTGCTACTTTGTTTTCATTTGTAGTGAATGTATTGAGTGGTTTAGATAGTAAGAGGGCCCAAGGATCTAGTAGGGATAATTTTCCCATTACCTGTGAGAGTGGTGCCCGTATCTGGGACGAGAAGGTTTTCAATTTAGGGCCCTTTTACCAACAGTGTAGGAAGGTTCCATTTTCCCCCATATTGTTTCAGAGAGAAGTTTCCCCATTTTGCGAAGACTAATGGTGTCTAGATACCTTGAATAATCACCTTGTACGCTTTCTCTTTATGTGTAACACAAATGGTCAATTTTTGCATGGCCTCTAAGATTTCTGACTAGTCACTCGACTCTTCTTGAGGGCCTAGGTCATAATCCCAAGCAGCTGTATAAGGTAAAATGATTTGTGAGGGGTGAGTTGTTAGCATAATATATAGTAGAGGCTATGTCGTTGGAAGGCAGTAGGTTAGGCCATACCTGCCTGTTTAAATACAGCGAAATAAATCTGATGTGTTAAGTTCTCTTTAATTAGGAAGGTACAAGTTGTAACGGATCGACGGGCACCCCAACTGGGTATCTCCGTTGAAGGATGCTCCTAGCGCTTCCTGAGGACTCCAAGCACTGCAGCAGACACCATAACCACCGTAGACTCCTTCAGAGAGAAAAACAGGAACAAGCTCTTACAAGAACTTAGCAGTGAATATAGCAAGAGAGTATGCAGAGCATAGCAATCCCTTGTAGCAGATTACACCAATAAGAGATGGCACTCAAATTGAGGGTGAAGTAGAACTCTGTTTACTTGGCACCAAAGGGCCTTCTTTTATGCAGGTTTAACACATACAGGACCGCCCACAGGTGTTTACAGAACAACCAATACATAGTATACAGTACAAGCGCTCCCATACAACTCTTCCCCTCTGCTTGGGAGATAATTGAGTTTCTTACTGTATCTACTCAATTATCTCCAAGCTGAAAAATCATACTTTTTATACATTTTTATAACTCCCTGATTTTACATCACATACGAATAAAATATATTTCTGTGATCAGCATAACTTGGGGAGCAACATATGTAAAAATCACATGAATCCGTCCAGGGGTTAAAAAGTTAGGTTGAGGTCCCTTTATTATTATCACTTGCAAGCATGGCTTTTCCTGCCCAAACCAGTTCCCACTGGCCTGGCAGTGTCCCTGGGACAACACCCTGCTGGAGAACAATGGAGCTGGTGGAGGGGAAGAGCCTCACCTACCCAGGGATTCAAAGGGGAAGAAAAAGTGTCCAAAAATGTGTCCATACACTGTTTTTAAAAGGGCCAGCACTGTACAATAAAAGTCCATAAGCCCAAATCAGTTCTTAAAGGGCAATACATCCCAGGGCCATAGTCGCAGGGCAGGAGGATAGCAATCAGTCCTCTCCAATGCCCAGTGGCAAATGTCAGTATGTCACACAAGTATTCTATGATTTTAGATTGGCCTTGTTATGTGTCTGTCCTCATAGCGAGCAAAGTGGCGTGATATCAGACCAGGAGGAAACATTTGATTCCTGAGTATTGGTGTGAGGGAGTAGAGCAATGAAGATAGTTTGTATTTTGATTTAAGTCTGTTCCACAAACTGAATAAAGGGTTATACCTGGGGATGTGATCATAGTGTCAGGATCGGGACAGGGATCCAACACGCAGGGTACAAAGAGTGGAAAGATACGTATACCGGGCCTTAGAATGGCCGGACTAACGTACCGAGAGTAATAGAGAATAGTCAGAGACAAGCCGAGGTCGAGGGAACGAGAAGACAGATAAGCGAGAGACAAGCCGGGTCAAGGGATAACAGAGAAGCAGGGTAGTACAACAAGCCGAGTCAAAACCAATAGAGCAAACTAGAATACCAGAGCACTGAGTGACTAGACAAGCTAGAACCACGACAGGGCAATGAGCTGAAGAGAGAAGTAAGCTTAAATACCCTGGCTCCGGATGGTAAGCACGCCTCTGACAAGTACCGATTGGATATCGGACACTTGAGTGACAGGTCGCTCGTGATAGCGTCATGACGTCACGTATTGAGCGTCCTGCTAGAAAAGGACGTGGATTCCTCGCGGCCGGTGTTTAAGTGACTGGATGAACCGCGAGGAACGGGGGAAACAGCTCGCCTGGACGGACAAACCACCAAGTCTCTACCTCCCTTAGAGGTAGAGGCCTCAGGTACCCTGACAGTACCCCCCCTCTCAGATACGCCCACCGGGCGGAAGGAACCGGGGCGAGATGGGAAGCGGAGGTGAAATGCTCTGCGAAGGCGAGAAGCATGAACGTCCTCCTGAGGTACCCAACTCCTCTCCTCAGGACCATATCCCCTCCAGTTGACCAGATATTGCAATTTTCCCCTTGAAATTCTGGAATCAATGATGGAGCTGACCTCGTACTCCTCCCGACCCTCCACCTGAACAGGACGAGGCGAGGAGACCTTAGAGGAGAATTTGTTGCAAATAAGAGGTTTCAACAAGGAGACATGAAAAGAGTTAGGAATGCGTAAGGCAGGTGGCAGAGCAAGGCGATACGCAACCGGATTGATACGAGTGAGAACCCTGTAAGGGCCTATGTAGCGAGGAGCGAATTTCATAGATGGAACTTTTAGGCGAATATTCTTAGTACTCAACCATACCCTATCCCCAGGAACAAAAACAGGAGCCGCTCTTCTATGCTTGTCAGCGTGTTTCTTGAACAACGAGGAACTATGTAACAGAATTTGCCGAGTCTGATCCCATAATTTCTTCAGGTTGGCGACATGATCATCAACCGACGGTATCCCCTGAGAAGAGGAAACCGAAGGAAAAATCGAAGGATGAAAGCCATAGTTCATGAAGAAAGGGCTAGAGCGAGTTGAATCGCAAACAAGGTTATTGTGTGCGAACTCCGCCCAAGGAATCAGACCGACCCAATCGTCCTGGTGTTCGGAAACAAAGCAACGCAGATACTGTTCGATCTTTTGATTGGTACGTTCAGCAGCTCCGTTAGACTGAGGGTGATAGGCAGAGGAGAAGTTCAATTTGATACCCATTTGAGAACAAAAGGATCTCCAGAAACGTGAGACAAATTGAGAGCCTCTATCAGAAACAATCTCCGAAGGAATCCCATGTAGGCGAAAAACCTCTCTCGCAAAAATCTCCGCCAATTCAGGAGAAGTCGGAAGTTTAGGTAATGGCACGAAATGGACCATCTTAGTAAATCTATCCACCACCGTGAGAATAACAGTCTGTCTCTTGGAAGCAGGCAAATCAACGATAAAGTCTATGGACAAACAGGACCAAGGTTTCTCAGGAATGTCCAAGGGGTGTAACAGGCCACATGGAGATGCATGAGGTAGTTTAGTCTTGGCACAAGTCTCACAAGCTGCGACGAACTCCTCAATATCTTTTCGAAGTGAAGGCCACCAGAAATCCTTGGATATCAGAGAGTATGTCTTGCGAATACCAGGATGGCGAGCTATTTTACTTTCGTGAAAACATTGTAAGAGCTCCAGTTGAAGTTCAGGAGGAACAAAGTTTCTTCCCTCAGGAGTGTTTCCGGGAGCTAGATGTTGTGACTTCAAGATCTGGTCAAGTAGCGGAGAATGAATTTTGAGACTGGTATTGGCAATAATATTGCATTTGGGTACAATGGAGGACAAAAGTGGTTCAACTGAAGCAGAGGGCTCATATTGGCGAGATAGCGCATCGGCTTTAGAATTCTTTGACCCAGGTCTGTAAGTCAGAACGTAATTGAAATGGGTAAGAAACAACGACCAACGAGCCTGCCTGGAGGACAAACGCTTGGCCTCTCCGATATAAGACAAATTTTTGTGGTCTGTTAGAATGGTAACAGGATGTAATGTACCTTCCAATAAATGTCTCCACTCTTTCAAAGCCTTGATAACCGCTAGTAATTCTCTGTCACCAATGTCATATCTGCTTTCAGTACCGGTCAATTTTTTAGAGAAAAATCCACATGGATGTAATGGTTTATCAACACCCAACCTTTGAGATAGGACAGCACCTAAACCAGTCTCTGATGCGTCTACCTCAAGTAGAAAAGGCAGAGAAGTGTCGGGGTGAACTAAAATTGGAGCGGAAGCGAAAAGCTCCTTGAGAGTTTTGAACGCAAGGAGAGCTTCAGTAGTCCAATTCTTAGTATCAGCCCCCTGTTTGGTCATATTAGTGATAGGTGCGATAATGGAAGAATAGCCCTTAATAAAGCGCCTATAATAATTAGAAAAACCAATAAATCTCTGTACGGCTTTAAGACCTTTGGGTAAAGGCCACTCTAGAATGGATTGGAGCTTATCCGGATCCATCTTAAATCCCTCCCCAGAGATCACATAGCCGAGAAAGGTTACCTGGGTTTGATCAAAGCTACATTTCTCCAACTTGCAGTACAAGCCATGCTGGAGAAGCTTGTGCAAAACCCTCCTGACTTGCTTGTGATGAGTCTCAATCTCACTAGAATGAATGAGTATATCATCTAGGTATACAATGACGCAATCTTGCTGAAATTCCCTAAGAACCTCATTTATCAGATCCTGGAATACAGCTGGTGCATTGCATAACCCAAAAGGCATAACAGTATATTCATAGTGACCATATCGAGTATTGAATGCCGTCATCCACTCATGTCCCTGCTGGATTCTCACCAAGTTATATGCCCCTCTGAGGTCTAACTTGGTGAAAATTGTAGAGCCCTTCAAACGATCGAAGAGTTCGGTGATCAAGGGAATCGGGTAGGCATTTTTAATGGTTATCTTATTTAGGCCTCGATAGTCAATACAAGGTCTCAAAGAACCATCCTTCTTTTTAACAAAAAAAAATCCAGCCCCGGCAGGAGAGGAGGACCTCCTAATGAATCCCTTGTCTAAATTTTCGTGAATATACTCCTCTAGAACTGAGTTCTCTTTCGTAGATAACGGGTATACATGACCTCTGGGCGGCATGGTACCAGGGAGTAGGTTAATTTTGCAATCAAAGGACCTGTGTGGGGGTAAGGTATCGGCTTTCTTTTTGTCAAATACAGCCTTTAAATCTAGATACTGAGACGGAATTTGTGTCTCTGTAGGATTGTCAGAGTTAGCCGAAGTATTGGTTAAGCCGAGAGGTGAGACCTTCCGCAAGCATTTCTCTTGACAATTCTGTCCCCACGAAACTATCTCCCCTGACTCCCAATTAATAATAGGGTTATGTCTCCTCAACCAGGAGTACCCCAGAACTATGGGAATAGACGGAGAAGAAATGAGCAGTAAGGATATGTCCTCTCTATGTAGGATGCCAACAGTTAAGTTAATCGGTATGGTCTCATGGAAAATAACAGGCTCAAGTAACGGTCTACCATCGATGGCCTCAACAGCCAGTGGTGTCTCTTTTAACTGGGATGGAATAGCATGCTTGGCAGCAAAACCCTGATCTATAAAGCTCTCAGCAGCTCCAGAATCGATTAGTGCCATAGTCTTAACTACTCCCTTTTCCCACTTTAAAGAAACGGGTAACAGAAGCCTGAGCTCTTTGTAGTTGTGAATAGAGGACAAAGTAGAAACACCCAAGGCCTGTCCTCTAGAGGAACTTAGGTGCGAGCGTTTCCCGAACGATTGGGACAATTTAGGCGTAAATGACCTCTGACTCCACAATACATACATAAACCCTCCCTTCTCCTGTACTGTCTCTCCCTCTCTGTGAGATGAGTACTGCCTATCTGCATAGGTTCAGGAATACGTAAGTCCTCGAACTCAGAATTTTGAAAGGTAGGCGCTAGTTTAAAGGAGGGTCTACGGGTCCTATCTCGAGTGTTCTGCCTCTCTCTTAAGCGTTCATCAATACGAGATATAAAAGAAATTAAATCCTCCAAATTTTCAGGGAGTTCTCTAGTAGCGACCTCGTCAAGAATTACATCTGATAACCCATTCAGAAACACATCTATATAAGCCTGTTCGTTCCACTTAACTTCTGCCGCCAAGGACCTGAACTCTAGTGCATAATCCACAAGTGTTCGATTGTCCTGTCTAAGGCGCAACAGTAATCTAGCTGCATTGACCTTTCTACCAGGAGGGTCAAAAGTTCTTCTAAACGCAGCTACAAAGGCATTATAATTATAGACTAGTGGATTATCATTCTCCCATAAAGGATTGGCCCATCTCAAAGCTTTTTCAATGAGTAAAGTAATAACAAATCCAACCTTCGCTCTATCTGTAGGATAAGAGCGGGGTTGTAATTCGAAATGGATGCTAATCTGGTTCAGAAAGCCACGACACCTCTCCGGTGACCCGCCATAACGTACTGGTGGGGTAATACGGGAAGAAGCACCTACAGTGGCTACCTCTAGACCTGAGACTGCAGGAGAAATAGAAGGAGTACGTGTCTCCTCAGGTGGATTACTAGCACGAGACAAAAGTGCCTGTAGTGCCAAAGCCATCTGATCCATCCTATGCTCCATGGCGTCAAACCTGGGATCCGAAGAACCAAGCTGACTGTTTGTACCTGCAGGATCCATTGGCCCTGTCGTAATGTCAGGATCGGGACAGGGATCCAACACGCAGGGTACAAAGAGTGGAAAGATACGTATACCGGGCCTTAGAATGGCCGGACTAACGTACCGAGAGTAATAGAGAATAGTCAGAGACAAGCCGAGGTCGAGGGAACGAGAAGACAGATAAGCGAGAGACAAGCCGGGTCAAGGGATAACAGAGAAGCAGGGTAGTACAACAAGCCGAGTCAAAACCAATAGAGCAAACTAGAATACCAGAGCACTGAGTGACTAGACAAGCTAGAACCACGACAGGGCAATGAGCTGAAGAGAGAAGTAAGCTTAAATACCCTGGCTCCGGATGGTAAGCACGCCTCTGACAAGTACCGATTGGATATCGGACACTTGAGTGACAGGTCGCTCGTGATAGTGTCATGACGTCACGTATTGAGCGTCCTGCTAGAAAAGGACGTGGATTCCTCGCGGCCGGTGTTTAAGTGACTGGATGAACCGCGAGGAACGGGGGAAACAGCTCGCCTGGACGGACAAACCACCAAGTCTCTACCTCCCTTAGAGGTAGAGGCCTCAGGTACCCTGACACATAGGAAGTGGTCTATGTATTTGTGGGACCCACATATATAAGGATGTATGCTCCCATTCAAACACATAATGCTCAAGATCTACCCAATGTTTGCATCCTGGTTGTGCTTGCCACTTGGATATGAGAATGTTGGGCTTGCAAATAAACACAGACCAAGGTGACCAGGTAAGACGCCATATGGGCTGGGAGTCTGTGCATGGGGGCTGTGCAGAAATACAGCTCCAATTCGCAATACAAATGAAAAATATTCATATATTTTCCTTAGGAGGCAACCTAGTTCGGATGAAGCCGATCTCCATGGGTTCCTCCCTGTCCACTGGAGTTTCACGGCTTACTTGGGTACAGTCAGGGTGATACGGTAGGTCCTTGAAGGTAGGCTTGCATTGTAGAGAGATGGAATCATTGTAGTCATATAAGCTTCTCTCTTCTCTTGGTACCCTAGATCTACAGGAATTTGGAGCAGGTTTGAGAGAAACTTTTTGGGTAGCAGAGCACTGTGAGTATATCGCGGTAAAAAATTGCTCCTAGTCGTCCAAGACAGAGCTTTCTCCTGCAGCTTCTGGAATGTCCACGCCTTCAGCCGTCTGCAAAGCAGATTAACAGCGGAGCGGACTTTGACAAAGTTGGTGGCATAGGTCCTTGGTTTTAAAGCAAACAGGAGCTTGCAATCCATCTTGAACATTGTGTAGGAGGAACAGGGACCATTGAATATTTCAGGCATTATCCCAAAGGATTCTGTATATGCAGGTTCCAGGGTTGGGTGTACCGTTCCTTTAAATGCCAATATAGCCTTCTGCTCCTCCAGAACAGTCTGGAACAGGTTTGTCACTTATGGACTCCATTGTCAGTTCATTATGTCAGGATCTTACCTGATGTGGAGTCCAACATGCAGAGTTATACGCTCACCCTTGCAAATAAACACAGACCAAGGTGACCAGGGTAAGAAGCCACCTGGGCTGTGAGTCTGTGCACGGGGGCTGTGTAGGAATATAGCTCCAAGTCGCAGTACAGGCAAGGACAAGCAGATGAGTAGTCATGGAAAACCGAAGTCAGGGGAAGCCAGAGGTCAGAATAAACAATGAGATAAGCCAAGGCCCGGAGCCATCTGGAGAACACTGGATCAAGATACACAAATACAGGTACTAGAGTCAATGAACTGACACTGCTCTCAGAGAGAGGTAGTGTTTTATACCTGGCTAATCAACAATAAGCTTCAGGTGGACCGAGATAGAAAGGAGCAGCCACAGGAAAAGTCCAACCCCCTGGAGACAAGGCAAGGAAAAACATCAGGCTGCAACAAGAACTGAAGTGTGGCTCAGAGGTAAAACAGCAGGCCCAGGACACAGAAGGATCCATGTTAACTGGGCCGTCTGGATGGCACGGTGAAAACCGTGACACTGTGCATCTTTTATCCTGATCCTTACTTCCCCTAACCATAACCCAATCAGTTTTGTTGAGGGAAGAACAAAAGCCCACTGCAACTTTTATTGTTTTATAATTTGTTCTATGTAACTTTGCTGTCCTTGAATGTTAATTTAATTTACTGTAATTGTTCTTTAGACTAGCTTTATTTATCCTCTAAGCATTTACACAACTATATTGCAACTCAATGACTGTATCAAAATGTTATTTTCACTCATTGTATAATTTGTTAATCTATGTAAAACACTCTGGATAGGGCACTCCATAAGAATTGTAATAATCAATTGTTAATATAAATAAGTGAGTTAATTAAAGTTATACTCTAGGCATTAACACAACTGTTAATTTTGTATTCTATATTTTATAGCTTTGGCCTAATTGTTACTGGTTTTGCATTCTGAGGCATTGCTTTTGGGGGGAGGGGGTGGGCTAAATGGGTCTGGAGCCCTAAATATGGTCCTGAAAATACACAAGTCTAATTTTGACACTATATCATTGTTAGCCCCAAGTCCCCCATTATACTGACAGAACAATAACACCTTCAATCATATAATTTGAGACAGTGCCATTTTATTGTACTATACATCAAATTAATTATACAACACAGTATGGGAGTATTGCTGTGGGTTCACACATTTAATGCAGTGGGTAAAGAGTTAATAGATTAAGGTTAATACTGCAGGAGTGGAATTTATAAATATCGGTTAATGTAATTTTCTGGATTCAATCAAGGATTTGGTGTCACACAGAGTTATTTAGAAGAGTGAAAATCCAATGTAAATATCAAACTTAAGGTAAAAAAAAATATCTGGATCATTTTGCATTCTGATACTTTGGAGTTAAATTTGAAATTCAATTTGAATTATCTCACTTTAGTTAATAACTTGAATAATGCCCTATGCTTTCAGTTTGGTTTACATAGTCTGGCCGTAATTTGAAATGTATTCAGAATTTATTCTGATTTTTCACTTTAGCAAATAAACCTGACAGTGTGATTTATAGAACATATTAGGGTTTAAGGTTGTACAGTCGGTTTTAAGAATGGGTAGAGTCATTATATGTGGGAAGCAGGTCCGGATCAACATAGGGGCTGATGGAGCTGCAGCTCCACACCCATGTCTATGAAATAGGCCCATTTATTTAAAAAAAAAAAAAAAATATATATATATATATATATATATTACTACTCTTCACATGCTCTTCTTAAGTATGGAAACTTAAGAGGGATGTAGGGAAAGAAAACTGATGTGGACTGGCTGACAATGAAATTAGTTAAAGGGACACCACAGGCACCCAGACCACTTCTGCCCATTGGAGTGGTCTGGGTGCCAACTCCCACTACCCTTAATCCTGCAAGTGTAATTATTGCAGTTTTCATAAGCTGCTATATTTACCTTGCAGGGTTTACTTCTCCTCTAGTGGCTGTCTACTAGACAGCCACTAGAGGTCACTTCTGTGTGTATAGCACACATTTCGTGTGCAATAGCGTCGCTGGACGTCCTCACGCTATCTATTTTGTCACACCTACTCTATGTGACAAAAAAAAGCATTTTTGCTATTATGCTAACATTCCAGACCCTGTGTTAAATATTTCTAGATAATAAATACTATCCACTATCTAAGGCTTTTTATTTCCCAAATATTTTTGATAAAGGACGAACAAATATGTGAAAAATAAAAATGTTGTAAATTGACATACATTTCATTTTTAAGCATTCTATACACAAAATGCTGTTATATGTTTATATACAAGCTGTGCAAACCCTTGCTTTATATACATGTTATGCTAATATGTTTTTAATCAAAAAGTGCTCTGTTAAATTAATAAATAAAATGTAATTCAATATTTATTTTTAATTTAATTTATTCAGCTTATCTTAAAGGTGTACGGATATTTTTTCCATGATGAGAAAAATAAATATAAACCTAGTTTCATAACTTGGTGGAAGCATCTCTATGCTTATTTGAAAACTATGATTTTTTTTATCTTTTTTTACATGCAATTTCAAGCTCTGTCAGATCAAATTGGATGAAATATTTCCTCTATGATTGCTATGTATTTGCTCATATCCATATGTTTCCCAACACGCCAATCCACCAATGATCTACTAATGAAACTTATACCCATAACATGTTGACAATTTTATAAAAAAACACAAATATGTTTTTTTTTTTATGGTTTTTTTTTTAACTGTTATTTGCTGTCTTAAAATACATAGCAAATATGACAAGCTTGTAATGAAATAAAATTAATGATATACATGTTCATGGCATTCCCTATGCGAACAATTTCTGAAATACAATTACTAAAAAATATATATTTTAAAGAACCTACAAAATAATTGGCATTCCATGTTTCAAATGACCTTATTACATCACTGGGAGATGTTGGGAATTTATTTGCAAAAATAAGATGTATACATCTTTATCATTTGACCTAGACTGGAAACGTTTTCAATTGTATTTTTTACGTGAGCCTTAAGCTTCTCCAGGCAATTCGACTTTCGATCTATAATGATCAGAAAGGACTTCACTTTTGAATGCATATGGGGTGTCTTCTTAACCCCTTAAGGACACATGACGTGTGTGACACGTCATGATTCCCTTTTATTCCAGAGGTTTGGTCCTTAAGGGGTTAAAGGGACATTCTAAGCACCAGAACAACTTTACCTTAATTAAGTGGTTCTAGTGTACAGTTCATGCTCCTGAAACCTCACTGCTCAATTGTCTGCCATTGAGTGGTTAAATAATTACTTTGTTACATAGGCTGAAAAGAGACATGTATCTATCACATTCAGTCTCTCACATCTGTTTTTGCTATTCAAAAGATCCAAAAGAAGGCAAAAAAAAATCCAGTCTGAAACACTGTCACGACTGCTAGTGAGGTCCAGCATGCAGAACTATGTAACATCTACATAGACAGAACAGAAAAGGATAGAACGTAAACCGGTCCTTAGAATGGCCGGACTAATACGTTAAAGACAGAGAATGGTCAAGGGATAGCCGAGGTATACCAGAAATATACAGTTTAACAAGCCAAGTCAGGGAAACCTGAAATCAGAATAGTCAGGAATCACCAAGGTCAAAATACCGGGAATATCAAAAACAGGACAAGAAAACGCACACTCGGGAACTGTGATTGCTCAGAGGGTGATGTTGTGACGTTCATGTGACCTGGGGGGCAGAGCTATCGATGGGCGCGACCGCATGGTCAGCGCCATCTTTATTTTGGGCAGGCGGCCAGGAGAACCCGGCGGAGTGGCTCCCGATTCGCCGCTGAGCAGGTAAGCTCAGTTTGTCGCCGCGGTCACAACGGTCGGGTGCGGCCGCACCTCGTGGCGAGCCAGCGGCCGTGACAAACACTTTCCAATTTTGCGACAAACTAAGAAATATGTTCTTCTTGACCCCAGAATGGCAGTCAGATGCCTCCTTGGATCAAGAAGTTGTTACTCCACATATTGAAATTTATATCCTTGAATTTTATGTTTTTGCACGTATTCATCCAGTTGCTGCTTAAACATTTGTACGAACTCTGATAAAACCTCCTCTTCAGGTAGAGAATTCCACATCAGTATTTTTCTTATTGTAAAAAAAACCCTTTCCTTTTTGTTTACCAAGTCCTCGTCTCACTTTCCCTGGCTGAGACTGAAAATGTCTACCTACGGAAAAAGAGTATTTTTTTGCCTTCTTATTTACAGTGTGTTTAATTTAAAATGTCCTATCTCCTTCTCTGTTCATAGCCTGCTAGACCCTGTAACAATCTCTTGTATGTGATTAAAGCCCAATTCAAACAGAGCAAAACCTAAGAACTTAAGGTAAACACGCGGTGCTATTACATCTGACTGAAGATAAAACCATTTTTATGGATTTTTAACAAATGTAATTTAACTCCTAAGTGGTAGAATATTGAGCATTGAGACTGCAGGAAAATTATCTATACACCAAAACTACTTCATTAAGCTAAATAAAACTGCTTCATTGAAGAATATAGTATCCCTTTCAGCTCATTACTACATATGTACAATTTCCCTATATAAGCAGCCAGTGATAGGCTGAAAGCATCAACTTATACTCTAATCCAGCGTTTCCCAATTGGTGTTCCGCGGAACCCTAGGGTTCTGCAAGAACAAAATTGGGGTTATAAAATAAACCCTTCTCAATACTCGGTATGCATCAATATTCCCTGAGGAAGTAAGCGCAGGCTTCTGAAACGCGTAGGACTTGAACGAATACCGAACTACATGCACAACGGGTGAATCCAGAGAGCCACCATACTCACTCCAACTGTCCGAGTGCACCAGACTACAGTGACGTACAGGTGGATGGAAGTGCTACCTCATAGCCCATGAACCCGCAAATCAGAATCTCTACAGACATCATACTGTCTTCTACATAGAATTCTGTACCACGTACCCAAGCATCTGTACGTTTACACTCCAACGGCTTTAGTGGACATCTAGCCCACAACTTTATTGTTCCAACTCCAGAAGACTTACAAACATACTGGGCTATTTAACCACAACTCCACATAAGAATCTCCACATTTTTCTGTTCTTTTTTTTTCATGCTTTTTTTCATAAACTGTTTATTATTAATATAATATTTTAATTTTACCTTTATTATTTTTCATTTTTTATTTTGTATTTTCTTTTTCTATTTGTATTTTTTTCTACTTTTTTCTTTTGCATCCCATCTACCACTTTTTTACCCCAACTGTTTTATCTTCTCCAACTTTATATTTGGGAGCGCTAAAGAGTGTGCACACTTGGAACCCAATTCCAATGGTACCAGCAATTTATTTGCTTTTTTAAAATGTTTTCAACATTGTGTACATGTATTTTATGATCCCATTAGACCTAATAAATTCTAAATAACCTTACATATCTTAGTATCATCAGCAAAAATACATACCTTACCATCAAGACCTTCTGCAATATCACTAATAAAAATATTAAAGAGAATGGGTCCAAGTACAGATCCCTGAGGTACCCCACTGGTGACAAGCCCATGCTTCAAATATATTCCATTGACTACAACCCTCTGTTGCTTGTCACTCAGCCACTGACTTATCCATTCTACAATTTTGGAATCCAAACTTAAAGATTGCAGTTTGTTGATTAGCCGTCTATGTGCAACAGTGTCAAAAGCCTTACTGAGACTGACTACTGCACCACCCTGATCTATTATTTTAGTTACCCAATCAAAAAAATCAATAAGATTAGTTTGGCATGATCTCCCTGAAGTAAACCCATGTTGTCTCTAATCTTGAAATCCATGTGTTTTTAGATGTTCAACAATCCTATCCTTTAACATGGTTTCCATCACTTTCCCCACTACTGAAGTAAGGCTTACTGGCCTATAGTTGCCCGACTCCTCCCTACTACTTTTCTTGTGAATGGGCACAACATTCACCAACTTCCAATCTTCTGGGACTACTCCTGTTAACAATGATTGGTTAAATAAATCTGTTAATGGTTTTGCTAATACACCACTAAGCTATTTTAATAACTTTGGGTGTTTTCCATAAGGTCCCATTGACGTATTTGTCTTTACTTTTTGAAATAGTTGAAATAGAACAACTTTTGACAGTTGAAATAGAACCTCTTCCTCTGTTAACTCACATGTAACAAATGACTCATTTGTCCTTTTTCCTAACTGAGGTCCTTTCTTTAATTTTCATCTGTAAATATGGAACATAAATATTAATTGAGGCAGTCAGCTAGACCTTTATCCTCTTCTCCATACCTTCCTTATTTTGTTTTTAATCTAACTAATCCTTGTTTTACTTTCCATTTCTCATTTATGTATCTAAAAAATGTTTTGTCCCCTTTTTTTAACTGCCTGTGCTATTTTCTCTTCTGTGTGTGATTTGGAAGCTCTTATAACCTCTTTCTGCCTAACCTTATATCTGTCTATCTTCCTTACTCTGTTTTGTTTTTGTTTTTGTATAATTACTAAATGCTAACTTTTTGTTTTTCACTATTTTGGCCACATCTGCAGAGTACCACAGTGATTTCTTCAATGTTTTGCTTTTACTGACAATCCTAATGCAATTTTCTGTTGCCTTCAGCAGTGCAACTTTTAAACTAGAAAAGCTACAATTTCTGGGGAAATTGTGTGAAGTGTTCTTGCCATCACCAGTAGTCTACAACTGGAGTGGGCGGAGTAACTGTTATTATTTATTTATATAGCACATTTAATTGCAACGTTGTTGCCCAAAGTGCTTCACAGTTACATTAAAACATACATTTATAAAACCATTAGCAGGTGTACAAAAGGCCCTGTCTATGACATCACTTGCTGCTCCAGCCTGGCACAGGTCAGAGTATTTTGGCGGTTGCCATCTTCAAACGGTTGTATATAAAACTATACATCCTACAGTGAAGAGCTTTATATTGTGAGAATCACAAGCCCAAGACCTACACGTTGATGCATAGTATGTCTCTGAAGTAAAAGTAAAAATGAAAGCACAGTCGCAGTTTAGAAATTGCCCTTCAAGTTTGAGCTGACTAGAGTGGATTCTCAATGAATGTCAATGGACGGCGCGAGTTGCAAACAAATGGTCATATTGTGAAAACTATCATTACTATGGCTTAGCCGTGGACATTTTTAGTGGCAGCAGGGGTAGCTGAACGTTTTGATATAAGATTTGTGTAGGTGGGCTTGAAAATGAGGGAGTGGTGGCAGTTTAGAAATCATGTCCTGAGTTTTCAGCTTTTGTCAGCTCCCACTCTAGTTTTGAACATTTTGCGCTTCATTCCTATGGGACCAATTTCGCCACAAGAATGACGATATTCCGTGAACCAGTCGGTGAAACGTTCCACAAAGTAATAGCAACGCGATCGGGAACAATCTGCACGTTTTGGTATATTACTGTCTATGTAGTGTAAAACCTGTGGGAGGAGTTAGGGTGGTAAATCTGGCTATAATAAGAATAATATATATGTGAGATAACATTAAGTGGTCTTGCTATGCAAGAACACTGAGTAATCCAATTTCTCTGGGACTACATTTAAATTGGTCCAGTCTGATAATGACTTCTTTATACATATTCTAATTTTAGAAAAGTCTGTTTTTCTAAAGTCTAAAACATTTGTTTTTGTGTGGTGTGACTCAGTCACTGTTCTTAATACAGTCACGACTATTTAAAATTATATGTGAAGATATGGGTAGTCACCACTCTGCTCTGCTTTTGCATTTAGAAGTCCGTTTGCTATCACAAGGTAAAGTCCTTGTTAGAATGTTTGAATTGCGTCAAGAGTTGTTTGCATATTTCCAGGATCATAAATTTGTATTATCTGATCGATTAATAAACACTTTGTGGTTATCCGAAGTAGCATATCGTGAGTTGCAGTTTTGGGTCTCATCTGTTGAGCAAAATAATTTGAACTCTTTTATAACACTTAAGGATTTTCTTGAAGAATCAGAAATTGAACTTGAAGATGAGATTCGCAATGAAATTGTAGATCATCTGATCGATATAACTTCTGACAGTCAACTAAGCCAAAAATTTAAAGACATTTCTTATTGCTTTTTGGGATGATTTATGCAAAGTATACCCAGAATTGCCCAAGCGGGCAATCAAAGTTTTGTTGCCATTTGCCAGCACGTACTTATGTGAAACTGGATTCTCACTTTACTCTGCAACAAAAACAAAGTATCGAAATCGACTTGACACAACTGCAGACATGCAAATACAATTGTCAACAATTAAACCAGATATAAAAGGAATTTACCAGCAGAAAAAACATTACACTCTGCTCATTGAAAGGTTTGTGCTGCGCTGCACTACTCTATGGCATCCAATGTTTTGGGGGGGGAGGGGGGGGGGGAGGGGGGGGGGAGGGGGGTGGAGGGTTTCCAAAGTTTTGCTATACTATGTCAAAGGGTTCCAAGGGAAAAAATAATTGGGACACCCTGCTCTAATCCTATCACCCACCACCCAGCTAAAACGTCCGCATACAGCAGCAGCAAAGAAGAAGATACCAGAGGTCAACTGGGTCAGTGTCAGGGTCTTACCTGAGTTGGGAGTCTGTAGCGCAGATATGTCGCTCACCCTTGCAGATAGCCACAGGCCGAGGTGGTCAGGTAAGAATTCACCTGACCTGTGGGTCTGTGCACGGGGGCTGTGCAGGATGCAGTACCAAAGTCGCAGGACAGGCAAGGACAGAACCAGCAGGATAGTCGAGGGATAGCCGAGGTCAAAGGATGCCAGAGGTTAGAATCAACGTAGTCACAAGCCGAGGTCAAATATACGAAGCAGAATAAACAGGAACACTGGTACGACACAGGAACACAGATCAAAGACTTGACAACGAGTGCAGGGCGAGGCTGGGTTTAAATACCCTGCTAATGAAGATCAGAGTCAGGTGAGAAGCAGACAAGTCAAGGTGCAGCCCCCGGTGTAGTAGCCAAGCCAGGATGAACAAGGCCGGAATCAGAAGTCTCAGGTAAAGCCGCTGTGGCTCAGAGGTAGAGAGCAGGACTGGGATAGACAAGTACCCCGGTTCAAGTCCCCTGCTGGGAATTCCAGGAGCGACCACGTCTGGCCGTCTGTCTCACAGGTGAGTACCCTGACAGTACCTCCCCCTTCAAAAACGACCTCTGGGCGTAGGTAGGCTCCTCATTGAAATAATCCGTCTCTCCAGAGTCACTCTCAGAATCCGTCAGGCTCCTCATTGAAATAATCCGTCTCTCTAGAGTCACTCTCAGAATCCGTCGAGTCCCCATAGTGAAAGTCCTCAGTATGGGATCCCTGATTAGCTCGGGATTTCCCAGTACCAGCTTCTGGTACAGCTGACGATCGGTCTAGGTTCCGGGTAGGGGTGACAAAAACTTCCACAACTTCGGGAGGGACAGTGCTCGCAGCTAGCAGTGCTTTTTCGAACACTTCCAGGTCTTTTTTACAGACCGTAGTGCCATTAGAAGCAATGACACAATCCTTAGGTAAATCCTTTTCAAGTGGGCAGGAAGTAGTGGTGGTAATACAGGAAGCAACTTTGGTAGTAAAGGCAGACGACTCTGGAGCAGGAGGTCTAGGAGGGCGAACAGGACAAAGCGTGATGAAGTGTCCACCTTCTCCGCAGTAAAAACACAGACCATGGCTTCTCCTTCGGTCCCTCTCTCCCGGTGTGACTTTGCAGTGGACACGTCCAATTTGCATAGGTTCCTCAGGATCAAGTTGAACACAGGATACCTCTGGAGTTCTCCTGGGAACTGGATCATAAGAGGGTATCACTGGGGTGTGGTGACGTAGACTCCGCGATTTTTTAGTAGTTGGAGCTGGCTTGGGCTTAGTGATCCTGCACTGTGAGTCCAAAGCAATAATAAAGGACTCCCAGCTGACAAGGACAGGACTCTTCCTCTGCAACATTTGGTAAGACCAAGCTTTAATGCGTCCCGACAACAGGTTGATAGCCGCTCTGACCCTGATGAAATCCGTGGCGTAAGTTCGAGGCTTTAAAGAGAACAATACCTCGCAATCCATCCTGAATGACTGGAAGGACGTGTAGTTACCATCAAATCTGTCGGGCATGATGACAAAGGGTTCCGGAGCTGGATGTACTGCGCCTTTAAGAGAAAAAAGTTCCTGCTGCAACTCCGAAACAATCTGGGCCAGGCTGGACACTTGCTGGAGTGAGGGTGAGCACATTTCTGCGGACTCCATATTGGTCAAGTCTTTTGTCAGGGTCTTACCTGAGTTGGGAGTCTGTAGCGCAGATATGTCGCTCACCCTTGCAGATAGCCACAGGCCGAGGTGGTCAGGTAAGAATTCACCTGACCTGTGGGTCTGTGCACGGGGGCTGTGCAGGATGCAGTACCAAAGTCGCAGGACAGGCAAGGACAGAACCAGCAGGATAGTCGAGGGATAGCCGAGGTCAAAGGATGCCAGAGGTTAGAATCAACGTAGTCACAAGCCGAGGTCAAATATACGAAGCAGAATAAACAGGAACACTGGTACGACACAGGAACACAGATCAAAGACTTGACAACGAGTGCAGGGCGAGGCTGGGTTTAAATACCCTGCTAATGAAGATCAGAGTCAGGTGAGAAGCAGACAAGTCAAGGTGCAGCCCCCGGTGTAGTAGCCAAGCCAGGATGAACAAGGCCGGAATCAGAAGTCTCAGGTAAAGCCGCTGTGGCTCAGAGGTAGAGAGCAGGACTGGGATAGACAAGTACCCCGGTTCAAGTCCCCTGCTGGGAATTCCAGGAGCGACCACGTCTGGCCGTCTGTCTCACAGGTGAGTACCCTGACAGTCAGGCACCAAAGGGCCAACTTCAAAGTTAAACTGTTGCAAAATGGTTTAACTCCTGTAGGTAACAAAGTACTCAGACACTCCTGTTCCGATAACAAGTTAAATGACCTGAAATTACTGTGTGAGGTGGTTCTTTAAATATTAAATGTAATATCATTTTAGTATTGCTTGCAAAATGTGTAATTATTACTAGTAGTTTAAAATATATATTGGATACGTTTCTACAGTTTTTAAAAGAAGCGTTTTACAATATGTAAGACAATAAAATTAACATGAATTCATCTGATCAGTGCAGTACAGAGACATAGCAAACACACATTTGTGCCTAACACATCATGCCAGATAAGAAAGAGAGCAAACAAACATCATGCCCTATACAACAGATGTCTCTTGAACTGCAAAATAAAACACATTTCAGGAATATATACTTGGACATTGCCATCTAATGCTTCAAATCAACAGACATCATCAACTGTAGTGACTACTTGTGGCACAGCTTCAGAATCTGGAAAATGTAACAGATGTACAGATAATTATATCAAGGTACTACAAAACTGCATCATGAAAATGGTTTCAAAATACAGTTAAAACATGTAAATTTATATTTTAACTAATGCAAACATTTATTTTATTCTAAACGTATTATATATGTTGTGTTATCTTCATAGATTTTAAAGCACATTAACTATATCATAATGTTGGTGTCAAAGGAAAAAAATCAATGATATCATGAAATATATAAAAAAAAAATGCACTTTATATAATTCTTCCTCAATAATAGTATTCTGGTGTTATCCAGATTTCACTTAGTGATGTATAACATTAACAATATGATTTTTTTTGGTAAACAGTATTGGTTTTAAGAATTGCAAATGAATCATTAAGGTTTGATAAGAGTATTTTAGATCTCCTAAATGTACCAGGAATACAGACACTAAAGAATATATATTTATCTTATCTATTTTATAATTAAAATGCTTTTCTTGAATATTCAGTTGCTATGCACGCATTAGAAAAAGTAATTAGTTGTTGTAAAACAATATTCTATATGATAGTTGTATCCCCAACTAGTCCATAAACCTAGGGTAAAACCGGAATTGTGCACATGGACAGACGTGTCAAATATTAGTATTAGGTATATGTATGTATATTTATTATGTATATTTATTTTTGCATATAGTCATCCATCATTTGCTGGAATTCATAGTAGGATAACAAGTATTGGAGACTACCATGAAATCTTTAATTTTGCTAATATTTTGATCAGTTATAAAATATTATCTCAACATCACAAATATATTTTTCAAGTAGGTACGACAAAAAAAGTAAAAAAAAAAAAAAAAGTATTTTACCTTTTAAGAATTTGTAAGGAAAGAAATAACAGAGATGGGGCTAAAATTGGACCCTGAACAGTCAACTAAACATTATGTCGTTAGTCCTTTGGGACCAGTTTATTGAAATTTCCAATACAACGCTGGTCGTTAAAAAAAATTAATGTTGATTTACAGCAATGTTTACAACAATGTTTTTTGCTAATATGTTATAGCCAAAATCTCTATATTTAAAGCTTTATGAAGGAATGGAATGACTGTAGATTATTGATGGAACCTTGAAGTAGTGTAGGTGTACACATACTAATCAGATTGTTTACCTAAGGCAGTAAGAAATGGTCTGAGGCTCTCTCCAGTGATTTCAATTTATCTGGACTGCATGAATGGACTTTCAGAGTTAATGGAGCCACAAGGGTATATGGCTTAGTATGAGATATGTGTTCTTCATTCCACTTGCCAGTCACCCCTTTCTTTCTTATTTTTTTCTTCTTTCTTCGTCACCGTCATTTCTGTCTCTTTATTCTTCCTCCCTTCCTTCCTGTATTGCTGCTCTCCTGTTAGCCTTTCTGCTAAAATATTTGTTTGCTATACATGCAGACATTTTGTTTTATAATTCTGACACATGTGAATACTTGTTTTGCCATACATAAATAAGCATTTTTTTTTTTAATTCTTTATTTTAGTTGTGCAGATTAATACAAATAAGCAACAGACGCCACAACAGCGTGTTCCATGAATTGCAGAGGTTATACTGTGGCATAGAATTGTGCACATTTTTATATTTTTCACAGATAACAAGGATAACCAAACGTTTCTATTATCAAAATAGTAGTGAGTGAGTTTCGTTAGTGTGGCTTACGCTACCGTGTGCTTAGTGCAATATTATTGGCAATATTATCGGTAACCGTGTAGTAGCGATCAGCTTAGAAGTAGTACTTAGATGGCTTGTGTGTCAGTTCCTTGAGAAATAACTCAAGCTCGGTGAGGGCGCTATACTGTCAAGGTAGGGTTAAGTGAGTTGTGATTAGCCGTGTCAGTTTAGCTGTGTCTATGGGGGTTGTGTGGGAGCATGTTACGCCTCGCGGTAGTGGCCGGGCAGTATGCAGCAGTATGCAGTCGTGCCATGAGTAAATGGGCTAGTGAGTTTTAGACGGTGCCCCGCCGGGCCACCCGTACCCCAGGTATAGAAACCGGTGCCCTATGGTATGTTTAGCGCCTATTTGGTTTTTTGTATCGTGTTGCGCGGTTAGGGTTGTCTCTGTGGTGTTATTTTCTATCATTATGAACCTTAACATGTAAAAACAAGTGTGTGACCAAAATGCAATTATAAACTGTTATAAACTGTGATCACCATCGGGGGTCTTCGCAGGCTGGTCTGCATGGTGAACTGGAAGTCTCTGAGTGCGGGGTATTGGCTCAGTACAGCTGGGTGCCCTTGAGGGATTCACCGTGGGTCCCCTTATGAGTCCATCTCACCGTACATTCAAAAGTCCCGTGTAAAGGGTTTGAGTAGACCCCGGTTTGGCGTGGTCTCCAGAGCGTCCAGCAGTGTAATGTAGCCAGGTATACAAGGAAAAGTCAAGGGAAACAAAGAAAATATCACCGGGTTAGTCACTGAAGTGAATAGCTGCAATATTAGAGCCAGAATAGAGCGGTTTTGCCACAATTCCCCTTGTCAGCTGTGTATGCAGTTCAGCTGTATTGGCTGGATTATCAGTGTTTAGTGCCCGGTGTAGCCGGCGGCCACCCGCCTCAATTATGCAATCCAGTCCGTGCTTCAACCTATACCCTGTTTCGGTGTGGTCGGATTGCTCGCTGACGGTTTCTCCAGGGTCGTGGAGCGGTGGGGGCAGCACTCTCCCTCTTTTCGGTTCCGGGGTGGTTCGAGGGTTCCCCCTGCTGTGAGTTGTGGAGGGGTCCTCTGCCTGGGGTTCCATCCTGCAACCGACCTCACCACATCCCGGTTTGCGTCGCGGTCGGGACCATGCTTTCTCCCGTGTGGGAGCGTGTCACGCTGAGCATAGGTTGCTGTGGCCGCTGAAGGGCGAGCAGGTCGGGTGCTCCGGCGGATCTCTCTCTGGTGCTTGGGGGTATTTACTCTGGTTGGAGTTTCCTGCTGTGTTGGCCTTTGGCTCCGGTTCTGTCTGGGGGCCGCTCTGGCTCGAGGGGGATATACCCTCAGGCGGCGTCGGATTGTCGGTCGGATCCATCCTGCTGCCGCTCTCATCACCTGCTTGAAGGTCAGTCTCCGGGAGTTTAGCTGTGTCCAGAGGCTGGTTCGGAGCCGGTCATAAAACTCCCATGTACTTTGAGGAGGCTCAGTAAGTGGGTGCTTTGGTGTAGGCTGCATCCGTGCCGCCATCTTGGGTGGGCCTCGCCCTCCACATTTTGCTTTAGAAGTCGTCGCTTGGTCAGGCAATTTTGTGAGGGTATTCGCCCCCGGCGAGGACCGGGATATCCCCCGCCGGTCCAAAGGGGGGGGTAGCAGGGCTGTGTGGAGGTCTCGCTTGCGAGCATGTCCTGTGCCGGGTGGTCGGCCGATTCCCCCGTACCTCAGGCTCTGCTCTGATGTAGGCCGCATGGTCGGCACAGGTTTTCCTGCTTCGGATTGGAACCGGACCGGTACCATTCTTTGTCTCACGGTGTCCTGGGTTGGTCCCCGGGTACCGTTTGTTGCCATTGTTAGTAGGTCGCTCAGTAGTATCTCGATTATGCTCTGTATGGCAGGAGCCCTTAGATTGTGTGACCGGCCATCTTGGCTGCCAGGCCCCGCCTCCCCATAAGCATTTATTTTGTTTTATAAATGGTAATGAACTCCTACATACTGAATCAGTAAAAAAGAAGAGTCAAATAGTACAATTATCGGTACCAGAAGCAGAGAAGGAAGACAACGTGAATAGGTAAGACAAAATCAATGACAGAAACTTTAGACTAGGTTTTTTTTGCCCCATACCCACTCAACCTCAAAACATTTTTTATAATAATTTTTATTCCTACTACTCTATATGCAGCTATATTTGGAAAGTTTTTTATTTTTATTTTCTTATAATCTTTATTAATATTTTCTCTTATGGTGTCGAGGTTGATTCTGTGCTTTGTGGTGTGTAAAATGTAAATATGTCTCTATGTTAATCCTATAGCTTCATTCCATCTTTACCGTGACTCAAATATATAATATCTAAAGTTACTTTAGATAAACTGTGTTGTGCAAATAAGTAAAGCTAGGTAAATATCAGCATAAACGTCCTGCATAGATTTAAACACACAAAATATGTCATGAAAAAAATATTTAAGAAAATAATTAAAGCAATTGTGCAAAGAAAGTCCCCAAAACCATATGTACTCCATGCCTTTAACCCTTTTTTTCATTGTTATTTTTTTTTTCATTTCTTACATGCACTTAAAAAAACAACATAAATTATAAATAAAAGTAAAACACAATAACATGAAATTAAATAAAATAAAAATACATAAATAAAATAAATACAATTTTGCTTTTCTTTGCTATTGCCTTAATTGCATTTGTAATCCTTATATTCAATATGCAATAATGTACATGCTTTAACCTCATATCTGTTTTAGTCTATTCCTCCTTTTACTATAACCTCTATTTATACCTTACACCTATATGCTAACCAATCTTGCCATGCGTTTTCATGGCCACCTTCTCTTCCTTCTATTTTATTTACTATTCTCTCATATTGATTCATCTTGTCTACTCTTTCCTGCACTTCCAAGATATTTGGTGGGATTGTTTTTTTCCAATTTTGAGCAATGCTTATTTTTGCAGCGATTAATGTATGAATAATAACTACATTATTTTTTATTCGACTCCACTCTTGGTATATATGTAAAAGATAGAACTCAGGGAAATTTGGTATCACTGTATCCATTAAAATTTGAATTAATAATTTAATATCGTTCCAAAACTGTGCAAGACGAGAGCATTCCCAGAAAATATGTAATAAAGTTCCCTTCTCCCTTTGACACCTTCAGCACCTGTCAGAGGTAGCTTCATACATTTGAGACAATTTTGCGGGAACTAAGTTCCAACGCATTCATATTTTGCTATAAGCTTCCCAATATGTAAGGCTGTGCGATATTTGTTTAGTGATTTTTATAGTTTGATACCTTTAACCCTTTCAATGCTGGTTTTATTTTCCATTTAATATATTTGTTGCCTATTACCTGACTTGAGGTCAGGCTAATCTTGAGTATATATTCCATAGTCGTCATTTCTATAAAATATTAAAAAAGGGAAAACAGTTGTAAAATGTGCTTTTTTTCATAGTTTTTCTTTTGAATGTTGTAACATAACTAATACCATATCTCATCCACATCCACACCATGTACTGAGCATTTATTTGCAGTTTTTCAGTTACAAGTCCTGTAGAACAAGGAATGCATCATTGCTAAAAAAAAAAAAAAATTAGGATTCTATGATTATAAACAGTTAACAGTTTTTTATTGAAATGAAGATACAAAGATTGAGAACTGGCGTCAATTAATCCTAAAACAGGGATGGTCCACACATGTCTGTAGGAGTTATCCTGTATACCTGCTTTTGCATCTCTGATGAACTTACAAACTACATTAAAGATCAAGAATTTAGAGTCAGGATCTACAGTGATTCCAGTTCTCCAATCTATTGAAGAACTGATATCATATTTAGATGCTGTAAGGACCATTCATGTCCTTAATTCACGTCGTTGTTGTCACTTAAGTGTACAGAGGTGACAAAGGGCAGAGGAAGGAATAGTACAGGTGCTCCACAGCCATCAGCATAATAAACACCAGGTGGGCCCATATTTCTATGCATGTGGTCCTATGGTTAATTTCTAAAACCAATACAAATAGCAGCGAGAATACAATCTACCGATCGGGATCAGGAAATTTGAAGTGGACCTCTATTGGTTGTAAGAGCAAGGATTATCTGCTGCCAACTTCAAGGACATGAGAGACATTGGTACCTGGTTGGCATTTAAAACCCACTGTGCAGTCTACATGAAATTTGCGTGGTTGGCACTGAAAAGGTTGAAGCAATATATGGCACATTGTTTATGAATAAATTTTAATAATAAAAAAAATAATTTATGCATTAATTTAAAAAAATAATTAATTGAATAAATAACAAAACGGTATTATTAAAAATATATGGTAAAGAAAATAAAGTATTACATTTTCAGTGTTTGAAAAGAAATGAAAAAAAGAGATCGACTATCATTCCAAAAATATGAAACAGCTATCACTATAAAATACCGGATAGTGTAGAGTTGCTGAAACCAATGCATTATAGCCTTGATTAGACTTTTTAAGCCTAGAAATCATTGTACTTGAAATCGTAAAAAGCTAAGAAGAATGTGCACTTGAAAAAAAAAAGCACCATAATGTATTATAAATATTGCACACTTTATGGTAGCTCTTAGATTAACCTTTAAATGGAGTGGAAACTAAAGTCATTCATTTCTTGTTGTTACATTTGAAAAGTTTGGTCAATCAAGTTAATTAAAGTCTTCAGATGTCCACCAAAATGATTGCATGCCTCAATTGAAAGTCGGTAGTGCTTCAGCAGAGATAGATTTACAATACTTCAGCACTTTTACTATGTAAATCAGACATGAAATGATTCTTAAGTGTGCATAAAAGGTAATATATTCATACATTATTCATAGAAAGCTTAAAATAGTATGAAAGAATAAATTATTCTTTGCAAAGATATTTTTCTTCCCTAAATGATTATCATGACTTCCATTTGTTGTCTTCAACACACATTTGCTTATTACTTATACAGAGCATAGAGCTGTCATCTTTATCACCTGTCTGTCCTTGCAACCTTTTCTGTTAAAAAATGTAAAAGATAGTGTAACAGATAATTACAAGATAAAGCATCATTATGGGACACCACTGACAAAGGTTTGAGACCGTTATCTAATTGGTAGCTGAGGTAGAATGCCAGCTGTAAAACTAAAGTGTGAAAATTTGAATGTTATATATATATATATATATATATATATATATCATAAAAAATACATAATACATAATCCAGCGCACTCACTCATTCACTAAACAGCAATTTAAAGTCTCACAGATTGTAATAGTTTATTAAAACACCTCACCTAGGCAAAAAATGATGGGGGTTTACTTACAGTATATGATCAAACATCGCATAAGCCTGCCACAACGCCAATGTACCCCATTCTTGGCAGGTCCTACTCTAGCAGCCTAATGCCTAAATATTTATTTATATCTAATTGATTATCTCACTTCTCCTGTGTGGTATATATATATATGTTTTTAGTTTTGTATGTCTATTCCTCATTCTTGGGTCCTCTGCTAAACACCTGGGAGTCCTAAGGTTCTGCGGACTATTTTAGCTGGTACTGGATCTTCACTCTTCTCGACAGTGATCTCAGATGCCCCACCTGGAATCTGCTAAAGCAACTATTCTAACTTGGGGGATCACAGCCCTGAGTGCTCCTATGACAACTGGGACTACGACCACCTTCACTTTCCACATCCCTTCTAGCTCCTCTTTCAGTCCTTGGTATTTGTCCGCCTTCTCAGGTTCCTTCTTCCTGATGTTATAGTCATTATGTAGTGACACATCCACCACCATTGCAGACTTCCAATGTCAACTTGAGCAACTTATAAATACATATATACATATACATTATATATATATATATATATATATATATATATATATAAACACAAACATATACACACATATAAACACACAACGCCCCCACAGGGCCCGACCACCTGCACCCCAGTGTTTAGCTTTATGCAATACACTACAAAGAACATACAAGATTTAACGGGCAATGGAATAGTTGTGTCCCAGTCCACAAACGTGATCTGCATAAAAGACTCAGCTGAAGATCAATTTACCTGCCTCAACCTTCTGTCAATGCTTACTTTACTTACAAAACTCTCCATAACTGTGCCCCTACTTATATCTCCTCCCTCAATAACAGATATACTTCAGGCTCGCCTCTTTGCTTCTCCAATATTCTTGTACCTGTACCCCTTACTCATCCCTGACAACCTTCTTCTGTTGTCTTCCATCCATGATGCTCTTGCCTCCAAAACCCTCCGTCCATCCTTTCAGGTATATCCAGATAATTGCATCATACCTTTTGATTGTATTGTTTTGGCAGTACCTACTTCTCCTACAACTCCATTGTGTCAAATGTGTTTTGCTAGAATTAATTATGTGTTTTATTTTACCTATTGTACAGTGCTGGGGAATATGTTGGCACTATATAAATAATCGCAGTTCTAATTTTAAAACATAGAATATACAGTCTTTTGAGCAAGAACTTCTTCACCTTTTGTGCCTGCCAACGTTAGTTTTGCCCATCAGTTACTAGATTTTAGTTAACACCACTGTATAAGTGTAAAGTGGCAGTGCTATGTAAATGCTAATAATAGTAAAATAATAATAAAGTGAAATATGGCAAAGTCATTTGTGAACCAAATCCTGTGGTCTAATGAAGTAAAAACTGAACTCTTTGACTACAATCACCAAAAGATACATTGGAGCAAAAAAAGGCAAATCACCTTGCAAACTGTTGAGTATGAGATGGATCTATTATACTTCGGGGCTGTGACACTGAGATTTCCTCATAGAGAGGTCAATGTTTGGCTTTGCCCACATGCCCACCTTTTTGGCAATCTCAGTCAATCCAATACTTTCCTATGGGAAAGCATTGTGATTGGCTGAGTTCATCACTACTAAAGATGTCAGTCAAGCAGGTAGATCATGATGTCTGCACCAGCAGACTGAACTAAAGATTTTACTATATTTAGGGGGGTTGAGGGATGACCCTCCCCAGATAGTAGGTTTAATACGTTTGTGTTCCTGAGCCTATAGTGTTCTTTTAAACTATGCAGTCTAGAAGGCATTTTTCCATACTAAAAAAACAAAAACCTAAATTAAGTAATATAAAAAGAAATGCCAAATATTTAAGTGTCTTTCATGAAGCATTTCATGACTTTTATTTTTATTTGAATATCTATATAATAGTAACATTTTATTTTTTATTTATTTTTTAATTTTAAACATGTTTTATCATCTACTTTTTATCAGTATTGCCATTATTTGCATAAGGCTTTAGTATGAGGCAAAATCAAATGTTCAATAATTTAAATTCACAGAAGGATATGCAATTATGAGAAAAAAAATGTTTATAATTAGAGTTACATTTATAAAATATTTCCATTTTCTCCATCCAACCCCAATAGTTAATATGCTTGGACTCCAATCTTGGCTTGGATGTCTTAGCCCCCCATTGGTATCCTGACAGACTGCCTTCAGTTTGATAGATGTTCTCTTTCCTTTCTCCTAATTAATTATATTTTATGGTAGTTGGCGTGGAACAAAAGCATTAACTAGAACTGCAGGAGGGTCACATTTGGCACCTTTAAAATGAACTAATTAATTAATTTAGGAGCAGTACTGAACATTGCTCAACTTGTACTTCTTAATTAATTGGAAACTTTTAATCATTATTTAAGCTACTGACAAAAAGAGTAAATTACATTTTATTTAGCTTTTATGATATATACTTATTTCAGAATGTTTATATGTGTTTTATGAAATATTTTTTTCTGGTCTGTTAAATCGGTTTATTAGTTTCCCTTTTGTCACACAGAAAACTACCTTGATAGCAGTTTGTGATGTGACATAAACTTTAACTCATAAGTGTTAAATGATGCATGTCACGAAACATTATATATTTTTTTAGCAACTGCTTTCTTATTTTACCAAATTACATATAGCAAAAATACATAGTTACATAGGATGAAAAGAGATAATAAAGTTCAGCTTTTCTCACATATTAATAATTATATCCCTGAATTTTAGGTTTTTGCAAGTATTCAACCAGCTGTTGTTTAAACATCTGTACAGACTGATAAACCCCCTCTTTAGGCAAATAATTCCACATCCTTATTGTTCATAATGCAAAAAAAAACCAACAACTTTAATTTGCCCAGACTAAATCTTCTTTCTTCCAGTCTAAATCTGTGACCTTGTGTTCTATATATAGTCCTGTTTATAAATAGATTTACAGACAATGGTTTGTATTGGCCCTGAATATATTTGTATAATGCTATCATATCTTGTCTGAGGTGCCAATTTTTCTAAGCTAAACAAAATGAAACAGCTGATTTCTATTCTAGTTCTTTTTCTATAGGTAAAGTGAAAATATTTTCTGGAACAACCTTCGAGATGTAAAAAAAATCGCAATGTGGCCAAATGTCGCTTTCAAATAAATCTTCAACATTGAAATTACAAATATATACAGTCACATTTGGAAATTTAAAGATATTATCAATAAACTATATATAAAATAAATTAAAAAAATAGATTGATCGATAGATTAATCAATAGATTTCTAGATCGATCGATAGATAGGTAGATAGATATTTTATAAATAATTTGTAAATATATAACTAACTTATAAATAATCCGACTCACACGTAGGGGACCCAAAAATAAGGAATAAACAATATACTATGAGCTTTGTAATGCTCAGCCCATGTTTGCACTGGTTTCTACTCTGTATTTTGCAAACCTCTACCCATGACACGGTCCCTCATGATGGAGTAGTGTAAGAGTTAAAAATGTAGCTTTCACTAACAACCCACTATTGTTATGTATATATCAAAATAGGGGTCACTGGCTGACAAATTATCAAAAGCAACTCCAAATGTATTTTATTTAGTTCCACATACTATGCACAGGTTGGGGATAAGTGGGATATCGGAGGTAGGTCTTTCAATGGTGTTCAGTGATTACTTCTCATACCACTGATTGAACTGAGGATACGAGATGAGTCGGTCCTCTCAATACTCATCATATTTACAACCATTATTTTGTACATTGCTAATTCAAGCACTACGAATTGTTTTTTTTGCATGGAAATCTAACATCTTGACAGATGGGATCCTCTTAAATTATTAATAATAAAATAGGAGAGGATTCACTAGTAGAATACCAAAGGGATGCGATAAAATCCACAATGTATTGCTTATAATATAATTAATTACAACACACATACTATTTCACATATTGAGGTATTTTCAATTGATTCTATTTACTAAAAAAATATTTGCAGGTTAAGCAAACTCATCCCTAACATTGTTAAAATAAACAGATACTTAATTAACATAGTACACAAGTTGCGATCTACTAAACAATTGCACTAAATCACTACTTCGAAATAAAAGCAAGGCAACATATAATATGAATAAAAATTACATTTAAAATGAATATTCCCGCAATATTTGGTATATTTTTTTTTTAAAACTTCCTGCACAGTTTGCTATTTGTCTAGGTTTGCTGCACTGTCTGCAATTTACAAGAAAATACGTTATTAATTCCTTGCATGCATTTCTATTCATATTAAAATTCTAACATTCAGGAACTGAACCGTGCTCTAACAAAGTTTGAAAGAGATCCTTCAACTCCCATAGTTAATCAGTGGATAAATTAAAAAGACATCCAATCTAAATATATTTAAATATGCTTCCATGATTCTTCCAATGAATCCCAGTGGTCATTATAGCAGCAATCATTATTATGCTCAATTGGCCAAGATAAAACATTGAAATCTACTTCTTCATCCACCTGTGTTCTTTGATATGCAAATCATTTTTTTTTCTATGTGACATAAGTCATACAATACACTAGGCTCTAAATATATAAATTATTTTTTTTTACCCAGTTGGTTATTAGAATTAATTCTTTCCGAATTAAAGTTAGATATCTTGATGATATGCTTATCAGAACTCGGTTTCTTATAACTTTTCAAAACTCAATCTAAAACTTAAAACTCAAGTCAATATAATATTCTAAAATGCACAATGCAAACTCTAGCCTTCCTTTAACTCATTCACTATCAAGTTATTAGAACAAAAAGGTTAAATGCCATGTTATGAGTTTATACCTGTTGCTTTGAAGGATAGTGGCGGACACAAATTAATGCAAAACAGTAATTATTATAGAAAACAGCTGAAAGACAGCACCCACCAACCAGAGCCTTGCCAGAATAACATTGCCAGACCCCCGATGATATCTGCTCGCTATGTACCTCTGACAGCACTTGTCTAATCAATTCAAGCTTGACCACGAGATGACCAAGATCACACCCACCATATCCTTCTGCTCTAACGTGCATAACGGAGACTCTTCTCCACATCCTCTCTACACAGAGCCTGAAATGCCTTTGGTGGAAGTGCACATCTGAATTGTATGTTTAACCGTAATTCACCTCTTTCATATTAAGTGTACCCACACTTATCATATATCATTTTATTCAGGAAAAATAGGGCTTTCATTTAACGCCAAATATTTAGCTATGAAACATAATTTAATATGAATAAAATATAAACAAAATGTGAGAAATTAAGAAATGTGATTTTTTAATTCTGCATGATATTTTAACTGTGAATGTCATAATACTGTTAGTTTTTACTGCAATAAAATACACATATTTGTATATATATAATATATATATATATATATATATATATATATATATATATATTATTTGGTTCTAAGTGTATTTTGATATAAAAATATATTTATATTAATATCAAAATACAGTTAGAACAAAATTACACATATATATTTTTTAATTAGTTATTTTTTCAATTATTTTTTTTATTTTTCATTTTTAACATATTTCTATATTTATTTAATTTATATTATATATATATGTTACTATTATTCTACGTGTATTTTATATATATATATATATATATATATATATATATATATATATATATATATATATAGACAGTGTATATATACTTAGATCATATATATAAAGTATATATATGATCTAAGTATATATTATTTAATTTTAAACGGTTTTACAACTTTATTTAACTTTTTACAGAGGGATCAGATGCAGGGGGACTGCCTGGGATGCCAGGCAAGGTCCCTCCATCGCGATCGCCTGCGTGGGATCGCCGGCGAGCAGGTAAGTGCAGAGGATGGTGGGGATGGACTATGCCGCCTGCCGGCGTTTAGAGCTGGGTCCCCAAGGACGGCATAGCACGCCCGCCATCCTTAAGGGGTTAAAGCAACAGTGCACATACAAAAACACAGTTTTGCATTTTACAAGGCTACTTAAATTCACCTGCCTTAACAAATAAATATTAGGATTCAGTTACACCATATGGTAATAATGTGTTTTTGTTTTTGTGTGCACTGTTCCTTTAACTGTATTTTGTATCTATTTTGGTCTTTACGACAGCACCACCACCTAAAAATGCATGCTTTGAGTGTGCCCCTAATTTCCATTTTTTCTACTCCAAGAAACTTTTGAGAGCACTAATAAGTAAACTTGTGCATGGTGGAAAATGTTTGTTCTCCAGAAACATTTTGGCAGCACTCTGATAGACAATAGGTCCCCCACCTATTTAGGATATCCACCTGTCGCAAATGGGTAGTGGCTGGGAAATAACAATAGGTTCACCCCCCTTGTTATTTAGGGGGGAACACTATGTACCCCCAGTTAATTATTTTATTAGGTGCCCCACCATGGGGGCATTGGGGACCTGCTGTAATAGCAGATAAAGCACCAGTAACGGAAGAAAGAAGATGAGGCATAGCTTAAGTTAAAGCTTCACTGCACACCAAGCAAGGATGGCACTTTCAAGGGTCTTTGCAATATATGCATGGATCTCTAGAGGTGACAGAGCAGCTTGAAACAAAAAGGTTTTGCAGTAAAGGGTGCTGTGCTTATAAAGCCAGCATGGTATATATGTGAACTTCTTTGCACAGATGAGTTTCAATTAAATAACGTAGCATGCATTTCAATTATTAAAGCAGGTGTGCTGTTTTCAGGAGAGCACTAAATTACAGCTTAATTGATGATTTAGTTCTGACTTTTTGAAACTGATCCTCCCATTTCACAGACGTATTTTCAGAGCACCTTAATAGATCATTTGGTACTTGGACTGTTTTACTGAGCAGATTGGCTATTCATTTAAAATAACGTAAAATCTCTTTCCCGCAATTTGATTTCAGATCGTGTCCAAATAAATGTTTTGAATTGTGCTGCCACATAACCTTGCTGTAGCCAATAGAAAATATGCTATTTTTAAATGAAATTTTGAAATGCTTCATGTTATATTCTGTCTAAAACTCTAGATAAAAGTTAATCGATACTTTTGTATGATTTCCAGTACACTAATTTTAATTTTTCCTCTAGAAGCACTTATCTTAAAATCTTAAAGGGAAGAGAGCAGAAATATAATGGCATTGATCAATATGAAATATATAAAATAGTAGACTTGTGTATGGCAAGAAATAGTAGTTTTGCAGAGTGAATATGTTTTCCGAAGATGGATTTTTTTTCCGGACACCCAACATTTGGACAAATTCTTCCTATTTGATTGAGGATTGCTTCTGAAACTCAGCTTCTCTTCAATCCATGGGTCACACAGAGCATACATTAGAGAGTTTTACCCCTAAAACAGGTTTATTTACTCAAGTGAATTTGAAATTTAAGGCCAATGTAACCAAACTAAAAGCATAGCTGTTCGGCTACGATGGCCTTACATTTTAAATAAATTTTGTTTTAATTTTGAATTCTTACTTTAGTTAATAACCCTGAAAGTGTTTGCAGAATGTTATCAGCATTGTGCTGCTTATCAAAACCCTAAGAAAGCAGGAGGAATAATTGCTACCCCTGCTTGCTTCCTGTTTGTAGCCTGTGACCAATGCTGGTTCACCACTAGGGATATCCTCCCCAGATAGAATGGACACCAGTGAAAGAAAAAAAAAAAAGGCTTGCTCTACAAATCTTTAGCCAGCTCCTTTTCTAACAGTGCAATTCTGGAATGATATAGTGAGGGGATTGTATTCCTGTTGAAAGTGGAGCATGAGGGAAGTTGGTATTGTGGAGCAAGGGTCTCTATATAAAGCTATCTGAGAGTTCCCCTTCTAGTCTGGAAGAGGAAGCCTTCCAAGCTATCATTTGGTGGGAAATAACTCGCTATTTTTTTTTTCTTTTAACCTCCTGCTTGGACATCCTGCAGGAATTAGATCCTCCAAAGTCTTCCAGGCTTGGTCGTAGACCTTGTTGTTACATCACTGTTTGTACAAAGTGTAAATCAAAGAAATAAGAGAGTGCTGTGTTGAAAGAAAAACTGGTTGACTCACTGCCTAACTTTTTAAATGATGGCAAAATAATACTTTTAATGCCTAACTGCTACTCTTTAAATTTAAAAACAACTGAAAAAAATACTGAGGCTAGCATATCTTCTTAACTCATAAATGAATAAACTGTAATGCACACATGGCTTTTTTAAATGGTAGGCAATTTAAATGGACAGGTGGATTGGGGATTGTAAAGACTAGTCTACAGGCATGACAACCACTCTTCAGGATTGAATGAGTATACAGCCCACAAGACTGGATAGACCCCATGACCATCATGTTAAAATAAGAAGCGCATTGGCTATTGTTTGTGTTTTTTTTTTATTTTTTATAATGTATATCTGTCTCATGGAGTTTGAGTGCAGGGCATAATTTTGTGTATTTATAATAACATTCCCCCCCAACATTGACGAAAAGCAGGATGACGGTGGATGGGAATAAAGAGGGTGGGTCAGTGACATGACTAGCACTCCAGTCAAAATTTGGGTTGAAATCTGCAAGGTCTCCTTCCAATTACCTCATAAACCTCTTAAAAACAGCACTAAGAAATCGCAACACCTAAATAATTGAAAAATAAATGTATCCTACTTGTGTGGAACTGGCAATGTTTCGACCCAACCTCAGGGTCTTTATCAAGTGGGTCTCCCATTCTGGACGGAGTCAGTGACATTGTATCTTTAGGGATGATTCCTTGTGTCCCCTAAAACAGGACGGCAGGACATGATCCAAAAATTGGCACTGTCCTGCTAAAATCAGGATGTTTGGAAGGCATTTAATAATGCATGTCATAAATATGTAGTGAGGTAAAAGCTCACATTACTCTAGCATCTAGTTTTGTACCTAGCTCAAGGCTAGATAATTTCTGCATGAATTCAGAAGTAGTACTGTTAGCTTATTGTACAATACATTTTTAGACTTTGTCACCTTCAGAACTTTCAAAATATTTAACAAAAATGTTAATTCACTAAATAGTGAATTAAAAAAAAATCTAGGCTGGTTTTAACCGTCTATAATTCAATATTTTGTAAATTAACCCCAAAGTGTCCAATCTAACAGCGAGTGACATTTCAGTGTAATTTTTCCAAAAATCATATTATAATGCATAAACTCAGTCCTGCCTTATATTAAATGCATTCTTCTAATCACAAGCAAAATTCGAATTGATTAACACATAATGCCCAAAGACTGTTACAGATGTTAAATAGTTTCAAAATAAATCAAAATCACAACAATTAAACAGTTGACAAGTAATGCAATTTTTCTTTAATATGAACCAAGCTGTTTCACTTCTGCTAGATTGATTTGAAGATGAAGAAAGGTCAGCTCCCTAGCACGAAAGATCTCGGCTTATACCACCCATTTATAATGAAAAATAATAAATAAGGCTAAACTTCTGTTTACCTAAGCTGAAATATTGATATCCGGGCCCACATTGAATGCAAATTTCTGCATTAATCATTTTTCCGCCTGAATATTCAGACTGTACTAGCACATGTTTTGATAGACCAATATATCATTGTTATATCAACATTAAAACCTTTAGCTATGACAGCATGCAAATATATCATAGCAGGACAGAAGTTCTCAGGTCTTACTTTTAATATAACTACAATTTAATTTCTATGAACAGAGTCTTTAGTGTTTAGTGCAAATTAATACAGTGAAGTAATTTCATTCTTGCTCATCATTATTCCAAATGGGTACAATGAGTACAGCTAAAATTATATATTTTTTGGAACACTCCAAGCACCATAACCACTACATAGTGCCCTGGCACTTACAGTTGTCCTTGCACGTCCAATGCAGGTCATAGCTAAGGAGAAGTAATTAGTATTCTACAAAGGAACGTCCAGCTCTCCAGCAATGGAAGTAGAGGTAGGGAGTGGTATTTTGAGGACCCCTGGTAAGAAGTCAAAAAGTGTCACTCTTTTCAATAGGGGATGGAGGGTAGGGGTTACGGTGCTTGGAGTATTCCTTTGATTTGGATCCTTAGGTCTGTTCATCGACATTTTATTGACCAATGATAGTGTATACCGTCCTTATTACATACCTAATCGCCGCTGTTCCCCCGCCCATGACTGGCGTTGCTCCCGGTCTGGGGGGGACTTCCCAGAAAGCCCAGAAGTCCCCCCTCTGCAAATTAGGCCCCCGCAGGCCATATGGTCGCGCTGAAAGAGCGGTCACATGGCCGCAATAGGCGTCCATAGTGTTGCCTGCAGGAAGACTGACTAAACTGACAGGGAGTCTCCCTGCATCTGTAAAATAAAAAATAAAAAAACTTTATTGAATCAAAATATAATTATATATGTGTATACATATATCAATACATATCTATATACTATACACACATATATATATATATAAAATTGTCCAATGCTTGCACTCCTGTAAGGATGTAGGTATAGCCCGGTGCTTGTCAGCAAATTTTATAAAGATCGAAGGTAGGAAAAGCACTCCAAGGACTTCTTTCAATGTAGAAAATAAGTCAATTTTATTCGGCAACTGCCATAAAAACTCAACGTTTCAGTCCTGTGTCAGGATTTTCGTCAGGATACATATATGTCATACTAAGTATATTTTTATATTAATATATACAAATATTAATATAAAATCACACTTATAATTATATTACACATGTATATATATATATATATATATATATATATATATATATATATATATATAAATAATCAAAGAAATGAGAGCACTCACAAGTAAATTTGTATTAAATATAAAGCATGTAAATCAACGTTTCGACCGTCACACGGTCTTTTATCAAGATGCTACAACCATGTACAAGTGAAAAATATATAACATATCATACATTAAACTTACCCTATCACCAAGTGAACCCCATTCTTCCGACATGCTCTGTGTGCGACGCCGCAAATCGCGTGATCATGAACCCAAAGTGTTGCCTAGAAACGGCAAAACTATTCAAAGTGGGAATCGGAATGTATTAAAAGCAAATACGGAGGAAATAAACCCTAAATGTAACGATAATTAATGTTGTTAAGTGTATGTAAATCTTGAGTATCGTAAATGTGGCAGCAGACAAAGATAAATATAAGGTGTGCGGTATGAAATGTTAAAACTACATACTGTGGCTAGTGTGATGAATGAATGACAAAGTGGTGACATATGAGTGTGATGTAAGAGTGAAGTGTAAATGTAATGTGTATGATGTGTGTGTGGGGAAGTGGGGAAAAAAAGAATGAATAGAATGGAGTAAGCAAGAATGCTATGAGGTGTCAGAGGTGGTGACAGATCGAAGGTGTTATTACAGAGAGAGACTTTCTGGATTAAATTCCTCGATACAGTACAACCGAAAGGACTGAATGAATATAATTCCTTTAGTTGCTTTTTGAATACTCATTAAAAAAAATGTTTTTTTGTAGGTTTGATGGCATCAATAGTAATGAGGTTCTTTTACAATGTTTATAAGATTCTCTTTGTCAGTTTCAAGACTGGTTGTTTAATTTTTACTTAACTTTTTTTTTGTATTCCGTTTTATGGTGGGCAGATCAAGCCTATTTTGTATGCATTATTGATTCAAGATAGATGAATGGCTATTGTCAGTGGTTGTGGTAGCAGGCTTATAAGGTGGTCGGTCTGGTTCACATTGTTTAGGATATTTCTCCACATTTTTTTCTTTTGGCACCATTTCCTGCTTGCATGTTTGTTCTTTTCCAGATGTTTGTCACTCTATTTGGTCACTTAGTCTCTTCAGACCTTAAATTCAAATCTAGACATAGTATTCTTGCTTACTCCATTCTATTCATTCTTTTTTTCCCTACTTCCCCACACACACATCATACACATTACATTTACACTTAACTCTTACATCACACTCATATGTCAGCACTTTGTCATTCATTCATCACACTAGCCACAGTATGTAGTTTTAACATTTCATACCGCACACCTTATATTTATCTTTGTTTGCTGCCACATTTACGATACTCAAGATTTACATACACTTAACAACATTAATTATCGTTACATTTAGGGTTTATTTCTTCCGTATTTGCTTTTAATACATTTCGATTCCCACTTTGAATAGTTTTGCCGTTTCTAGGCAACCCTTTGGGTTCACGATCACGTGACTTCACGTCATTACACACGGTAGGACGCGATTTGCGGCGTTGCACACAGAGCATGTCAGGAGAATGGGGTTCACTTAGTGATAGGGTAAGTTTAATGTATGATATGTTATATATTTTTCACTTGTACATGGTTGTAGCATCTTGATAAAGACCGTGTGACGGTCGAAACGTTGATTTACATGCTTTATATTTAATACAAATTTACTTAAAACCAGTGAGTGCTCTCATTTCTTTGATTACATATTTGCACGGAGAGGCACCTTTATATATATATATATATAAACAGCAAAAGGATAGCACTCTCAGGACTTCCAAAATAAAATAAAACTTAACTTTTAATGTCCAAGGTTAAAGATCAACATTTCAGTTCGTCTTGCAAACTTTCATCGGGATCCTAAGTCCTGAGAGTGCTATCCTTTTGCGGTTTCTACATTATTTGCTGACGAGCACCGGGGCTAAGTACACCTGAGTAAGTGGAGTGGAAAATTATTTCCTTGTATGTATATATATATATTGTGACGAAATATGCCTCATCACATGTTCTTGGAGTGGCCTGCTGGCCAGCCTCATACAAAAAGACTATGGGCCCTTTAAAAAACTGTTAACAGACTTGGTTCATGAACCAAACAGTCGTACGAACCGGAGACCACCCTGGAGCTTGTTATGCCTAATTGCTACTTTGTAGCAATTTCCACCGAAGTATTCTAAGTAGTGGTCTGGGTGGCCGCAATTCCTATGGATGACCACAAGGTGGCGGCCATCTTGTTCGCATGAAAGCAGGCAGCAGTGTTTGGGCATGAATCTCATTAAACTGAAAACGGACACAGAAACTCCTGAACACCGCTGGACTTCCAGTATCGCCTGCGTTTGGTGGAAACGTTCCCACGAACAAGGGGATCAAGCTCCAGGGTAAGACTATTGACTCTGTTCAGTAGTTTTTTTATTTTTAAACTACCGAACTAGACCGACCGCAAGCCTTGATTCTATGGAACTGTCCATGCAGGCGGTCAGTCAAAATTAAGACTTCCAGGAAAATCCTGAACCACTGAACTGATCTGGTTGATTTTTGGATATGTTGGTCACACAGATCAGGGCTATCAGGGGATGTGGGGGTTTTGTGTGTGTTAAGGTATTTTGGGGGGGTTTGTAAAAATTTGTGTTTTTTGTGTTTGGTGATAATTGAGCTTAGTCTAGTGCTTGACTCAATTATCTCTCAGGCATAAGGGAGGGATTGACCTATTTTTTATGGTAGTGTCCTGGACCTCAGAACCAATGTGATTGTGTATTTTTTTCTACTGAGGTTTACTCTCAGATCCAGGAAGGAGTGCCCCTTGCATGGGTACTGTCAAAAAAAAAGGCCAGTTGTGGCTACCATTAACCCCTTAAGGACACATGACATGTCTGACACGTCATGATTCCCTTTTATTCCAGAAGTTTGGTCCTTAAGGGGTTAAACAAGATTTGTTTTACCCTTCATGAAGTCTAGGCTCATGTTTGGGGGATTGGAGAGCTATATTCATGCTGGGGATTGCTATAATCACCCTTGGATCACAACGATTGCTCTTGTAAGAGCAGCCTGCTTTGCTCTCTGGACTAGGAGAGGTCTACCTGCTGGAAGCTGGATCCTGGTCTTGAGTCCAGGGTGGGTGGAGGACAGCGAGACCCCCAACAACACTTCGGCAGTTTGTGAGGTTTATGGTGTTCCAGTGCTTGCTTATGGTACTAAAGGATTACTAGGAAGCAGCGATTGACGGAGGTACCCGGTCGGGGTGCCAGGCGGTCCATCACACATATATATTCATACGCATAATTACATAAATTTCATAAACATACACGTAGATTTCAAATATATACATATGTATATATTTAGATTCTATTTGCATATTTATATAATATTTTTACATAATTAATTTTATTAATTGCAATTTGAGGGATCTGCCTGGCAACCCAGGCAGAAAGTCCAGAGAATTTAATTTGCAAGCACTGTATTTAACCCAGTAACTTTCCATGACACCCTAAAACCGGTACATGGGGGGGTACTGTTTTACTTGGGAGACTCCGCTGAACACAAATATTAGTGTTTCAAAACAATAAAACCTATCACAGTGATGATATTGTCAGTGAACGTGAAGTTTTGAATTTTTCATACACAATCGGCATTTTCACTAATACTATTTTTTTTTTTTTTTCTTTGTGCATGGAGTAACAAATCATATGTAAATGCCACAGCAGCATATTTAAAAGATGTGAACACAGTAGCTGTACATTTATGGCATAAGAGTATCAGCACAATTTTTAAGTGTTGAGTTATGAACAAGCTCAGGGTAATGCAAGATTAACCCACGTTTGTTAGTAGCATGAGTATTTGCACATTCGTAGAATATTAACCAGGTTAATTAGATGATTAGACTATCAGAATACATATATGTAAAACAATTGAGAAGAAGTAATGCTGAACAGTTATAAGTTAACTATGTTAGTACCAGTGAGATGTGGTAACATGCTTTCATGTTTCAGGGTTAGGATACGTTGAAGCTCTGGCACATAAAAATTTATAAAGCATGAGAACATATGTTAAAGTAGGCAGCTAATCACTAGCTATGCAAATCTGTAAACAGGTACATCTGAGCAAATGAATATCATAAGTTATAGTTACAAATAACACCAGGATATTCATGCTTATATAGCGTATGGTCCTGTTAGGGAGTAGTATTCAAAGTAGTGAGAGAGATGGCAAAACATGACTGGTATAATTATTACTTTAGCACGACTGTATAATAGGTACATGTTAAACTGCCTAGTGAGGTGGCTAAACATAAATTTTGTAGTAGCAAGAGTGTGCTAAGTGTCGATTATCTCAGGGTGGCAAGGCTTGAAACTATTGCGGGATATAGTCCTCCATGACCTCATGAGCATGGTTGCGTGGCAGCAGTCCAGGCCGCAGTGCGGCAGGGTGAGTCAGTGAGAGTCAGCCGACTCCTGTAGTCGGTTCTGGCAGGGCACATACCGGAAAGTCCCATGGATCCTCAGTGCCTCAGGTCAGAAGATGTGGAGGGTCTCCACCGTTGTTTCCCAGACCCCCGTGAGCGTTTTGGATGGCGGGGACACCCCTGTGGTGGCATGGCGGTTTTCCTGCTCCTCCCACCGCTCTGCGGGTAAGTGTCTCTGAATTTCTGTTGATCGTGGGGTCAAAGTCCTTCTGAGAGCTAGTTGCGGCTTTGCTGCGCCGCAGGTGGATGATGTGCTGATAGGCCCTCTTTGCTCCTTCTGCTGTGGGCCGGGTATTGACCCGTCGAGTGTGCTTTTTTTTTTGCTTTATGCAGCGGTGGGCTGTGGAGTATGGCTCTCCAATGCTGACGAAGCTCGGGTTGACGGCGTCTGGTATGCGACGTGCGGCTTTGAGGTCTGGGTTGAGCTCCCCACACCTCCTGCCGCCGTGCCCCGGTCGTTGGCTTGGCTATGTGCTTCGGTGTCAGGCTCTGTGCAGGTAAGCTGGTGGGCAGTCGAGGGGTCTTTGTGGTTGCTCGGGTCGGTGTTGTTATGTCCCACCATCTCATCGAGAAGTCGTTAGAGGCCACCGCTATGTTGTCCTCGTGGGGGAGCTTGTTTGTCTGCCGCTCGGATTGAGGCTGAGCGAGTGGAGGCCCTAGAGCCTGGTCGGCAGTCGCCATCTTTGCCTCTGAGTGTGGGTTGCCTGTAGTCACGGAGGCTAGTAGGGTCCCATGGCCCCGTGATGACCCCTGCCGGCCCATGGGGGGGATACAGGCTCCCGATCGCAGAGGTAGCTGGTCTTGGCCGCCGGAGGGCAGCCGCCCCCCTCCCGGGCTCACCATGGGAGTAGGCCCAAGACACCTGACCCGTGGTTGTAGCTTGTAGTGTTGCTTGGTGGGTAACATTTTGTTCAGCCTAATGTCCCCTTACAGTTGCTGGCCTTCGTGGCCCGATCAATCGCTTTTAAAGTCGTGGAATTAGGTTTTTGGTACAGCTTAGTGCAGGAGCTCTTGTGATACACATCCACAAGGCTCTGTGGTTAGGCCCCGCCTCACTAATACTATTTTGAAACACAAATATTTGTGTTGAGCAAAGTCTCCCGAGTATAACAGTACCATTTTTTCACATTGATATTTGCCAGATTGGTTATGTTGCTTTTGAGAGCGTATGGTAGACCATGAATGAGAATTATCCCCATGATGGCATACAATTTGCAAAATACAACAATCCAAGGTATTGCAAATGGGATATGTTCAGTCTTTTTTAGTAGCCACTTAGTCACAACCACTGGCTAACATTAGCATTCATAATTGTTTTTTGCATTTTTAAACACACAAACAAATATAAATGCTAATTTGGCCAGTGTTTGTGACTTAGTGGCTACTGAAAAAGACTAGACATACCCCATATTTAATACCCTGGGTTGTCTTTTTAAAAAAAAAAAAAAAAAAAAAAAAAAAAAAAATCATGAGATGGGATTCATAAATTTATGACATAACAGTGTTACAATGTCACTATTGCTAAATTTAAAACATATATATATATATATATATATATATTTTGAAACAACATTATCTTACTTGTACTTACATCCCTATAACTTCCAGATAAAACCTAAGAACATGTTAACATCGGGTATTTCTAAACTCAGGACAAAATTCAGAAACTATTTAGCATGGGTGTTTTTTGGCAGTTGTAGATGTGGAACAGATTTTGGGGGTCAAAGTTAGAAAAGGTGTGTTTTTAATTTTTGTAATCATAGTTTATAAGGATATCGGCAAAACGTGTTGTGGCTTTTAATATTACAGTATTGATTTAAATAAAAGGTATTTTGGCCACTTTCTTACTGTGAGTTAGCCATTTTACTTATACTTTTACTACTACCACCATCCTTTTTATCTGGTACCAGAAGTGTTTTACTTTCCAGTGAGGACACTACTCCAAATAATCCTAGGTGGAGATTATACCACTCAAGCTGTATTCATTGAACAGTTAGTGTGTTCAATCAAATGTGAATAACCACTTTGTATTTTTTTTTTTATCCTCTGGCATTTTATACTTTGAGCACTATTGCTGTCCCCTTTTTTTATTCCACATATGGTTCCCTAATCAAGCAAGAATACAAAGACCTCACATGTACTATAAGAGGGGATAGTACCACTGTACGTTATCAACACTAGAGCCAAGTACATATCTCTATAAAACATGAGTAGGACCATTTTTTTTTTATATTGCTTTTTACTCCTTTTGGGACATACTACACCATCAGTTGTTATTTTTATCTATTTCATATGAACTACAAAGACGTATCTATACCACTCTGAGGAATACACCCATTACCAAAGACCGTACCCCTTTCCACAAAGTAACACCTTGGTGTTGGACTCATCTACCATACAGATTATCTACCCTGGACTTTTGAGTTTTTATTCATATATTCTCTGTCTATTTTGCCTGTTGTATGCTTTTATTTATCGTATTTGGTTTTTAGTGGTGCTACCTTTCCCTATTTATTTGTATCATATTTGAACACAGCTCGACATCCACCAGTTGAACTCTCCCACTGCCTCAAAGGTTACCAATAACCAACTTTCTGCTGAAGAAATCCCTCAAAAAAAAAAAAATGCCACTGGAAACTACACCTCCCAACCAGACCTTGAAGAACCCTATTCTTTCTACCCTTTCAAAACCTCTTCAAAGCCTGCCAGATCAAGCAATGCACGCAAGATCCTCCCATCTGTGCATTGTAAACCGTAACACCTGTGCGGCCATGTAACGGTCCACAACAGAAGGGGAGGCCTCGCTAGAGAACTACCTACACAAAAACATTAGAAGGTGTCCAACTATGACTGATGGCTACCAACCACCCCATCCCAGACCTTAGCATAGGCCATTCCTGTACCTGGTGTCAGAGACTCCCTCATGAATCCGTCAAGCATTATTTTCAGCCACCATATCTAATTTGAACGGGCCTGGCCCACTGCCATCGCACCAGGTGTCACCAAAACAGTGCCCACTGAAAACTAGACAGTGAATCAGCAACCACATTCAAAACCTAGGCACACGTTCGAGAAATTTTATTAAAGGACATGCAAAACAAACAACTGGGAAGAAAGACAGACAGGTAATTAACTGCATTAAAAATATACATATTGTCAGTGGGAAAAAAATAAAATGGCTGTCCCCCCAGAACACTAATGTGACGACCAACGGGGAAAACAAAAAAGTCAAATTGCATATAAGTGCGCACGTTGTCCACTTCTCGGGCATGGACCTTGCACACTAGTGATCGGCAAAATGTATGCACGGTGTCCCAAACCTTAAGATCTGTCTTCACAGCAGTAGTAACCCGAACGAAATGATGCAGGGACAGAATCCCTGCAGTAGCTTTGGACAAAATTCTGCTTTGGACAAACTTCTGCTAAAAATCCACCCCAAAAATGGAGACTACCTACAAAATGGAGTTATCCATTCCAATATCCAAAGAATATATCAGCAAGTTTAAGAACCTCAAAATACCCACACAGGAAGTCACAAGATAGTGCAATAAAAGACTGCCTGAACCACCCATTCCAAGAAAGAGCCACATTTTTCAATATAAGCGCAGGAGATGGAGCACCTCATGGGTAAACAAAGAACTACTCCTTGAAAAAAACAGCCCAGTAGATGATGGCAATCAGGGTGTATTGGCGACAACCAAAAAGCCATTTCAACATCCGCCATCAATGCCTTGTGCCACTCTCTCTTAACCAACTCGACCAAATCAAATGATGCGCAAGAGACTGAGCACAGGTCCCCAATCATGGACTGATGACCCTTTATAATAGGACAGATAGTGAATCATCCAGAACCTGCTGGCCTCTCAGGTATTACCTCTAGTGGTGAAATCCTGAGAATATTCCCTTGATGTTGGACAAAAGTAACATCCCCTGGATGTACTTGGAAACCAAAGTAATCTAAATGTATATTTTCTGGTTAAACACTTTGTTGTTATCAGACAGGTGGCCTATCCAAGGGGCTTGCCATCCTCCCCTGCTGAACCTTCCAAAGTAACTTATCCCGTACAACATCAGGAAACTCTGAAGCCGAATTTTGATTGTGGTAGTGAGAAGGAGGGGAGGAGGGGGAGCACTTACCCCACCCCCCTCCATCCACTCCCTATCCCCCATAACCCCCCCAAAAAAACACACAAAAGGAAAAAAGAGCATGCATATTCTTTGGAGTATATATACAAACTTGTTAAAAATACACAGAGGGACACTACAGGCACCCAGACCACTCCTGCCCATTGGAGTGGTATGGGTACCAACTCCCACTACCCTTAACCCTTTAAGTGTAATCATTGCAGTTTTCATAAACTGCAAGATTTACATTACATAGTTACATAGTTAGATAGCTGAAAAGAGACTTGCGTCCATCAAGTTCAGCCTTCCTCACACCTGTTTTTTGCTGTTGATCCAAAAGAGAAAAAAAAAAAAAAAAAAACCCAGTTTGAAGCACAATTTTGCAACAAGCTAGGACAAAAAATTCCTTATTGACCCCAGAATGGCAGTCAGATTTATCCTTGAATCAAGCAGTTATTACCCTACATTGAAAGATTATATCCTTGAATATTCTGTCTTTGCAAGTATGCATCTAGTAGCTGTTTGAACATCTGTATGGACTCTGATAAAACCACATCTTCAGGCAGAGAATTCCACATCCTGATTGTTCTTACAGTAAAAAAACCTTTCCTTTGCCTTAGACGAAATCTTCTTTCTTCCAGTCTAAACGCATGGCCTCGTGTCCTATGTAAAGTCCGGTTTGTGAATAGATTTCCACACAATGGTTTGTATTGGCCCCGAATATATTTGTATAATGTTATCATATCCCCTCTCAGGCGACGTTTTTCTAAACTAAATAGGTTTAAATTTGTTAACCTTTCTTCATAGCTGATATGTTCCATTCCTTTTATTAATTTTGTAGCCCGCCTCTGCACTTTTTCTAGTGCCATGATATCCTTCTTTAGAACAGGTGCCCAAAATTGCACAGCATATTCAATATGTGGTCTTACCAGTGATTTATAGAGAGGCAAAATGATATTCTCGTCCCGAGAATGAATGCCCTTTTTCATGCATGACAATACCTTACTGGCCTTGGCCACTGCTGATTGACATTGCACATTGTTGCATAGTTTGTTGTCTATAACAATTCCCAAGTCCTTTTCGTGTGTTGTTACCCCTAATTCGCTTCCATTAAGGGTATACGTTGCTTGTGTATTCTTTACGCCGAAGTGCATAACTTTGCATTTTTCAACATTAAATTTCATCTGCCATTTGAGTGCCCAGTCCTCCAGTCTATCTAAATCCTTCTGCAGCAAAGTAATATCTTGCTCACATTGTATTATTTTACAAAGTTTTGTGTCATCTGCAAACACTGAAACATGACTTTCAATGCTGTCTTCAAGATCATTTATAAAAATGTTAAATAGAAGGGGTCCCAGAACAGACCCCTGAGGGACACCACTTGCCACCTCTGTCCAGCTTGAAAATTTACCATTAACGACAACTCTTTGTATTCTGTTTTTAAGCCAATGTTCTACCCAAGAACAAGCATTTTCATCGAGACCGATTTCCTTGAGTTTGAACACTAATCTTTTGTGTGGAACTGTATCAAATGCCTTGGCAAAATCCAAATAGATCACATCCACTGCAACACCCTGATCTATACTTCTACTTACTTCTTCGTAGAACGCAATCAAGTTAGTTTGACATGACCTGTGCTTCATAAAACCGTGCTGATTTTTGCTGATAACCATATTCTTCTCAAGGAATTCTTGAATATTATCCCTTAATAACCTTTCAAATATTTTACCAGCCACAGAAGTTAAGCTCACAGGTCTATAATTTCCAGGCAAGGATTTTGAACCCTTTTTGAATATAGGAACCACATCTGCCTTCCTCCAATCCTCCGGAACACTTCCTGAAAGAAGTGTTGCAGGGTTAAGTCCTCCTCTAGTGGCTGCTTACTAGACGGCCACTAGAGGAGACTTCCGTGTTCATAGAACATGAAAAGTGGTTTAAAATGACGCTGAACATCCTCACGCTATGTGAGGACCTCCAGCGTCGCCGAAATCCCCATAGGAAAGCATTGAAAGCATTATTCAATGCTTTCTTATTGGGGGGTCTAATGCGTATGCGAATTAGGTCTCCCCCGCCTGCAGACGTCGGCGGGAGAGGAGCGTAGGCAGAGCCTGACCCAGGTTTTAACCCCTTCAGCAACTTGGGATGGGGGGTGTTTTCCTGGCACTGGAGAATCCCTTCACTTTTTTTGCCAAAGCACTGTGGTTCAATTACATTTTTATTATGTGCATAAAACAAACTGTAACATAAATACAATCGGAGTAAACAGATCGCAGCTGCTCTTTTAGTTTTGTTAAAATATATTTTATCTTGGGAGTAAAGTTTGTTTTCTTGTTAATTTGTTGCTTCTGTGTCCTCTGTAATTTCATTTTTAGGGTCCAATGGGTCTATAATGGTTCCACGCTTCTATAAGAGAAGAAATATGGGTTGTTAAAATAAGTCACTTATTGCAGTAATTAAAGTTTCTTTTTTTTTTTATCCCTTTATAAATAAGAGGTCTGTCGGGATTTACGAACAAGAAATCGCTTACTATCAAAAAAAATGTAAATATAACAAGGCTGCTGTACAATGAAAGAAAGCATAGATTCCACTCTCCACAGCTTTTTCAAATGCATCAATAGTACACAATATCCGATTTATTCATTATCCATTGTGTCAAAGTATGCAATGAGGAAGTGACAGTGGTCTAACTTGGGCCTAGATCAGGGATAGGCAAGCTTCGGCAGATGTTGTGGACTATATCCCCATAATGCTCTTACTCCCATAATGCTGGCAAAGTATCATGGAAGGTGTATTCCAAAACAACTGGAGTGCCGAAGGTTTCCTATGCCTGGCCTAGATCCTGACTTGCATATAAGAATGTGTTACAAGTTAAAAACTGTATTTCTATGCCTGTGATAATTACATTACCCATTGTGTAAGGTAATTGTATCCCAGGCAGGGGGGAGGATGTTGTGTGGGGGTGTCTTTGTGTATTGTACGTGTTTATTGGTCGTTTTCCCCAAACCCTGTGGGTGGTACTACTGTGTATATAAGAACAATAAACCCACAGCTCTGGCTGTTCACTGCTTGACCCTCAACATGGAGCTTCGTCTCGTTCTTGGGGGGGATTTACTGTATGCTGTTCCAGTTTGACTGCTAGGAGTGTAAACCTATTTGTATGGTTTTTCCTATTCGGCTGTTTACAGCATTTGTGTGGTTACGGTTATATGCTTCTCCGGTTCAGTGGATTGGTGTCTACAGTAGCTGTGCCTGTGTCTCTGGAAGGGAAGATCTACTAAATGGCTGTTAACCCCTTTTATGCCTGGGGGTGCCGTTGCACAAGTGTACAAATTAATTAAGAACATTAGCAAAGTGACCACTTTGTTATGACAAGATTAGAATGGAGCACGGGATAGGTGTCATGGTGTAGACCAAATAACCATCTCTAAATGCATGGCAGTCTTAATTCAGAAGTCGCCCTATAATATACTGATCTCTATTGAATGCAGTGCTTTTGTCTTATCCAAGTCTAGTACTGCTATTTTCTGAGTAGTTCTATGCATGAGCAGGGAATTTTAAAAAGTGGGTATGACTTCTGGTCCATGAAGAGCATCTCACAGCAAATACCATGTGGACAAAAAAAAAAAAAAAAAAAAAAAAACAACAGGTTGCACTGACAGAGATTAAAGGGACCACTATAGGCACCCAGACCACTTCAGCTCAATGAAGTGGTCTGGGTGCCAGGTCCCTCTATTATTAACCCTGAAGCTGAAAACAGAGTTCTTCTCACTGAGGGTAATCCAGCCTCTAGTGGCTGTCTCACTGACAGCCGCTAGAGGCGCTTCCACGATTCTCACTGTGAAAACCACAGTGAGAAAACACTGGACTTCCATAGAAAAGCATTGAGTAATGCTTTCATATGAGCTGTTTGAATGCGTGCACGGCTCTTGCCGTGCATGCGCATTCGGATCTGAAGTCGGCAGGGGGTGGAGCGTTCCCCAGCACAGAGGGAGCCTGGCGCTGGAGAAAGGTAAGTGGTTGAAGGGATTTTAACCCCTTCAGCCCAGCAGGAGGGGGGCCCTGAGGGTGAGGGGACCTAATGATCCTATAGTGCCAGGAAAACAAGTTTGTTTTCCTGGCTCTATAGTGGTCCTTTAACCCGTTAACGCCGTTACGGCGTTCCATGCCGTCTCCATTATAATGGGCTTTAACCCCTTAAGGACACATGACATGTGTGACATGTCATGATTCCCTTTTATTCCAGAAGTTTGGTCCTTAAGGGGTTAAAGCCGTTGCGGCGGCATGGAACGCCGTAACGGCTTAGAGCCCCAGGAGGTTATACTTACCTCCGCCGCGATCCTCTTCTGGGGGGCTGCCTGACAGCCCAGGCAGCCCCCTTCCGGCAAATGAGGCCCCCGGGGGCCATGTGATCGCTCTCAATGAGCGATCACATGGCCCCCTATAGCTGGCTATGGATCTGCCAGCAGGGGGACTGTCTAAAATATCAGACAGTCCCCCTGCTGGTAAGAAAGTATAAAAAAAGAAATTAAACATGTTAAATAAATTGAAAATATTATATATATATATATATATATATATATATATTTATATTAATATACACACACACACACACACACACACACACACACATATATATAACGTCATACAAAGTGTATTTTAATACTAATATAAGTATATATATTAGCATTAAAATACACACATATATAAGTATATATATATATATATATATATATATATACATACATACATATATACATATATACATACACACACGTATAATTAAAATGATAAATAAATAAAATAAAATATTGAAACAAAATTTAATATAAATTATATATTCATATGTAATTTCATTCTAACTGTATTTTGTTAATATATATATATTGGTAACAAAATACACTTAGAATGACATTCTATATATATCTATCTATAAAATACAAATAACCGCAAATACACACACATATACATATATATATATATACACATATATATATATACATATATATATATATACACACACACACACACACACACACACATATAATTACATAAAAGATTACATTAGTATACACGTAGAATTTAAATACATATATATGTATGTATATTAAAATTCTACATGTATATTTAAGTAATCTTTTAACATAATTATGTCATTTGATTAATTAAAATTTGATTGACATGCCTGACAACACAGGGAGAAAGTGCAGAGAGAATTTAATTCGCAAGCACTATATTTGACCCTGTAATTCTCCACGACACCATAAAACCTGTACATAGGGGGTACTGTTTTACTCGGGAGACTTCGCTGAACTCAAATATTAGTGTTTCAAACTGGTAAATTGTAGAACAACGATGATATTTTAAGTAAAAGTGACGTTTTTTTCATTTTTTACAAACGAACGGCACTTTTATGGACTATATTATTGTTGTAATATGTTTTACTGTTTTAAAACACTAATATTTGTGTTTAGTGAAGTCTCCCGAGAATAACAGTACCCCCCATGTACAGGTTTCATGGTGTTTTGGAAAGCTAGAGAGTCACATATAAGGCTTGTGTTTCATTTTTTTCACATTGAAATTTGCTAGATTGGTTATGTTGCCTTTGAGAGCGTATGGTAGCCCAGGAATGAGAATTACCCCCATGATGGCATACCATTTGCAAAAGTAGACAACCTGAGGTATTGCAAGTGGGGTATGTCCAGTCTTTCTTAGTAGCCACTTAGTCACAAACACTGGCCAAATATTAGTTTTTTGCTTTTTTCACACAAAAACAAATATGAACGCTAACTTTGGCCAGTGTTTGTGACTAAGTGGCTTCTAAAAAAGACTAAACATACCCCACTTTCAATACCTTGGCTTGTCTACTTTTTCAAATGGTATGCCATTATGGGGGTAATTCTCATTCCTGGGCTACCACACCGTCTCAAAGGTAACATTACTAATCTGGCAAATTTCTATTTGAAAATGGAACGTTCTATATATTTTTTTAAAATTCTTTATTTTTGTTGTGCCGTTAATTACATGTTATCAGCATTCGCCACAACAGCGTGTTTGAAGAAGTACTTAGATTTGATAGTGGCATGAGACGTGCACGTATTTTTTTATAGTTATAACAAGCGTGGCTAAACATAGAAATCTTTAGAGTAAAATAAGTTGATCAACGCTTAAAATTGCTAGGTTAACTTTGCTAGTGTAGTTGTAGTGTGGTAGTATAACTTTCCAAAACACCATAAAACCTGTTAATGGGGGATACTGTTGTACTCGTGAGACATCGCGGATTACAAATATGTGCATTTTGTTGCAGTAAAACCTAACAGTATTATGACATTTACAGCTAAAATGTGAGGCGGAACTACACATTTTTAAAAAATAAATACATTTCTCACAGTTTTTTTTTATTTTATTCATAATAAATTATATTCCATATATGAATAGTTAATGGTAAATTAAAGCCCTGTTTCTCCTGAACAAAATGATATATAATAAGTGTGGGTGCATATAATATGAAAGAGGGGAACTACGGGTGAACAGAAATATAGCGCAAATTCCAGTTTTTGTTTACAGTTTGTTTTGATAAGAACGTGCACTATTGACTCCGTCCTGAAGGGGTTAAGGAACAGCACACATACAAAAAGAGAGAAACGCTGGGCACTGATGTAAGGACCAATGTTTTGGCGATAGAGACATTGTCAAGCTGATAAAGGATCTTTTAGGTCCTAAATGTTGCTGTAAGACATCCAATGAATTCTGCCTTGGATCTTACAACTACACCCATTGCTTTGTTTTCATCCACAAGTCTAGCAAATAGTAATTTGTGAGTTTAAATGTGTGGTTGTGGATGGTGGTTGGAATGGACAATTGTGCACAGAAGTGAGTGGAGCTTGGTGCATCTGCCTAGGTTGTAATTTTACTGTAGACCTTAAGATATTTATGTATCTCAGCTCCATATCCCTGTCTGATAAAGGAGTTTTGCTTTGAAAAGTTACCTCAAAAAAAAAAAAAAAAAAGTGAATAAATTACATTTAAAAAGCCACAAAGTTACTTTATTAGATTGGGGAAATGTTTTGTTTCCTTACCCACCACAATCCCCCTTTTACACCATTATTGCTTTTGCATGGCATTTTATGTAGACATCAGTTTAACTAGTTTAGATATTGTTCTTATACTTAACCAAAAGCAGAGACTGCAGCCTTCGAAGGTCTAACAACATCTCATCACAGCTGACAATATTCTCAGACAGTACCTGCTGTTTGGCATTTATAATAGTCAATAATTGTTCCTTTTCAGCTTTGTCCTGAAGAGAAGATAATTGAGGAATGTAATAAACAAAAATACAGTAATTACTGAAATTTAATTGAACTTTTATACGAAATGGCAAAGCTAATGCACAGCCATGAGTAAGATTGAAACCTACGGGGGTCTTCTGTGCTTTTTGCCCTCTGAAGCCATATCTGATTTTCAGAAAATCTATCACCTTTGCTGAGTGATTGGCATGGTCCCAAAAGACCAGCTCTTACTCTTCAACTGAGAAACTGTTTGACAAGTTTACACAGAGATGGAGTTTAGAGAATTCCTGACTCCCACATGTCCAACCACCCTATCCATGTTATTTAGACTTGTGCAATTATCTTTCAAAATGAAAATGATTTTGGATCTACTAGTTGTGGCAAATAGTTCGCTGACGAATAGTTCCTGGCGAACATATGCGATGTTCGGTTCGCCCCCTATTTGTTATCATTGAGTAAACGTTGACCCTGTCAGCAGACACATCCCAGCCAATCAGCAGCAGACCCTCCCTCCCAGACAGCATCCATTTTAGATTCATTCGGAAGCTGCATTCATTTTTTTTTTTTTTCTTTTTCAATGCTTTATTTTTATTTTGGTTGTGCATAAAAGAACATTGGGCTTGCACAGCTCCAACAGCTGTTGCAAGCATTTCTTTGACAGTCATTACAAACATAACATGGTATAGTGGGTACTCACAGCATTTATATCTATATTTGCTTTGTTATCTGGTGCCGCACTCTAGCAGCCCATGAGGGCATAAGATTAACCAGCTAGTGTCCCGTACGGGCATAAGACAGACAGTACAGTATAGCTCGCTAGTTGCCCATGCGGGTGTAGGGAACAAACAGTGAGATATATCACTCTGGTAACTCATGTGACGTTAAAGGTAAAGGATAATGCTCTCTGGTAACTTATGTGGGATGAAAAGTAAAGCACAGTGATAATGCTCTCTGGTAACTCATGTGAAGTTAAAGGTGAAGCACTGTGATAATGCTCTCTGGTAACTCATGTGGGGTTAAAAGTAGAACACAGTGACAATGCTCTCTGGTAACTTATGTGGGGTGAAAATTAAAGCACAGTGATAATGCTCTCTGGTAACTCATGTGAAGTTAAAGGTGAAGCACTGTAACAATGCTCTCTGGTAACTCATGTGGAGTTAAAAGTAGAGCACAGTGGGAATGCTCCCTGGTAACTCCTGTGGGGATAGGATATACACATTGTTAGTAAATCGTGAGTTTAGGTTATGCCCAGTGGTAGCGTACGTTAGCGGTTGATACATGGTTCCAGTAAACACATCTATAGTACATGTTAGCGACTTAATTAAAATTAGTGTAGGCACTCTGGGGAGACATGTAGGCAGTTCTTGTTGAGATGTATTAAACACTTTGGTAGCACACGGTAGCATCTCATGGAAAGTCAAAACAACGTAAGCACTTTAGTGGTGTGCGTTAGCCCCTCAAGTGAGTTGTTTATATGCGCAGGGCTCGCGGCCTGCACTCATGGGGTAGTGGCTGGCTGCTCATTGGAACATGTGAGCAGTTTATACGGTGTGCTGGTGCCTCTTTATGGATTAAAACCAGACTCTGCATCAACTATGTAATTTTCCATGGGAGTTTTGCCATGGATCCCCCTCTGGCATGCCACAGTCCAGGTGTTAGTCCCCTTGAAACAACTTTTCCATCACTATTGTGGCCAGAAAGAGTCCCTGTGGGTTTTAAAATTCGCCTGCCTATTGAAGTCTATGGCGGTTCGCCCGGTCGCGAACATTTGAGGAAATTTGCGTTCGCCGTTCGCGAACACGAATTTCCTCAAATGTTCGCGACCGGGCGAACATAAAATTTTATGTTCGCGACATCTCTAGTTGTCATAAGGATAGCAAATTAGGGACTTATCTACTAAGCAATTGAAACCGCAAACAAAATTGCAAAATTTTTCTGTTTAGTAGATTGCTCCACAATTTGTTATCCCTACTTGGGATCACCATTTTTAAAGATTGCAAATAAGGGTGCTTTTTTTTTTTTTTTTTTTTACAAAATACAAACAGCTTCCTAATTTAGTACATTTGTGTGGGATACTATTTTAGGGATACCAAATTAGAATGCAGTTTAGCAAATAGCTCTTTAAATGTGAAAATCCAATTGCAGATTAGTGATTCATCTACCCTTTTAATAAGTTTGATTTTTTTCGGCTGTGTTTAGTAGTCAGTTTTACTTTGCAATGATGTAAGTAAACACCTTTGTAAATCACTTGACACTAAAGTTTTATAATGTAGCCATGAAATGCATACTTTTTTTTTTAGAAGAAAGCATAGAGAGGGACAAAAAAAATAATAAAAATCAAACAACATACATCAAGATGTTCACTCCATGTAATTTGTCAGTACACAAAGAATCATTCCTTAGTGGCATAAACATGCAGTTTACAATTCTTACGTGATTAAACTCCGTTAACATGGAAGAGGACAAGTCACCAGGGACAATAATGAAATGCTCTATTTAATCCTTAATATTTATACAGCATTGACAAGTCCATCATCATGTTTTACTTGGAGCACAAATGACTTCCCTGCAGTTGGCAGCACATGAGTGTTTCCATGTAGATACTGAATTTTGATGATGTCTACAAATAAAAACTAATGTAATATTATTTAATTAGACCCAATTGAGGGATTCATCAAATCTAGATACTTCAAGGCAGCACTTTACATGTATTGCCCATCAACAGGTGCCAGGTCCCAAAACCACAATGTGTGTCAATGTTTACAGTTTAATGGATACAGTTATTTTATTGCCCACTTACTAAAGGTTTAGTGTCCATTTTACGGCAGTGCCCCTCTTGTACATATTCTTCAGTTTCCATCTGAAAAGATAGACACAATCAGGGATTTCATTACAGGTTTAAATACAAGAATTAATAAATAAACACCTAATACAACATATTAAAGAAAGGAAACAAACACAATGTTATCACCTTAATACTGTAAGACTTCACTTTGAAGAAATCAGATGAAAGAAATAAACAGTTATCTTAAACAACTCTAATTATGCCTATGTGTCTTATGCCTTAACATCAGCTTAACCCCTCCATGTGCATGATTAGGCAAATTGTTTTTGCTCAATGATACAACATGCTATCAACAGACTTGGGCACAAATGCTTTTCAGCTGGTGTGAACTAATCAAATCTATTTAACCTATTCCCAAAGGAACACCCAACTCTGTAGACAAATCAAGCCCAGATTTGGTGCAAACTGTGCTCAAACCTAGTTTTCAATCCTAAAAGTGATAGACTCTTCAGCTGTAACTATTAGAGTGCCTTGGCTTGTTAATTACTTTGTTTTTTACTAATCAAGTCAGTGCTTGTATTAACCATTTATATTTCCTTGTCAAAAACTGTGGTGTGATCAGGGTAACCATGTTTCGGATTTTATTGTAGGCACATACAAACAGATGGAAATCCTAGAGCTGCATTGGTTAAAATAAAGAATGTGGACTTTTTTGTACTACTTATATCCTGAGCAGGGGCGGATGCAAAATGGGACAAGTGCCACCCCAGACAGGTGCACATGGAGAGTTATCAGAGGAGGGAGCATTGTAAGTCTGCAAGAGTAGGCTATTTTTTATTATATATATATATATATATATTATGCACAGCCACATTCCACATTGAGCAGCCGAGCGGCATGGGAGTCTGAGTCCAGGCAACTTGCACACTGTCAGGACTCTTCACTTTCGTGCTTGGGCTGCAATAGAAAGCAGGAATAGATATCACTGCTACCTCCTGTCAGCATGTGGTGGAGACAAGGGACAGAAGTTGGGGAGGATATGAAGAAAGTTAAAGTTTGGGGGGGGGGTTGAGAAAGGGGACAGAAGGTGACGGTGTAAAATATGAAAAAAAGAGACAAAAGATGCGATGGGATATTATGAAAAAGAGGAGAGAAGCTTGAAAAATTATAGAGGAAGGTGAAGGTTTGAGGGCAGAATATGAGAAAAGGAACAGAAGGTGGTGTGGGAAAATGCGAAAACAAATAGGTCACTCGGGGGGGGGGGGATATTAGAATGGGAAAAAAGATGTGGAGGGAAAATTTGAGAAAGTTGAAGGTGTGTGGATGGGATATGAGAAAATTATCAGAAATTGGGGAGAATATAGCGGAAGGTAAAAAGTTTGAGGGCAGTATATGAGAAAAGGGATAAAAGGTGCGGGGGAGAATATGAAGAAAGTTGAAGGTGCGAGGGGGTTATGAGAAACAGGAAAGAATTTAGATGGAAGGCTATGGAGAAAGTTGAAGGTGTTAGGCAGAATATGAGGAGAGGGACAGGAGTTGGTGGTAAAATATTTACAGAAGGACAAAGTGTGGGAGAGAATCTGGAGAGGACAGTGAGTATAGAAAGAGGGATACCACTGGAGGAAAGGACAATATGGGAAGAGGTACAGAGTAACCGGGGTAGTCAGTAAATAATGTGATATGAGGAGTTTATTGCTGTATAACTCAGTTATGTCCATTTACAGTGAATATTAATACTGAGCCCTGCAGAAATAAAAACACATACAGGGTCTTCACTAAATTCTGATTTCTAGTAAATTAAAATCAGAATTGCAAAGTTAAGCTTCAAATATTCAGGCTGCGACTATAGCGCAGTTGAAGAATTTCTTTGGCTTAAAAAATACTTTTTTTCATACTGTATGGAAAAAAGTATTGGGACACCCGGCTGTTACACCAAGAAAAACATTTAAGACATCACATTCTAAATACATAGATATTAATATGTAGTTGCAGCTGTAACAGCTTCCACTAGATTTTGGAGTGTTTCTGTGGAAATGTTTGCCGAATCCTCCAGTAGAGCATTGTGCTTATGAAGTCAGGTACTGTTGTTGGACTAGATGGTCTGGCTAGCACTAAAACCATTGCCACCATGCAATTTTTAGTTGTTGGTATAATTTAAAAAGAAATCTGGTAATTTTACTAGAAAGTGCAGTGTGCACTGGATTATACGATAGAAATACAATGACACCCCTCCGCTATAGTGAAATAATCCCCTAATTACCATTATTAGAGGTTCTACTGTCAGTTACATGTTGTAGTTAACACTTTCTCAACAAGCAGTTGGACAAGGAGTTAGACAAATCTATTTAGATCATGCCTACAATGGCTAATTACATGTCTGGAGTTAATTAGGTAGAAAAAAAAATACACATCCCATTAAGTTCAACCATTTCAATTCTACATACAGTATATGTAATGCGGAAGATTGGAATCCGTCCATGCACATGCTACTGCGTATAGCAATAACATATTGAATTCCTTCTCAGCGTTATCAGTCATCAAATAATTACCTGAGTTAATATTATTAAATACAATACTGCAGTAAAGATCTGAATAGTTCTGTCTGCTCAAAAGGAACAATAACTTTTATTAAATGATTGACTGAAATGTTAGAGGTAAATGGACTCTCCAGGCACCATTATAACTTTAAAGCATTTGATTTGGTTTTGGCCTCATTAATATGTATTTCCCCCCAAGTCTTTGCAAAACGTTGCATATGGTTACACTATGAGCCTGCCTCATTTGCCACACCCACTCACTCCAGAAAAATACTTCCTTATTAAAATGTATGCACACAGCTCAGCCACTGGCAATACTAAATTATCTGAACCACAAAGAAATGGTTTTATCAGAGTCTGTACAGATGTTTGAACTGCAACTAGATGCATACTTACAAAACATATAATATTCAATTGTGTAATTGTTCAACTGTACTCTTGATCCAAGTGAAAAAAAATCTGCCATTTTGGGGTCAAGAAGGATTTTATTTCCTAGTTTGTTTGGAGATACTTCAACTTTTTTTGTTTGCCTTCTTTTGCATCAACAGCAAAAAAAAAAACAGATGTGAGGAAGGCTGAACTTGATGGACACCTGTATTTGTTCAGCCTATGTAACAATATCACTGCTCATAGTTTATCAAGGCAAAATAAGGAATTGGGGACACACCCAGAATATGCATTTATCAACAGTGGTGCTGATGTAGAAACCAGAATGATACAAAATGCAGATCACTGGGGATGCAAAACAGACACTTTGTGTGGGTCACAATATTTTTCTTGTGTTTTGGTCACCCTTTGCCTAGTATTGGTGCAGGGTATGTTGATTGAACTGATTGTCTGTGCCCCTCCCCTCCCTTTTACTGTCCTATTGTTTCCCCTGCATGGCTTTTGTCCCATGGACACTGCCAGACTAGTTTAACCCTTGCTGTTGTCTGGCCCCACGCTTCCACGTACTATTTGGCTCTATGCACCCTATTGTATGTATATGAGGCTGTTGGGGGCATAAATATATGTGATGTGTTCAATAAAGTGAGTTACTGTTTTAACCAACACCAAGTGTCATCTGGTGTTTGGGGAAAGTTTGTAATCTGCTAATGAAAAGGGTGTCCAGGGCTATAAACACAGTAGCCTGGTCCAGGATGGGAAAGGCCTTCAGTGATCAGGATCTGAAGTTCTCCAGGGTCCCTAAAAGCTACAAGGAAGCAGACTTGGTGGAGGCACCCAGCCAGCGTACAGGGAGCTCTGCTACAGCAGATAATGGAACAATTGCTTTTTTTCAGAAAACAAATATGGGGGTTCAGTTCCACCATATAGTCATCTCATGACACTACTGCCCAAATACTAAATAAATCACTATTTAGTAGACATACCTCAAATATAATTTTCTTGCATTTAATTATGTATTTTTTGATTAGGGACATATATAAAATCAACTTGCAATACCTCTTGTCTGCTACCTTTGCAAGCACTCCCCTTCTAAATCCACCTAGACTATCTTTGGCTTTCCAATCACAGACTTTTCAATGCAGCTCAATTAGAGGTCTTTGTAAGTCAGGTGCTCTGGGCAGTTGCTGCCTCTTGAGGTTAGCTGCATTAAGCTAATGAAATCAGGAAGTAACATCACCTGTTGCCTGCTTGAAAGCCAAGTGGGTGTAACCAGGTTAATATACAAAAGTGTCAAATTCTAGTGAAATCTGTACTTTTTGCAAAATGAGAAAAGAAGACACACTCTTCACACATAAAGCATTTTAGCAAGCTGAAGTTGCATGGGGGCTGGAGCCCACCACTATGCTGCAGAACCCCAATAAAGGTGGAACTTGATAGAACATAAATCTAGGTTGAAACAAGGTAGGTATGCATACCAATTCCTAGAGTTGGCTGGGCTAGCAATGATAAATAAGTCAGAATGTCTGCAAGCAGACACAGAATATACATTAAAAAACCAAGGTCAGTCAATGGAACAATTACTATAATGTAGCACACTCTTGGGTATAGAGTAACCACAACAGGACAAGGAACTAGGAACAGCCAGGAAGTTAAATATCGTATAATATGTAGTGATTGGTTACAGGTCAGTGTGATGTCATATGAAGATAACATGCCATAAAAAGCCACAGAAAGTCTGGGTATGGTTAGAAGAGGAGAGCTTGCAAAGGCAGCACAGAGAACTGCAACTTTTGCAAGCTGATTTTATATATACCCCCAATGAAAAAAATACATAATTAGATGCATGCAAGTTTTCATTTGGAGTATATCTACTAAATAGTGATTTTTATTTATTATATTTGTGCAGCAAAGTGTCCCTTTAACATAACTATTAATGAATAATTAATAAAGAACAATTCATTCACATATACCCCTCCAACACAAGTGCTTTAGTTCTGGTTCAGCGTTAAGTCCCTACTCTTGCCATTTCCATGAAAAAGCTGAAAAGAAAACTTTTCATTTATCTTTTCTCCAGCACCAAGACTCCCATGGTGCTACCAATTGCACCTATTCCCATGATGACATCAGGCTTTCAAGCCAATGGCCGATACACTGCTTATTATAGAGGAGCACTGGATACTCATGCACATGCATGGGAAGTGCCACACGCGCATCCAAATGATTCTCATATGAAATAATGTAATTCAATGTTTTCCTGCGAGCTACAACCTTATGTGACCAAGCTTTACTTTGTAGTTAAAGAGTAAAACTACTTGGAGTAAAACTACTTGTAGCAGTCAAGAAGACCGCCACTAGAGGTGGATCTCACCTTGCAATGTATACATTGCGGTTTCTAAAAAACTGTAATGTTTTGCATTGCAGGGTTAAAGGAACACTAAAGGGTCAGCAACACAAACATGTATTCCTGACCCTATAGTGCTAAAACTGACATCTAGCCCCCCTGAACCCCTCTTGCCTCCCTAAATATAGTAAAATCTTACTTGTTTAGGTCTGTAGCTGCTGCCTCTGCCCCTGATCTGCCTGCTGTCTACTGACATCATCAGAAGTGATTCTATGAACCAATCACAATGCTTTCCCGTAGGATTGGTGAAACTGTCAAAGAGGCAGATTAGGGGCAGAACCAGCACAAGTCAAACTCAGCCCTGGCCAATCAGCATCTCCTCATAGAGATGAATTGAATCAATGCATCTCTATGATGGAAGTTCAATGTCTGCATGCAGAGGATGGAGACACTGAAGGGCAGTCACACTGTGCAGGACTGCCCCAGGAAGCACCTCTAGCAGCCATCTGAGGAGTGGCCAGTGTTGGTATCACTAGGCTGAAATATAAACACTGCATGTTCTCTGACAGTGTTTACTGCAGAAAAGCCTGAAAGGAATGATTCTGCTCATAAGAACAAATACAATAAACTGTAGTTGTTTCATTAAAATGACAGGACCATTGCTCCTAGAAAACGTCACTAAGATGATAGTGGTCCTTTAGCCATTGTGCAGAAAATAAACCCTGGAGTCCTCATGCATATTAATGTATATTTCTTCAAACCACTAATAGCTGAGCTGGCAACATTTAACCTTCAAATGCCTGGACAGGCTTGAAAAAAAATCACTGAGAGTTGAAAGTTGCCAGATCACCCTTGGTCTCCAAAATAACAGCTAGTATGAATGACAAATCTATGTTTTATTCGCTACAGGACTGAGGGTCATTGAGGTTGGGATCTGTATGTGCATTAGCACAAGATGCTTCTCTGCACAATGTTTGTGACATTTTGTTGACTGGCTGCCATGGACGTGTATTCTGTTTTCGTTGCATGATGAGCCAGGATAATATGGTCTTTTTACGGGTAAGTGTGTCAGGCTAATTGTGCTATGATCATTTCTACTCACAGGGTTTTCAGGTCTGGAGCTCTGAGATTTTACATTGCATTCTAAATTATACAGGAAGCCAGAGAGAAGACATATGCAAATGTGAGATAATGGGGATTCCAAATAATTCTAACAGATAATTTAGGCAAATTTTAACCCACTGTGAGTTATATTAGTCTTTAACCTGATCTCCGCACTTCCCAGAAAACGTAGGACACATGAAAAGAATGACCTTTAAAGCATAAATATTAACGAATTATGCAATTCCATATTGCAGATTTACATTGCAAAATTATCAATGTGTTATAATTGATTCTACACTTGGTTTAAATACCTTTATCACACATTTACAAGAGGAATTCAGAGTGTTAGTCTGGAATAGCTAAATACTCATAATTAATTTTAAATGCAAACAATTTCAAGCTCTAGGCTACTATACTTTGGTTTTTGGCTGTTTTCAATACAATAATTTCATTGTATTCTGTTAATTTTTATTATTATTATTATTATTATTATTATTATTATTATTATTATTATCATTTTTTCTTTATATCACATTTTTTTCTGCTTTGTTGAATGTCTCTATCTGAAAACCAGACTTTAGAAATTCTGAATCTTTTGTGGGTCTTTTCATTCATAGAGTTTCATCAGTCACCTTATGAGCACCTCATCACCCCCTGATGTTTAAATACCACGAAACAGACGCAAATGCCGAACTTCAATGCATAATGTAGTGAGACTTTTTGTTGTAGGCAATGTGATTACCCCCCATCCCTCTTCCTTTCTGTACCCCATTTGCCTTATGAAAATAAAAAATTGTCAATGGAAAAAAAATATTGGTACCCTATTTGGTAACAGGTAAGTTCAAGTAGTAAACTTCTGGATGGAGCAGAGGGGTCTTTTGGAAGTTTGCAAATTCTTTAAAATCCCTTGGTGTTATTCCAGAATATAAAACAACAAAAGACAAAAAACTCTCCAATGGTGCAATAAATGTGGGTAACCAAAATAAAAATGATAAAAAAATTGGTTACTAACAATTTTTGGAGCTGTAGCCAGCTCCAGTGATATAGGCGTATATTGGTATAATCACCACTTACAGGATATGGTAATTCTTTTTGCGAGTCAACCATGGCTGGCTCTCCATCTGTATTAAGGTCATTTAACTTTTCAAATGTTAGCTCAAGTTTTTTCATTGATAAAACAAGTCTCTCAAACAAGTTATTGCCTCTTGTATTGCCATCTGACAGCAGTTCCTCTCACGTGTCAAACTCTGTAGTTATCCCACAAATGAAAACAGCCAATTAGGCAGTTATGTCCATTGTCTTGTCACCAGCCAGAGAGGAAAAAAAATGGAAATTTCATGCAGAATCCTTCAGTGTTTTTTCATTATCTGCTAAGTCAGTAATTTGATCGAAGAGGGTTCCCCAAGACAAACTAAGACATTGAAACAATTTTACATTGTCTAGTGGTAACAACTCCACAGCAGCTACTTGCACTCTTTCACAAACTCTCCGTCTACATGAGGCCTTTTTGCAATTAGCTCACTGTAACGGATCGCCTGGCACCCCAACTGAGTACCTCCGTTAAAGGATGCTCCTAGCGTTTCCTGAGGACTTCAAGCACTCTGGCAGATACCACAATCACCGTATCGGAGAAGCATATGAATCCTCTCAAGCCTCTGAATGCTGTCGACAGTTGAATAGGAACCATACGAATAGGTTTGCACTCCTAGCAGTCAAACTGGAACAGCATACAATAAATCCTCCCCCAATAATGAGACAACACTTCACTTTGAGGGTTAAGCAGGAACTGAGACTGGCACTCCCAGCCTGGTTTTTATTGCAGTTGTTGAGAATACAGGACCGCCCACAGGGAGGGACAAAACCACCAATAGCATAATGGTTACAACCCCCAGGTTCCCTCCCCTCAGATAACCAGTTAACATAATTATTACAGCCAGGAAAAATACAGTTTTTATACATGTGCTATGACTTTAAAACCGTACATCCAATCTTCATAACAATTACATATTTGGAATCAGCACACTTTAAACATAAACACTTCCAAAAATCAGACAAATCCCTCCAGTGGATCAAAAGTTAGGTGGAAGTCCTTTATGACCGACCGCAAGCACAATTTCCTGCCCAAAACAGTTCCATAGATTTGGGCTGTGCGGTCGGTCAATTTCATGCAGAAAAACGACTAAGTCCCATTTCGCCTTGACTACTGTAATCCGCTACTCAGTAGTCTTACGTTCTCCCAACTTGCGCCATTACGGTCCATAATGAATGCAGTGTCGAGGCTCATCTTCCTGTCTGCCAGCACCTCCCACGCCTCACCCTTCTGTCAGTCCCTACATTGGCTTCCTGTAAGATATAGGGCTCAATTTAAAATTTGGGTTCTTGCTTTCAAATCTCTACATAATGCTGCTCCCACCTATCTATCCTCCCTAATACACAAGTATGTCCCATCTAGGCCTTTACGCTCTGCTGAAGACTTGCGTCTATCTTCTTTCCATACTCCCACCTCTGATGCTCGCCTTTAAGATTTCTCGAGGGCTGCACTGTTCCTGTGGAACTTACTTCCTTCATCGGTTAGATGCTCACCACTCCTTCAAAAAATCATTAAAAACACACTTTTTCATAAAAGCGTATCAATTAAACTGTTAATAGCTCCCGACTGATTCCTCTCTTGCTACTGTCATGAGTCTAATACTACCCTTACCTTTTGTGTCACTTTACCCCACTCCCTCTAGCATGTAAGCTCATTGAGCAGGGCCCTCAACCCCTCTGTTCCTGTGTGTCCAACTTGTCTGGTTACAATTACATGTTTCTTTGTCCACCCACTGTAAAGCGCTGCAGATCTTGTTGGCGCTATATAAATAATAACATAATAATAATAATAATAATAATACAACAATTTTCCAAATGGTTTTATTATGAAAATATTACGCAAGACTGGCATGAAGTATTTTAGGCACTGTGAAAATAAGAAAATATTTAAATTGTTTTCTTCTTGATAATTTCAACTTTCTTATTTGTTTATGATTTTGTAAGCATTAGGGCATTTTTTCATATATCCTCCAGAATTTTTCAAGTGTTAATATATGCAGGAAAGACCATTCAATTTGCATATTTTAGATTTTAAACAGCATTTTATATAAAATGATAGAATTTAATAGCATTTGCATCCAAGCAATTGCAATGCATGATTGCATATTTTTCATTTTTATAGTATCTCTATCAAAATTATATTATTTTTTAAAAGGCTAAGTGCTGACATGGGCCTAGTGATAAAGAATTCATTTTGCATATGCTAACAATTTAGCTGTATATATTCCATAACAAAAAGTTGTCTTTATTTTGAGTAATCTTAAGTTTTGAAATTGGAAGTTGTTGAGTAACTTATGCATGTAGCTAAATTTGCTTTTACAAGCTGCAAAATATCAAACCGGAAAATCAGTTCTCTACATACCAGAAAATAACTGCTGATTCGGTTAGCTTTACAGATATTTACGATGCCTTTATGCTACACTACAAGAGTTTTTGTAGTCTACTCTAGACTTGTACATGGATGAAAAATGTGTTAGTATGAATAGTTTCGTTGGAAATAAAAGACAAACAAAAAAAAAACGTGGTTTTACGTCACGCTTAGTTCAGAAGATATCTCTCCTGAACTAAGTGCGCAGAGTTAGTTTAAGCCTTTGGGTAAATGTATTAAGTAATTCTTGCAGCTTCCTTTACTTACTTGGTAAAATTAACAAAATGTATGGAAGATTTCTTTCCACTATGTTCACTTCGTTGCTTGGTCATTCCATCATTATTGCAATATGTTCATTTTAACAAATTGCGTGAAATTCGAACAAATTTGCATTCGTCTTGTTGTGAATTTTTCCACTAAATAATATTAGTGGTTTATTTATAGTTCCTCCAATACCTAAGGGTATACTAAATAATATTTATTTCACGATTAGGAAACATCAAAAAAAAAATATTGCAAACCCTTATCACTTACCATAAAATATAAATTTATGATTGAGTGGGGACTGATTAATCTTCCTGTCCCACGCCTCCCTCTGTCAGTCCTTACATTGACTTCCTGTAAGATATAGGGCTCAATTTAAGATCCTGGTACTTTCTTAAAAATCTCTACACAATGCTGCTCCGACCTACTTATCCTCACTAATACACAAAGAGGTCCTGTCTAGGCCCCTACTCTCTGCCGGATACCTACGTCTAACCTCTGTTTATACTCTTTGAAAAATTACTTTTTTAGGGAAGCTTATCACTTAAACTGTGGACAGCTTTCTCTCCCCGCACCCATATTCCTCTCCTGCAAATGTCATCAAAACACCAAGCCCTCAGTGAATATTATCCTAGCAACCTACTTTTCTATTGTACCCTTACCTTTTGTGTCACTATACCCCACTCCCTCTAGCTTGTAAGCTCATTGAGCAGGGCCCTCAATCCCTCTGTCTCTGTGTATCCAACGCGTCAGTTTACAAATACGTGTCTGTTAGTCCACCCATTGTATACTGCTGTGAAATGTATTATTGTTTTATAAATAATAATAATTAACTAAATGTTACTTACATTGCCATAATACAGACAATGGGGCTGTGTGGGAGGGGGGCTGGCAGGAAGCTCTTACTTACCTCTCCTGCAGCTCCTGTCAGCTCCCTTCTCCTCCGCGCCGGTCAGCTCTCCTGTCAGCTACCAGTGTAAGTCTCGCGAGAGCCGCGGGATTATAGCGCGGCCGCGAGACTTACACTGGGACTTGCAGAGGGAGCTGACCAGACCAGCACGGAGGAGAAGGGAGCTGACAGGAGCTGCAGGAGAGGTAAGTAAATGCTCCCTGCCAGCCCCCTCCACTAAACTGCCAATGCCACTGGACCACCAGGGAGTGAGAGCCCCCCTCTCTGCCATGTATCAAGCAGGGAGGGGGGATGAAAATAAATATAAATAAAATAATAATAAAATAAAATAAAAAATAATATAACAAAAATTATTAAGATAATAATTAAAAAAATAAATTAAAAAAAATAATAATAAAAATGCCCACCCCTCCACCAAGGCTCTGCAACACATACACAAACACACACTGCATCACACACACACACACACACACACACACACACACACACTGCACTCATACACACACTGCATGCATTCATACACACACTGCACTCATACACTGCACTCATACACACACACTGCATTCATACACACTGCATTCATACACACACTGCACTCATACACACACTGCACTCATACACACACTGCATTTATACACACACTGCATTCATACACACACACACACTGCATTCATACATACACACACTGCATTCAAACATACACACACTGCACTCATACACACACACTGCACTCAGAGTACAGCATACATGGTAAGACAAGCCAAGGTCAGGAACACAGAAAGCGGAGAAATTATAAACCAGCCAAAATCAGTAACAAGAAATCCAAATATATATAAAGCGCACTCTTGTGTACACTGCACTCATACACACACTGCACACATTCACACACACACTGCATTCATATACACACACTGCACTCATACACACAAACTGCACTCATACACACAAACTGCACTCATACACACACTGCATTCATACACACACTGCATTCATACACACACACACTGCACTCATACACACACACTGCATTCATACACACACACACTGCATTCATTATATACACACACTGTAAATTAATATTCAAATAATATAATTTTTTTTTGGATCTAATTTTATTTAGAAATTTACCAGTAGCTGCTGCATTTCCCACCCTAGTCTTATACTCGAGTCAATAAGTTTTCCCAGTTTTTGGGGGTAAAATTAGGGGCCTCGGCTTATATTCGGGTCGGCTTATACTCGAGTATATACGGTATATAATATTTATATAATATATTTATATTATCATGGTTGCTTCTCCTTCAAGAGGGGCCAAACAATGATCATTCAGTTACATAATAATGTCATTAATATACATTAAACAATTAATCAGTTTAGCTTAGAAATACCCTTACTTTACCATGTACTATTATTACTACATATTACAGTCTAATATTTTCTTTAATCACCTTGATCACCTTGGGAATTTGTAGAAAACATACAAGACATGATTTAATTATGAACATTTACTAGTAAATCTCTGCTCATATCAGCGAATGGCTTAGCTTTCATGAAGTCTTTTCACATTACAGTTGAAGGGTAACTCTCATACAATTGGTTCCAATTGGTCAGTTTTAATTCTGTTTCAAGAGATAGATACATCCATGAGAAAAATCCGATGTCAGAACTTGTGTAAAGGGGACATGTAATGGTTTTTCCTTTGCTTATTCCACAATGCTAGTAAATATGGACTGTTTGTTGTGTATGTCTCTAACATCTTTCAAACTTGATAAGTGTAAGTCTTGTTTGACCATCACAGAAACTGTGGAGCTTTTATTGCATAGAAAACAAGTTCTTTGCTTGCATGTTTCCTCACCCAGTAAACATATTTTTCAACATATTCCATTCTCTATGTGTCATACTTACCCATTTCGGGGCTCTCACCGATCCGGCGGCGGGACATTTGTGCAAAGTTGCGCCAAAGTCATAACGGCGCAACTCAAAGTGCCGAAACAATCGGTTCACACAAAGAGAAACTCCAGAATTTGGCGTTCAGTTGAATTCGGGTATTTAGGTGCTCTACAGTGATGCAGACCAATGGTAAACTCAACCATCAAAAGGGTCCTTTTTATTTACCAAACTAAAACATAGATAAAATGTATTTTTCAATTGTCAACGGAACATCTATCAACCAATTAATAAATGCGAGTTACAAAGATAAACAATTATGTTCTCCTTCAATCTAATAGAGAACTATGTTCTAAATAGTGCGGCAAAAATATAAAAGAGAATTATATCCAATCGACTGTAACTGCTGGTAGCCCTAGTCTCCATGTTGATTACAGCCATTTTAGCACCTCAGACCACTGTAACGGACCGTTTCAGCATAAAAGGGGAAAAATCCGTATAGGCGATAATCCCCTTTTCACAAAAAGGCACAGCTACTGTAAAAGCACCAAAACTCACGAATTTGGATATAAATGAATGCACCAAACTCCCAAACTGCATACAAGGGAATAAGGTAGCACTCCAACTGGAACCTCACAAATAGCTGCTAGCAGACGAACAGGAAACGCAGACATCAGCTTACACTCCTAGCAATCAATCTTCCAGCAGCATACAGTGAATCCCCCCCAAGAACGAGACAAGGCTCCGTGTTGAGGGTCAAGCAGTGGTCTGTTTATTCAGGGCTACCTGCCCCTGTATTTATGCAGGTCTCCCACCTGGTGGACACTCCCCTAGGGGACCAGATGGAAGACTGAAACAGCAGACAGACATGTATCATTTTCGTACACACAGCCACAATACTTTCCCACCATGCATCTTGGTTTCCTCCTCTCTGCCCTGGAGATAATTAATGAAGTAATTCAATTATCTCCCAGGACAAAGGCCAGACTCCATTATGCACATGGTGACACAGAAACAGACTATCACTTTAAAATACATACAGACACATTTTATACACAAAACATAGACATGTTACATATCCCCAGATAGCTCAGGTCTGGGTGCACATTATTAGGTGAATGGCACCCAGATCACACAAATACATTTTAATTGCCATGGAGCCAAAGTCTTTAATTATACGAACAGGCTCCATGGCAGGCTATCTGGGTTACTACAGTTCACATAGATTGTGATAGAAATTCAAAGTCCCGAATAAGAACCAGGGGGCTGGAGGCTCAGCGGTGCCTGCACGCAAAAGTGTCTGCTTATAGTGCAGGAAAGCACTTGTCTGCCCGGGGAGCTCCAGAACACCGCCATCGTGTGGCGGCTAGGTGTAAACGCGACCACCCAGTAACAATCAATTAAGCTGTGGTTAACCGCAGCTACTGGGTGGTCAATTGCCGGCACACGCTTGTTAAGCCGCGGTTAACCGCGGCTTCAGGGAGGTCAATAGGAGGCACAAGCCAGCTTCTGGGTGGCCCCTTAACAACGCCGGCCGGCTTCCCACGGCTCTGGGGAGGCTGAGAAGAAGCTGATTGTTCGGTAGATAGAACGGCTGTGCAGAAAGGGAAAAATAAACCTTTCTGCACAGTAAAATTAACACTTTAGCTGCCGGTCCATAGTCCAGAGGCAGCAGGTGGGCAACCAGGCTCCTCCAATACAATGTGGCGAGATTGGTTTCGTCACAACCACTATTTAGCTTAGAACATTCTTCTAAATCTGCCCCCCAGAGATCCCTATATAAAAGTGTGCTTGGGAGCACTTGGTTCATGCCTTGCGCATGTCTATAACTCTGTGTGCATGTAAACAACTGTGATTAAGATACATTTTATTAATGGTATTTTTTCTAAGCAGTGAGATGTATGACCTAACTTGATTTATTATCTAACTTAATTTGGGAATTTGTGAAATGTTGAATTATTATAACTTATTAGAATTTGTTTTCTAATGAGAGAGTGTAAATATCATAAAAATGGCAATTTGCTAAAAACATATTGAAAGCATGCAAATAGCAATGATAGCATGAAAGATCAAACACAGCAGACTTAAAATCAGAGCAATAAAAATAACAACACACTTTGCAGCTTTTGTAAAATACAGGTCAGGATGCTAAAAGGTTTTTTTTACACCTTTTTACACATTTGATCCCTTAAGGATTGAGTCATAAATGCCTCTATCAATGTCACCTTGCTATATTCAGAAAAAAAGGATGTTATATTATTAGTGATTCATTTTTAATGGACCCTCAGTACACAAAATGCATAATTACGGCATTTGGTACTAATTCACAAAGTCCATGTTTTTCTAAATAATCAATTGAACTTAAAAAGCTTTATGGATCTTGCAATTGTTTGGCTTTTATTGTTTAACACTTTATGAATATACTTTTATGAATTCGGTACAGTGTACTGTGGTGAAAATGAAAATGAGTTCCACCTCCTTGACCTCCAGCATAATATGTTCCAGCATCTCTGCTTGATACATTATTCAGGAAACAGATGTACATAGTCCCAAAGATTAAGATTTTGGGAATATTTAGCTTACAGCAGGAGGTATCCCACAGTGGCATTCACATAATATATTCCAAAGGGGAACAAAGCAATTATATTATTATTATTATTATTATTATTATTATTGCCATTTATATAGAGCCAACATAATCTGCAGTGCTTTACATTATGAGAGGGGGATTTAACTATAAATAGGACAATTACAAGAAAACACTATAGGAGGTGGGGCATAAAACACATTAGGACAGGAAATATCAATTAAATAAGGTGGTAGTAAAGCAGAGCTGGAGGAGAGAGTAGATTGCTGCCCTTTAGGAGAGAGCAAGAGACAGGTATGTAAGGTAGAGGTTACTGTGGGAGGCCATAAGCTTTCCTAAAGAGATAGGTTTTAAGGCACTTCTTAAAAGATGCAAGACTAGGGGAGAGTCTGACGGTGGTAGGCAGGCTATTCCATAGGAAAGGAGCCACCCGCGAGAAGACCTGCAAGCTGGAGTTGGCTGCACGGGTGCGAGCAACGGACAGGAGAAGGTCACGGGTAGAGCGGAGAGACCGAGAAGGGGCATGCCTATGGATCTGTGAAGAGATATAAGAGGGGCTAGAATTGTCCAGTGCTTTATAGGTATGGGTAAGCACTTTGAATTGACTCCAATAGGATATAGTAAGCTAATGTAATGACTGACAGAGGGGTGAGGTGTGGGAGGACAGACTAGAGCGGAAAATCAGTCTGGCAGCAGCATTCATTACAGACTGTAGCGGGGCAATACGGCTTTTGGGAAGACCAATTAGGAGAGGGTTACAATAATCCATGCGGGGATTACTAGAGCATGGGCAAGCTCCTTGGTAGCATCTTGCGTAAGAAAGGGGCGAATGTGGGCTATTATTTTAAGATGGAATCTACAGGATTTTGCAACATACTGGATGTGAGGTTCAGAGGTGAGGCCAGAATCAAGTATGATGCTTGCAAGGATGTACTTATGTGGATACCACTAACTTGAAGCGAGAGCGAAGGAGGGTCAGTATTAGGAGGAGAAAAAGACAAGAGAGGTTGAGTTTCAGTAAGCGGGAGGACATCCTGTCAGAGATGGAAGAAAGGCAAGCAGTGACACGTTTCAGGATGGCCGGGGAGAGGTCCGGGGAGGAGAGATATATCTGGGTGTCATCAGCATACAGGTGGTAGTGGAATCCAAAGCCATAATAAGTTTGCCAAGAGAGGCAGTATAAAGAGAAAGGAGAAGGGGACCAAGGACAGAGCCTTGGGGGAGATGGGGTACATTGACGTTTGTGGCAGGCTTATGCAATGTATGATCATATAGTGTAACTAAACCCCCATTCTTTTTTGCCTAGATTAGGTGTTTTTAATAAAACTAGTCAAATCTGTCAGCATCAAAGTAGCTGTTTAGTTGATACGTGAGTGCACTGGATTTCTATTTTTACTGTACTTATTGGCCCCCAGCAGCACCCCATTTAAGCATGTTTAGGTGAGTGCAGCCAGCCCCTTGTTTTCCCATATATATTTAGGAGTCTAGCCAGCTCCTTGGTTTTGCACCGCCCCCTGTCACAGGTGTCTCATCTCAGGACCCTATTTAAGCCTTGTACTGCAGAGAACTCGAGATGGAAGGATTTCCCCAAGTGAGTAGCTCATTTAGTAGACAGTTGGCAGTGAGAGTAGGACCTGCCAAAGATGGGGTACATTGACGTTTGTGGCAGGCTTATGCAATGTATGATAATAAAGTGTAACTAAACCCCCATTCTTTTTTGCCTAGATTAGGTGTTTTTAATAAAACTAGTCAAATCTGTCAGCATCAAAGTAGCTGTTTAGTTGATACGTTAGTGCGCTGGATTTCTATTTTTATCACAGTGAACCTTGCCATGTTCATCATCAACCATTGCTATGTTATATGATCCTGGTTGGGTCAAATTGCTTATATTAATCTTGTTCTACTGCATTTCCCCAGTCAGCTACAGTATTAACCCCTCAATTGCTAGGTATATATTGGTTTAGTCTCTTATATATTTACTACATTTCCTTAGTCATTGTATGGCTCACATGTATGTCAGATTCCAGATTATCAATTTGTGAAATTTTATAAGGTATTTCAAGTTGGGACCCCTAGTGGTCTCCCAGTGATTGCCGTCACCTAAGTGACCTCATTACTAATTTCAGGTCACAGGTAAGTGGTCCTTCATTGCCTCTAGGTTACCATGACAAGTTAATCGACAGGTATCACTCCTATCGAAGCACACAAAACCTCAGTTTTCCTCGTTTTGCTTATTTAACGATACATGGGCCAACAAAGGCTTGACTGTTCATGTTTGAACCATGCATGGTCCATCCTACGTATACATTCTACCGTTTTCCTTCTATTGCGATACAGGCTCATCTACGCCCCCTTTTTGTTTACGTACTCTTTGGCCAAGTATTAGTGCAGCATTAACAACTTTTGCGATAATTTCGTTACTACGGTTTACTTTTGCCACCTCAAACTTAATTATTACACAACTTCAATATATCTCATTCATGAAATCTGTCAGAACATTAATCAAGTAGACCAGGCCTTAACTCTTCCATTATTCTGGTCACTCTTTTAGGGCGGCTTCCATGGGTTCAAGCAGGTTATCCAAATCAGTTCAAGACATACGCATTCCTTTAAGGAATGTGGGGATAAGTTATGTATTGTTGACTATAGTAAATTGCACAAATCTATTTTGCCTTCTATTATTTACAGGCCCTACCTCATCGTCAATTCCGGCACACCACAACCGACTTGCCCTTATATTCTAACTACTCTTATACTTATTTTACTCCATTATCCTGCTGAAAGAGGCCGCTGCCATCAAGGAACACCATTGTTATGAAGGGGCATACGTGGTTTGCAGGGTATATAAGATATTGAACAACAAAACAAAACAACACCGTTGTAAAGTGTTAAATATCGTATAAATTACTTAACTTCCAATCAATCTGTAGCCTCCCAAGATCGTTATCCACCCAAAAACGATCGTTATATATGTATAGAACCTCAAGCAGAAATGGGATACGGCTGTACAGTCTATGGAGGGAACATACAAAGAAAAAAACAATAGTGTGATACAGTATATACAGTGAATAGTGCGCTTAAATGGATGCACTCACGAGATAGTGGAGATAAAAGAGCATTCAAGATGCCACCCCAGAAGATATGGGGGGATACTGGTATCCTTTGCAAATGTCAAGCAGCCAATGGGACTGTCAGGGTACCTGAAGTCTCTGCCTCTGAGAGAGGTAGAGACTTAGAAGTTTATCCGTCCAAAAGGGCTGTTTCCTCTGTCCCTCGCGGGGGACTTCCTTTTGTAACACGACGCCCAGCAGTCGACGTCATGACGCCAACCCGGACCGACCTGTCACTCAATTGTCTGGAAACTAATCAGGACTCGTCGGAGGCGTGTCTACTCTCCTGAGCCAGGGTATTTAACAGTGCTTCTTCCATTTGCTCATTGCCCTGTCGTGGTTCTAGCCTGTCTAGTCACCCAATGCTCTTGTATTCCAGTTATCCTTTTGGTTCCGACCCGGCTTGTTTGTATTACTCTGCTTATCTCTGTTACCCTTTGACTCGGCTTGTTCCTCGCTTACCTGTCTTCTCGTTCCCTCGACCTCGGCTTGCCTTTGACCATTCTCTCTATCTCCGTACGTTAATCCGGCCATTCTAAGGTCCGGTATACGTACCTTTCTACTGTCTGTACTCTGCGTGTTGGATCCCTGTCCCGATCCTGACATTACGACAGGGCCAATGGATCCTGCAGGTACAAACAGTCAGCTTGGTCCTTCCGATCCTAGGTTTGAAGCCATGGAACACAGAATGGATCAGATGGCCCTAGCACTACAGGCGTTATTATCTCGTGCTAATAACCCACCAGAGGAGACGCGTACTACTTCTATTTCCCCTGTGAGTTCAGGCCTAGAGGTAGCCACTGTAGGTGCCTCTTCCCGTATTACCCCACCAGTACGTTATGGTGGTTCACCTGAGAAGTGTCGTGGTTTTTTAAACCAGATCAGTATCCACTTTGAATTACAACCTCGCTCCTATCCTACAGATAGGACGAAGGTTGGATTTATTATCACCTTACTCATTGAGAGAGCTCTGAGAGGGGCCAACCCATTATGGGAGAATGATAACCCGTTAGTATATAATTATAATGCCTTTGTAGCTGCCTTTAGAAGAACTTTTGACCCTCCTGGTAGAAAGGTCAATGCAGCTAGATTACTTTTGCGCCTGAGACAAGATAACCGAACACTTGTGGATTATGCACTAGAGTTCAGGTCTTTGGCGGCAGAAGTTAAATGGAATGAGCAGGCTTACATAGATGTATTTTTGAACGGGCTATCAGATGTAATCCTTGACGAGGTTGCTACTAGAGAGCTTCCTGAAAATTTGGAGGATTTAATTTCGTTCATTTCTCGTATTGATGAGCGTTTAAGAGAGAGACAGAACACTCGAGAGAGGAACTTTAGACCTTCCTTTAAATTAGCTCCCGCATTTCAAAGTCCTGATTCCACTACCTCACTGTTTCCTGAACCTATGCAGATAGGCAATACTCGCCTCTCAGAAGAGGAGAGACAGTACAGGAGAAGGGAGGGATTGTGTATGTATTGTGGAGTCAGAGGTCACTTACGCCTGAATTGTCCTAATCGCTCGGGAAACGCCCGCACCAAGTTTCTCTAGAGGACAGGCCTTGGGTGTTTCTATTTTGTCCTCTACTCATAACTATAAAGATCACAGGCTTCTGCTACCAGTTTCTTTAACTTGGGAGAAGGGAGTACTAAAGACCATGGCTTTGATAGATTCCGGAGCTGCTGAGAATTTTATCGACCAGGCCTTTGCTACTAAACACACTATCCCATCCCAGTTAAGGGATACACCCTTGGCCGTTGAGGCCATAGATGGTAGACCTTTACTTGAGCCTGTTATCTTTCGTGAAACCATACCCGTTAACTTAACTGTTGGTATCTTACACGAGGAAAACTTATCGCTTATGCTTATTTCGTCCCCTTCTGTTCCCATAGTCCTGGGTTACCCATGGTTAAAGAGACATAACCCTATTATTGATTGGGAGTTAGGGGAGATACTCTCATGGGGCCAGGGTTGCCAGGAGAGGTGTTTACGGAGGGTTTCTCCATTGGGTATAATCAACACACCAGGTAGTTCTACCCAGTCTACAGATTTACAGATACCGCCTCGGTACCTGGATTTAAAAGCAGTATTCGACAAAAGGAATGCTGATACTCTACCTCCACACAGGACTTTTGATTGTAAAATTAATCTACTACCTGGTACCATGCCTCCGAGGGGCAATGTATATCCTCTATCCACCAAAGAGAATTCAGTTCTAGAGGAATATATTCGGGAGAATCTAGACAAAGGATTCATTAGGAGATCTTCTTCCCCTGCCGGGGCTGGTTTTTTTTTTGTTAAAAAGAAGGATGGTTCCCTAAGACCTTGCATTGATTACCAAGGGTTGAATAAAATAACCATCAGAAATGCCTATCCGATCCCCTTGATTACCGAGCTGTTTGATCGCCTAAAGGGCTCTAAAATTTTCACCAAGTTGGATCTCAGAGGGGCATATAACTTGGTGAGAATCCAGCAAGGACACGAGTGGATGACAGCGTTCAATACCCGTTATGGGCATTATGAATACACGGTCATGCCTTTTGGTCTTTGTAACGCACCGGCAGTATTTCAGGATTTGATTAATGAAGTTCTCAGGGAATTTAAACATGATTGTGTTATTGTGTACCTGGACGACATACTTATACACTCTAGGGAGATTGAGACCCACCACAGACAAGTCAGAAAGGTATTACACAAACTTCTTCAACATGGGTTATACTGCAAATTGGAGAAATGTAGTTTTGACCAGTCTCAGATAGACTTTCTTGGTTACGTGATTTCTGGGGAAGGCTTTAAGATGGATCCCGACAAACTCCAGTCTATTTTAGATTGGCCATTGCCTAAGGGACTCAAGGCTATTCAGAGGTTTATTGGTTTCTCCAATTATTATAGGCGCTTCATTAAGGGATACTCTTCTATTATTGCGCCTATTACCAATATGACCAGACAGGGGGCTGACACTAAGACTTGGTCTACTGAAGCTCTCGTTGCTTTCAAGACTCTCAAGGAACTTTTTGCCTCTGCTCCAATTTTAGTCCACCTTGATACGAGCCAGGGTATTTAACAGTGCTTCTTCCATTTGCTCATTGCCCTGTCGTGGTTCTAGCCTGTCTAGTCACCCAACGCTCTTGTATTCCAGTTATCCTTTTGGTTCCGACCCGGCTTGTTTGTATTACTCTGCTTATCTCTGTTACCCTTTGACTCGGCTTGTTCCTCGCTTACCTGTCTTCTCGTTCCCTCGACCTCGGCTTGCCTTTGACCATTCTCTCTATCTCCGTACGTTAATCCGGCCATTCTAAGGTCCGGTATACGTACCTTTCTACTGTCTGTACTCTGCGTGTTGGATCCCTGTCCCGATCCTGACAGGGACACAGGACTCCAGGTGAGTAGTAGTAGAAAATATTCGTAATTTTATTCTCTTTAAAAGGTGGAACAACACCATAAAGATAAAATATAAAAGTGCAGCAATAGGTCCAACGCGTTTCGTTCAACACAGGAACTTCATCAGGGACCGCACAGTAAAAGAAATCACCAGCAATATTGCAGATTGTAAAAAAATACACATCCTACTCACTCTAACAATAATCACTATAAATAGGGCTAATCCCAATGTCCCATTGGTCCAAAGTGTGGGGGTGTCCTCTGGGCAACTCTTCATTGGTCCAGGGATGGTGTCATCCAGCTGATTCTATTTTCGGCATTTCAAAATGCTTTTTTTCCAAACGCCGGAACCGGAAGTGGACGTTCTCTTTCACTTCCGCGTTCCACGTGCGTTCCACATGCGTTCCAAAGGCAGTCCGCACATGCTCAGTTATCATTACACAGCTAACTCAATCAAAGACATCCTCATACATTTAAAATAATCAATAAAGACTCAAAACATGAATGAAAATGCAATTAATCTCTAAAAAAAGAGAGAGATGAATTAGTATATCATATATAGACACCATTAATTAAGTTAATAAAAAATTATAATGTGACAAAATTTCGTGATTAGACACCATTATATGGTATCTGCATGTCTGTTAAAATAACAAATACCTTGTCTGCAGATCTATTTAAAGTGACAGACTCCTCCATAAATCCATTAAGAGGACAAACCCCTTCTCTGCAGAACTATTAAAGTGATGGACTCCTCTATAAATCTATTAAAGTGACAAACCTCTTGTCTACAAATCTACCAGTGATAGACTCCTCTGTGAAACTATTAAAGTGGCAGATACCTTTGAAAAACTATTAAGGTGACTAACACCTATATGGATAAAAAATAAAAAAATAAAAAACATAACCAATTAACTTTAAAGATGTTCCCTCAATATTGTTAGTTATGAATTGTAGTAAATACCTGGTCAGTACACATAACTGCATAGTGTAAATTACATTTATTTTATATTTATTATTGTTACTATTTTTCAAAATGATTATTTTATATATATTTTTGATATTATTATTTAGTTTTTTATCTTATTTGTATAATTTTATATATATATATATACATAAATTAAATTTTATTATTTTCTTATGTCCTCAAAGAAAAGAAAAAAGAGGTATCCCCAATGTCCGATATAATTAGACTGATGGCACTCCTTATTCAGAAAGAAAAAAGAGAGTAAACGTAATGATTACTTCAAAAAACACACCAGATCAATCCCAATGTTTAAACCTTTTGGTTCCAAGGTCCTCAACTTATGTATCCAAAAGGTTTCCCTTTGGGATAATTTCTTAACTCTGTCCCCCCCCTCTCCCCCCCCCCCCCCCCGCCAGTAAGGCAGAACATGCTCAATCCCCATACATTGAAATTCTCTAAATGAAAAAAAAGGACAATTGGAGCAGTGGGCGGAAACAGAATGGGTAACAAGTCCCTTACGTATGTTGTTTAGATGTTCCAAGATTCTAACCTTTAAAATACGTTGTGTACGTCCCACATACTGCTTGCCACACGGACACCGCAGTAAATATACTACATGGTCCGTGTGGCAACTGATCGGTGATTTGATCCCAAAAGATTCTCCGGTAACAAAACTGCTGAATTCCTTGGTTCTTCCCATATGGGAGGTGGTGCAGGCTTTACAGCTACTGCATTCTCTAAAGCAACCTGAATCTGAGGATCCATTAGATCTATTGGTTTTAATAGCATAGCTGGGAGCTAGCATATTCTTTAGGTTCTTATTCCGCTTAAAAATCACCATCGGACGTTCAGACAGTGAGCTACCCAGAATGGGGTCCTGTTGTAAAATGGGCCAGAATTCACTTAAACTTCTTTTTATCTTAAGGTGGTCAGTGTTATATTGTGTGACAAAAGAGGACCTAAAGTTGCCATTCCCTCCCGTCCCAGGCGGTTTATCCTCCAAAAGTCTACTTCTTTCTAGAGAACCTATGGAACGGATCTCTTTCTCTAGGGTGTTTTTATTATAACCCCTTGCACATAATTTGTTCTTTATATGTGTAGACTGGGTCTGAAAATCATGCGGACGAGAGCAATTACGCTTTAGTCTAGTAAACTGGCTACGTGCTATACCTTTAAGCCATGGTTTGTGATGGCAGCTCCGTTGATGAACGTAACCATTGCCATCCGTGGGCTTAAAAAAACATTTAGTGTGGATTTGGCCCTGATCGCAAAAGATTTCGAGGTCCAAAAAGTGGATTCTGCTCTTATTCCACTCAGGAGTAAACAAAAGATTGAACAAATTAGAATTTAGATAGTGAACATAATCCGAAAAGCTGGTAGAAGACCCTTTCCAGATGATGATCACATCATCGATATAATGCCGCCAGAGCACCAGGCTTTCCCTCCAGTCATGCCCCGACCACACGAAGAGTTCCTCCCATCTCCGCATGTAGGTGTTGGCATAACTGGGGGCGAACCTGGTGCCCATGGCGGTTCCTGTTATCTGGAGATAATGTTGGTCGTTAAAAAAGAAAAAATTGTGTTCTAATATAAACTTCACTGAAGTCAATATAAATTACCTCTGGCCCAGGGACAAATCTGGATCCTGGGACACATAGTGATCAAGAGCCTCCAGCCCTAAACGGTGATTGATTACCGTATATAGGGACGTCACGTCCAGCGTGGCCCAACTATAATCGGATTCCCACTCTATACTCTCCAATTCTTGAAGAAAGGACTTGGTGTCACGTATGTAGGAAGGGGCCCCTTGTGCATATTTCTGGAGAAACGAGTCTACATATGCTGATAGATTAGCAGTAAGGGAATTCACTCCACTAATGATAGGACGACCTGGTGGATCAGGGAGGCGTTTGTGGGTTTTAGGAAGAAAATAAAATATTGGAATTACTGGATTCTTCTGAAATAAAAAATCAAAATTCTTTTGCGATATAATTCCGCTGTCCCTTGCTTTAATCAGAATTTCTTTAAGTTCTGAGTTGAACATCAGCGTGGGGTTATTTTGTAATGTAATGTATGTCTTCCTATCCCCCAAGATGTTAAGGGACTCCTTAAGATAGTAGGAGGCTGTCATCAACACTATCCCTCCTCCCTTGTCGGCCTCCCTGATCACCAGGTCCTCTCTTTCCATAAGATGTTGTAAAGTGGTTTTCTCCCTCACTGTCAAATTAAAGGGGGATGAACCTCTCTTTCTGTCATGAGTAATGGATTGAAAAGGCTGGTCCACCATATGCTCAAAAGTCTCCAAAAATGGACCCTTGCTCTGGACCGGAAAGAAATGGGACCTCGGTTGAAACCTATAATTCTCTCTTATCTACACTATTTACATCACACCCAGTAGTAGGTGGGTGTAGGAGGAAGTGCCTTTTAATGGTTAAGGAGCGAATAATTTTTTTAAGGTCTATATACAAGTTTAAATCATTTGCCATTTTGTTAGGGGCAAATTTCATCCCTTTTGAAAGTAAATCTATTTCCTCTGATGTAAGGGGAATACCAGTTAAATTAAAAATACCTTTGCCTCTTTCTACCGCATCGGAGGAGGGAGAAGAATTGGAACTTGAATCTAGTCCTCTGTTCTCACCCTCTTGTGAGGGGAGTCTTGATACAGGGGAGTGAACCTGTTGGGATGCTCCCAAGTCTCGGTTCTTGGGCGAAAATAGTTTGTGATGGTTTTCTCTTTTGGACCTCTCGGTCTCCCCTGAAAATTTATCTCCTGTTCATTGACTTGTTTTAGGGCCCTTGATTTATCCGGCTGATTATATAGAGACTGGGTCTGGAATCTAGTATTCACCACTCTATCTGGTGTATGTCTCCGAGGGGGGGTGGGTCTCTGTCTGATAGAAACATTTAAATACATAAAGGGAATCAACACAGTAAAGGAGGAGACTATATTTAAAAGAAGAAAAACTACCACAACCAGAGGACATAGTCTAAAATTAGAGGGACAAAGGTTTAAAAATAATATCAGGAAGTATTACTTTACTGAGAGGGTAGTGGATGCATGGAATAGCCTTCCAGCTGAAGTGGTAGAGGTTAACACAGTAAAGGAGTTTAAGCATGCGTGGAATAGGCATAAGGCTATCCTAACTATAAGATAATGCCAGGGACTAATGAAAGTATTTAGAAAACTGGGCAGACTAGATGGGCCGAATGGTTCTTATCTGCCGTCACATTCTATGTTTCTATGTTTCTATGTTTCTATGTTTCTAAAGGTAACTTTTAGATCCCAAATTTTCTTGAATAGATCTCTTGACTTTCCTATTCTGTTACCTTCTTCTATTTCTTTACATTGCTCATTATAGAATGTCTCCTTGTCTCTTCTTCTTCTATCATTTGGAATTCTGCATTTAGTTGGACACATTTTTTCCGATCTCCACTACCTTTCTCTTTCCTTCTTTTTTGGGCTATTTTTAAAGCCTCATCAGATAGCCAGTTTGCCTTCTTAGATTTCTTTATTTTGGGGATATTTTTTCTTGCGGTTTCCTGGATAATATTGCAAACTTCAGTCAAAAAGTTCTTAAGGCATTCTATCGTCCATGTCTAGTCCCTCAAATCTATTCTTTACTTCCACTGCATATTCACAAGGGTTACTATTTATATTGTATCTGATTGGTCTGATAGTTTTCCCTCTTTTTTTTCAGTTTAATTCTGAACTTTGCAATGAGAAGCTCATGGTCTGAGCCACAGTCAGCTCCTGGTCTTGCTTTTGCTGTATAGAGCTCCTCCATCTTTGGCTGCAAAGTATATAGTCAATCTGATTCTCTATTGTCTGGTGATGTCCATGTGTAGAGTCGTCTCGAAGGCTGTTGGAAGAGGGTGTTTGCTATGACCAGAGAATTATCTTGACATAATTCTACTAATCTCTGACCTGCTTCATTTTGAACTCCATGGCCAAACTTGGCAGTTATTCCAGGTGTCTTTTGATTACCTACTTTAGCATTCCAGTCTCCTTGGATAGTAACATCTTTTCTTGGTGTTGAATATCTTCATAGAACTGGACAATTTCAGCCTCTTCAGCATCCATGGTTGGAGCATAAACGTGGATCACTGTGATGTTAAATGGCTTGCCTTGAATTCAAATTGAAATCATTCTGTCATTTATTGGATTGTAGCCGAGCACTGCTTTGCCCATCCAGTGATTTACTATGATGGCTACTCCATTTATACTGAGGGATTATTGACTACAATAGAAGATGTGATGGTTGTCTGATGTGAAATGTCCCATTCCAGTCCATTTGAGTTCACTAATTCCCAGAATATCGATGTTTTAAAATTTGACAATTTTTATTGGCATTTTCTTGTCATAAACAACAGCATACAATGGGGATGGGAGGGGGGTACAGAAAAAAGAGAGGATGGGGGGGGGAGGGTAGCAGAATGCCGTTTTGTATATTTCGCCCAGCATGTTCATACAGCACCGAACAGATAATCATTACAAAGTGGTTATGAATAGACTATGCGTATTCGTTTACTCTATAGTCCGAGATTGGCTCGGCTCACTCATAGGCTCCAGAACTATGATTCCCTTCCATCGGGATTAACCCAATTGCCCCGATCTCCATGTGTCCCAAATCTCTCACGCCTTAGCAGAGGAATGGGATGGGGGCCACAGTTTTGTGGATGCACCCTCATATGCTCTTTGTTCTATCAGGGCAGCTATTAGTTTGGAGAAGGGTGGGCATATCTTAGATTTCCATGTTCTTGCAATCTCCTTGTGAGCTGAGATGAGTACATGATACATGAGTTTCTTTTTAGCTCTAGGGGTTCCACTTGGAAGGAGTAGTGTTATATATATTTGGGGCGAAAATTGCATGGAGATGCCAGTTAAGCTTTGTAGGAATGAATGGACCTCCGCCCAGAACGGTTTAAGGGCTGGGCAGTGCCACGAAATATGGAGGACATCTCCTCTTAATATCCCGCATCTCCAGCAGGTGGGGGAGCTGCTTGAGTAAAATTTGTGGAGACGCGTGGGTACCATGTACCATCTATACACGGTCTTACGTTGTTGTTCCACCAGGGAAGTGGATGTGAGACGCTGATTGATATCTCGGAATAAGGTATTCCATTGTGAGGGAGGGATAGGCTCTCCCAAATCTATATTCCATTGTTGAGCTATGTTGGTGGCAGGGAATGGCATACAGTTGGCTATGAGTTGGTAACACATGGAGGTCGGTTTACATGAAAGTGGTAATGTCCCATTTATACATATTTGTTCCCACATTGTGGGTTGTCTCATATCGGCTTGCAATTTCTCACTCGTGCTCGCTGACCTATGGAGGAATGATCTCAGTTGCATGTATGAGAATTGTGAGGTTAGGGGGAGTCCATGCGTGTCTCTCAGGGTGGAAAATGCCATTAACGCTCCCTGTTGGCGAATGTGATAGAGGTGTGTTAAGTTTTTATCCAGCCACGGGTTGGCATGGAAGGTAGGTATACAGTACGGGAGGGCCGCCACTGGCATTACCGGTGATAGGTTAGTTAGGGTGCTAAGCGTTGCTCTATGTCTATCCCATATTTGTAGCTTTAGGGCTATTGGGTCGGATGGATGTGGCAAGGTCGGGCGATATACTTTCGGTAGCCACATAATATTAGGTAGTGTGAAAGGCTTCACTAGGTGCTTTTCTATCTCTACCCATTGGGGGGGTGTCTCATCTGTATGGTGGGGGAGTAGTGAGGACAGTATGGAAGCATGGTAGTAGGCCATCACATCTAGCAATCCCAGACCTCCTAATTTTCTAGGAGCTTGTAGAAGTTTCCTGGCTACTCTTGGTTTGGACCCAGCCCAAATAAAGTTATCTGCGTCTTTTTGAACCTGCTTGAAAAAGGAGTGCGGGACAGGTATAGGGAGTGTTCTAAAAATATACTGCAGTTTGGGGAGGATAGACATCTTAACTGCCGTAATTCTGTCAGTCCACGTTAAGTAAAGAGGCGACCATCTTTTGAGTTGTAAGGCACATTCCCTCCATATTCTGACATGATTGCCCGTGTATAGCTCTGTATGTTTTTTAGAAAATAGGAGCCCAAGGTATGTAATGTCATGTTTCCTCCAATCGAAGGGGTAAGTCTCTCTCAGGCCTACAAGCTCGCTGTTCGGTACACCGATACTAAGTGCTTGGGTTTTGGAGGTATTGAGAGAATAGTAGGATTGCGCTCCATAGTCTTGAATGAGGGACATGATGTGAGGCAGGGATTCAGCTGGTCTAGTTATGTAAAGAAGAATGTCATCTGCGAAGGCACTTATTTTAACTTCCTTAGGTCCGACATGGATACCTGTAATATTGGGGTGGGTTCTTATAGCTGCCAAAAGTGGCTCCAGGGCTAGTACATATAGCAGTGGAGACAGTGGGCATCCCTGTCTGGTCCCATTAGATAAGTCGAAGGGGTCCGAAAGGAACCCGGCTTGTAATACTCTAGCCTTAGGGGCCGAGTACAATGCAAATATTTGGGTGATGATCTGGTGGGGGAAGCCGTATTTCACTAGAACTTGCCTCAAGAAGGCCCAGCCGAGGCGGTCGAACGCCTTCTCCGCATCTAAGGCCAGCAGCAGACCCCCCCGGCTAGGCCTCCGGAGGTGTTCAAATGTGTGTATCAGTTTGTACGTATTGTCCGCGGCCTGTCTCCCCCTGACGAACCCTGTTTGGTCATCACAAATCAAGTCTGGTAGCAATCCGCCTAGTCTGTTTGCCACAATCTTAGCGTAGATTTTGGCGTCAGTATTAAGGAGGGAGATTGGGCGATAGTTTTTACAGTCTTCTGCAGGTTTACCGGGTTTTGGGATGGTAATAATTGTAGCCATAAGCATCTCCGGAGGGAGGGAACCCGTCTCGGAGGCCTGTTGGTATACTCTTAATAAGTGGGGTGCTAATGTGTCTGCGAATTTCTTATAGTATGTGTTAGTGAAGCCGTCGGCTCCGGGTGATTTTGCCAAAGGTAGGGATTTGATAGCTGTGCTGACTTCGGTCAAGGTTATGGGTTGTTGGAGTGTTGTGGCTTGTTCAGAATATCAATGTTTAACCTTGTCATCTAATGTTTGATCACATTCAATTTGCCTTGGTTTATATTTTCTAACATTCCAGGTTCTTATATTAAATTGTTCTTTGCAGCAGTGAACTTTCCTTTCCCCTCCAAACACATCCGGAGTTGGGTGTCCTCTTGTCTTTGTCCCAACCACTTCACTGAAGTCGGTTGCTTGTTCTTTCTACAGTGGACTGCGATTTATCTGACTTCTCTGCTGTGACCTGCCCATCTTGGGTGTCCCTTTATGGTCATTGCTTCATTAAAGTACACAAGCCCCTTGACCCTTGACCATGACAAGGTAGCGATCCAGAAGGGGAACTTCAAAGTTAAGTGCTCTCCCTGGGCGGCCGCCGTTTGTATAACCGAACCACCTGTGCGCTGGAAAATGGCCATCTTGTCTCCTGAAAGCAGGTAGCGGTACTTTGTCGTCGAGTGTAGGCACTCCAAGTGGAACACTCTAACTCGTGGACACCGGTAACTTTCTACCACCACCTGCTTCTATTCCTGACAAGCCAGGAGAGGGTTATTCAGTGAAAAGGTATACACGAACTAGATGAACAACCACTACCTATGAGCCAGGGGAAATGTTTGGTATTTAATTAGTTTTGGGACCACCCCGGTGGTGATTCGGCTGGATTTGTGGGATCAGAGCGCTATTTGGACACTTTGGGCACTCTGATTCAGGCTATGAGGGGATATAAGACTTGTGGGGGGTATCTATTAATATTATGCATGTTTTGGGTATTTTATGTTTTATTCCTTGTACCTCTAGTGCCTATGAAATAATTAGTTTAAGCAAAATGCACTCAATTATTTCCCAGACACAGAGACGCCTGGGTTTGTTTTATTCATGTTTTTGCTGGATGCCCCCTGCCAGGGGTCTGTGTATAAAAGTAGGCCATCTGGCCATAATAAAGCATTCCCGTTGTACCCTTTATCAAGTCTCGACTGATGTTTGGGTATGTGAACGACGAAGCACCTAATAGTTCTCACGATCTGCTGGGATTTTGGCAGAGTACAATCTATTGTGTTTAGGTGATCTAGTGTGTGTGTGTGTGTGTGTGTGTAGAGGTTCATAGTTGTATAGGAGTGCAGTATGTATGTGAGGGGTGAAATGTATGCGTGAAGGATGCAGTGTGTGTGTGTGTGTGGGATGCAGTGTATGTTTGGGAGGGTTGCAATTTGTGAGGGTTGCAATGTGTATGAGTGATAGCAATATATTTGTGAGGGGTGCTGTGTGTCTGTTAAGGGTGCTGTGTGTGTGTGGTTGAGGTGTGTAGTGTGTGTGTGAGGGGTGCAGTGTATGTCTGTGGGCGTGCAAAATGTGTGGGAGGAGTGCAGTGTGTGTATATGAGGAATGCAGTGTATGTGTGTGGGTGTGCAATATGTGTGGGAGGGGTGCAGTGTGTGTGTATAAGGGATGCAGTGTGTGTGTGGGTGCAGTGTGTGTGTGTGTGTGTGTAGGAAGGGTGCAGTGTGTGGGGGGTACAGTGTGTGTGGGGGTACAGTGTGTGTTGAAAGGGCCCAGTGTGTGTGGAGTAAAATGTGTGTATGTGGGATGCAGTGTGTGTATGTGCAGTGTGTGTGTATGTATGAGGGGTGCAGTGTGTGTTGGGGCTGTTTGTGTATGTGTGTGTGGTGCAATGTGTTTAAGGGGTGCAGTGTGTCAATGTGTTGGGAGGTATTGTGTGTGTGTGGGGACAGATTAAAGCAAATATATGTTCCCCCAAGCAGGGGGAATCTCGTTTGCAAGCCCTGTTGTTCTTAGTGGTGAATGAACTCTAGCGAGCAGTTCTATGGTAACTGCAGCAACACTCTGAGCTTCCGAGAGGAATAACTTGGTGGAGCTGCTGCTAGAGCTCCCGGGTCTTTCTCTTCCTCCCCTGTTGGCTGTCAGAATTAAGTGCTAGCAATATGGTGAGGAAGATCTTTAATCTCCCCACCAGCCCAAGTGGCACACTGCAGGACCAGCGCTTACATAGATAATCAGATCTCCCCTGTTGTCCTCAGCCTATGGTCATCTTGTTCTACTGGGCATTTGCTCGGTTTGCCCGATGGCCAGTCCGGGCCTGTTTGTCAGTACATTGTTTTTCAAAAAAAAATTACTCCTTTGTCTAATTTGGAGCTTGATAAATATTAATATACACTACTGTCATTTTTTTTTATCCAAGTCCAACTTTTAAACAAGCCTGGTAGTATGAGAAGCCAATTTGCCCTTAGAGAAAAGCCAACTTGAGGACTTTTGGCAAAAAACAGTTATTTCACCTGACATACAAACCTAGTTCAACGTATCCTTCAGTGGATATAAAACAGTGAAACCATTTGATTGCACTGTCCTTTTCAATAGATAACAGTAGACCTATCGATTCAAAAGCTCACCTAGCTTGCATACCAATTTGCAGGTTTTATTGAAGAAAGACTCCTGATCTTTCAAGAGTCTAGGGGTTTTTAAGAAAATGCAGCTTTTTCGATAAAACCAATATAATATTCAGTTTTATCACAGATATTTCACATCCAGTACAGAGTAAATATTGTACCGGCTATGGAAATATAGTCAATTATTCAGCAGCAAGATTCATATGACAACTTGACTGAAGAAAATAAAAGTGATGTCGAAGATTAAGGAAACACATCAGGTTCAGAGGTCTGTAATGAATCTTGTCAGAGAGTGCATTTTGCCGGTCCCATGCACATGAACATTATCTACAGTAGATTTTATTTCTCAAAGTATAAAGCCAACATTTGACCCGTGGGAGCTTAGCCCATTTCAGCAGTTACATATGACTTCAGTCAGCTACATGTTCATTATGAGCTGAACCACATACTTAGTAGCATTAAATTTTAACAAAGCAACTCATAAATATTGGATAGAAAACAGAATCATTTTTCTAAGTATGATCCTTATAAAATATAACTCTTTCCTGCATACCTACATAGTTTCTAATGCGGTGTGTGTGTGTGTGTGTGTATGTGTCTTCGAAAAACACATACATTTTTCAATAACCAAGTTGAATAAATTTACCCAAAATGATGTAATTTTGCAGTATGGATAAATGTATAAGAAGGTGTTAAGCACGAGAAATATGTTTTTTGGCATAATTTTAATGTTTAGGTGACCAAAGAAAAAGCAAGTCATTTTACACTAGTTAAAAGGTTATGTTGTCATAAACTTAATTATGTGAGCTGGAAAGTGGTAACACTGAATCTACAAGACCAGCTGTTGTATTATCATTACTATTGATAATAATTTAGTATTTTTGTTTCATTTATTTATGGTGCATGAAATCGAGAAAAGATTCGCACATTTTATTATTCCTTTTTTTTGCTGAATCCAAACAAAAAAAAGAAAATCTGTTTTATGATGTCAATCTGTTGTTGTTCTGTCTACTTGCTGGGGATATGGCATTTAAGGACAAAGGTTTTAAAGTGAAGAATATTTTCTGCCAAACATTAGTTATTGAATTATGAATACCAAGGGGGTTCAGGTCTCATAGATTCTTTTCCAAGGACTTAATAACTTCCAAAGAAAACAAATGATTGGGGAACAATTCACTTAAAACATTTCTAAGATAAACTTTGAGGAGTTATTGAACTCTGGAATCCAAAGGTCTTGAGACAATGTTTTATGATTCTTTTAGCCTTTATTGCCATTTGATGAGCACACACACCCCAAACCAAATTATTAAAAAACTTGAATGAAAATGCTTTCAAAGAAAGTAAGTCAGCTAAACTTTACTGTAATATTTGTGTGTGGATTCATGTTAAAGGGACACGATAGTACCAGAACCAAGGCAGCTTAATGTAGTGGTACTGGTCTCTATAGCATGTCCCTGCAGGCTGTTTAATGCAAGCACTGCCTTTTCAGAGAAAAGCTGCCTTGGGACACTTTTAGTGGCAGTCACTCAGACGGCCACTAGAGGTGCTTCCTTTATCAGTCACTCTCGGTGTGCAGCACTGGCATTCAGCATCTTCACGCTCTGCATGGAGGCGCTGAACGTTATCCTAGAGAAGTATTGATTCAGTTGCATATCTATGAGGAGACCCTGATTGGTTCAGTGAAGCCTTTTTCTGTGCGTTTGCAATAGCCTTCCAATGCTTTCTTTTTTACTAAGATCTGAGGGGGGGGCTAAATAGTTAGTTTAACACTACAGTGTCAGAAATACAGGTTATGTTCCTGACACTATAGTGTTCCTTTAATTGGAACTAAACTGAAGTTTGTATTGAATATAAATGAATTGTAATACAAAGTGAAAGGGAGATTGGAATGTAGACTGTGGAAAGTATTGTTTATGAAATCTTTTTAAATACCTATGATTGATTCATTCGGTGTTATTAAAATCTACACTGAGGACTCTTTCATTTAATAATTTAATAAGCTTTCCAAATTATTCAATACTGTTGCAAAACTTTATAAATTACTTATCTGCAAAAAGTTCCCATAGACTTTAATCTTGACATTTATATATAAATAATTTTCTAACAGTCTTGATTCATTAGAAAATAATAATAAATTGAGGCCATAGTCATATTGTTCCATAAGTAATTTAGTTACCTGACTTGAGATCAAGCCAGATCCATGGCTGGAATTGGCAATTATGACTGTAAAAGCTCGTCATCCCTTACTAAAATTCTTGACTACTAAACATTTCCTTGTTACCAAATGGTATAACACAGGGTGGCTAATCCCAGTCGCTGGAAGTCTGTGCTATGGTTTACCAATCCATATCTCTCCATTTATCTTTTAATTGGAGAGGGAAATACATCTAAAATGAATACATTAAGATTTTCTTTCTCAAATCTTCTTTCTTTAGCCCTAAAAATGACTAGAAAATCCACCATAACCTGTCTAAACTGTTTACATTAAAAGTTGAGCTGATTCACAATAAAATATACAAAAAACACAACACAACAAATAATTATGCATGTTCACCCACATCAAGCATTCGTGGAAGGTCACTCTTCAATGTAATCTAGTTGACTTGGAAGCCAACAGTGTTCTGATGGGCAAGTCTTATATTGATCTTCTCCTTTACACACAATACCTGGCTCACTGGATGCCAGACTATGCCATCAAAGCACTAAGATGTTTATTTTAGACGTTTTTTTTCTGTAATTCATTTTTTTTTTACTTGGTCAGGAATTTTAGTGAGTAAATGGGGTTAATTGGGCAAACCTCAACAAGACTGGGACACTGCCAACCACCTGTGAAATTCACCAGCTCCAACTCTGTTCAGAAAAGGAAATACATTTCTAAACAGACAGACAGACAGACAAATATGCAGAATCCTGGAATGCAGAAAGGTGTATGGACTGATGGGCAAGCAACCAACCAGAGAGGGTAAGATATGTACATACACTGTAGATATATGTGGACAACACTAATTAGTGTTTATCCTTTCAATAAAGCAATTGTTTACAATACATAGATGATTTTTTGTGTATTTTTACAGTAAAATAAATGTCATTAATTTATAACAATATTTTTCCAGGAGAAATACGTGGAGACTTTTCCTTTATTTCAAGTGTGTCCTGGGATATGTTGCAAACAAACAAACAAACAACAATATGATGATTTCCTATATTTGCCTGAATCAGTAAGTGATCTGCAAGTCATGAAATTTAATTAATTAATTAATTAAATAAATAAAACATGCCCAATATATTTAAAGGATACATTATTGGAGTTTTTGTTTCAGTATTCATACAAATCTGTTTTTCTTTTTTCATTTCGAACATAATGTATTCCGATATTACTATACCAATGGCATTTTAAAATATTTACACAAAATGCATTATCTATTAATGACTCTGCTGTGGCTAAAAAAAACACTAAATAATAAAAACATGTTTTAATGGGTGGAATTGTTACTAATGCAGTTTTATAAGCATATTAAAATGCAAATAAAAAATTAAATGAGGGACAAGAATAATTTGAGAACGCTCTGTAATTTATATTGCTAGCAAAGATAACTAATCTAGCATACTTGCTGCTTACATTGGCTGAGAATTTATGCAAATTAGAGAAAGTAAGAATTCTCATTATGAAACTTACGTAAAGAAACAGCTGCATAAATGATTCATGTGTTACATTGTTTCTGAGTATCATGGACCTATTAAACCTTGGGAAAATAGAATTAGATTGCAATAATATTGTGCATAAGTGGTACATAACAATTAGCAACTCTTAAAAGTACAGTATACTTAATTCATAATTTGTTTAGTTGGTTCATAAACAAAGTGTTAAATTAACAAACAGAATTAAATATATGTTATTATCATCTCGTGTAAATTGAATGCATTTATTGCAAAGTTTCAAACTGTCCCTATATTTGTCTGCAAGGGAAGTGGAAATAGCAAGTATATATATTTACCCCTCCCAAATCGTAATCAGGGAGAGAAAGGAGAGAGGTGGAGGCCAGAATGTAAATGATAACAAAACATGAACCATCTGTAAAATATAAAATATTACACCTGCACACAGATCATGATTATAATTGCCCAGGTTTGCGAGATTTGGGCCTTCACCTAGAGCCCTGGGTTCTGACTGGTAACTGAGAGCTGTGTATTTGGAGACTGAGTGCTGTGTGTGTCAGTGTGTGGTGGTTTAAAGTTGTGTGTGGGGGGGAGATTTAGTTTGGCTGTGTGTAATGGTTGAGAGTTGGGTTTTGTGTGTGGGAGAGGCGGAGTATTCTGTGTGTGTAGGGGAGGCTTGCTGTGGCCCCTCTCCTACTTACCTTTTGGCAGGAGGGGTTGGAATCACTGATGGTCCATTGGAAGGAAACTCTGAGTAGGATTCCTGGTAGTCTGGTGATGCAGTGTGTTGTCTGCACCTCGGTTGGGTGAAGATCATAGTCAAATCTCCGTCACAGTCCCAGCATTGAGTTATGACTCAGAGTGTTGGATGCAGCACACCAAGTAATTGAGAAGCACCAGAATTACAGGAGAACAAGAGAGTAAGGGAATCCAGGACTGAGCAGGGAATTGTTTGATCTTTAGAGTTCCAAGGGGCCTGTCTTTGCCCAGGCCTAGGTTTCATCTAAAGCTACGAAACAGATAATCTGACACTGGTTTAATTTATAATATACTTTGTAAATTAGTAAGCCTTACATTAATTTATTATCAGTCACTTTTAGTAAAGTCATTATATGGAGATATACTATATTTTTCTGATTTCTGCCATCTCTAGAACATACATTCATAGATTTTTTTTTTTAAATAATATAAAATATCTTTATTGGCTTCAGAGTTTTTAATACCTAACCATATGTTTTGTGTACTTAAGGTTACAATTGATAATGTTGTGTATTTGTAGATATTTGCAGCTTTGGATTCATTAAGACATTTGTAAACAAGATTAACACATTAATATGCAAAGAAAACAGCAACTGTGTTTTTCATTAAATAAAAGATTAAATAATTGTATGTTTTAATTTTAGATTTTACTTTGATAGCTTTAAATCAATGACACACATTTTATAAACTAACTAAAATAATTCTTATCTCTTCATGAATTAACTACCGTATTTATCGGCGTATAACACGCACAGGCGTATAACACGCACCTCATTTTTAGAAAGAAATTCCAGGAAATTTCCCCCCTCATCCCATAGTATTCCCCCCTCATCCCATAGTGTCCCCCCTTTCCATAGTATTCTCCCCCCTTTCCATAGTATTCTCCCCCCTCCCATAGTATTCCCCCCTCCTCCCATAGTATTCCCCCCCTCCTCCCATAGTATTCTCCCCCCTCCCCTCCCATAGTATTCTCCCCCCCTCCCCTCCCATAGTATTCTCCCCCCCTCCCCTCCCATAGTATATAGTATTCTCCCCCCTCCCCTCCCATAGTATTCTCCCCCCCTCCCCTCGTATTCTCCCCCCCCTCCCCTCCCATAGTATTCTCCCCCCCTCCCCTCCCATAGTATTCTCCCCCCCTCCCCTCCCATAGTATTCTCCCCTCTCCCCTCCCATAGTATTCTCCCCCCTCCCCTCCCATAGTGTACTTTCCTCCCCCTCCCCTCCCATAGTGTACTTTCCTCCTCCTCCCCTCCCATAGTGTACTTCCCCTCCTCCCCTCCCATAGTGTACTTTCCTCCCCCTCCCCTCCCATAGTGTACTTTCCTCCCCCTCCCCTCCCATAGTGTACTTTCCTCCCCCTCCCCTCCCCTCCCATAGTGTACTTTCCTCCCCTCCCATAATTACTTACCTGTCCTGAAGCGTGGGCCGGCTTCACACCGTGCACCGCGGAACAGGAACTTTAATTTAAGGTTCCGGTTTCCGGCGGGACTGAAAGGAAGTGTGCACACTATTGTGCACACTTCCTTTCAGTCCCGCCGGAAACCGGAACCTTAAATTAAAGTTCCTGTACCGCGGTGCGCGCTGTGAAGCCGGCCCACGCTTCAGGACAGGTAAGTAATTATGGGATATCGGCGTATAACACGCACCCACGATTTTTCCCCTATTTTCAGGGGAAAAAAGTGCGTGTTATACGCCGATAAATACGGTAATTTTATTATATCCTCTAATCTAATCAATGTTTCATTAAAGTCAAAAAGCACTATGTTATCAGCTCCAATTTTCAAAGTATCGCAGGGGCTTTTAATCTGATATTTTATAATGAAAGTCAATTTCTCCTGTAAGATTATTTGATACATATATATGTTTAGTGAGTCAAACACAAGACTATGACATGATTAGTTATCGAGGAAAATGTAAGGAAGGACAAACTTATATAAATAATTCAAAAAATTTTAAATAAATATAAACAAATGTTCTGTGGAGGTCTAAGTACAAGAAGATGTTGAAAAAGTGCGTTACACATGGTACACAATGAGGAAGTAGGCCCCCTTCCACGTCGTTAACATAATATATAATTTTTAAATACACAAGTTTATTGTTGGTTCTTTGAATTATGAATCAGGGTGGCATAGAGCAGTGATCCAGTTGACATGTTCAGTATGGTTTGATAAATACCTTCGCCTCTTTTGTCTACATTTTCAAGTTTCAATTCTAATATTTTTAAAATGAGTGTATCATTTTTAATGACTGTCATAAAATAAAACAATATAGGTGCTATAATTTAATAACTGTGTGTACAGTTTATGAAACGCTATGTTGAGTTGGAAATATTAACTAGCCAGATATTAAAGTAAAATAGGGCTGCAAGATATACCATGTTTTTATGAATAATTTGCATTCTAGGTATCAAGAACCCAGTTTATGTCAATAGTAACTAACTGAAACAAGCAAATTATCATTTTTTTTTAACTTGAGTGTTTAGTCCTTTTAGTCCTTTTAATGCAATTTAATGTAGAGCTTGGCCACCTCAGTGTGACGGCAGTCTCTCTTTTTCTTGATACGTGCCATCTCCATTTTTGTGTAATGCATTTCCTGGACAGTGGACACTTTGACATGGTCTAAAGTAGGATAGAGGGAAATTGATCTGTTAAAAGGTGACTCCATTTTAATGCATTATATAGGAATTACATTAAGACTGTTCCTTGGTTCCAAGCACTTTTGAGATCACCCATGCTAGAAGATAGATGATGCATACTTTCTTGAAACTAATCTTAAAGAACCCCCTTTTCCTTGAGGGACAGAATGATTGCTTGAATTAGTCTGGGAAAGTTGATTCATGGTCCAGAAGTTGTAGTAACTATAGTCTTCTGTCTCCTGACTGCAAAATAATACTTGACGAAACATATAATTTAAATCTTGCATAAATATATATATATATATAGCTTCAATTTCATATATAACTCCACTCCAATACTTGTCTAGCCAGGAAGGGAACAACAACAGCAACCACAACCCCAGCTGTTTGCTGTGTCAGAGAGCAGGATAACTCCCTGTAAAATTGTTATCCTGCTCCCCCGTCTGTTAATTCTATTCCAAAAAAAAATGCATTGGCAGGTGGGAGAGCGACCCAAAGTATTGTTATATTAATTTATTAAAATCAAGTGCTTTGTACCATAATATGTAGGCTTTAAATATACATCCAAGTTTAATTTTCATAGAAAGTCTTTTTGAAATGCAGCATTTAAAGTATTTCTACTGTGGATTAAGATTTAGTTGATTTACTATATATTGCATTTTCCCATTTTTTAATGAGGAGAATATTATGACAAAGCCTATGGTATCTCAATGTATCTGTTGAATTGTGTCTTTCTTAATCAATGTCTGACATCTTGAGTGACTAGCAATTTGTCCTCCTGTGAAAAATCAATTCCTTCGGGAGACATAAACTGAATCAGATAATAGATAAACTGTATTTGAAATATCTTTACAGATTGCAAAACTCACACATCCTATAATTCTTCTTTTTTTGTGCTTGGGGAAAAAAAAGTCTGTCAACCATTTTTTTCTGGGAAAGATACTAGGTTGGGAATTGGACTTACCCAATAAACAGCACATGATGGCCTAGTTATTTAAAGACTCTATGGCCTGGACCATTTGATCTATCTAAACTGTCCTCTCCGAGTGAACTTGGATTTCAATAGCCAGACAGACTGCCCCCTACTCTTCTGGCCCTTCTAAAAAACATATTAGAAAAATTGTGTTTTTTGAATGAGTTTGAGACTTTTCATGGAACATAAAAGTAATCACAAATCTGCCTGATTCCTTCATAAAATTGTTGGCAAACATGTTATAGGTAGACACTAGTTCGTCCAATTTCATTGCTCCCTCTAATAGCTCAAATATTTTGATTAAAGGTTCCAGTAAATCCAATATTTTATTGAATATTTACTACTCAACCCCTCTGTTTCTGTGCGTCAAACTTGTCTAGTTACAATGACATGTTTGTTAGTCCACCCATTGTAAAGCATTACAGAATTTGTTGGTGCTATATACATATAATAATAATAATATACACCACTAGTTATTTTGTGGGGGAGGGTTGAGCATGCATTTTGCAAAATGCACAAAGTTATCTTTATTAGATTTTTTTAAGCACCAATAGAACACGTAGAAACAATTTTTTAATTAAGGCTTTTTTAACCTACATTTTTACCTGTCATGTCAGGCCGTCATTAAATGTAAGCCCCTTGCTACCTAAGGACACCGTGTCAGTAATGAATATTGTACTTACAAACAAGACTTTAAGCCGATTCGTCCAAATGAAATTCCTTGTGATCAAACAAATCCATTTTACATGTAAAGGTAAATTTGAGTCTGAGATTCAGAATTGATTCAGTCCACCATCAATTAAAAGGCAAATAATGTTTTTCACAAGTCTAACACAGACTTACCTTAAAACTAAGTGGCGCATTTCATTTCAATATAGAATCTCTGAAGACTAGTTTATTACGATAAAATGATTCCATCACTGTTCCTTAAGTGCTGACATCTTGAAAAATTAGACATTTTAGGTCCATAAACTAGAGTGTAAAATGATATTAAATTTTTTTTTTTAATATACGTTTGACTCGACCGATTTTACCTTATTAGCTGGCATGGTCATATAAAAAACGAAACGGTACTGAAACAGTAACGTGGCAGAAAAAAATTATAAACTAATGAATGAAGAGTAACCGAGACCACATTCTGGTTAAAAAAAAAAAAAAAAAAGTATTATTGTGCTTTAAATGAGAAAAGATTCCTCACTGTTAAACTATCCACAATATCAAACCAGCAGAATAAAGTGATCAGCACGTCAGAAAAAATGTAATTGTTGCTTCAACAATGGTCTGCATTGCAAAGCAGAAATAAGCCTGTTATGTATTTATTTCTTTTATTTTATTTATTATATGTTTATTGTTTTCACATTCATAAGCACAGTGACAATTTGAACGAACATTGTCACTTAAGCATTTCACAGACAAGTGAAAACCATCCCTGTGTAAGTACAATAAGAGATAAGGATGGATGGAACATACATAAAAAAGAAAGAGCAGTACAGATCTTCCATTACAGCATTATTATACATCAACATTGTGTAATTGTGGTACGTTGTGTTCTCGCCCGTTATGTTATGCATTTCTATGCTACACAATAAATGGAAACTAGCAAAACAACACTAAACGGTGTACTGGTAGTTATCTTGCATGAATAAGATGATATCAAAATGGCCATCTGACTTTGCAAGATCTTGTATGTAGACTGATGAACATGATACCAAATTTGGCTGACGGCTGTCACGAGGACAACAAACAACAATAACAATATAGATAATGAGAAAACTAAAACAAAGCTGAAATGGAAGAGCACACCTAATAGAATAATGAAATAAAGGACCAGAAAATACACATGTATACAATGCATTAAAGGATACATACTAGTTTTCCTGGCACTATAGGGTCTCTAGGTCCCCCCCACCTTCTGGGCCCCCCTCCCACCGGGCTCTAGGGGGTGGAAGGGGTTAAATCTTACCTGTTTTCCCCCGCCGGGCTCCCTTGGCACGGGGAACTCTCCTCCTCCTTTTCACCATCATCGTCTGAATGCGCATGCGCGGCAAGAGCCGGGCCCACATTCAGCCAGTCCATAGGAAAGCGTTCGAAATGCTTGCCTATGGACACTGGCATCTTATCACTGTGAAAATCACAGTGAGAAGCGCGGAAGCGCCTCTAGCGGCTGTCAACGAGACAGCCACTAGAGGCTGGATTAACCCATTTGTAAACACTTCTCTGAAACTGCTATGTTTACAGCAGAAAGGGTTAAACCTAGATGGACCTGGCACCCAGTCCACTTCATTAAGCTGAAGTGGTCTGGGTGCCTATAGTGGTCCTTTAATAAATAAAAAACACAATATCTTAGCACTACATAAATAAAAATAATAATAATAAAAATGCCTATATGATTATTTAAAAAAAAAAATCATTTTCAAGTTTATATAAATTGTTATATGTATATATTTGCTATTGAGGGAAATAAAGGAGATAAGCGTAATAGAAGCCTCTATGTCCTCATTAGTCATCTGATGTTTAGCCACAAACAATTAGAATACTCTTTGCAGAATGTAACCATCTTGGTCCGTTTCCTTTACATCTTATTGGTAGCTAAACACCACATAGTTTGAATAAAGTTGTTGCTGTTAAATACATCTGGATATATCACTGTTCAGAAGTTAGTAAAAGTCTAAGACTGATAAAAACAGTAGTTTTGTTATGCAAATTAATCTGCAAACCTTCAATTATCTACTCAAATCCCTTGATGCCGAACTTTACACAAGAGCAATTTGCATATACTAACTTGATGTACAGTTATTTTACTTTGTATAACTTTAGTGTGGTAATACCTTCAGATTTACTTTTAAAACAACCTATTTAAAAAAATTAATTGGCTATAAAATGCTTTAAAATAGGATCCTTGTCAAAAACGCCTTAACTAGCACATCAGCCAAATTAAGTTTTAAACTAGGACCGACAACCTAATAATATGCTGAAATCTTGTAATGCAAAATGGAACAGTTACCGTAGTAAAAATTGATAGTTAAAATAGCTTTACTTTGATTTTACTATACTGCCATCATTTTAACATGTTATACTTTTTTTTTGTTTGTTTTTTTTAAGATTTTATTATTCAACACAATCTTAGTAATTTAAAGATTAAAACAATGAATTTGTCTAATTAAAAAACACTTTCAGTAAATTTGAGTAAAACGCTAAGCAGTATAGTCTTTATTGTCTTGATGTTCCCCTGTTGAAAGTAGTCATATCATTTTAGCATGGTTTGGTTTCTTAGCTGGGATTGTCAGGCAGTGCTCTCCACCTTCACTACAGCCCACAGAGAGAAAAAAAATCTCACTGACTGAGCTAAACCTGATGGCATTGTCTTAGCTCAGGCATAGGCATCCTTTGACACTCCAGATGTTTTGGACTACACCTCCCATGATGATTTGCCAGCATTATGGGTGTAAGAGCATTATGGGGGATGTAGTCTACAACATCTGGAGTGCCGAAGGGTGCCTACTGTTGTCTCATTGTGACCAGATGATGCTTTCCACCATCGAGCCTGCCCTGCTTAGGATTCCAAAGCAGGATGTTTAAGCTCTCTGTCAGGTATAGTGGACCACAAGTAAGAAGTCAAACTGTTGTAAAAGGATTTGATCACTTACAATAGAGTAGTAAGGGTCCTCCCAACACTATAACCACTGCAGCAGATTGTGGTGATTATGGTTCTTGGAGTGTTTCTTTAAGCAAGAATCAATCATAATAAAACCAGCAGCATATTCGAAATGCAACTCTCTTTAATAAAAAATGAGATCCAGAAATAAATTTTACAGAGCCAATTGTTGTAAGGTTTTCCCATAGAGTCTAATCTTGTCATTATGCATAACCCTCTGCCACAGAATCTAATAGAAACGACTTAGACCCGAGAGAGCTAACGGTAATGTATCTAGCATGATATTGTTTGGCTTTTCACACTGGAAACTGCATTTTGTTTTGTGAGAACAGTCTGCAATTTGTAGAAAGATATTATTGCATTGAGATACATTGATTTTCTGAGCAGAACTTCAGAGATATTATGGACTTGTAGAACTAAAAAAATATTAATACTGTTAGCACAGCTACCTATTATCTGAACATTTAAATGTCAAATTGTACCATTTCTACAGCGTTGCAGAATTAAAAGAGTTTATGTATAAGTAAGGCACAATTGTGCAAAATATTTTGCATGTGAAATAAAGGGCCATGTATAAAACATGTAAAAAAAAAATGATGGTGCACAAAACCAATTAATGAGTACTTATATAGCCAGTCGAAATCTCCAATTCCTTAAAAACAAATAATTAATTATGCAAGAGCAATATTACCTCTCACAATCCTGTTTAGATAAACAGTGCCCATGTTCCGCTCAAACCGATGAGACCTGAAAGGATCAAGCCCTAGAGAATGTTGGACCCAAAGCTGTAAATCAATCGTAATTTCTCAATAAGAACGGCAGGTTCGCTAGAATATGGATGAAAAACCATTATTCCAAAAATCTAGCCAATCTGAGGGTAGTGTGCCAGATACAAAGATAATGTGCACCAATAATGTAACTTGTTGCTTTGGCTGAGTAACTATATATGGATTAGTCTAAAAAAATTAGCAACCATGCTTTCAACATAGTATCAAGTGCAGACCTCCTTATTCACAGTGTTTTGTACACCATCCCTCACTGGTGGAGACTAACATCATCACTATGTGATTTGCTCCTCCTCTTGGGGCTTTCTCAAGGGCACCAGAGACGGAATCACCATGGCATGTTTTGCCCCTCCTACTGAGACTTTCTCTAAGACACGTTTGCAACATAATATAGGTGAAAATTCCCATTTACATCATAATAGGCTTGTCTTTAAAATGATGGCAGTTTTTTTTGTGGAAAAGTAGTATAAAATTGATATTAAATAATTAAGATGACTTAGAGAGCCAGTCAGGTTTCCTCTTTAGTTATTAGATGCAAACAAACTACAAATGTATCTAATTTAATGGGAAACTGTCACTTCCTAGAATTTTAATATCACATTAACATTTCCTCAATATTTAATAAATATGCATTTGAAAAATAAAATGTAGAAACCCACACCACTTCATCTTCAACTGGGCGCCTCCATCTTACCTCCTTGTTATTCATTGTTATAAGATCTTATGAGTTTTCTGACACTTTTCCTATGTGGGCCTTTATATTCCTTCAAAATATTCATTACTGTGTCACTCCAATTACTTTATTTTCATTGTTCTATTTTCCTTTTGTGTTGTTAAAAAAGAAGTGCAAGATTGGGACTTTTTTCTATCAGAGATTTCCACTGTTGTCATAGCGGCAGATTTTCTGAAATAGATACACAACTTTCACGGTCTTCCTATTTTGTCTTATGAATTAAGAATCCTTTATATTGCGAATGCATCTTTTTATCCTAAAAAAATACCCATTTGCCTTATTTTGTGAATGTGATTAATGGTAATATCATTAGGAAAAAGTAAGGGAGCAAAAAATCCCAAAGGAAACTAATGGCAGAAATATGAATAATTTCACTTTACAGAAAAAGTTTAAAACATTCAAAGTATGAAAGGTGTGGTAACATATTTATACATAAGAAAAAATGCACGTATTTGAACAAGACCTCTAATGTTTCTAGTTCTTTTCCTTCTTTGTTATTTGTGCTCTGGTTGTGTTTAGACTGAACTGAATTTGAACTGAATTGTGATGTGATTTCCCAAAAGTTTAATATACATTCAAAAGAAAAGGCAGCACCATGTGAAAAGTAAGAACATGTTATGTTATTGTCAAGATACTTACCATTGAAGTGATTTCCTCTTAAGTATAGATAAATGTTATGTTATTTAGAGGGATATTAAATCAGCTAAATAACAAGCGACATGGGGGAGAGTGACAGGATAGATGAGATTGAAGGTAGTGAGGACCTGCTAATTAAGTTGAGAGAGTAGAATAGGTGGGATTTAGAAGAGGTGGGATTTAAAACTTCCTAAGGTATTTGAGCCAGAGGGAGGGTATGATGAGTGGAGGCAGTCATATTACACAAGAATGCCTCTGAGAAGTTCTGCAAATGCAAGTTGATATGGTTACAAGCAGCAGACACCAAAGACAAGAGCATGAACAATCTCCTTAGTAGTATCTTGCCTTCTGGTATCCCAAAAGATAAAATCTGTGTGTCTTGTAATTTGGTTGTAAATGATATACTGTGACATAATAGTATTATCAGGGATTTATTCAATAGGAAATAAAAACAAAATTCAGGATGTGCATATCCAAATAAATGATATATAACTTATTTTATCAATATTGGTAACCGTCGGGGGCGGAGCAAGATGACACAGCATGCGTTGCTGCGTCCTCGTGAAACGCGGCTGAGTGAGCGATCGAGGGAGCCAACCAAGAGTGGAGGAGACAGCCCAATTTACCTGGCATTCCTCCCAGTGTGCCTCTTAGAGCCATACACTGGACAGAAGCCATGCTGAGGAACAGGGAGAAGCAGGTAGCTACTCCGTACTTTGGATAAAATCATAGCCAGCTACCCCAATGGACAAACTCAAGGAACCTAGCATGGGCGAACGCATCCAGTGTGAACAGATAACATTGACAACAGTTGAAAACCGCAAGTTGGAGCACACCCCTACAAGCTAAGTGCCAATTGTTATTAATTTAACTGTATACACTGTTTACATGGTAGGGATTAGAATAAACTCTTGGCTTTCTGAAAACTAATGGACCCCAAGAGAGAGGTAAAAATAGGGGACAACATAGAGAGCAGCACACAGAGGGCAATATATAAGTTATAGAAGTTAAAAATCATTTAAAGCAAATCAATTTTGCCCATAGCGTGCAGCAGATTGTTGTGGATTTGCACTGTGCTAAGCTAATGTGCCTAGTGAGCTTTGCTGCCCCAAGTACTTTTCCTTCCATTTTTTTTTTTTTTTTGGGGTGTGGGGGGTTGCACTTCTACTCTATTCCTGCTACTTAACGTAGTATTTTACTATCCCATAAAAACAAGTATAAGGCACATGCAAAATAATAAAAATATACAGTCAGGTCCATAAATATTGGGACATTGACACAATTCTAATCTTTTGGCTCTATGTACCAACACAATGGGTTTGAAATGAAACAAACAAGATGTGCTTTAACTGCAGACTTTCAGCTTTAATTTGAGGGTATTTACATCCAAATCAGGTGAACGGTGTAGGAATTACAACAGTTTGTATATGTGCCTCCCACTTTTTAAGGGATCAAAAGTAATGGGACAGATTAACAGTCATAAATCAAACTTTTACTTTTTAAAACATGGTTGCAAATCCTTTGCAGTCAATTACAGCCTGAAGTCTGGAACGCATAGACATCACCAGACGCTGGGTTTCATCACTGGTGATGCTCTGCCAGGCCTCTACTGCAACTGTCTTCAGTTCCTGCTTGTTCTTGGGGCATTTTCCCTTCAGTTTTGTCTTCATCAAGTGAAATGCATGCTCAATCGGATTTAGGTCAGGTGATTGACTTGGCCATTGCATAACATTCCACTGCTTTCCCTTAAAAAACTCTTTGGTTGCTTTTGCAGTATGCTTCGGGTCATTGTCCATCTGCACTGTGAAGCACTGTCCAATGAGTTCTGAAGCATTTGGCTGAATATGAGCAGGTAATATTGCCCAAATAACTTCAGAATTCATCCTGCTGCTTTTGTCAGCAGTCACATCATCAATAAATACAAGAGAACCAGTTCCATTGGCAGTCATACATGCCCACACCATGACACTACCACCACCATGCTTCACTGATGAGGTGGTATGCTTTGGATCATGAGCAGTTCCTTTCCTTCTCCATACTCTTCTCTTCCCATCACTCTGGTCCAAGTTGATCTTCATTTCATCTGTCCATAGGATGTTGTACCAGAACTGCGAAGGTTTTTTTAGATGTTGTTTGGCAAACTCTAATCTGGCCTTCCTGTTTTTGAGGCTCACCAACGGTTTACATCTTGTGGTGAACCCTCTGTATTCACTCTGGTGAAGTCTGCTCTTGATTGTTGACTTTGAAACACATACACCTACCTCCTGGAGAGTGTTCTTGATCTGGCCAACTGTTGTGAAGGGTGTTTTCTTCACCAGGTAAAGAATTCTTTGGTCATCCACCACAGTTGTTTTCCGTGGTCTTCCGGGTCTTTTGGTGTTGCTGAGTTCACCGGTGCGTTCTTCCTTTTTAAGGATGTTCCAAACAGTTGATTTGGCCACACCTAATGTTTTTGCTATCTCTCTGATTGGTTTGTTTTGTTTTTTCAGCCTAATGATGGCTTGCTTCACTGATAGTGACAGCTCTTTGGATCTCATATTAATAGTTGACACCAACAGATTCCAAATGCAAATAGCACACTTGAAATTAACTCTGGACCTTTTATCTGCTCCTTGTAAATGGGATAATGAGGGAATAACACACACCTGGCCATGGAACAGCTGAGCAGCCAATTGTCCTATTACTTTTGGTCCCTTGAAAAGTGGGAGGCACATATACAAACTGTTGTAATTCCTACACCGTTCACCTGATTTGGATGTAAATACCCTCAAATTAAAGCTGAAAGCCTGCAGTTAAAGCACATCGTGTTTATTTCATTTCAAATCCATTGTGGTGGTGTACAGAGCCAAAAAGATTAGAATTGTGTCGATGTCCCAATATTTATGGATCTGACTGTAACTGTGTACCAGGATAGAGAGGTGAAGGCATGAAGGAGAAGGACTCAGGCAGAAGAAAGCAAGATACAAAAAGGTACTATACCAAAAGCAAAGATTGCAACAGCCCAAGGAGCAAACAACCTGCAGGAAAAGAATAAACAAATGTAAATACAAATAAAAATTAAAATATAATGGCTACAAAAAAGACACAAAACGGCAAGCACCTAAAAAAAGCAAAAAAAAAAAGCCTGAGAATAAAATAGAAAAATGTCTTCCTTCTTTTTACCAAATCCATCAAGTAATAAAACAAATTTGGAGGAATCTCCTCTCTACATTATCTCAACAGAGGAAGGTATTTATAAAGGACAAATGGAGGAAAATCAAAAATCAAGAGAAGGAAGAATTGATTATGACTACCTACTCAGGCATCTAGATACACAATTTGGAAAACTGAGAGAAGAAATTCAAGCTAATACTCTAGACATCAAGAAAGTGCTGCTAACTCTTAACCAACAATTCCAAGGAAAACTAAATGGGCTGGAACAAAGGGAAAATGTCCACAAAGAAGAACACCTGGTGCTGGAAAAAAGATGGCTGACATGGAGTACAAATTGATAGACCTAGAAGACCGGTCAAGACAGAATAACTTAATAATTAGAGGAGTATCAGAACATATAAATCTAAAAAAATCTGGAACTGTAGATAGAGGAATTTTTTTAAACATCTGAAGGTGGAATGGGATCCAAGAAACCCTATGATGGAAAGAAGCCATAGAGTGAAAAAAACTAAAGGTGTCCCAGAACATCTCCTGAGAGATGTACTGATATGCTGTGCCTCCTTTAAAATATGCAAATCCTGAGAGCCATAAGAAATAACGAATGCACAGAAGAATATGAAACATTGAAAATATTTCAGGATTTATCGTGGTCAACTAGACAAAAGAGGAAGACCTTTTCTGAAGGCGCACTAATTCTGAGACAGAATATTAATTATCGCTGGGGGTTTCCCGCAAAAATTATTGTCACACGACTGGAAGCTCACCTCCATTAATTGTGCAGGTGACCTAAAAAGCTGGTTAAGAAAAAACAAAATTGGAGACAACTCCAACCACTAGTCAATAAATCAGGAAGTCCCAAACATTTAATGGAAGGGAGAGAAAAAAAGGAAAGGGAAGAGAAGAGAAACAATGGAGCACTGGTGGCACGCAACCATTTAATTAGGAAGACGGAAAAGAATTATAACTGAAAATGGATAAGAACCACACACAGACTTAATATGAAACACACAAATATATGTTTTTTTTGTTCTATTAATAGCACTAGGGGATAAAGAGGACAACAGGGATATAGATAACAGTAAATAAGGAATTTATTACAAAGTAATGAAAAATAAGGAATTGTAGATTACACTAGAAAATTGATCAAACAGGCACATAATAAGATTAGAAACATACAAAGAGAGAATATTAGACCTACTAGGCTCACATCAATAAGAAAGAAATGATTTAAGATACACGAAAAAGAAATATTAAAGGCAAAGGAAGGTATAAATACACATCAAGGTTCACAACTACTCAGGGAGGAAAAGATAGAAAGGGGTAAGGGAAACAGTGATAAGTTTAAGAATAACAGAAGTTTTGTATAATTTAAAAAAATGTAAATAATAGTGAGTAAAAACACTTACATAATAATCGGCTCAACAACAAATTGAAAGTATGCAGGGGTTAGATCTATATAATCTAATCTATTCCTTTTTACACTAGGAACTCTATTTGTTTATATGGCTGGGTTTGATTTTTTTTCTTTTTAAACTTTCATTTTTATATATTTATTTATTTTTCTTCTCTCTCTCTTATTCCTAGAATAGCAGTGTCTCTAGACAGGCTCGCCCTAGACCGTTTACCCTCAGTTCGCTTTTCCCACACGACACGTGGGATCTACATCTGAGTAATGTGTTTTATTACTCGAGATACTGTATGTCGGTCTTAGGTTGACTCCATCATTTTGGATCAACCCATCTTACTTTTGTGTAAATACCTATAAAGATCTGTTGTTTTGTTTTTCACAATCACAAGGTAACATTTGGAGAGAGAGAGTCTCGAAAACTGATAAACTACAATTTAAGCTGATCTCAATAAATGCCCGGGGGATTAACACACCATGTAAAAGGTCTATAATTGTAGACTATTTGATAAAAAAATCGCCCTGCAAGAAACCCATTGGATAAGATCCAAGGAAAATATAATAAATTCCACAAGATACCCCACTAGAAAATAAAAAAAGAGGAGTAGCATTTATTTTTGCTGATTTATTATTTTAATATGTGAAATAAAAACAAGCTATTCACACTAGCTAATAACATTTATCACAAAAGTGTTTAAAAAAATAGAGCAGATGAAACAAGGGTCGGTATTAATTATGGGGGACTTCAATTGCGTACTTGACCCTCTAAACCAAGCATGTCAAACTCGCGGCCCACAAGGACCATCTTTGCGGCCCGGTGAGCCGCGAGTTCATGCTCAGTGTTATAGCAGAGTAGGCACCTGCTTTCCCCACAATGCAGGTGCCTACTGTGCTAACACTTACCTGGCCTGGGAGGAGGGCCAGAGAAGGGGCTCAGTGTTCCTGCTCCTCACTGCTCCCTCACACGCGCCATCTGTAGTGAAGCTGGGCGCCGGAATACGACGGCATATTCCAGCACCCGTCATCACTAAATCGCCCGCGGGAGCAGTGAGGAGCAGGAAGGAGATCTCCAGCCTGAAGATCCCCACACCAGCTTCTAAAGGTAGGGAACAATAAAATAAATGATGTGAGTGCAAGAATGTGTAAATGTGTGTGTGTGTGTCTGTCAGTGTGTGTGTCTGTCTGTCTGTCAGTGAGTATGTGTGTGTCTGTCTGTCAATGAGTATGTGTGGGTGTATGTCTGTCTGTTAGTGAGTATGTGTGTGTCTGTCGTGTGTGTGTCTGTCAGTGAGCATGTGTGTGTCTGTGTGTGTCTTTCTGTAAGTATGTGTCTGTGTGTGTGTGTGTGACTGTGTCTGTCAGTGAGTATTTGTATTTGTCTATTTGTCTGTGTGTGTGTGTGTGTCTGTCAGTGAGTATGTGTGTGTGTCTGTCAGTATGTGTGTGTCTGTGTGTGTCTGTCAGTGAGTATGTGTGTCTGTCAGTTTGTATGTGTGTGTGTCTGTCTGTGAGTGAGTGTGTCTGTCTGTGAGTGTGTGTGTGTGTGTTGGTCAGTGTTGCATTGGCTGCAACTGGACAGTGGAGTGCATGGAGGCACGCAAGACCATGTGACATCAACGTGCTCCACCTTCACAGTGTTTCAAGAAGTAGCAGGAGGATAAGATTTGGCACAGGGGGTGCTGTGGTTTAGTAGGGGGGGGACTGGGATTTAGTAGAGGGGGTGCTGTGGTTTAGTAGAGGGGGATGCTGTTTTTTTTTAAACTGTACTTTTTAAAATAAACCTACGTTTCTATGAAGATGTAAGGTATTTTTTTTTTTTGCGGCCCACATAAACTTAAACCTTGTTTATGTGGCCCGTGCCAGACTTTGAGTTTGACATGCTTGCTCTAAACGATAGAAAGAGCCAGAATGATAGAAAAAGTAACAAAACGACTTAGAACAGACTGCAAAATGTAATGAATAATTGCAATCTAAGAGATATATGGAGAACATTTCACCCTGCCGACCTAGACTACACATGTTATTCTAAAACATTTAACTCGTACTCCAGAATTGATCTTATCTTGGGAAACATGACCATGCTGTATCTTTTAAAAAAAATAGAAATACAGGATATAGCATGGTCAGACCATCATACAAAGATAACTTTGATACTTTTCGCAAAGAATGGCACATAAAAGATTTTATATTACACAAAAAAACTATGTGGAAGCAGTTAAGAATATAACAAATTAATTATTTTTAGAAAATAAAAAGTTTAAGGCTGGCAAGAAGTGTGTAGTGTACCCATATACGGTACACTGACCTACTGAGCACTTTCTCTCCTATTGAGCACTTGACATCTATTTCACATTACTAGTTTCTATTTAATTTAATTTGCTGTTCCTTACGGGGATACTTTAGGCAGTGTATGGTGTAAGAGACTCACGTTCTTCTTTATGTGTGTCTGGCTGGACCTACCATAATGCCCGTTTCCATTACAGTAAGGCACCTTAGGTTTAACATTGGGGTATCTACGGAGCGTTGTAATCGGGATCTATTACTTTATTGACGGCTAGTATCCCAGTTGTAACATACATAATTCTATATATAGAAAACCTAATTAGTAGAGACTACAAAAAGTATTGATTTACATAATGGATATTTAAAAGGACAACACATTGTAATTGTATATATTTGTTTATGAGATAATATATAATATCTTATAAACACCAGATAATTCTTAATCTGGTATTGTCAATCTATAAAATCCATATAAAACTATAATTATAACCCAAATAAACAATTCTAATTAATGTAGGTATTTTATATATATATATATATATATATATATATATATATATATATATATATAATATTATTAGGCCTTCCATATATATATATATATATATATAACTATGTGCTTTCAATATATACTCCAAGCAATGTGCACTCAGAGGACTTTGTAGCACAAACAAAATACCTTTGTTGTGCAATGGTGATATACCCTATGCCAGTGGCCTATTGCCCTTTTTGTAGGTTTTAGTAATCCTTTAGATTTTAGTAGCCTTTAGATCTGTGTAAGTATGGTGACTATTGTTATCTCAGTTACCCTCTTTTTTACTAGGGTAACCTCAATATACAAAGTTACATTCAGGAGCATGTTAGGGAGCACTGAGGTAAGTACTAAATGCCCTTGATTGAGTTTTATAAGAGAGTGAATACAATGTCTGTGTTAATGTTTGTGTTAATATTAGTATAATGTATATTCCAAATAAATATCATAACAAACTACAAGTTTATACAAAACTATCTAAATATTATATCCTCAGACAGATGCTGCTTTTAACTTATATTTCATAATGTGATAAAGTTGTTTTCCTTGTATGTTTTGTATTTTGTTGTATTTTTTTTATTTTTTTTAACCATGGTAGGGCTACTGCTTTTACACATTTTAAGACACATTGCACACATGTATAAGAAATAGAGAACAGAGGGATACAGCTGTATAACCTGAAAATATAAAATAAAAAATACACAGTGTGATACTGTTTAACATAAAAAAATAGACACGCTATTAGTTTGCACTTACAAAATATAGAATATGAGATCGCTTTGAAGGTGCCTCCCCTGATGATGTCAGGGGACTATAGGAACCTCTTTCCTTGTGTTTATAATACAATCCAGGAACCAAAAGAAGACAGGAATCAGGATGAAAGTAAAGATATTTGTTTCAATTAAACAAATAAAAATTTTGCCAGATACAGGCCCATCTTGCACATTTCATTCCAATTGTAGAACTTCCTCGGGGACCTTACTTCATGAAAACATCAAATCACAATGAAACATGCAGTAAAATGCCGCCTGGCACCATAACCATTTAATCTCACTAAAGAACTAAGAGTCATTAGGTGCCTACCGCTGACCCCTCTCTCCTGCTCAGACTAACGTTTCTACATGTTTACTTTATTATGCAAACGCTACCTACCCACATAAATTGAATGTATTACTTGGTTAAGAAATGTTCTGATCACTGATATTATTCAAAGTCTAGCTACATCTAGATAGGATGTGTAAACAGTGTTTAAAAAAAAAAAAATCTAAATATAACTTTAACTGCATGCAGAACTTTCTTCAGCAGTAAATTACAAAATTGTTATGCCTCATAACTTTTTCACACATATTGTGTGTCGGTGTGTAGTTTCATATAAGAGCCATTTAAATGAAGTCTTTACTGATCTTTTAAGCGTAAATATACTTGCATGTTATGTTCTTAAGCTACAAAATATAATTTGTTCGGAATCAACATCTTTTCAAGGCTAATGCTTGTGTACATCCTAAAATAATTTTAATTCTTTATTTTAAATGTATTTAAAGCAAATGCTTTTCAATGTTTTCATGAAAGCATTACGAATATATTCAGTTTTTTGTATTGTTTTATATATAATTTCTTTATGAAAACGTTTCCTGTTGTAGGAACAATTGTTTGCCAACATTAATAACTCCTAACTCCGTAAACTTTACAGTGTGCAATGAATAAGTAAAACAGATCGGTGACTTCCTTAGCGCTGATCTAATAAATATTCATTCTACCTGTAAGCGTATATTTTTCCTAATCTTTGCCAGTATTATGCTGAAATTGCGGTTTGTATGTTTATACTGAAATGAATAGTTTTAAACTCAAAATTGTCACTTGGCAATATGTTATTTAATAAACAGATCACTGTGAGTGTTGAAAGCATGTCTGCAGGTCTGAATAGTCAATATAAATGTATTCAAATATGTTTCTATCCTCACAAAGAGGCTCACATATCAGGGGAATGACATTCATGAATTGCCATTTTTTAGAAAACCCATGAATGAAATGGACCCATTGTTCACATAACTAGACAAGGGTGCAATTAAATCATACTATCTCGTTGGAAACAGGTTTTGCTAATAGCATAATGGGTTTTTATTTTATTCTGTACCATTCGTGTATGTATTCAGATGATGCAAACTTATTAAAAGCAGATTGTGATCCAGAATCCTAGAAAAAAGAATTTGGGCTCAATAGAATAATTACAAGCACCACAGCGTGCACATATATTGCAAAAAGAATTCATAATATCATGATACAAGTTAGAATACATATTATAATTAGAACAAATATTTTTAAAGATGCAAATGTGATTAAGATATTCTTCCAACAGTAAAACGAATGATGATCTGACTTTGGCTTTATCAAGTCTTGAACCCATGTGTAGATTTTTTTCTTTTTCTTTAAAATCACTTGTATTTAGCAAATATATATTTTTTTTTAATGAAATAGGGTTGTCTAGGGCTCCAGAGTTATAGAAAACCCCTTAACAACTTCTCATGTGACTACAATAAATAAATAATAATAATAATAATACATACACAGCATTATTAATTTAAAGAAAAATATGCAGGATTCCCAATATTATACTAAAATATAAGTGAATTCAATATGGTGTTTTTTTCATTTTTTTGCTTCTGATTTGATTTTCAGTGAGAAATAGTTTTCTGTGAATTAGTATAACTTCAGAAATATGAACTGCGATAGCAAATAGAGTCAAACTCCTGTAAAAATTACAATTACAAAACTTTGCAGGGTAGTCAAGGCAATAAACCAAGTACCAAGCAAACTAAAAAATGGATGCTCTATAACGCCACCCTCTTGTTACCCACATCCAACAGGAAGTTGTCAGACACCTACCACGTATAAACTATATGCATAAGAGTAAATGATAAATTATTATTACACACAGGAATTTTCAAAATGCAAAAATCTTCATACTGAAATAAAGTAAGACAACATTATTATTCAAAAGAATGTGTATCAGTTAACTATGTTATAACTAATTATTTATTGTTACGGTTGACCCAGGCTAGCTGAGGGTTGGACTGTAAGCGGATGCTCCTAGCACTCACCAAGGACCATCAGCACTGCACCAGACACCATAAGCACTGCAGACCCCACGGACCAAGGCAGCTTGGTTGGGGTCTCGCTGTCTCCTACCCACCCTGGACCTATGACAAGGCTCCAGGTTCCAGTGGGTGAACTTCTCTTCCTTCCCAGAGAGCGAAGCAGGAACCGGAACAAGCTCTTACAAGAGCTCAGTGAAGCTAAGGGAGTATGAAGAGCATAGCAATCCCTGTAGTGATTATAGCTGTCCCCTCCAAACACGAGTCAAGGCTTCAAGTTGAGGGTCAAGTAGAACTGGTTTACTGAGCACAAAGGCATTTCTTTTATACAGTTTTCCCCACAAGGTACCACCCACGTGGACCTTGTGGAACACAGGACACAAAGTTACAACAGCCAATCAACACAGTTTTGTACAGTAAGACACTCCCAGCTAATGTACACAAACCCTCCCCTCTGCCTGTGATACACTTACCAAACACAATGGACTAACTTAATTACCACAGGCAGAAAATATACAGTTTTACCTAAAGTCCAGAAACACCCCAAAACAACAACATATCCCCACAAATTATACATCCCTGGATAGCTCTAATCTGGGCGAACAACATATCCAAAAGAGCAGGGGTTCCCGAATGCCATGGAAGTCACATTTGATCAACCGCAAGCATGGTTTTCATGCCCAAAACAGTTCCACAGATTTAGGCTGTGCGGCCTGTCTATCTTCTCCTTCAAATAAGGTACAAATTACACGAATGGATCCGTTTGTGCATACTCTCATTGAAACCGTCTCGTTCCGTAGTTTGCTCTTCAGAAATAGTGCTCTGTTAGCCGAACGCATGGAAGGTAGAAGTCTCAGCAGTGTTCATGGAAAAAGTAGCCAAAAACAGTTCCAGGCGTTCGACGACAAAACACCGCTGAGCGTGTTCGGCTAAACAAAATGGCCACCACCATGTGTTCGTTCATACGAACGCCGGCCACCCAGCCTTTTGTCAATTAAGCTGCAGTTAACCACAGCTTCTGGGTGGTTAACGAGCAGCACATGTTCGCCAGTTTGCTTGGTAAGCTCCAACTGCCGAACCACATAGAGAAAAAGGCACGAACAAGCCTTTTTTACAGTAATGGGCCATAGTCACAGGGCAGGAGGCTGGCAACCAGGCCCCTCCAGAAGCCAGTGGCAAAGGGCAGTTTGTCACATTTATTATTAGGGTTGAACCCTAGACAGCACACTCTTGCAAATCACCCTACCAAGAGAAGGCCATCACTCAAAAAGCTTATGTGGAATTACATAAGCTTTTTGAGTGAATAAAATCAAACAGGCGATCTTGAAGCCAATATGCCAGAAGAAAGGATGTCCAAGTGCACAAGTCGAAGTGGTCAGCAGAGGTTTAAAGGTCCTTGAATCAAGCCGATAGTCAGGAAGCACAGGACTTGTTTCTTTGTATTTGTATTCACTTTTGTATCACACAGCTAGGTTAAAATGCTGATGCCCATCCCATGTGTTCCCTATTAAGGGTTAATAAGCATGTAGGGATGTATATAAAAATACCCCTTTCTGTCTCATTAGAGATATCTTTGCCAGAAGTTCAAGGAAGCAAGGTGAATTGTTAGAGTTAGGACCCACCTAAGAGGTCTGCCTTGACGTGGCAGGTGGGCATACCCTCTCATGGCCATTGGAGGTAACTAAAAACCTCCATTTGTTTAAAAATGCATAGGGATGAATTATTGTTTGTCAAGACCGATGCAGGCATCGAGATGCAGGTATTCGGCATCAATATATTCACTGTTCGTAAAATGCCAAGATAAACATTGGAGAAGCCCTCAGTGACAGTGACATATGTGAAAAAGTAAATATAGAAGTGAAAAATAAAAGAAAACAATTACGTCATATATTCCCCCACCTTCACAGAGCAATTGAACATATGTTTTATCTTTGCCTAGCTTTTGAAAATATTCAATCCATTTTGATCTGATAAAAATGCTCCCCGAATCTTTTGCTGATCTTACTAGTTATTTTATCATGCAGAGATTAGTATTTTTACTTTAATTTTTTTTAATGCATTGTCTATTTAACCCACCTTGGAATGCCCCTTTAAAATGTAATTTGCGTCTTTGCATTAGTCAGATGTTTCACTTGAATGACAAAATCTTTCATTCCTATTTAGATTTTCAATTTATCTTTCTAACACGACCAATTACAGAGGAACAGTGTGTTAAAGGTGATTGATGAAAATGAAAATATTTTATCACAGAGGAATAATCATTCATTTTGCACAACATTCTATCGTGCTTCTTTATGTGGGGAATGAAATGTTTCACTATACCAATAGAGGTAGATTTACTAATTCATGATCACCCAAATGATGTAATAAACATATTTCTTCAAACACTATATTTATGTGGCATATTATTCATTGGATTTTAAAAATGACTGGTAAAGTGTAAAAAATAGACTTAGCTTACAGTAGAACATAAACTTTTTTTTTTTTTATCAAGTATTGCAAATGGCAGGTTAGAAAAGAAATTGCATTTAGATTTAAAAATTGCAGATTGCAAAAATGTGTATTATTTTTTGGAGACAATGAAAAATAAAGAACATGGAAAGTTATATTTTTTATAAAACAAAGAGCTGAAAGGCAACAGAAACTTAATCAGCAGACTGGTGTTATATAGTACCTCATTTGTTGTCATACTTTACAAATGTAGAACATATAAAAGACTGACAACTTCTAACTGAACGAATCAACATTAGAGGGGGAGTTTCTGTCCAGGTGTAGACTCTGTAAAGTTTAACACCATGTGCTAGACCTCTTGAATGATATGACTAATGAGAATGGAAGGGGATGGAGCAAAATAAATTAGACAGATGAAATAAGAGTGTTAACAATGAGATCTAGCATTTGAAACCAGATATGATATCAGGCCTAAAGATGGAGTAATTTAACAAAGGACACATTTAGAATTATAACAAGAATATAGCAGGAAGATAGTTAGAAAGAAAGGTGGAACTGACCCATGGCTTCACCATATACAGCCAATTGCATTCTGAAGTCCATCTTTTTATGCTGTTGATCCAAAAAAGGCAAACAAAACTATTGTAGCCATTTCCAATGATGCCACAAAAAGGGAAAAAACATCCTTCTTGACTCCCTAAGGACAATCAGATTTCTCCTTGGATCAACAACCTGTTTCCATGCATATCAGTAATATCCTTAAATATTCTATTTATTTAAAAAAAAAAAAAAAAAAAAGCATCCAAGCCTTTATTATCTATAGAATATGATAAGACAATCAATGTAGGCAGAGAATGCCAAATCTTTATTGTTCCTATGTAAACAACTATTTCCTCTGCTGGAAGCAAAAAAAGCCTTTCTACCAATCTCAATAGATGACCTCTTATCTGTTGTATATTCTAGCCAATGAGCAGTATAGCACATAGCGGTTTGTACTGACCCTTTATATATTTGTTTAATGCTATTACATCCCCTCTAAGAAGCCTTTTTTCTAAAGAAAACAAATACAGTTTTTTCTAGCCTTTCCTCGTAACTAATGTTTTCCATCCCCCTTACTAATTTTGTAGTTCACCTATGCACTTTTTCTAGTTCTACAATATCCTTCTGTAAAAACAGAATTGTTTGTACCCCATATTCAATTGGATTCAATTGAATGTCATTTCCTTATCTTTTATGATTTGACTAACTCTTGTACTGGACCACATTTATTTTAATTTGCTTCTTTTATATTTGTTTAAAGACCTTCCATTTATCCTATTTGCTTTGACCAGTGAATAATTCCTGCCAGACAATTAGTTGTAAAGATGCCCACAAATGCATTTTTAATATGATTAATATTATTTTTCATAATCATTTATATCACTGTACATTTATACTGGATTGGTTAATGTGTTATAAATAACCAGAAATTAAAATTATAATAAAAATTAATACTGAGACTATATGTTAATATATAGTAATCTTGTAATGAGAAGTAATTGATCTCAATTCGTTATCAAATTAAACACATAATATAATTTGAACAACAAGATTTACATTGTTTACCTGTTTAGTACTTAATTTTGACTAATAGCTTTCCAATTTCCAGGAATTCTTTAATTATTGGAAAATAATTTATCATAAGGAACATGTAATGTGTCCATTTAAAACTTAAAAAACAAATGTTAAAACTATAACAACGTCAACAGAAATGTCAACAGAATAATATTTTCAGTTGATCACATTTGAAAATTTAACTTTCAGAAAGAGTGACATTATTGGATTGGTATAAATAATGTCAATATATTTTATATCTTAATGAGAATTACCAGCTGCTGATGATTTCACTAGAGAATAAAATGCAGCAGTAGTAGTAGTTGGTCAGAGATGTAAAAAAAAAATATAGATTTTTTTTTTATTTTTCCAAGGTTTATTGAAATTATAAATTACACTGGTGCCAGTAGGAAGTTGGAACCAATTCAGATAGAAAAAAAGCAACCCGGTTTTTCTTTAAAGGAACACTGTAGCATTAGGTATACAAACATGCATTCCTAATACTATAGTTTTAATCTATCTATATTAATGTCCCCCCTACCATGGGAGAGTTAGAAGGGTGTGGTTTACTTACCTTTCAGTCCTCACTACAGATGTCTTCATGCTCTGCCTCTTTGGCGGAGATCATCAGTGTAGATGACCTCAGTCAATCAAATGCTTTCCCATAGGAAAGCATCAGAAGGAAGGTGTGTATGTGCATCAAAATGCTGCACTGTGCCAATCAGATGGCCACTATGAGACCATCTGATTAAAATAGAATTGAGATGAAGTGGTCTTGGTGCCTAAAGTTTCCCTTTATTATGTTAATTGCAATCAGTCAAATATGAGATGAAAGTGTACAAGCAGTTACCAGCACCTGTCAAGGAGTGGGATACATTAGGCAGCAAATGAACTGTCAGTCCAATCATGTTTTCTAGTAGATCACGTGGATGGCCAGGTGGGTGTCATGGGTGTCATGGTGAAGAAAGCAGGCCGGCGGACACAGTGTCATGCTCTCGGCAATGTTCTGCTTGGAAACCTTGTGTGCTGACATTCATGTGGTTGGTACTTTGACATGTACCAGCTATCTATAGATTATTGCAGACCACATACATAGATTCATGGCAACAATGCTCCCCGATGACAGTGGCCTCTTTCAGCAGGATAATGCACCCTGCCACACTGCACAAATTGTTCAGGAATGGTTTGAGGAAGATGACAAAGAGTTCAAAGTGTTACCTTGGACTCTATATTCCCCAGATCTCAATCTGATTGAGCATCTGTGGGATGTGCTGGAACAACAAATCTGATCCATATAGACCCCACCCCACAACTTGTAGGACTTATATGATCTGCTGCTCATGTTTTGGTGCCATATAACATAGGATATGATCAGAGGTATTTTGTAGTCCATTCCTTGATGCATCAGAGCTGTTTTGGCAGCACAAGGATGACCTATTAGGCAGGTAGTTTTTTATGTTAAGGTTGGTAATTGTATCTGTATTACTGCTGATGATTAAAAAAAAAAAACAGAAAAAAAATATTTGAAGCATAATTTCTTCTCAACTCTAAAGTGGCAGCTGTTATCTTGCGTATTAACTGTTAGATATGTTTCTGTAACACCCACCTCTATACATATATTGGGTATCATCTGGTATCTTCCACTTCCAGAGTAATGAGAAGGAAATATGAAAACTAAAAATAGAAAAAGCGGCAATATTCTATTGAGCCAAAATTGCAATTCAAAATCTACATGCACTCACAAGGAAATTTTTTATAGCTTCCTATCTTGAGCACCTTTATTTAACATACCCCATGATATTCACATTATTTGATGACTCTTTTAAATTAATTTTGCAGATATTATTCCAGTGTTTTAAATTAGACACCCCATAAGTATTTTAAGTTTGTTTTTAATTAAATTTGAAAATAAATAATACACAATTGTCAGACGTAACACTAACATACACTGGGGGAGTCCACTGTAGGGATTCCGAAGTGAATTGAAAGTGGATTTCAAATTTATGGACAAAATAGCCAAGCAGGAAAAGTTATCCAGGTCAGATATGTTTCCAGTTGGCTATTTCAGTCTTAAATTTGAAATTCGCTTTGAATTAAATTTGAATTCTGCTTTGAAACAGGTAAATACAATTTTAAAGTAGACAAATGATAAACTAGAAAGAAATAGATTTGTGTATCATAGGAACCAGTACATCCTTCATGCGTCATAAAATAATAGATACTGTACAGAGCTACAGAGATAAAATCTTAATATTTTATTCTCTAGACGACAATTTCAGAACACTCAATAATGATCATGCTTGTATTGTCCATAATAAATGATGCACTTTACTCGGGGCCAAATATACAAATAATAAGGGGATATTTCAAAGTTTTTACTGCATTCGGTGCATGAGGAAGCTTTTTTAGTTGCCAGAGTTAATAAAAGATTCACCCATTCATTACCAAGTTCTTGTCGACGCACTCTAAACTCATAAACATAAGATAAAATAAAAATTCTGTGTGCTCGATTATACAAGAAAATATCTTGGAAAATTCAGAGATGTAATAGGATTATCTCTGAGAACAATTTTTTTTTTGGGGGGGGGGGAATTAGAATTTGATTGTTTTCCAACAATTAGTAAGAACAAGAAAGGGGCACACAGGTCCACAGTTATGACTATGACAAGTAAAAAGAAAAAGCAATGTTTTTTTTGGGTGGGGGGGGAATTAGAATTTGATTGTTTTCCAACAATTAGTAAGAACAAGAAAGGGGCACACAGGTCCACAGTTATGACTATGACAAGTAAAAAGAAAAAGCTTGACAAAGGCCCTAAGGGGTCGAAACATTGCCTTTTGGTTCCTGGGTCTAATAAAATTGCCTTTGCTTTGGAATTCGTTGGAGTGCCTGGATTATTCTCTACATTCAAAAGTAAAAAGAAAAAGGCGGTTTTGTAAGCCACACAGGGCTAAATAAGGTGCACAAACTCTAATGTGGACACACAGGTCCTATAAGAGATATCAAAGCTATTTAAACAAGACTTAAATTAACATACAGGATAGATCAGTTAGACCACATGTTGATTATTTAACATCCTGGGGCCCAAAGGAAGCGGAATTAAAGCATCTATATGTAGGCATTATAAAACCAAAAATGATCTTGCGTTACAAAGCCGGGAAACAAGGTTCATCCTCAGATCCCTCTCGCAAAGGTACATTTAGTGAAAAGCAATGAATCTAGGAATCAAACAAACCCCATCCCAGGGATCCAATATTATGCAATGTAATAATATATATAAAGCATTAAGGAGCTATGCCGAATGACAATTTTACCATAGATACCACAATAAGAGAACTGCTATATGTTAGGATCAAATCCTAACATAGAAGCAGACATTTTTTTTTGTAGTATGTGTGGCAACATTGATAAACAAATACCTATGATAATTTTTAACTTGCCCACATTCCCCCACTCCTCGTGAAACTCTCCATATAGGTCAGACACATCCCCCAGTACTTAATTTGTTTTTTTAAGTACTGGAGGATGTGTCTGACCGGTATGGAGAGTTTCACGAGGAGTGGGGAAATGTGGGCAAGTTAGTCTGACAGGCTGCCGTATAGCAGTAGTTGGTTAGAGTGAGAACCAGGCTGCTATTTTGAGTATGAGAACCAGGCTGTTAGTTTGAGTATACATAGGATCTAACACAGAATATAGATGTTTGAGTTTTATGTAGACTCTGCTCCCTAATAGGAATTACATTATATTGTGCTGTGGGGGTATATACATCTAATAATTTAGCCTCCTATTTTGCTAATAGAGTGATCTCCATCTATAGTCAGACTATTTACAAATTTTTCGCCACATAGTATCTTTTTTTCAATTTTGAAGTACTATATATATCTAAGCCATTGGAAGCTTTGTAGTTAATATACTATACTTCTGACATTTTCTGTGGCTTCTTATAATTAGTCTACCCAGTTTTTAAAGGTATATTATCACTTGATTTTCACGCTTTTATTTTTCTTCACACTGAGGAGATTTTCACATATATTTAGTTTGTGTCTATATGTATTTGGCTAAATAAGGGTTGTACCATACATACAATTTTTTGTACTTTTGAGAGATATCACATGGTGGAGTGGACAACCACCCGGGTATAGTGTAGGGAGTGCCCACCCCGCATTTCTCTTCTTTTCCTGTTTTATAAATTAAGCTGACCATTTATTGGAATTAAATTATTAGAAACATCTGCTGGCTGAGAAGTACATGTTTTTGAACCAACACTAGTATATACTTTACGTCCTGTTCTATTGTGCTTTATACTCCACCTCCTACAGACTGTAAGCAAGCTTGTTTCAGCGGGGTCTTCTTCAACTTATCGTTCCGGTAAGTTTTTTGTAATTGTCTAATTTGTATACATATTGTTGGTTACTGGAGCACTCATCTTTGCCCAATTTAGAAAATTAATATTTAGGAGAAGGTTTCTTCTGCCTGCAGATATCTGGTATGATATAGCCCTCTATATTTAATGTATTTGGACATCATGCCCACATTCAGTTATATTGTTAGAATTCTGCTAATACTTTATAAATATTCACAATAAGGGTTTTTTTTTTCACACCTACAATGTCTTATAAAATAGCATTTGTACTTCTGTCTTATTTTTTCAGAATCTGCATGAAGTACAGCAGACCAGTGGATACAATTTAATGCTCATAAGATGAGTAAATTAATGAAAAATGTGATTCTGCTCACTTGCATGGGGTTTATTAATAAAATTGATGTGTCATGGAGACTTTTTCCAGTTAAATTATGTTGACCTATTTTTTTCAAGTTTGTTTTTTAATTCATCTCAGTTCAGTGGTTAACGATTAAACCCTATTTAATATCAATAAAGTAATACAATCTTATATTAAATGTAATAAAATGTAGTTACAAAAATATGCCCTATAATGTGCTCAAATTAGTTTCAAAAATGACGTAAAGAGCAATGCTTTAAAAGAGTATAACGATTCCATCAGTGGCTGCCTTATTCTTTTGGAATACATTATCCCATCATGCCATCAAACTCTACCCTTACCTCCAGTCCTTTAAGAAGTTACTGAACACACCCCTCCTTAAGAAAGCTTACCATAAACCTGGATGATGCTTCTCTCATTTTACTGCCCTCGTTGTCAGTTCCCTTGCCTCCATAGTCCAGCTCACTCTCTCTCCTGCCACTGTTCAGTCCTTCCTCTGACAACTTTTGACATAAACATCTCATCCATCAATCCCTACCCTCGCTGACACAATGTTATTTCTTTTGTGTGTCTTCACTCCTCCCTCATAGTTTGTAAGCTCATTTTAGTAGGGCCTATCTCTTCACTCGGTTATATTTTGTATGTTCGTATCTTGCCAAATATCCCCATTTTATAATTGTAAGGCTTTGCGCAAAATTTTTTCACTATATAAATTACCATAATAATAATAATAATAATAATGAAAATAACTATTTTCTTAATTATTATTTTTTGTCTGAATGATCATTCTTGATGAAATATTTAAATGTTTAATAACTGTGTCCCTTGTTAACTGTAGAAATTGTTTGTGGGGAGTGTCGGACGATTTCCTCTGTTTTACCATTTCTAATTAATAATGTTTGCAGCAACAATAAAATGCAACTACTTAAAAAGATAATTATAGCTTAAAAGGGAAATTTGTAAGTAATATCATATTGTAATTTTAGTGGGTCATAATTCAAATTGAATTGAATTATGGAGTACCTCCCTTATTACCAAGTTCATTTTGTTCAAACAATTGTGTAAATATATGTGAAACATGTAGCTTGCATATACATATAGGATAAAACAACTATTTCATATATTAATATACACTGAACAATTTAAAGTGATGTAAATTTGAACACATTTTAATTTTGTGTTAATTTATCATTTGCAGAAATAATGGTATTCAAGACTATTTGGTATCTCTCTTGGAATAATTTAGGCAATGTGTGACTTTCAAACAAGGTCTAAAATATTAGCAAAAAATTCAAAAAATGAAAGGTTTGTCACACAAAATGTGGCAAAAGTAAATACGTTAAAAGTAGACAAATACCATGTTTATGGATAATTGTGAAGCACTTGATTTTTGAGTGTGTGAGTTTGTAAGTGCTTTAACAGGTTGCAAAATATGAATTACTGACGTATAATGCAAATAAGAGGATCATGAATCATGAATGAAGTTCTGAAAGCAGTAAATATCGTAAATGACGGGAATCCTGATTATAATCTTTTACGCAGGCAGATTAATCTGGGTGCTGCTCTCAATATACAAATGGTAAGTGATTGCCTATGATGGAATTCTAGAGAGAAGTTCTAGGTCAAAGTTCAAAAAACGTATGCAATCACCATGGACACAAAAATAAAATCAGGTGATTACTTGACTTTTTGAGATTTTCTCCATAGTTAATCTTTATAAATATCACCTAATATCTATAAATTCGAACCTGCAGTTGCAGTGATACTGTTAAAAATTATAGATGTATAACATTCTATTTCAACACATTTTCTTTTTGTATTAAAAAGCTAAAAAAATATGCTATATGCTATTTTGTTAGCGTTGTCTTATCATCCACTGATAATACATATTGTGTAAGTTAATATAACGCATGGCGTACTTCATGTTGCAGTTGCTGATTATAGAAAACTTCAATCAGTTTTTAAATTGGAAGGTTAAAGTTGAACGAGGAAATAAATGCTTGAGGGAAGTGTAACAGCATTATGATAGCTATCATTATTGGGTATAATCATTCAAATTCAATGAGCATCCAAAGAGATTAAAGTAATTTCCTAAAGCTAAGCAGTGACTGTGGGGAAGAAAAGTTCACATCAAACCCATCAAAATAACTATTATCAGCAAAGTGTGTCAGTACCTTAGATTCACAGCCAGCCATCACTTGCCGAACATACCATATACTTCATATGGATACTTAAGTACAAAATATACGGTAGCTTCAAAATAAAAATGTGTTACTTAATTGATTATTCAGTGGGCTGTAGAGAATGCTGTTTGTTGTTTTATTTATTCGTTTTTTTAAAGCATTTCATTATTTTATGATAAGCCAAGCCCTTGTCTTTCAGGGTAATGCTTAATGCTAATATATTAAAGGAGATGAGTTTCAGCATAGTATAACAAGGCAAAAAAAATAAAGTGCTAATGAAAAACTATAATGCGATGTTATTATCATCTGAACCACCAGGTATGGTTGGAGTAGTGGAAAAGACAGTGACACCTTATCTCGCACCCTCTCAGTATGGTAAAAAAAAAAGGCAAGTAGTTAATGCAGGGATGATACATATAAGAAAACAACCGTGAATTTAGCAAGTTTTTTATTTTTTGTATTTATTTTTTGGGAATCTTTGTTTTATTTTGAAAAAGTGTACATAGATAAAAGTATACAAGAGAAAGTGTGCAGGCTTCTCCATATAAAGCGTAGAGATCATAGCATATAACTCTATGATTCATTTACATCGTAAGCTGTACAGTGGATACGTACCCCCAAATTCATCACAGGGTAATAGAACACTTAGTAGGTGAGAAGCTTCCTCCCAATAACACAATTATGTTACATTTCCCTCTTGATTCGGGGTACCCACAGCTAAGTTTACCTGTGAGCCAGATACTATGTTTCTTATAAGTAAGGCCTGCTATGAAGGACCGTAAAAATATTGAAGGTAGGTAGAGAAATAGGTAGATAGGAAGTAGGGTGTGATTCCCCTCATGGAAGCCAGGTCTCCCCTTCGCAACCCTTCATAGCCAGTCTTCATTCGTGGGGACCTCTGTCCTCTTCCAGAAGGCAAGAACCAGGGATTTAGCAGCATAAAGTAAGTGGCGTAAAATAGATTTCTTATAAACTGAAAAAGGCTTTAATGATTTATGTAGTAAATCAAGCTCAGCTGACAATTCGAATGAGTTCCCTAAAATTTCAGTTACTTCGTCTTTCACCATCTCCAAGTAAGGGGCGGTGTTTTGGCACTCCCACCAGATATGTATCATTGTCCCTCTCTCAGCCTGACATCTCCAGCATGTGGGGGAAACCATAGGAAAAATCCTACAAAATATGGTCAGTATTTTATACCAACGGGAGATAAGTTTATAATTCATCTCCTGATACTGGGAGCTGATGGAGCTCTTATGTTGCCACAATAATACTTTTTACCATTATGTTGCTGAAAAAGTCTTACCCATGAGATCTTCCCATTGCCTATGAAAAGTGTTGTTTATAGTTCTAGACCCTACCAAGTAGGTATTGATAAAGTGTTGAGACTTATTTTTCAAGTGTAGACCCCCCGTGAGCAGAGATCATCAAACCAGGTAAGCTCTCTGTGTAACCGTTACATATGCGGGAGAGAGTTATAGTAATGTTTTCGTTTTATATATCGGAGGGAGTTTAAGGGTGTCTGTGGTCTACCCTCCAAAATTGAATCCAGGGCTCATAGTTTCCTGTCCTGCAACACCCTATAAATAGGAATATATAATGTCCTCCCACCCCCAGAAAGGACCAGGCCTTCTATGTGAGACCCCATAGTTTGTTGTTGTTTGTCATCGGAATAAGGGGGCAAGGCGTATAGGAGATATGTGGTTGTTCACAAAGTATCTTCCAAGAGCGGAGCTCTTGTGAGACCGGAGCTGTCCTGTCCATGTGTTCTAGCTTCTCCGAATCTCCCAGTGTTTTTTTTTTTTTTTTTAAATATCATGTTCAAATATGCAATTGGAAAAAAATGCATTGGTTGCGTATGTTGTGGTGCTAGTGCACAGTCTATTCTTCTAATGCCTTATCCATGTTGATAATTAAGCTCATTTTCTGGAGGTCACAAATGTTGGCCATCCTATAAAGAAAATGTAGTGGAGAGAATGAAGATGATCAATGGGTCAACCAGTCAGATAGCGCCTCTGGAACTATTTGGATCTGATTAGGACTATTAGTACTTGTCACATAGCAACTGTTTAAAGGGGTTTCAACCTGAATTTCTCTGGAAGTAACAGTACTAAATAAAACTTTGAGTATCACTTAGGATTTGTGTTATATACACAAACGCGTTTTTAACTTTTAATGTTTTTTTACTTTTGTTACTTGTAGTTAGTATTATGATTTAGGTTTATTTCTTGGGGAGCACAAGGGCTTGTGATTTCACTGTTTAATAGGTACTAAGAGTGAGTGATAGGAATCCAATAGATTTTGCAGGGTTAGAATCCATATTGAGGAGATTGCAGCTCTATACCTAACTATCTTATTTGCTTATTTCTAACCTAGTTAATTAGAGATGTCACGAACATTAAATTTTCCGTTCGCGAAAGGCGAACGCGAACTTCCGCAAATGTTCGCGAACGGGCGAACCGGGCGAACCGCCATAGACTTCAATAGGCAGGCGAATTTTAAAACCCACAGGGACTCTTTCTGGCCACAATAGTGATGGAAAAGTTGTTTCAAGGGGATTAACTCCCATGGAAAATTACATAGTTGATGCAGAGTCTGGTTTTAATCCATAAAGGTCATAAATCACCTAACATTCCTAAATTGTTTGGAATAACGTGCTTTAAAACATCAGGTATGATGTTGTATCAATCAGGTAGTGTAAGGGTTACGCCCGCTTCACAGTGACAGACCAAACTCCCCCTTTAATGCACCGCAAACAACCGCAAACAGTCCATTTGCACAACCGCAAACTCCCCATTTGCACAAGGTTGGATACCAAGCTAGCCATGTCCCGTTCCTTGTCCTCACTGATGTCATTGAAGGTCTCTTCCTCCACCCAGCCACGTACAACACCAAGGGTCCCCGAAAGGTGACAACAAGCCCCCTGTATTTTTTTTTTTTTAAATGTACACTACTGTTACACCAGATATGAGTTGCACTGGTGTGACACTGTGCCCTGGCAGGCCCTGAAAAGCACACATGTGAAGGAAATTGACTGCTATTATTTCACAGTCAAATTTCAAATTTTTTGTAACCCGTTCCCGACCGCGGACGCATCAGGTACGTCTGGCAGAAAACAGTCCATGATGACCTTGGACGTACCTGGTACGTCTGCACCTATTTTGAGCTCTGGAAGCTCTGATAGTATAGCAGTGATGCTCTGCATGTGATGAGTGCATTGAGGGGTCCTGGCACTCAGTGAATATATAATAATATATATAAAAAAATAAATATAAAATAAATAAAATGATCAATATTAACTCCCCCCCCCCTTTTTCTAAAGGCAGTGAATCATGGGGCTTCTGGGGGCATCCCTAGCATGCCGCATCATAAGGGGCAGGCTGGGGTCATCCAATCACAGCTTGCCCCATTAGCAATTTCATCCCTAGTGTGTTCCCCATTTCTCTGATTAGTGTGGATCTGCCTCCCTCTCTTCACTTGTGTTTTAGTGAGAGAGGGAGAGAGATCTGTGGTTTAGCTAGAGAGATTTAGGTATTTATAGGTAGGGATTTGTAAAATCTTGAGACCCAAAGGCTCTTTTCAGTGATCACTATAATCACTGGCTCTTGCACAGCAGAACTTTTCTGCTGTTTGTGCCTTTTTTTTTGTGCCTTTTTTTTTAGGGGTTCATTTTTTTATCTTTTTTGAGACCCAAAAGCTCTTTTCAGAACGATTAACCCCTGTCCTGCCAGTGATCACTATACAGATCACAGGCTCTTGCACAGCATCACTTATTTTGCTGTCTGTTCATTTTTTCAGGGGTTATTTTTTTTTTTGTGACAGGTCACTAAGTAAAGTGATTGTGATCATGTCACATGTGTCACGGAAGTCAACCCGCGCTGAGCAGTCATATGCCACCCTTGCGCTAGAGTCTGACGCATCTATGTCAGACTCTGACCCTGATTTTGACCCTGCCAGGTGCTCAGATACATCATCACTAGATACAGTGTCTACTGCTAGTGATGTATCTGGTGATGTTGTATCTGTGCCTGCTAGTCCCCCTGCCAGAAGGAGACGTGCTGCTCCAGCTGGCAGAACTGCTGAGGAGTGGGTAGTGCCTCATCGCCAGAGGCCAGACATCCCATCCTTTACTGCAAATCCTGGCATTAATTTGGATGTCACAGGATTTAGCCCTCAGCAGTTTATGGAGGTGTTTCTGGGCGATGATCTATTGGGGAACATTGTCGACCAAACTAATTTATATGCCCTTCAATTCCGAGCTACAAATCCAGACTCTTTTTTGGCAAAGCAGCAATGGGCCCCCATCGATGTGCCAGAATTTAAAAGATTCTGGGCATTGACTATGCTGATGGGCATCATAAAGAAGCCCTCCATCCGCTCCTACTGGAGCAGTAGCCCCATCTGCTCTACCCCCATTTACTCCCAATGTATGTCGAGGAAGAGGTATGAAATGATTCTGCATTTCATGCACTTCAGCAACAACAGCATGTGTCCCCAGTTTGACAGGCTGTATAAAATCCGCCCCCTGATTACCCACTTTGCTGCCAGGTTTGCAGAGGCTTATACACCTGGAAGGAATATATGCGTGGATGAACCCCTGATGAAGTATAAGGGAAGGCTGGGATTCAAGCAGTATGTTCCTTCCAAGCGCTCTAGGTATGGTGTAAAGATGTATAAACTCTGTGATAGCGAGACTTGGTACACTCAGGCCTTCCGGGTGTACGAGGGAAAGGATAGCCACCTTGACCCTCCAGGTTGCCCAGAACATATGGGAACCAGTGGATTGTCTGGGACCTGATATTCCCCCTGATGAACAAAGGGTACCACTTGTATACTGACAATTTTTATACAAGTGGCCCTTTGTTCAAGCTACTGTACTGTTTTGATACAGTAGCTTGCGGCACAATTAAAAAGAACAGCACAGGTTTCCCAGGACAACTTGCACGCACCCGGCTACGAAGGGGGGGAGACCTCAGCTCTGCGCCAAGAGGGGCTGTTGGCAGTTAAGTACAGAGACAAGAAGGATGTGTACCTTCTTACCACCATCCACACTGAGGGGACTGTGGAGGTCCCTGTACGTGGCAGAGCTGAGAGAACGAGGAAGCCAGTGTGCATCAAGGCCTATAACCGTCATATGGGTGGGGTTGATCTGGCAGATCAGCTGCTGCAGCCCTACCTAATTATACGAAAGACAAGGGCCTGGTACAAAAAGGTTGCAATCTACCTAATGCAGATTGCAACCCACAACGCTTTCTTGTTGTTCAAAAAAGCAAACCCCGGGACGCAACAGAGATTTTTACAGTTTCAGCTCCAGATCATTTCGGGGATTTTGTACCGTGATGCACCTGCTCCCCGGGCGGTGATGGGAGAGAGCAGAGTTGGGGCTACACATTTTATTTTAAAAATTCCCCCTACTGCGGCAAAGCAGAATCCCCCAAAAAGATGCAGGGTCTGTTCTAAGAGGGGGCAGAGAAAACATAGTGTATATTACCGTCCTGATTGCCCTGGACAGCCTGGACTCTGCATTGGCGACTGCTTCAAATGATACCACACGCTGGTCCATTTTTTATTTATTTTTTAACATTTGCCATTCAGTTTTTTTTTTTGGTGTCTTTTTTTTCTGGGGGGGGGGGGTTGTTACATTTACCCTGTGCATGGGGGGCGTGGGTGTCCTTAGGAGGCCTTGCAGAAAACAACCCGGGGTGTTTTCTTGCAATAACCAACAATGGGCTCTCCTAAATCACAGTCAAAAAGCGGTGTGCATGTGTAAAATTGAGGATTGAACAGTTACCTCCACACACGTTCTTCAACTTTTTTTATTTTTTGTCTGGCTAAAAAAAAGTTGCATCAAAGCACTCCACATGCAATACCTCGGGGTGTCTACGTTTCAAGTATGTACCCTTTTGTGGCGATATATAAAACTGGGGTATGTGATAAGCCCCAAGCTAAAGATAGGCCTATCAGAAGAAATACTCTCAATTTCAACTCAAATTGCAAGTCATACAATTGTAACCGTACCTTCCCAAAATCCTGGCAGACCTATGCATGGGGGGCATGGGTGTCCTAAGGAGGCCTTGCAGAAAACAACCCGGGGTGTTTTCTTGCAATAACCAACAACGGGCTCTCCTAAATCACAGTCAAAAAGCGGTGTGCGTGTGTAAAATTGAGGATTGAACAGTTATCTCCACACACGTTCTTCAACTTTTTTTATTTTTTGTCTGGCTAAAAAAAAGTTGCATCAAAGCACTCCACATGCAATACCTTGGGGTGTCTACATTTCAAGTATGTACCCTTTTGTGGCGATATATAAAACTGGGGTATGTGATAAGCCCCAAGCTAAAGATAGGCCTATCAGAAGAAATACTCTCAATTTCAACTCAAATTGCAAGTCATAAAATTGTAACCATACCTTCCCAAAATCCTGGCAGACCTATGCATGGGTGGGGGGGGGCATGGGTGTCCTAAGGAGGCCATGCAGAAAACAACCCGGGGTGTTTTCTTGCAATAACCATCAACGGGCTCTCCTAAATTACAGTCAAAAAGCGGTGTCCGTGTGTAAAATTGAGGATTGAACAGTTACCTCCAAACACGTTCTTCAACTACTGTGGGGTGTCAACTTTTCAAATATATGCACGCTCATGGCAAGAAAATACATTGGGATATCTGATAAGGCCCCCAAAAGGAAGATAGGCAAACAAGATATGTAAAATTTGAAAAACGCCTATCAGACATTTTGCTTTGCACCCCCCCAGTGATCTCGACAAACGTATGCATGGGTGTTATCGCTGTACTCGGGAGATGATGCGGAGTAAATATTGGGGTGTCCTTTGGCAAAAACACCTAACAGGAGCTTAGAATCTATGCCCAAAGTAGAATGTGTGAGTGAAAAATAACACCACAGAAACGTTTGACAGAGACTGGTGGTAGAATTAGTGCATGTAAAGTGTTGAATTGCCACCATGTGAAATGCCCTAGGGTGTGTACTTTTCAAAAACATACAGTTTGACTGAGGTGAATTACATTGGCCGGCTTCAGACATGTTCCAACTGGGACATGGGTGCATGATGGCCAGCTGTGTTTTTTTTTTTTCTTCGTCATATTTTACTTTTTTTTATTCTAGTAAATGATATGATATGATGAAAATAATGGCATCTTTAGAATGAACATTTAATAGCGAGAAAAATGGTATATAATATGTATGGGTACAGTAAATGTGTAAGAGGCAAATTGCATCTAAACACAACCACTGCAGAAATGTAAAAAGAGCCCTGGTCCTTAACGGTAATAAAATTGAAAAATGGCCTGGTCACTAAGGGGTTACATGTACACTACTGTTACACCAGATATGAGTTGCACTGGTGTGACACTGTGCCCTGGCAGGCCCTGAAACGCACACGTGTGAAGGAAACTGACTGCTATTATTTCACAGTCAAATTTCTAGTTTTTTTTTAAATATACAGTACTGTTACACCAGATATGAGATGCACTGGTGTGACATTGTGCCCTGGCAGGCCCTGAAACGCACACGTGTGAAGGAAACTGACTGCTATTATTTCACAGTCAAATTTCTATTTTTTTTTTAATGTACACTACTGTTACACCAGATATGAGTTGCACTGGTGTGACACTGTGCCCTGGCAGGCACTGAAACGCACACGTGTGAATGAAACTGACTGCTCTTATATTACAGTCAAAAAATGATTATTATTTTTTTTTAAATGCAAGCTATTGTGACACCAGATATGAGTGGTGGCACTGGGGAAGTGGGCACAGTATACGCTGTGAGCCTGACACACACGCTGGCAGGCAGGCAACTGCAATTAGATTACACAGGGAAAAAAAAAAGCAGACTGATGTTCTAGCCCTAAAAAGGGCTTTTTGGGGTGCTGTTCTTACAGCAGAGATCAGATGAGTCATTCAGGACTGTAGTGGACACTGAATACACTAGCCTAGCTATCAATTTCCCTATTAAATCAGCAGCAGCACACTGTCCCTCCTCTCACTAAGAATGCAGCTTCAGAATGAATCTAAAATGGATGCTGTCCAGGAGGTGGGAGGGTCTGGGAGGGAGGGTCTGCTGCTGATTGGCTGGAATGTGTTTGCTGACTGCGAGGTACAGGGTCAAAGTTTACTCAATGATGATGAATAGGGGGCGGACCGAACATCGCATATGTTCAACGTCCGTGGCGAACGCGAACAAGCTATGTTCACCAGGAACTATTCACCAGCGAACCGTTCGGTACATCTCTATAGTTAATGTGTTATGTAGGGATCATTTTAGGCTCGTATCTTGACAACTATGTTTTATCTTCATTTATTTATGTTCCTTTAAAAGAAGTTCCAGCTCTCCACCACTAGTGGCCTCCCTAGCCACTAGTCACCTCAGTCCTCACCTGCCTAGGACTAATTACAGGTCCTACAAAAGGCCACACCCAAGAATACCTTTGGCCTTTACATTGAAGTTAATGTTCTTATTGAATCACTTCATATCCTGGCTCCTTTGAACCTGCTTCAGACTTACCTTCAAACCTGCTCATAACAATAACCTGCTCCACCCTTACCTATACTTTAAACCAGCCTGCCACTGTTATCAGCCTGACTCTGTAACCAGCCTGCCACTGTTACTAGCCTGCCTTTGATACCAACCTGCCTTTGTTACAACCCTACCTGGAAATTACAGACATTCTTTATTATTTGCAAGTATCCTATTTTGTGGCATATTGCCTAAAGTCTGTTTTCCCTCAAGTTTCATAATGTGTCTAAAAACACTAATAAAGTACCTGAAGTGAACCCTGGCATAAGTTTCCTATCTGACCTGCCGAAGATCATGACAAACCATATATTCCGAAGTATTAGGCAGTGTGGCGAACAGAACCTCACCACGGGCTTTTGGAGGAGCCTGCTTGCCAGCCTCCTGCCCCAGGACTATGGGCTACTCGACTAACTCAGGTACCAACTGACAGGAAATCAGATACCTGGTTAATCTTACCTTGGGGGGAAGATATGTGGTGAACAGAACCTCGCCACAGGCTTTTGGAGGAGCCTCCTGCCTCAGGACTATGGCCCCTGCAACAGACCTGGCTAAAATACTTTAAAAAGACTCTGTTCATGCAATTGGGACTATATCGTTTGGCTACCAAACAACCACACAACCAGAGACCATCCTAGAGCTTGTTAAGCCTAAATTGATACTTTGTAACATTTCCACCGCAGTGTTCTAATTGTTTGTCTGGGTGGCCGCAATTCTCATGGATAGCCACAAGGTAGCGGACATCTTGTTCACATGAACGCAGGCATCAGTGTTTGGGCATGAATCTCATGGAACTAAAATCAAACACAGAAACTCCCGAACACCTCTGGACTTCCATCATTACCTCCATTTGGTTCTATACAACGTAGAAGGGCACTGTTTGGTGAAATCATTTGTCTGGATGAGGGGAACAAGCTGCAGGGTAAGACTATTGACTCTGTTCGGTAGTTTGTACATTTTCAAACTACCGAACTAGACCGACCGCAAGCCTTGATTCTCTGGAACTGTTTTGGGCATGGGACCATGCCTGCAGTCGGTCAAATAAATGACTTCCAGGAAATTCTTGAACCCCTGAACTGATCTGGGTTATATTTGGATATGTTGGTTACCCAGGTCATGGCTATCAGGCGATGTAACCTTTGTGGGGTTTTATGTGTTTTTGGGGTACTTCTTAGGTGTTTGGAAAAAAGTGTGTTTTTTCTGTACTTGGAGATAATTGGATTGGATTAGTACAGTTCCTGATCCAATTATCTTCCAGGCACAGAGGAGGGATTATCTGTTTATTTATGGGAGTGTCTTGGATATGTAATTGTGTGTTTGTTTCTGCTGTGATTTACTCTCAGGTCTGGGGGGGATGGGGACTGTCATAAAAGGCCAAGTGTGGTCCCATTAAAGTCAGTTCACTTCATCCTCAACACACGGCCTTGCCTCATGATTGTAGGGAACAGCTATACCAGCTATACTTGCTTTGGATTGCTATACTGGCTATGATCATTAGCTCTTGTAAGAGCTACACAGCTATACCTGCTAGCTGTTGTAAGAGCTACACAGCTATACCTGCTAGACTCTCTGGAGTAGGAGAGGTCCACCCGCTGGAAGCTGGATCCTGTGCTTGGGTCGAGGGTGGTAACCTGTTCTGCCAGGTTATGGCGGCTAAGGGGCTATGGTGCTTATGGTGTCCAGTGCGGTGCCTATAGTACTCCAGGCTACTAGGAAGCAGCGATTGGGGGAGGCACCCAGTTGAGGTTCCAGGCGGTCCGTCACATCTGGTGGCAGTGGTGGGATGGCTTCCTAGTGAGTATAGAAGTAGACACCGGAATCGTTATGGATGTAGACACCGGAATCGTTATGGCTTTATAATGGAGGGATAGAGCTAGCCACTGTGCAGTGTCACTTTCTACAGAGGAATCCCAAAGGCAAGGATCGGAGAGCTAGTGGCCCAGAGTGGGGGCCAAGCAAACATGACATCTCACAATGAGGGCACCGCCTACATTGATGAGGTAAAGAAGCGACTAGCCAAGTATGGCTCGAATATCGAGGTGCCATGCTGCTCGGTTCTCATCGTCCAACTCTCGCATGGTTGCCCGGATAGTCTCTGCCGAAGGATAGCTGCTTCTTTACCTCATCAATGTAGGCGGTGCCCTCATAGTGAGTGGGTTACCGGGAGTAGGGACAGTTGGTCCTAATCCCCAGCGGCAGCTTACCTTGCAGGGAGAGGAGAAAATCGGTCCTTCTCCCCAGCGATAACTGGAGATACCAGAAGAGGAGACAGCTGCTCCCTCTTCCCAATTGCAGGGGGACCTAATAGACTGATCCTGTGAGGAACTCCAACTGGCAGGTGGAGATGTGACCGTGGTCTCTCCACCGGCCCTACAGGGATGCTGGGCAACCGGCCTAGATCCCCAACAACCCCAGGAGGAATGCCAAGTGGAGTGGGTGAGCGATTCCACCTCTCTGCAGCAGATGCCCAACCAGGTCCTGGGGATAGTGGATGGGACAGCGATCTCCACTAATCCCCATCCAGCGGAATAGCTGTCATCCGGGAAGAGAGCAGTTGGCCTCTGCCCTCCCCTTTCTCTTTATCCAGGGCCTGCTATTACACAAGCCATCTCAGCTGAAGAGCTGACACCAGGGCATAATGGCCTCTGCCCTACCTGTTCCCTTGTCACAGGGCAGGACTATGCACCAGTCCTCCCAGAAGAAGCGCTGGCACAGGACAGAGCACAGTTGGCCTCTGCCCTCCCCTTGTCCTTAATCCAGGACCTGGCAACCCTCTCAACTACCCAGCTGTAACGCTGGCTGCGGGGCAGATCACCGCTGGTCTCTGCACACCAAGTAACTCCAAGCCAGAGAGCAACCGAGAGACCAGGAGTACCAGATGCCCACTTGACTGCTGGTGACATGCAGGACAGAGACGGGCTACAGAAGTCACCAGGTCCAGTACTTTCTTAAGGGTGGGCTTCTCGACTAACTCAGGTACCAACTGACAGGAAGTCAGATACCTGGTTAATCTTACCTTGGGGGGAATATATGTGGTGAACAGAACCTCGCCACAGGCTTTTAGAGGAGCCTGCTTGCCAGCTTCCTGCCTCAGGACTATGGACCCTGCAATAGACCTGGCTAAAATACTTTAAAACAACTCTGTTCATGCATTGGGACTATATGGTTTGGTTACCGAACAACCAGAGACCACCCTGGAGCTTGTTAAGCCTAAATTGATTCTTTGGAACATTTACACTGCAGTGTTCTAATTGTTTATCTGGGTGGCCGCAATTCCTATGGACAACCACGAGGTGGCGGACATCTTGCTCGCATGAATGCAGGCAGCGGTGTTTGGGCATAAATCTCATGGAACTAAAATTGGACACAGAAACTTCTGAACACCGCTGGACTTCCATCATCGCCTACGTTTGGTTCTATACAACTTAGAAGGGCGCTGTTTGGTGAAATCATTCATCTGGATGAGGGGGACAAGTTCCAGTGTAAGACTATTTGGTAGTTGTTTGTTTTTAAACTACCAAACTAGACCAACCCTGAGTCTTTGAAACTGTTTTGGGCATGTGACCATGCCTGCGGTCGGTCAAATAAATGACTTCCAGGAAATTCCTGAACCCCTGAATTGATCTAGGTGATTTTTTGATATGTTGGTCACCCAAATCAGGCTATCAGGGGATGTAATTTTTGTGGGACTTTATGTGTTTTTGGGGTACTTTTATGGTGTTTGGGAAAAAGTATGTTTTTCTGTACTTGGATTTAATAGGAGGTGCCAGGCGGTACGTCACAGGCAGTTATAGTAGAATCTATGATACCTAGAATTTAACAATATTGAGGAACTCCAACATTATAATTACTTTGTTGCTCCTCATGTAACATTTCTAAAGGCTACAGGTTTTCTTTAAAGGACTTCTATCCCACCCTGCACTCTACTCTCTCTTAATAGTGATTTAGTCAATCGACCACTTTACTATGCCCTAATACTTAATAAAGGAATTACCCAAAAATTATAGAGGCTTAATGTAAGTGATATTTTAATCTCATATTTAATCTCATACTTATAATGAATTTGTTCATTAATATTTGCATACTTGGATCCTTTGTCCAGCAATAAGTAATCTGATTTGTTATGGGAATATACTTAACTTGGTTCCTCTCTCTATGCAGTTAGGGACTGTAGTTTTTCCTTTTTGGTAAGAATAATAGTAGTTTACTCACATTTAGTTGAAAAGTGATACTGCTCAATAAATAGCACCTGGGTTGTATAATCCCCACCAGGGATATATTGTCAGGTACATTCTCCAGAGAGTTATCCTCACCAGGGTACAAATGTGGGGTACCAGGGTACAGATGTGTGACCTTGTTTACACTTGAAGAAACGTGTTGTGTTGTTTTATTATTCTGTTTTTTAGCATTAAAGTATATTTGGCATCCACTCATTAGTGTGTTTGACCATTCATTTTATTTTTTATGCTTTTATTATTTTTATTAATTTCATTCTGTTCCTGACACACCTATTCCTTGGAGTATCCACACTACATCTGTACCCTGATAACTCTCTGGAGAATTTACCCGACAATATATCCTGGTGGGAATTATACCACCCAGGCACTATTAATTGAGCAGTATCACTGCTCATCTAAATGTCAGTAAATTACTATTATTCTTATCTGTCATTATATTTTACCAAGGTGAACACTATTGTTTGTTTTTATATGTTTTCTAGTATATTTATCTGAAAGCTGAGATAGTGATCTTTAAAGCTAAATATCCGTCAGTGGGGATTATACTGCTGTATGCTATTTTACTTAGAGCTTGTCTATAGCTCCATCAAATGTGAGTGCTAGTTTTCATATCTGTGTTGTGAGTCCACACCTAGCACTAAACATATTGCACTATTATCGGCTATCTCTATGTTTTATTTCATTTATTGGATTACAAGCCAAAGTCTGGAGAGCCGGTTATTAAGAAGCACAAAAGCATTCTCTGAATAGTTGATCAATAACTTCCAAAAAATGATCTTGTACGTATGAGGTCTTTTAAAAATCTGAGGTCTTTTAAAAATCTTGGATTAATAAGGACTAATGAGTGAACTGTTTTACATTTTTGTGTGTTCATTTTGTTTACGTTTGTTGTTTTTGTTGCACTAATTATAAGGACATTGTACCAGTAGTTGTTTGGAATATGAACTCCCATACAGGACAGCTATTACTGCAGGGCTTGCCTAGCACAGCAGGAAGAATAACTATATATTTGATAGAATACAATTAATATAATGTAAATTCCAGGGCATCCATGAGACAGGTGAATATTTATTAGCTTGTATTGTTCAGCATTTAATTCTTAATATCAGTAAGATAGATCATGGACCAGATGATTGAAATTGCCTTTACATTCTATTGTACAACACTATCTTGTAGACTAACATTACTATGGGACATACAGTATAAAAGCTTCAATAGTTCCTGTAAGGTTGCTATGGGGCTTTGAATAATGCAAAAAAAGAAAAACAGTAATTTAGATATTATAAAGAGTTGATGAAAACGGGGACAGTATTTGAAACAAGGTGCTGGCTTCTTGGTTTTTAGATGACATAATCGCGCAGCATAGTGTTTTATCTCCTGTGATTTGGTACTTTTTAATCATCTAATGTTTTGGCAGACTATGCACAGGTACAAGACTCAAAGGAAATAGGTAACAGAAGAAAAGAAATTGTTTCTGACAGATGTGTGATGCTTCAAAGTCAGAACATCCACAAATCCCAGAACAGGCTAAGAGAAAACAAATGCACAGCTTCCTTATGGTCTAGACAAATGAAAATAAAAAAAATATATATATAAAAAAAAACACAATTTGATATTATATAGTTTGGTTTTCTTAGTTTGCGGTTTTTATTTAACATTTCTTTTGACTCAAATACACAATAAAATAACTAAAGCATGCATGTAGTTAAAATTCTGTTTCAAGATGAAAAGCAGATCTAAATAATGGACGAAGGTGTCAATTAATAGTTTTTATATATCAATTGTAGAAAATATGTGATTCTCAATTGTTGTGAACTTTCAATTTTTGTCATTTACACTAGCTATGGACACAACCTTTTTCCTAGGATAATTTATATGCATTATGGGGCCTGCAGTTCCACCTTAGCTGGAGCACTATCTATTAGACTTGTGCATGGTCGAAAAATTTGGTTCAAATGAAATTTTGTTCTGAACTTCTGACACTCGTTCATTTGACAGTAGAACAGAGGAATATTATCCATTATTATTATTATTATTATGTTATTATTTATATAGCGCCAACAAATTCCGCAGCGCTTTACAGTGGGTGGACAAACAAACATGTAGTTGTAGGATAGTATTAGACTAATGACAGTTGCAAGAGAGGAATCAGTCAGGAGCTATTAACAGTTTTATTGATACGCTTTTATGAAGAAGTGAGTTTTTAATGATTTTTTGAAGGAGTGGAGACTAGGTGAGCATCTAACGGAGGAGGGAAGTGAGTTCTACAGGAACGGTGCAGCCCTCGAGAAGTCCTGAAGGCGAGCATCAGAGGGGGGAGTACAGACAGAAAATAGACATAAGTCTTCAGCAGAGTGTAATGGCCTAGACGGCACATACTTGTGTATTAGGGAGAATAGATAGGTGGGAGCAGCATTATGTAGAGACTTGAAAGCAAGAACCAGAATTTTAAATTGAGCCCTATATCTTACAGGAAGCCAATGTAGGGACTGACAGAAAGGTGAGGCGTGGGTGGTGCGGGCGGACAGGAAGATGAGCCTCGCTGCCGCGTTCATTATGGACTGTAACGGTGCAAGTTGGGAGCACGTAAGACCACTGAGAAGCAGATTACAGTAATCAAGGCAAGAAAGGACAGTGGAATGGACCAGCACCTTAGTCGCATCTGGCGTTAAGTAGTGTCGGATGCGAGCAATATTTTTGAGATAGAAGCGGATGTATTTGGCGATGGACTGAACATGAGGCAGGAAGGAGAGGTCGTAGTCAAAGAGAACACCTAGGCAGCGAGCCTGCATGGTGGAGCTGATGGTAGCACCGTTGACTTGGAGGGATACAGACACAGGAGTAGCAACACATGAGGGAGGAAAGATCAGAATTTCAGATTTGATCCAGTTAGAAATAGTAGAGAGGCAGTAAGAGACACTAGTCAAGAGGGACAGGGAGAGATCAGGAGAGATAGATTTGCATGTCATCCGCATGGAAATGATATTGGAAGCCAAATGAGCTAATGAGTTTACCAAGGGAGGCAGTGTAGATGGAGAACAGTAGGGGTCCAAGGACTGAACCTTGGGGGACACCAACAGTTGGGGAGAAGAAGTAGAGCTAGAGAAAGAAACACTGAAAGAGCACTGGGAGAGGTAGGAGTAGCACCAGGAGAGAGCAATATCTTGTACACCGATATTGCGGAGGATGAGAAGAAGCTGTTGATGATCAATAGTGTCAAAAGCCACAGAAAGGTCCAGGAGAATTAGGATAGAGTAGTGACCATGAGATTTTGCAGGGAGTAGATCATTGGATACTTTGGTCAGTTCTGTTTCTACAGAAGCAGGCCTAGCAGAGAATTGGACTTGAGGAAGTCTGTCAATCTCACATACACAACTCTTTCAAGGATCTTGGATGCAAAGGGCAGTAGCAAGATAGGACAGTAGTTGGACGGGGAGTTAGGGTCAAGGTTGGGCTTCTTTAGAATTGGGGTTACAGTTGCATGTTTGAAGCGCAATGGAAATATGCCAGAGGAGAGAGAGGGATTGAGAATTTTAGTGAGAGGTAGAGAAAGAGAAGAAGACAGAGTACAGCTGACATGCGAAGGAATTGGATCTAGGGAACAGGTGGTGGGGCGAGAGGACTGGAGCAGAGCAGAAACCTCTTCCGCTGTAGCGGGTGTGGATAAACATAAAACAGCAGAGGGAGTAAGGTTAGGGTAAGTATTGTAAGGGGAAGAAGAAAGATGAGAGATCTCTTCCATGATTGTAGAGATCTTGTCAGTGAAGTGAGTTGCAAAGTTTGAGGTGGTCAAGTTAGTAGGTGGAGGAGGAACAATAGGGCAAAGAAGAGAGTTAAATGTGTGAAATAGTCGTTTGGGTCCGCAGGAGAGTGTGGTTATCAGGGTATTGAAGTAATTTACTTTTGCTGAGGAAAGAGCCAAGCTGTATGAGCGCAGCATAAATTTATAGTGAAGAAAGTGAGACGCACAGTGAGACTTTCTCCAACAGCGTTCAGCAGTTCTGGAGCATTTTTGAAGATATCGAGTCAGCTTGGTGTGCCAAGGTTGTTGTTGGGGGCACTTGCTGCGTTTAAATGTAGGAGGTGGCATGATGTCAAGTTGAGAGGAGAGGGTGGAATTGTAGAAGGAGGTTGCAGAGCTAGGACAGGTGAGGTTTGAGATCCATAAAAAATAGTAGGGAAAGTTATTGAAACAAACCAAAATAAGGTGTAAAATTTGACCAATCTGTATACTGCAAAATATATACATAATATAAATACAGCCAATTGGCTCACAGGTTAAGTGAGAAAAATTAACTAATAGATAGAAAAAGAAAAGTAGCAACAAAAAAAAAAAAAAAACAATTATACATTTATTATATGTATGAAATATGTATGATATAAATATATCAATACATATTTTTTTTACTGCTCGACCTTTGTTCCATTTCTTTTTTCACTTCTCACCTTGTGAATAAAATCAACATTTAGCTGACTTAGAAACTCAATCCCAAATCAAATGAACCATTGCACTAGTCGTTTACTCGGTTATACTTTCGGATGACGTCTTATTCAGAAGAACATACCTGTATGTTTCTATGTTTGAATCTGTGTGTATCTTTCATTATATGTCTGTGTATTTATGAGTGTTTGTATTTATGCCTGAGCCTGTGTGTAAGTATGTAAATGTAGTCTTAGTGCATCTGGGAGTCTGTACATATTTGTGACTACATGTTTGTATCTTTTATAAGTGTGCAGATTTGGCTATGTGTACAGGGGTGAATTTCTCATAAGGCAACTGAGCCACGGCCACAGGGTGGCAGGCAGGTGGTTGAGCACTCTGGCTGCTTCACCTTCCACATTGCGCCTCGCTTTGTATGATGCAACATTGACCTCAAACTTGGAATTTCTGATTCTCTTCCCATGCTCTGGTTCAGGATACCACTGCTATGCATTCTGGGTACTCCACGGGCACTGGAGATGGACTCTAGGCTATCCAGACTCCTGACATCAAATCACACCAGCCTTCTGCTCTATCACTTTCACTCTGTAGAATTACACTTCCTTTGTCAGGTGTGAAATGTCAGTGTAGGGTGTTAGGGGCCATTAAATTCGGGCCTACAATGAGAGGCTTCAGGGCAGAGGTGTCAGGGAGAGGGGCACTGCCTTCCTCATAATTTGGGGGAATTGTGTGAACTGTGCTGAGACATCCTTCTCTCTGCTCAGTCTGACAGCCGTTACCACCATAGCCTTTTTCTTTGCTATTTGGTCCTCCAACCATTAAAACATTTTATAACACACTCAGCAGTCCCTAGCACCCCAAACACATACTACATTCCCTAGCACCCCAAACACAATCTACACCCTCCCACACACTACAGCCCCAATATCATGCTAAACACACAACATCCACATTTTTCCTCCCAAACACACATAAGAGCCCTTTTCCCTCCCAAACACACCCAAGCGCCCTATCCCCCCGACAAACACTTTAGCTCCTATTCCCAATAAACACACACTACAGTCCTTATTTAAATGCACACACATACTAGACTTATTATTATTATTATTATTATTATATTTATATAGCGCCAGCAAATTCTGTAGTGCTGTACAATGGGATACACACACAACCCCACTACAGCCTTCTTCCTACACATTCATCCATACTGGCAATGTTCTCCAATGCAACCCCACAAGCAGCATTCCCAGGAACAAGCAACACCACAAGTAGCCTAACCTCACATACGCAACCTCTTACAGGCAGCCTCACAATCAGTAACCCCTCAAACAAACAACATCACAAGCAGCCTCACTCCACACAACGACAACACCACACACATCCTCCATACAGATACACACACACACACACACACTTTCCTAGCCCTGTACCATTTATCATCCATCTACCTAATCACATGCATAATCCAATTACACCGCAAACTCGTTGCATTTACACATCCAATCACATTTACCATGTTTGTATACATCAACAGACAGGTGGTGCATTAAAGAAACTGATCTTGGGGCAGCAAGGAGAGTATATCCAGCCGTGTATCTGTATTCACTTCTATTAAACAAGTATCCATCCTATGTGCAACTCTAATACACAATTTAAATCAAACAGGTACAGCCGCACACTAACAACCAAGCACACAGCTCGCCCCATCACTCCCCCCATTTCCCATATGAAAACACACACCTGCCTCCAATCACACTAATACAGAGTCATCCACAAAGACCTCCTATCACACATGTATCTACCACACACTTTCAACACACTCCAGACACAACTCGTGTGCTGAACATCACAAACAATCACACCCAGTTTACATTACACATTATACACCTGCAAGCATTGTTGTTTAATTTTTTACATCTGTATATATTTTACAGTTTTTTGAGTTTACGGTATAGAGACTTTCTTTATGATCCAACGCTAGTACTACTTTTCTTAATTAAATCAATGCTTGGTTTGTAACTTAATTGAATAAGACGTATCACAATATCTGTGTTACATGCCTTGAATATTTTATATGATGCTCTTTAATAGCTTAGATTGGATTAATTTCTGTTATTAAACATTTTCTTAATAATAGTCAGAAGACAAGCTGTAGTACTGTAGGGTACATGACCCTGAATAGCAAACTCTAATAATGTTAATGATTTGTATATTTTTGTATGGGATGTTAAAGTAGCTGATATTTTATCGTAATATCCTAATTGGGGTTAGAGGAAGGTTATTACCGTAATGTTCTCAGTGCTTATAACCTTTCAACTGTTTGCTTACGAGTCAGTTTTAAAGTCATTATGTTAAAAATTCTCCATTGATGCCTTTACGGTCTATTTCTTGTGTTGCAGAAAAAGGCTTATCATCTTACACTGAACACGTGTTTTTATATTTTGGTAAAATCATACACTAGCGAATTAGATTTAATTTTTAAATAAACGTTACCTGCCACAGGAAAATACGAAGAGCCCTATTATTTTTTGGGAATAAAGGGATACTTTGCTTACTCAAAAGTAATTTTCCCATAGGCTTTAATAGGAACTGCTATTCACTAAGTTAACCCCTGAGGACTTGTTTCCAACCATTCCCTAAGGATTCCCTTAAGGAATTACAGAATATCAATTTCTCAATTACAGTCAATGGTAAAAAATGCTAATCAGTGAATACAGTAAATCCTTACTCTTCTAAGAGAATCTAGCTCTCTGTCACCTAATAGCTGTCATAAGCTGTTTCTATTAACAACAGCTAGTAGTTATTAGCAGCTACTAATAACTGACTGGTTTCCAAACTTGTCCCTTCTTGATCGCCAATTATATCTGCCCACAAAGATACCGACCACTCACAGTAATAGACACTGTTAAACTTGTCACCATAGCAGCTAGACCTTGCTGTTGAAAAAAATGCCTTAGCGGGAGATGGCAGCAGCAAACACAATGTATAACACAATAATTTTGTGTTATGCCAGATACATTTTTATTGAATTACTGATTTGTGAATTGTTTACTTAAATGATTCATGCGCTGCGGTGGTCCAAGGAAGACTGAGGAGGCAGTGTTGACAGATGCTGGGAAATTTGTGGGTTAACAGTTTAACCCCATTGAATAAGAATCTAGCACCCACAGCAACTTCATTGAGTCAAAAGCTTGGGGAGGGAGTGTCAAATACATATAGGTGTAACATTTACTTGAAGCAAGGGATGTATAACTGGCATATAAATATAGTCTTGTGCAGTGGCATACACATAGCCCATGGGGCCCCAGTGCAAAACTGATCCATGCCCCCCCTCCCTCCCTCTAACCACAGACACACACACACACATACATACAGAGACACAAACACATACATACAGAGACACACACACAGACACATGAATACATACAACACATACACACACACACACAACACATACATGCAAAGACACATACATACAGACAGACAGGCACAAATACATACAGACAAGACATACATACATACAGACAGACAGGTACACAGACAGACAGACACTTACAGACAGACACACAGACACATATAGACAGACAGACACACAAACACACAGGACCCACATACATACAAAGACACATACATACATAAAAACAGACACACACACACACACACACACACACACACACGACAAACATACATACAAACAGACAAGACATACATACAGACAGGCACACATACATACAGACAGACACACACATACACACATACAGACACCCACACAAGACACACATACATACATAAAAACAGACAGGCACACATAAATATATACAGACAGATAGACACAGACACATACATATAGACAGACACACACAAGACACACATACAGACAGACAGACACACACACACACACACACACACGGCATACAAAGACACATACATACACACAGACAGGCACACATGCATACAGACAGATAGACACAGACACATACATACAAACAAACAAACACACACATAATATTTTAGTCACCCTCCTGTTTCCTACCTTTTAGGTGCAGTAGGGTGACTTTCCCTGGGGTCCAGTCATGACTTGATGGCAGTCAGAGTTTCCACTATGACTCCCTATTCTTCCTCCCGTGCGGGCTCTGAGTATGCTGGAAGGGGTGACGTGCAGTCACTTCCTCCCAGCAGTGATGATCCGTTAAAGCGTCCAGTGCTGACCTGGCCCCCTGACAATCCATACCCATCGGGTGGACCTGACAGGTCCTGACAATCCATACCCATCGATTGGCCACCTTAACATGTGATGGGCACCTTAACATGCGGCCCCGGCGGTTTGACGCGCGGGCCAAGGCCGCAAATGGTGATAGCTTTTTTAATTTTCACTTATTTGTTCAGCCAGGTTTTGACAGTACATGGTGTCTTGCAATACTTCACACATGGTCTGAACTTTTTATAAAAATACAAAAGTGCTCATTTTCACACATTAATTATGAAATAGCTTACTGAAAATGGCGACAAAATGTAAAAAGAATATTTGCATTTGAGCATAATGCTAATATACAGTTAACAGAGTTACACATCACCTATTTTTAAAACAAAGGTGTTTAAAACTATTATGCAATGTTTATTAATCTCTGGAGTGTGTATGCAATGCTGACAGTGAAATAGTAGAGTCCATTTACTTACCCCCCCCTCCCTGATGGTTTTGAAGCATGGGGTTAGCTTACATTTTTAGCAAACCTGCAGGCATTATGTCACTGACTACTGACTTCGGAACTCTTCTTTCTTCTGCCCCAAACAAGGCCACGCAAACTATATTAGTACTCATCATAACTGGTAAATACAAAAAACTCAATTAACACACAAGCAATACAAAAATAAAAAAAGTCACAATGCAACAAAAATAATATATTTTTACCCATGGAGGGCTCCACATAAACTGAGAATTCAATTCAGGATTGGCCTTTGTTGAGACCTTTCCACTCTTTGAATGTCAGTCAGATCCCTATAATGGTTGATTTGGAAGCTCTGATTGACGGCCCGTGCCTCTATTCTACACACTTTACCGTGCAAGTCTTGCAAGAGGTAAAATTTGACCATCATGGCACTGTTATTGGTTGCCTTCCAACCCAACAGTGAAGGGATGCCAATAAATAAAATCAATTTTTGAAAAAAACTGTAAAAAAATTATACTTAACATTTGAAGTATCATATTCCAACACAAATAGTGAAAAGAAAATAGTCCTGTATCTAAATACATTGACAATACTCCAACCAATTGCAGTAAAAAAAAACAGCGTGTTTGGAAGACACTATGCACATATTGCAGATTTTGAAGGATACAGACTGGGGGGTGATAGGCTCCTTGTGACATGTGATGTGAGTTCATTGTCTGGAAATATTCCACACAACAAGAGCATTAAAGCAGTATAACATTTAAAAAAAAAACGATTTTAAAGAGTAATACATAAATTTTATGCTTGAGATCAATACTGATTCTGGTTTATAGATTGTTTCTTCTTATGAAAATGTAGAACAGCAATAGGCACCAAGTTCGCACATTACTATAAAAACTTATTTATGGCTTTCTGGGAGAAACTATTCATCTACCAGTGACATGGCTGGGGAGCAAGTTTGGTGTAATATCGCTGCTTTAAAGAGTACCTACTTATCGTTTGGAAGGGAAATGTAAAGGATATTTTCTTAACTAAATGATTGGAGCAGCAAGCTTTCCTCCACTTTTAGTCTTTCAGAAATCCTTTTATTTGATTTGAATACATATATTAAAGAATTAGGGTTAAAACAAGCACTTACTTTAAGTCTACGGATGCTAACAGTTATATTACAAAAACATAGTTGCCATTATGCTCCCTGGTTATTAAATCCTGATAAAGGACAATTTCTCAGAGTGAGAAGAGATTGCACAGAAAAAACTTGAATATTTTGAACAGTTTGGCAAATTAGAAAACTATTTTTATGAAAGAGGTATGACAAATTAAGTTGGAATGTCTCAATAAAACAAGTAAAGCAATATTTAATTTGAAAAACTATTAAAATACAAAGGGAAAAGAGTAAGGCAACAATGTGAAGGAGTCCCTTTCAGCTGAAATTTCAGTGGAAGCAATCATATAGTATACAGGATTATTTTGAAATGTTGGATTGTTTTAATGAAAGGTATAATTTTAAAATCGGAAACATTATACCCCTACATTAAATATACTATGAATATAAAAAATTATTTAATAAAATATGCCTTCGTTGTGGCAAAACCTATGCTTTTTATAAATGAAAGGAAATGTTGTGGATGTGGATGTGACTCATGCATAGCTTGTAGGGAATCAAATAGTATAAAAAGATATGCTGCCAATCTACATGAAATTAAAGGCCAGCCAACATGGTTTTCCAACAATGTTATTGTTAGAGCTTTTTTTCCTATGGCTACAGCTCATACTTCAGTAATTCCAATAAGCACACAACACCACACCTCCAGGCTCGGAGAGTTGATTCAGGCACAACACCAATGTGAGGTTCAAAAACAACTCAGAGTTTATTAATATAAATCATCAGATTATATAGGTATCTTATCATGTCATCAATTAGTATAAACTATGTTTTAAGTGAAGCGTTTTTTTTGGGAAAGAGAAATTTCAAAATGAAAAGTAAAAAAATTGAGAGTCAGGTGAACAAATAGGTAACCTATTAACCTATTAAGTACGGAAAAAAACAGAAAGATAAATAAATCAGATACACCCTACTCTCTCTATATATAATGCACACACAAATTGCAACAGTGTATCATATAATTGCAGGGAAAGGTTGCAACAGTTTGATAATATGTACAAAATATGTATTAGAGATAATAAGTCTCTGGGACCTCAATTTGAATCAAAAATAGTCCTTAGAAAAGTTCATTAATCCACAATCCTGGCTTTATATCCAACAATTCCAGTGGTCTGGTATATGCAATAAAAAAATGAAATATAGAAGGGTATTTTCTGTTAAAAAAAATTCCTTTGCCAGTGTTTCTTGATCTGATGAAAAAGGACAAGTCATTAACCAGTATTCTACCAGACAAACCAATGATCATCTTTAGGGTTGCACCAAATATAAAGACAAAATTAACAAACAGTCATTTGAAACCTCAAAGAGAAGGAAGTTGAAGAGGAAATGCTTCTTCTTCTGTCATAATTGCATCGCCTGCAGAGCCAGTAAAATGACCTCCACATAAGGCATTAACGAGATAATCTCTAATAATACCCAGGAATTGTTTTAAATTAAAGATTGTCTAACATGTCAAAGCACCAATGTAATCTAAGTACTGGTGTGTCCATGTGGACTCCAGTACGTAGGAAGAACAAAAAGACAATTTTTTTATCAGAGTGAAGGAGCACATGCTAAATATCAAAAAAGGATTTATGCAACACTCTGTGTTGGACCACTTCAAGAATTGTCATAACTCAGACATGAGTCCTGAGGACTGGGTTGAGAACCCCTGTGCTAGAGCATACCAATTTGTGTGTTTGTTATATAGTGATGTCGCGAACACAAAATTTTCAGTTCGCGAACGGCGAACGCGAACTTCCGCAAACGTTCGCGAACCGGCAAACCGGACGAACCGCCATTGACTTCAATGGGCAGGCGAATTTTAAAACCCACAGGGACTCTTTCTGGCCACAATAGTGATGGAAAAGTTGTTTCAAGGGGACTAACACCTAGACTGTGGCATGCCGGAGGGGGATCCATCGCAAAACTCCCATGGAAAATTACACAGTTGATGCAGAGTCTGGTTTTAATCCATAAAGGGCATACATCACCTAACATTCCTAAATCACAATGGATATGGATTGACACCTGACATATGACATATTGACACCTTGACATATGGATTGACACCTGTCCTCAGAGACCCTGATAAACACTGACACAGAGCAGAATATGGACTGTTCCCCCTACATAGGGTCACTTTGCAGATATGGATTGACACCTATCCTAAGGATCCCTGTTACACACTGACACAGAGCAGAATAGGGACTTTTCCCCCTACACAGGGTCACTTGGCAGATATGGATTGACACCTATCCTAAGGATCCCTGATACACACTGACACAGAGCAGAATAGGGACTGTCCCCCCTACATAGGGTCACTTGGCAGATATGGATTGACACCTGTCCTCAGGGACCCTGATACACACTGACACAGAGCAGAATAGGAAATATTCACTAAATGCCAAAGATTCTTATACAGGGGAATGCTCAGTAAATAAAGATAAGGGGGAGGGGACCTACTGTCCTCCCCCCCGGCCCACACCCCTGCGCGGTGGGTGGGGGCCATAAAAATAATGAGGGGAGGACCTACTGTATGATGTTGTATTGATCAGGTAGTGTAAGGGTTACGCCCGCTTCACAGTGACAGACCAAACTCCCCGTTTAACGCACCGCAAACAACCGCAAACAGTCCATTTGCACAACCGCAAACTCCCCATTTGCACAAGTTTGGATACCAAGCTAGCCATGTCCATTCCTTGTCCTCACTGATGTCATTGAAGGTCTCTTCCTCCACCCAGCCACATACAACACCAAGGGTCCCTGAAAGTATGCTAATAAACTGAAAAAAGACAAAATCTCCCAAGAAGGAGATCTAAAACTGGCATAGGAAAAGGTTAGACAACTATAATAAAGTGATACCTACAAATCCTAGTGAGCATAGGTGTATAATAGAGGGAGAAAGGGAAAGCAGAGTAATGCTTCCTAATACCGTGGTTAGTACCCTTTGTTAAAGTAAATTGAGTAATAGACAAAAGTCTTTATTGTATCATTTATAAATAACAAAGGGATACTATACTCATTCCCCTATAGTGGCTAATTGTGTAATAATGGTAATACTATTACCTATTATATAATATTGGCATGGGCAAGGAAATTCCCTCTAAATAGATGGGTATAGGCAGAGAGTATGGAGACCGGAGTGATAAAGTGTCAATAAGGTGATATAAAGTTAAATGTATCACAGACACACAGCCACCCTTTCTCTTAGCTAGTTTCCAGAAATGCTGGATAGGTAGAAGGGCTATAAAGACTCAGAGAGGTCTAAGAAGAATCCTCTAAACTAGCCCTAATCTCCTTAACCCCTTCAGAAGCTTGTCTTACGCTTAATGACACAAGCAATTTTTGCATTTTCTTGCTGTATGCGTTCAACTTCAATTTGCATCTCTCTCGTTTATATCACCGACGCATATTATATACTGTTTTTTAAAGGACAGAAAGGGCTTTAATTTGATGTAACATATATATACATAAATGCTTATTTATTATAAAAAAAAAATACAGAAAAATGCAAAAAAAAAAGAAAAAGTGTGTTTTTTGTACAGTTTTTGCAATAATAATGTGTGCCTAATTAGTGCAGGTTAAAGAAGGTAATTAAAAATAAATTCATTTAGTTGTTCTGATTTACAGAATATACAATGTGTCTGGGATTTTAAGTTTTTTTTGGTAGTTACAGGTCACAAAGCACAAGGAGTAAAATAAACTTTTAATGTGGAGCGATTTTAGAATTTGGTATGTTTGTCTTGTAAGCTTAATAGCCATAAAAGAAAACAAAATTGCCACACAAAAGTATATATTTATATAAAGTAGACACCACAGGCTATTGTCCTAAGGTTGTTTTGACACTTCCTAAGTAGCCATTTCACCGCCAATCTCTGCTAAATATTGGAGTAAAATTTAGTTTTTGGCACACAAACTTATAACAAAGAACTTCTCATGTGTATTTTGTAAAGTTGGTGTGTGCTATTCCTGTACAAGGTTTTATTATGTGTTCAGTTACTTCTGCTGAGTACAACAGTACCCCTATTGTATGTCTTTGGCACTATTTCGTGAAGCTACAGTGCCATATAGGAGACCTGTCCGTTTCAACATTTACAGTAGAATTTTGAGAGGCGGATTTAATGGGCCTATGCTTCAATTTGGGGTATTATAGCAGTTTGACTGTTCAAAAAAAACTCACAAAGGCCCATTTGTAAAAGTAGACACCTCAGGGTATCTCATATGGTGCATATTGTGCTTATTGTGCATATTGTGCCCCCATTTTTTCACCAATATATGCCAAAGTATGTGGTAAAATATAATTTTGGGCATTTTTTTACATATGGATTACATTTTTGCTGGGCATTTTGTACATTTCATATGTGCCACTAAGTTGAAACCTCCCAAATTATGCTCAGCCTAGCCTTCTGAGTAAAACAATATGCCCAATGTATGACCTAGACACTATTTTGTGAAGTTACACTGCTGTAAAAGAGACATAACAAGTTGAGTTTTTTAAGTGTGAATTTTCATTGAGGGTTTTGATGCGTCCGTGTCCCACTTTGGAGCACTTGAGCAGGCTACATATTACAACTACACTATAAAGGCATTTAAGGCATTTCTTAAAGAAGACATCCCAGGGCAATTCAAAAGGCATATTTTGAACCTTAGCGTGGGATAATTTTTCCGCTAGCTTGTACCAAGTGTAGTGGTAATAAGCATTTTTTCTGCCTTTTTGACACACAAAGTGAGTTTGCGCAGTATATTTTTCAAACCTTATGTGTACTATGACTGTATACTACTTCATATGTTGCTCAGCTATGTCAGCTGAGTACAGCAATACCCCCGTATGTTCCTTTGCCAGGTATATGTGGACATTGAAGGGGCACATTTGAGACACAGCCATTCCAGCTTTTTTCAAACTTTGAATTTTTATGCTGTGTCCATGTCCAATTTTAGAGTATTTTACAAGGCTATATAATCCAATTACCCCATAAATGCATACCATTTCTTAAAGAAGACATCCCAGGGCAATTCAAAAGGCATATTTTGAACCTTAGCGTGGGATAATTTTTCCGCTAGCTTGTACCAAGTGTAGTGGTAATAAGCATTTTTTCTGCCTTTTTGACACACAAAGTGAGTTTGCGCAGTATATTTTGCAAACATTATGTGTACTACGACTGTATAATACTTAATATGTTGCTCAGCTATGTCGGCTGAGTACAGCAATATCCCCGTATGTACCTTTGCCAGGTATATGTGGACATTGAAGGGGCACATTTGAGACAGAGCCATTCCAGTTTTTTTTCAAACTTTGAATTTTTACGCTGTGTCCATGTCCCATTTTAGAGTATTTTACAAGGCTATATAATCCAATTATTCCATAAAGGCATACCATTTCTTAAAGAAGACATCCCAGGGTAATTCAAAAGGCATATTTTGAACCTTAGCGTGGGATCATGTTACTTTGTAAATCTTTTTTTACTTTGTAAAACTTTTTTTCATTTGTAAAACCCGTTTTTAAACTTTGTTTTACTTATTAAATGTTTTACATTTTCTTAACTTTTTTACACTTTTAATTTTTTTTCTACATTTTTCTTTTACCGTTAACCCCTAACTAGCAGTAAGCAGCACTAACAGTAAATTCCCAATTTTCCCATAACTCACACCCACCCAGCTAGCAAAATATATAATTATAAAATATTTAAATGAATTAATTAAATAAAATGAACCCCTGAGGGTTAAAAAAAATAAATAAAAGTTAATCCTCAGAGGTTAAAAAAAATTAGATCACAGTATAATACTGCGATCTGTATGTTGACCACTGTAGGCAGTGATCAACTGGCAGGGAAGGGGTTAATTTTTATTTAGACTGGGTAAATGTGGTATTTTTTTTTTTACTTAAACGTTACTAAAACGGTAAATTTTTTTTTTTTTTTACCTTTTTAAAGTTTATTTTACATTTTTTTTACGTTAACCCCTAGTTAGCCTAACACCAAATTCCCAAATTCCCCACTAACTTCCACCCTTGCCAGCTAGCTAACTATATAATTTTTAAATATTTAAATTAATTAAAAAATAAATTTAACCCCTGAGGGTTAAAAAAATTATAATTAACCATCAGGGGTTAAAAAAAATAATCAGATGACATTAAAATGTATACCCCGCCAATTGATCACTGTAGTCAGTGGTCAATTGGCAGGGAAGGGGTTAATTTTATTAAAGCAGGGGAAAGGGGAGTGGGATTTAACTTTATTTATTTTTTTTACACAGGGAGAAGAGGATCATCACTGATCCATCTCCCTGCACTTCACACAGAACCCGGAAGTGCAGGGAGGCGGAAGATGAGTACATGCAGCACATGTGCTCGCTCTGCCAGCCTGTCAGAGCGAGCACTGCTGCTGGGGCAGCCCGATCGGGTGCTCCCGGTCTGCCTCTGAAGCACCGTTAACCCCGCGATTGCCGCGATTGCGGCGATCTGGGGTTAACTTTAGTAAATGACGGAAATTTTACGTCAACGGTCCTTAACTGAAGGACAAGGTTGACGAAAAATTTCCGTCCATGGTCGGGAAGGGGTTAAACACCTTCAAGGGTGTTCTAAGCTAAAGCTCAATCTAAACGTTTCGATGACTGCCTGATTTCCCATCACAGATGCTGGCTAGGAATAACACTGTGCAAGACAAAGAGTGGGTCTAAGTGCCCATAGTGCAGTAAATTGTCCCTAATGAAGTGAAAAAGAGAATAACGAGCTGGCGACCTATCAGGGGACGTGTATATGGCATCGATTTTAGGAAGCGGAAGATGGAAAAAGATGCTTGGTCGGTCCTCCTACTTCAAATTTGGGGCACTTCGCGTGCAATCTAATGTGCCACCAGATAGGAGTGGTGTGTTAAGTAGTACTATTCCTATCAGTTTCATCCCTTTTATGTGCCTTTTTATTTGGTTTGGTTTTTGAAGCCACAGTGCAGCACCAGAGGCCCGAAAAATTAGGCATGTACACATGCCTGAAAAATTAGGTATTGTTGCAGCCGCTGCTGTAGCAGCGGCCATAAAAATTGATGTTTGTTTCCCAGGCAGAAAGTGCCCTAAAACATTGCGGCTTGAACCCTAGTTGGTGGTGGATAAGTCACACAAGTCAACGGGCATTCAGAGCTAAAATACAGCAGCGTGTGGACCATTTTTAGCCCAAGGCAGCTCATCTCATCAGGCCTTTTTTAGTCGCATGTATCACCCACTGTCAGTCCCTTCGGGATCCATCCCTCATTCATCTTAATAAAGGTGAGGTAATCTAGACTTTTTTGACCTAGGCGACTTCTCTTCTCAGTGACAATACCTCCTGCTGCACTGAAGGTCCTTTCTGACAGGACGCTTGAAGCGGGGCAGGCCAGAAGTTCTATCGCAAATTGGGATAGTTTAGGCCACAGGTCAAGCCTGCACACCCAGTAGTCAAGGGGTTCATCGCTCCTCAGAGGGTTGATATCTGCAGTTAAGGTGAGGGTCCCTCAACAGGCACGACAGCATGAAAGACCCCATTTGCACAAGGTTGGATGTCGAGCTACTCATTTCCCGTTCCTCCTCCTCAGTGATCTCAATGAAGGTATGTGCTTCCCCCCAGCCACGTACAACACCACGGGTACCAGATAGGTGACAACGAGCACCCTGGGATGCCTGTTGTGGTTGGTCTTCCTCCTCCTCCTCAAAGCCACATTCCTCATCTGACTCCTCTTCCTCACAATCCTCTTCCAGCATTGCCGCAGGTCCAGCAAGCGATGCTGATAAGGCTGTTTCTGGTGGTGATGGTGACCACAACTCTTCCTCTTCCTCTTCACGCTCATCTATGGCCCTGATCCAGCACTCTTCGCAGGGCACGCTCCAGGAAAAAAACAAATGGTATGATGTCGCTGATGGTGCCCTCGGTGCGACTGACTAGGTTTGTCACCTCCTCAAAAGGACGCATGAGCCTACAGGCATTGCGCATGAGCGTCCAGTAAAGTGGCAAAAAAATTCCCAGCTCCCCAGAGGCTGTCCTAGCACCCCAGTCATACAAATATTCATCAACGGCTTTTTCTTATTGGAGCAGGCGGTCGAACATTAGGAGTGTTGAATTCCAATGTGTCGGGCTGTCGCAAATCAAGCGCCTCACTGGCATGTTGTTTCGCCGCTGGATATCTGCAAAGTGCGCCATGGCCGTGTAGGAACGCCTGAAATGGCCACACACCTTCCTGGCCTGCTTTAGGACGTCCTGTAAGCCTGTGTACTTATGCACAAAGCATTGTACGATCAGATTACACACATGTGCCATGCACGGCACATGTGTCAACTTGCCCAACTTCAATGCCGCCAACAAATTTGTTCCGTTTTCACAAACCACTTTGCCGGTATCCAGTTGCTGCGGAGTCAGCCACTTTTCCACCTGTGCGTTCAGGGCGGACAGGAGTGCTTGTCCGATGTGACTCTCTGCTTTCAAGCAAGTCAAACCCAAGACTGCGTGACACTGCCGTATCCGGGATGTGGAATAGTACCTGGGGAGATGGGGGGGGTGCAGTTGATGTGGAGCAAGATGCAGCAACAGAAGAGGACTCAGCCGAGGAGGTTATGGAAGAGGATGGAGTAGGAGGCAGCAGGCCTGCCTGCAAGTCGTGGCGGTGTCACCAACTCCTCTGCAGAGCCACGCATTCCATGCTTGGCAGCCGTCAGCAGGTTTACCCAATGCGCATTGTAGGTGATATACCTGCCCTGACCATGCTTTGCAGACCAGGTATCAGTGGTCAGATGGACCCTTGCCCCAACACTGTGTGCCAAACATGCCATTACTTCCTTTTGCACAATCGAGTACAGGTTGGGGATTGCCTTTAGTGCAAAGAAATTTCGTCCGGGTACCTTCCACTGCGGTATCCCAATAGCCACAATGTATTTGAATGCCTCAGACTCCACCAGCTTGTATGGTAAAAGCTGGCGGGCTAATAGTTCAGACAAGCCAGCTGTCAGACGCTGGGCAAGGGGGTGACTTTGTGACATTGGCTTCTTACGCTCAAACATGTCCTTGACAGATACCTGACTGTGGGCAGATGAGCAGGAACTGCTCAAGGCGAGAGACGGAGGGGCGGATGGTTGAGAGGGAGCAAGGAGGACAGCAGTGGTTGACGTGGCTGAAGATGCTGGACCAGGAGGAGGATGGCGGCTTTGAGTTTGTGTGCTGCTTGTACTCATGTGTTGATCCCATAGGCGTTTGTGATGTGCGATCATGTGCCTACGCAAAGCAGTTGTACCTAGGTGGGTGTTGGACTTCCCACGACTCAGTTTCTTTTGGCACAGGTTGCAAATGGCATCGCTGTTGTCAGAGGCAGACACACACAAAAAAACCACACTGCTGAGCGCCGCAATGACGGCATTCTCGTGGTGGACACAGCATGCGTTGATTGGCGTGCTGTCGGGCTGACCCGGGTGCCGATGCATGCTGTCTGACTGTGCCACTAACTCCTTGTGATGACCTCCCTCTGCTTCCAACTCGTCTCCTCCTCCTCTCTGTCTCCCCTTCTGAACTTTCGCCCTGTTCTTCTTCTTGCCGAGCGGGCACCCTAGGTGACATCCATGGATGCATTGTCATCATCAACCACTTCACTTGTATCTGACAACTCAGCAAAGGAAGCAGCAGCGGGTACAACATCATCATCATCTTACCGTACGTCCATGTGTGTAATGCTGCCTGACTGAGACATATCCCTGTTATCTACATCCTCTGGCAATAGTGGTTGCGCATCACTCATTTCTTCAAACGGATGTGTAAATAACTCCTCTGACATACCAAGTGAAGCGGCTGTGGTGCTAGTGTTGGTGGTGGTGGCAGGCAGATGAGTGGTATCTTGAGAGGTGCCCGAAGCTAAGCTGGAGGAGGATGGTGCATCAAGGTTCCGAGCGGAAGCTGTAGAAGATTGGGTGTCCTGAGTTAGCCAGTCAACTATGTCCTCAGAACTTTTCAAGTTCAGGGTACGTGGCCTCTAAAACTGGGCATTATTCTAGGGCCAAAGGGAATCACAGCACCACGACCACGATGGCCCCTGCGGGGTGGCCTGCCTCTGCCTGTCATTTTTTTTTGGATTAGTGGTACTATGCGTGGCAGAGGTTGGCAAAATACACGCTGTAGGCCTGACACCCACTTGAAGACAAGTAACTGCTATTCAATCTATAACAGTGAAAAAAGTTTTTGGGTTTTAAATGCACGCTATTGTGACACCAGATATGAGTGGCAATGTGCACTGGCAGAGGTTTGCAGAGCACACGCTGTTGGCCTGACACACAGACGCTTGCAGACAACTAACTGCTATTCAATCTATAACAGTGAAAAAGGTTTTTTGTTTTTAAATGCACGCTATTGTGACACCAGATATGAGTGGCAATGTGCACTGGCAGAGGTTGGCAGAGTACACGCTGTTGGCCTGACACACCCGCTTGAAGACAAGTAACTGCTATTCAATCTAGTACAGTGAAAAAAGTGTTTTTGTTTTTAAATGCACGCTATTGTGACACCAGATATGAGTGGCAATGTGCACTGGCAGAGGTTGGCAGAGTACACGCTGTTGGCCTGACACACAGACGCTTGCAGACAACTAACTGCTATTCAATCTATAACAGTGAAAAACAATTTTTGTTTTTAAATGCAAGCTTAAGCTATTGTGACACCAGATATGAGTGGGGGCACTGGGCAAGTGGGCACAGTATCCACTGTGAGCCTGACAGAGAAGCTGGCAGACAAATAACTGCTATTCAATCTATTACAGTGAAAAAAAAATTTTGTTTTTAAATGCAAGCTTAAGCTATTGTGACACCAGATATGAGTGGTGGCACTGGGCAAGTGGGCACAGTATCCAATGTGAGCCTGACACAGAAGCTGGCAGACAACTAACTGCTATTCAGTCTATTACAGTGAAAAAAATAATTTGTTTTTAAATGCAAGCTTAAGCTATTGTAACACCAGATATGAGTAGTGGCACTGGGCAAGTGGGCACAGTATCCACTGTGAGTCTGACACAGAAGCTGGCAGAAAGGCAACTGCTATTCAATCTATTACAGTGAAAATATTTTTTTTTGTTTTTAAATGCAAGCTTAAGCTATTGTGACACCAGATATGAGTGGTGGCACTGGGCAAGTGGGCACAGTATCCACTGTGAGCCTGACACAGAAGCTGGCAGACAGGCAACTGCTATTCAATCTATTACAGTGAAAAAACATGTTTTTGTTTTTAAATGCAAGCTTAAGCTATTGTGACACCAGATATGAGTGGTGGCACTGGGCAAGTGGGCACAGTATCCACTGTGAGCCTGACACAGAAGCTGGCAGACAACTAACTGCTATTCAATCTATTTCAGTGAAAAAAAAAAATTGTTTTTAAATGCAAGCTTAAGCTATTGTGACACCAGATATGAGTGGTGGCACTGGGCAAGTGGGCACAGTATTCACTGAGACCCTGACACAGAAGCTGGCAGACAACTAACTGCTATTCAATCTATTACAGTGAGAATTTTTTGTTTGTAATTAAATGCAAGCTTAAGCTATTGTGACACCAGATATGAGTGGTGGCACTGGGCAAGTGGGCACAGTATCCACTGTGAGCCTTACACAGAAGCTGGCAGACAACAAACTGCTATTCAATCTATTACAGTGAAAAAAAAAATTGTTTTTAAATGCAAGCTTAAGCTATTGTGACACCAGATATGAGTGGTGGTACTGGGCAAGTGGGCACAGTATTCACTGTGAGCCTGACACCGAAGCTGGCAGACAACTAACTGCTATTCAATCTATTACAGTGAAAAACATTTTTTTGTTTTTAAATGCAAGCTTAAGCTATTGTGACACCAGATATGAGTGGTGGCACTGGGCAAGTGGGCACAGTATCCACTGTGTTCCTGACACAGAAGCTGGCAGGCAGGCAACTGCAATTACATTACAGAGAAAAAAAAACAAAAAAAAACAGACTGATGTTCTAGCCCTAAAAAGGGCTTTTTGGGGGTGCTGTCCTTACAGCAGAGATCAGATGAGTCCTTCAGGACTGTAGTGGACACTGAATACCCTAGCCTAGCTATCAATTTCCCTATCAAATGAGCAGCAGCTACACTTTCCCTCCTCTGTCTAAGAATGCAGCTTCAGAATGAATCTAAAATGGATGCTGTACAGGAGGTGAGAGGATCTGGAAGGGAGGGTCTGCTGCTAATTTTCTGGAATGTGTCTGCTGACCGTGAGGCACAGAGTCAAAGTTTACTCAATGATGACGAATAGGGGGCGGATCAAACCGCGCATCTGTTCGCCCGCCGTGGCGAACGCGAACACGTTATGTTCGCCAGGAACTATTCGCCAGCGAACAGTTCGGTACATCACTACTCTTTACTGCTCATCTGTCCCCTTTGCTGAAGCCCTGTCAGGGGCATAATAACTAAGGTACAGTTGTCATATATACTATTCAAATGTTCCATAGTTTTTATTTGAAATATATTTGCAGATTTTCACAAATTACAAAAATTAGTCATTTCTACTTCTTTACCATAAATGTTATCCACACTGGTTTAAATAAAATGATCACAACTTATTTGTTATTTGAAGAAAATAATAGATTAAGCTAAACCTAAATAGAACATAAAGTATGTAGTACAAATAAATTGAATAATACCACTTAGTAATTTGAAAGTAATTGCAGGAACCCGTCAGCACTTCATGAACACCTGCAGTTCCTGTTTTCTTGGATTGAATTGTAAGATTTCATTGACTCTGCATGTCTCCATATTACATACTGAGTTAGACCTACTATAGAAATCTACTGCATAACATTGCAGAATATAATTAAAACAAACAGCGGCTAATTATATTGAGAAATTTGCATTAAATGTTTTAAAATTACAGTTCTTTTCTAAATAGCATACTGTCATGCAGTGTTTAGACTAAATTAATTAGGCAAAATATTTTCGTACTTTTTCTAAGATATGGTGGGTAAAACTTTAACTTTAATTACAAGTGTTTGTTTTATATTTGTGTATTAGTTAGATATAACCTAAAAGGATTTTTTTTTTCTCGCATGTAGTTGCTACTTATTTTTTAAAATTACATTTATTATATTATTTTATGTTGCGAACAAGTAAAGTGTTTTGTTCTGCTCAAGTTTATTTCAAGTTTATAGAAAATGAATCTGGTGATTTTACTTAATGTGCTTTTGTCACCTTTGTGATTTTTGTCTTCTTAAATTTAATTAAACAAGATTGCCTATGTAAGTATTATTGTTATATTAATAGTTTTATATTTTTGAATATGTTTATTTTTCATAAGTCATGGACCATTTTATCTAATTAAATAATTGTGACTAATGTCTTTTTGTGAATGCTGTGTCATTAAATGTCCTTCTTTGTTCTCGATTGTCCTCTATTCAATTCATCTTCTAAGGCTGCCAGGACAAAAGATTTTTAACAAAGGTAAGTTTTTACGCACTCCAGTAAATCAAGCAGAGATGGCTTCCTCCATAAATATAAGAATAAAATTCATTTTATTATTATTAACAATTGCATTTATATATTGTCAATTGATTCCGCAGCACGTTACAAATATATGAAAGGATGAATTTAACGACAAATAAGACAAACTATGACAAATATTGACAGGAACACTAAGGTGATGAGAACTCTGCTTGCACAGGTTTACAATCTAGAGGAGGTATGGATTAAAAACACGATAGTATGGGCAGGGGGAATTAGATACCACATGTCAAGATGCGGCGATTGTGGAATTGGAAGATGAGAGTGAAGTACAGTGTGGACCCACTAATTAAGTTGAAAGTGTAAGATACAGGTATGGCTTGGGAGGTCCTAGGCTACTTTTGGTTTTAAGAGACTTCTTAAAGGATTGAAGACTAGGGAACAGTCTGATGAGAAAAGACACAGATATACAGTTATAATCAAAATTATTCAACCCCCATTGAAAATCAAGTTTTTGTCAAAATGTACAGACTTTCAGCTGTTTACACTGAACAAAGCGAACAAAAACAATTAAAATAGCCAGGGCCGGACTGAGAAAAAAAACTGGCCCTGGCATTTTTAAACCACAGGGGCCCACTGTAAAGGGGGTGGGGCCAGATAGGGTGTGTTTTGTCATCCCCAATGACAAGCATGCCCCATCTCAAAGTGAGCATGTTGGTTCAATGCTCTTCCAGGACAGACCACGTGCAGAGCTCTGCTGAAAAGCTCTAGCCTGAGAAAAAGGCCCTGTATTTGTTCTGCACAGCACAAGGAAATTTAATCCCATGCTTGCATTGTGTTTGCTTTAAACTTTTCTCCATAATATGTCAGAAATCTAGTGTGTGTGTAGGGGATCTAGTGTGTTTGAAGGACCCAGTGTGTGTATAGGAGATCTAGTGAGTGTGTGTGTAGAGGATTAAGAGTGTATATACAGATCAAGTGTGTGTATATTTGTAGATGATCCAGAGTTGGGTAAGGGATCTGTTTGTCTGGAATATAATGTGTTTAGGGGTGTAGTATGTGTGTGAGGGGTTCGGTAGTATTTTTACTAGAGATGTCCCGAATAGTTCGCTGGCGAATAGTTCCTGACGAACATAGCTTGTTCGCGTTCGCCACGGTGGGCGAACATATGCGATGTTCGGTCCACCCCCTATTAGTCATCATTGATTAAACTTTGACCCTGTACCTCACAGTCAGCAGACACATTCCAGCCAATCAGCAGCAGACCCTCCCTCCCAGACCCTCCCAACTCCTGGACAGCATCCATTTTAGATTCATTCGGAAGCTGCATTATTTTTTTATTTTTTTTAATTATTTATTTTTGAAATGCAGTGAACATTCACGTAGTGACAATGACATATGGTGCAATGCAAAACGTTGGAATACAGACTTAGAGTTATGAAACAAAATGTCAAGAGGAACTGCACATTTTTAAAATATAAAACAATCATGCTAGGTAAACTTGTCTTGATATAAGTGAAAAGCATGGCATAGGGAAATCGTCAGACATGTTGAGATTGTTCGTAAGTTTGAATACACATGCTTGAACTGAAGAGGGGTAAGGGGATTAACACCACCAGTTATAGATCAACATGTGTGAATCAGAATATCAAAACTAGAAATAAGTAGACTAAATAACCTCTTAGTGAGTGCTGTTAAATGCTAGACAACTGACTACACCTCATAACAAGGGCATTTTAGATTCTCAGCAGCAGAGATGTTTTAGCCAATTCCTCTGACATGCTTCAGAGAGTGGTCGTCTCTACTCGCATCCATTTGCCGCTTAGTAGTGCTTCCACCGCCTGCCGGGTGCACCAGAGGATCGCTCAGACCACGAGGGTCAGCAGGTCTGTGCATCAGCACCCTTGCTCCCCGAGCCCAGTCCACTGTGGAAGAAGATGCCTGGTCGCCCCCCAGCCCTCCTGCTTCAGTATAAGTAACCTGTGAGGTTCTGGGATCGGTCCTGTTCAGTCGTGGGCGGCTGGTTGGCGTGCCATCCCCCCTGGCTCTCTGTTCCGAAGGAGAGCACAATGCTGGGGCACCTCTGGAGATCTCTTCCATCCTAGGTGAGGTGAGGCATAAACACTCCCCTTTACAAACCCCTCCTCTGTATCCTGGAGATAATTGGGAAGAAATCCAATTATCTCCATGGATAGAGGCAAAACGCCATTTTACATGTTACAATAAAAATACATAAAATTCTATAACTGTAAAACTACCGAATGTATTCAGTACATATAACGTATCCCCAGATAGCCTAGATCTGAGCAGACATTATTACCGAATGGTGCTCATATCAAATACACACAGTTCAATCGCCATGGAGCCAAAGTCTTTCACACTGTTCTTTCGGTATACGAATGGCTCCATGGGCTGGCTATCTGGGTTATGTTCATCAGGGAAATAAAAGTCCCGAACGGACCGGCGTTCATATGCCAGATGACAAAGAAGGGAGGTCGGCGGTTTCAGCGGTGTTTGGGAGAAAAAGTGTCCGTTTTGGGTTCCATAAGATTGTCGTCGAACACCGCTGTTCATTCGTGCGTCTAAGATGGCCGCCGCCTCGTGGTCGGCATACGAACGACAACCACTCAGCATACGGTTTCAATTAAGAGGTGTCTGCGGTTAACCACAACGTTCTAATGGAGGCCAATAGGTTAACCAGCAGCACAGTTCTCTTCTGGGGGGGCGGCCGTTCGGCAGTTTGTTCGGTAGATTAAAAAATGAACTAATGGGGAAGTACGGACAAAACATTATACGAATCCACACAAATTAAACGGGTTAGCCATATAGTTCCAAGACAGAGGGATCTGTCACATATATATATATATATATACAAATACTTGATAGAAGTTGGTCATTCGTTCAGCCCCTGTTGCTGGCTAAACATAAATTTCCTGAGTTCCTAATACCCTCCTCCTGGATTTGTTCTTCGTAAAAAAGATTTACTAGATTGTAAACTACATCTTTACATTAATTAAGACCAGTTGGAAGCTATGGGAATGTAGATATCTCTTCAGAAATGTCGATGTTCTGATTTCACTGTGTTCCCTAAAAACGAAAGTGACACAATCCTAGAACCCGAAAGCTGAGTGCGTAATATCCTAAAATTGAGTCATGGCTTTTGTTTGATGTGTGTTGTCCAGACTTGACATTTAAATCTATAAATTTACTGGCAATCTTGCTAACAGAGTGTATATAATAAATCTCATTGCTTATATAAAATGACCCTTGCCATGTAAAGGGTTATGTGACTTTATTGTAACAAAGTGTGATTTTTACGTTTTGTTTTAAAAGATTGTTGTGTTGTATAGCAATGGGAAATATTAGCCTGATCCTAGATTAACATTCTAGCTTATGTTTGTGTTTGGAATATAAGCGTGTTTTGATTCTCGTAAGATACTTTAGACTTTGATAAATAGCACTTGTTATTTTCATTCGTCCTATAATGAAAAAACAGTAATAGATTTCCCTCGCTGCTGTTCGATTTTGTTTGTACTAGTTGACAAAGTTCTGTTAGTGCATCATTTCAAACTATATGCCATAAAATAGGCTGTAAACCTGCCAGCAAGTTGCATAATTTCCTAATTTGTTGTAAGATTCATCAATCTTAACAAACAATCAAAACATGTCTCAAGGTCAAATGCACTATAATAAAGCATTCATTATATTTTTCTTTTCACAATATCCATTATCAGAACAAATCCGTGGTTGACCTTTTCAGTTACATTGATTCAATAAAACTTACATTATCCTGACTTTCAGGAACATTAGTTTAATGTGATTTAAAAGATCACCTTCCATGAGCATTACACTAAGTTTGCATGAAACCCATAAAGCATAAAATATATAATGAATCAGGTCTTTTAATGAACTGGCTTGGCTCAGAAAACAAAGAAAAAAATATTAACATATTATCTGTGGCATAACATAGTGGTAGTTCCTATAAAAAACATATAAAAAGTAACGAACTATGATTTGTTTTTATATGTGTTAAATAAGATGATGATTTTAGTCTGGCTGTTGATCCCATGATGATGGAACCTCTGAAACTCGATGTGACTTCAATATGGATGTTACCATATAACCATATAGTTTCTTAGTAGTTTATTTATCAACGCTAAGAATAAAGTGACCAAATTGTTGTTTTAACTCTTTAAACATCAGTGATGTTTGTTTCCCATTATCATAGTTTTATTGTCAATGTTCCTATGGCAGCAATGAAAATGCTGCTTAATAGCTACAATTTTAAGCCCTAAAAAAAAATTCTAAACACGTAGGGAATTGCATGTTAGAGTTGGGTCCCTAAGGACAAGATTGTAATGTAATATACAGCCATCGGTCTTTGAAAGGTTAATGAGGGCGAGAGTCAGCAAATTGAAATTCAAATTAAATTAAATCAAAACAGGCATGCATGCAGTTATGTTCATTCAAAAGAATGGGATGGAGTGAGTAGGTCTAAGAAAGTGCAATTTTATTATTAGATATTATATTTAAAGATTGGTAACACCCCATTGCTGTGTTTTTGTTGTGTTTTTGTAAATTGACACATATGATTTCTTAAACACAGATACAGACGTTTACAAACATGAGTACAGCGACAAATACCTATATCTACACCCACACATACACAGATACCTACACCCACATACATACAGACACACAGACATTGTCAACCACACAGAGATAGCTCCACATTATATTTATGCCTCCCTTCTTACCTTTGTCTGGGAGAGGGGACCTTGTTGCCAGCCCTGGTGGTCCAGTGGGAAATCTCTGGTGGTCCGGTGAGGAGTGAACTCTAACCTGCAGTTCCTGGGGTAGAGTTCACTCTCGCCAGATCGGAGCGTTGTCATAGTAACCGCAGCAACGCTCCGATCTCGCAAGAGGAACCCGGCGGAGCTGCAGGATAGAGCTCGCGTTGTCATAGTAACCGCAGCAACGCTCCGATCTCGCAAGAGGAACCCGGCGGAGCTGCAGGATAGAGCTCCCCCTGGTCCTCTCTCCCTCCCCTGCCAGCCACTCCATCTCAGTGCCTGTGGGTTGGTGGGGAGATAGTTTGTCTCCCCGTTGCCCCATCAAGGCACACAGCAAAGCCTCTTATAGTGCTGGCTCTGCATGGGTCGGCAGGGGAGATACACTGATCTCCCCTGTCGGCCTTGTCCCATGGTCATCGCGGACCACCAGGCATTTGCCCGCTATGCCCGAAGGCCTGACTGTCCACATCCGGTAATATGTTTGCACACTATCTATGGATTAATTCCTGTAATTACAGTCTAGGTTAGAGAGGAAGTCACGTGTGATGCTGTAGCACCTACGAAAGTCTAGTTCTAGTCTACAGCTGCCATATTGGAGTTCAGAAGAACTGTTTTTTCAAGCTTTGATTTCTGGATACACATATGTCTGTAAGTTCATGTATTGTTTGCAAAATATTGTTGTACATCTAATTAAGTTGAAGATTTACATTCTTGTTTGTTTTGTTGAGGTTTTCATGTACTGTCTATATATCTGAAACGCCTTTCATTGGATGTGTTTACGCCAGTCAAGGAGAAGCAGAGGCGAAGTTTGACACAGCACCAAGGAACATCGGCATAAGAATTCGGTATGTGACAAAAGCGTTTTTAACCCGTTTAGCGCTGGAGTAGGGGCAGAGGGTACAATTATGCTAGAAATACAACTTTGTATTCCTAGCACTATAGATTCCCTTTAAGTACTCCGAGCCTCCCTGTCACCTCATGGTTGCCCATTGTTTTTTGTTTTCATTATTCTCTCCCTGCCTCTCTCCCTCCCCACGCCTTCCCTCCCCTTACTAGCTCAGACTGCACACATGCATTTTGAGCCGGTGAAAAGGTCTGATCAAATGTTCTCAGTAAGAAGCATTTGATCGGACTTTGCGATGGCTGAGTTGACATGAAATGAAGAGTGGATGGCTGCACTGGGAGTTTCACCTGGAGCTGGATTTCATTACTTAGTTATTATAAGTTATTACTAAGTTGTATAACTTTATTTTAGGGTCAGTGGTGGGGGGGGACATAAATAATAATGCACAATAGGGCACTATGCATAGAAAAAAACATAATGTTAAGAGGGTTATAATAATCTTTTAATTAAAAACAGTCTTCATATTTAATAAAAGTTATACTACTTTAGTCATTTGTACATGTAATGCTTTTTACAAAGGGACAATGTTGATTTAGAAAGGGAATAAGGGTCATTGTTGATTTGAAAAGGTAATAATGATAAATAATAAAGTTGACAATTAACGCTTTTAATTAAGAGTTTCTTGCACTTTTAGAAGTCCCCTGCTTTGCTACTTAAAAATGATTTCACACTGATTCTTTCATAAAATTTTCTGATCTGGAACAAACTTGTGTATAGTTTTACTAATTAAGGCTAAGTACTTTGTCCGTTTTTTAAAATCCAATCTGCTACCACTCCGTACAAGTGACCCAGTAATGACAAGCATATCAGTGGTTTTAATGCACGACAGCTTGGCTACAGGCATCTATTTGTCATCTACTTAAAATAAGGAACTAGATCAAAAGAGTACAATATTAATATACATGAAAGAAAGGGTATGTTACTCTATTGAGTGCTTTATGCAAACTTTCAGTATCATGTGCACACTGGTTGACGAAGTATACTTGGTTCCCTGAGTATACATTCTTATCACCATTAATTAAAAAACAAAAGAGATTTGTGTAATATTTTGTCTTTAACTTCATTATCCCTTAACTCATTAGAGGTTCTCCCTGTTCATTCTGTAGGGATCGACAAAGATGTTGCTTTGTCATAAAAATGATCATTTGTATGAAAATAAATTAGAGGTTAAGGAGTTTATAATAAATAAAAATGAAGGTGGACACATACCCTGCATTGGGATAATCTGCTAACAGAATGTAAAAATGATGTATGTATGTTGGCATAATACCAAGGATAGTTTCCCTTCTAAATCCAGCAATTGTACAGTACTAATAAACAAATTGTCCTGGTTCAAGATTTTTTGTTTTTGGCCCCCTACTACTCCAGACAATTAACCGGTTAGTCCCCCAAAGTGTTTCTACTTGCCACTGCCAAATTATCAACTTTGAAGTCACAAGACCCAAATCCTAATGCATGTTCGCCTCGTCCCTCCCCAATTTAGACTGTCACATTTCCCTGCCCAAATTAGATTTTGCCACATCTGCCTTCCTATGAACCATCTCTATTCCAAAATTAGATTTTCCACACAGTGGCCCCAGAGTAGACCCCTAAACTCTGTAGAGTCCGGTATCATTACACCTGCTGCACATGCAATAGTTCTGCCCCTAGATTAGAGGGAAGATTAGTACTCTCTACCAAATTATGTGCTGATGGTTAATTACTTTCTCTTCTCAATGAACCCAACACTGGAGTGATGAGGTAAGTGGAAGGTTTTCTTCTTCACACTTCTTCTTAAATATGTCAATCAGGAAGTTAGCTGAAGAAACTAATTTTCCAGGGAGACGTAACTTGATCAAGCAAATGAGAACAAAGTGAGGAGTCCATCGACTAAAATACTTTAGTGGGAAGTCGTGTCTTCTGAAACCTTATTACACCAGTATTTACATTTTATCTTCCAATTGTGTTTACAGGTGGCAGTAATACAGTTCTTTATTTAGCTTTTTTAGTATACATGGGTAATAGGTGATCATTTGTCTTATACAGTCGTATTAATGAAAGTATTACCAGAAGGCTGTTTGTATTATTTTGACCATGTATATGTTCATGTATTGTTATCATACCCCACCTGAATTTGTTTGTTTTATCTACAGTAAACAAGTTAATATTTTTTAGCCTTTCTTTATAACTAAAATCTTCCATTCTTCTAATCCCCTAGGTCTGGCAGAGAGACAGGGAGGCATACAACAGACTTATTTACACACACATCATACCACAAGTAATCTCCTCTGCACCTACCTAAACCCAAAGGCAGCCTACGAATGCATTGCATTATATGTTCTCATGGTCCGAGCCATCTTTTGTACCTGTGTAGCAAAACATCCTTGCACCAGTCCTGCCCTCCAATGCACTCATTCTAGTTCCATAACATACGTCTTTCAAAATGGTACAAAATCATACCACGTATTCAATATAGGGTCTTAAAATGTTTTGTACACATTATATAGACTTCACGTGACCTTTTATCTATGTTGTTTCCTGTAATTACAGTCTAGGTCAGAGAGGAAGTCACGTGTGATGCTATAGCACCAAGAAAGTCTAGTTCTAGTCTACAGCTGCCATATTGGTGTTCAGAAGAACAGTTTTTCAAGCTTTGCTTTCTGGATACACATATGTCTGTAAGTTCATGGATTGTTTGAAAAATACTGTTGTACATCTAATTAAGTTGAAGATATGTTTACCTGTGGCAATCTGTATGCATTTCTCTTATGCAGTAATGCGAACACTGAAACATGTTCATTTAATGTAATTAATCAGATTGTCTGCATTGCTCAGGGCTCTTTAAGGCTTATAATTCATAAAATGTATTTAGTGCAATAGTAATGGTCTCACTAACCATTGCGATTTTCTTGATTATAAACAGTAGATGGATTAATAACGAAATGTGCATACTCAGCAGTAGCCATAAACAGGTTATTGCTCATTTTGTATCACAGGACGAAAATAAATAAGCCTCCAAATAGGAAATTAATTATTAAAATGGTTGCAAGCTATTGGTTAAATTATTTAAAACAATACAAACATGCACTCTTTGAAGCTGAAAATCCTCCAATTAAACTTATTTCACGCTTAAAATGCTTCATTGGGTAATTTGCATCTTTGTGAACAGTTCTGTTTATTACGGAAGATAATTTTACTTAACATTTGGCATTAAGAAATTGTGTATCAATCGATGAAACTACATTTTTTTTCTTTTTTTTATTGCAATTAACTATTTTTTTTCCTTCCAAATCTTTACCAGATATATTTTATATTAGCTGTAATTACTATTAATTAGTCACTTTTAAAAAAATTAATATTTACTCTTTTTTTTTTATAATGTCACTTTTGTTTGGCAGATTTAAAACACAAGAACCAATAATTATAGAACAATCCTGATTTTATTCATCTGTTTGTTTATTTGCAAGATGCCATGTGTTTAAGTTTGAAAGTTAAAAATGCAAATACCAATCAGTCACTTTATAGCTCCACCACAATTTCCACTTTGAAGAGGAAGTGTTGAAACATCTAGCAAGAGACAGAGAGCTGTACATGTGCTTATAATCCCAAACTGAGCATTTTCTCATTAACATGATTGAGCAGCTTGTATACGCTCAACAGAGCTGTTAATGCTGGCTCATTCACATTCATAAAAAAAGAATGAGAATTGAAGTTAACAACCATGGCTACTTTCTACACTAGCTTAGAATGACTCTCATAGATGTCTATAGAGAATTTAGATTTGTGAATATATATTAGACACGTGTAGACCCTGGATCCTTGAATAATTATTATTATCTGCATTTATATAGCGTCAACATAACCCACAGAGCTTTAAAATTTCCACCTGGTTATACAACAACAAAGAAAAACCAAACTAATTACAAATGTTAACAGGATACTGATTACACAAGTTTGCATAGATGTGCATCAAAAGAAGGACTTAAGACAGCACTGTGGTATTGATAGTAAGTGAGAAGGCGAGTACAAAGCTTTGTGGCAGTATATATATATATATATATATATATATATATATATATAAAATATTATAATATATAATCTCTGCAAGTACCACTCAACAGAAATGCAGAATTTGATTATGCCAATAAACAAGCTAACTTATAAGGGTTGTACACTACAGATTTATCAACACTTTTGCCAGCATCTAATCAATTAACCCCTTCAGGACGGAGTCAATAGTGCACGAAAAACTGGAATTTGCGCTATTTGTCTGTTCACCCGTAGTTCCCTTTTTTCATATTATATGCACCCACACTTATTATATATCATTTTGTTCAGGAGAAACAGGGCTTTAATTTATCATTAACTATTCATATATGGAACATAATTTATTATGAATAAAAATTTTAAAAAAAATGTGAGAAAATAAGATTTTTTTTTAAATTTGTATTTCCATCTGACATTTTAGCTGTGAATATCATAATACTGTTAGGTTTTACTGCAAAAGAATGCACAGATTTGTAATCAGCGATGTCTCCCGAGTACAACAGTACTCCAAATTAACAGGTTTTATGGTGTTTTGGAAAGTTACAGGGTCAAATATAGAACGTTCCGGGGCGGAGCCTGACCACCAAGTCGTGTAGACATGTCTGGCACGAGCTCCTGCCTGGCGAGCAGAACCCGGGACAAAAACGACAGCTATATAGCCCAAGGTCCTTCGGGGGTGCGCCATCCACGTCGGGGCAGCCCCCCAGAACCAAAAGACACCACCCGGGGGCCCGTCGGAGCCAGGAGCGCTGAAAACCACATGCGGCCTACTGGGACTGGAGCCGGGGGGAGGCGGCCACTCTCCTCGGCGTAAGGGCCCTCAAGCGACTTCAACTCGGCATACCCCCCCCCCTCTGGACCGGTGGGGGACATCCCGGTCCCCACTGGACACATAGATCCAACCAAAGAGCAGATTTGCCAGCTGCAAGGCATACAGGGGCTCCAGGACACCAGGTCAAAACCAATATGGTCGCCCAGCGTGGTCCTAATGAGCAGAGCGCCCGCATCCAACCACCCACGACACCTTTGGGGTTTTTTGACCGGCTTTGTGCAAACCTCAGGGATGCATTACTTAGCAGAGGGGCAACATACCTCCAGGCTGAACGGATGGTGGCCTCATGGATCAGACCCACGGCACGACGCTGATACTACAGGCACGTACCTCAAGCATCCAAGGGGGCCACGCGGCGGAGCAGGTACCTGAGATCCTCAAGGCGAGAACGGGCGCCATGTTTTCCGGGAGCACGCTTCCACGCGCCGACAAACGAAAGCGGAACCACCAAACAAGCGACGCACACAAGCACCTCACCCGACCAAAACTGCACCATTCAGTACCGCATGACCCAACGCTTTACAGCCAACGCTGCAAAACTGGTGGCTGAGCGGCTGCTCACCCCACAGAGTGCGACAGGAGCCGACCCACAAAGCAGAGTCACCACCCTCAAGAGCCACAAAGCTATCTGTCACAGCGCACAGGACCTACCAACGCTGGGCATAGGCTGAACTGCCCACCATGCTGCCTCACAGGTATTTCTGGCCTGGACTGTTACGAACTCTCGCTACAGCGAAATACCCGGACTCAGGCGTCTAACACAGGCCAATTGCGGACTATGCCCCCATGCCATTTCGGACTCGATGTGACAACATTGGGTATACCGCAAAGCGCTCCCCAAAGGCCCCATGCCCAGCAATTCATCGGCACAGCACGGCTCAATGTACAGTTACTCAACATAACTGTTTATATTAACGGTTAGACTGTGTAGTGAGGTTAACATATGTACGATAGGCAAGCCTTAGCGTTGTAATGTGTTTTTCTTTCCATACTGCATCATAGTCTATACAAGAGTAGCACAATTTGAATATAAATCACACATAACCCAGCTATTGTGATACTGCTAGTTATACTACCACACTACAACTACACTAGCAAAGTTAACCTAGCAATTTTAAGCGTTGATCACCTTATTTTACTCTAAAGATTTCTATGTTTAGCCACACTTGTTATAACTATAAAAAAAACGTGCACTGTCTCATGTCACTATGAAATCTAAGTACATCTTCAAACACGCTTTTGTGGCGAATGCTGATAACATGTAATTAACGGCACAACAAAAATAAAGAATTTTAAAAAAATATATAGAACGTTCCATTTTTAAATTGAAATTTGCCAGATTAGTAATGTTACCTTTGAGACGGTGTGGTAGCCCAGGAATGAGAATTACCCCCATAATGGCATACCATTTGAAAAAGTAGACAAGCCAAGGTATTGAAAGTGGGGTATGTTTAGTCTTTTTTAGTAGTCACTTAGTCACAAACACTGGCCAAAGTTCGCGTTCATATTTGTTTTTGTGTGAAAAAAACAAAAAACTAATATTTGGCCAGTGTTTGTGACTAAGTGGCTACTAAGAAAGACTGGACATACCCCACTTGCAATACCTTGGGTTGTCTACTTTTGCAAATGGTATTCCATCATGGGGTAATTCTCATTCCTGGGCTACTATACGCTCTCAAAGGCAACATAACTAATCTGGTAAATTTCAATGTAAAAAAAATGAAATGCAAGCCTTATATGTGACACTCTAACTTTCCAAAACACCATGAAACCTGTACATGGGGGGTACTGTTATTCTCGGGAGACTTCACTAAACACAAATATTAGTGTTTTAAAACAGTAAAACATATTACAACAATAATATAGTCCATAAAAGTGCCGTTCGTTTGTAAAAAAAATGCAAAAAACGTCATTTTTACTTAAAATATCATCGTAATACAATTTACCAGTTTGAAACACTAATATTTGAGTTCAGCGAAGTCTCCCGAGTAAAACAGTACCCCCCATGTACAGGTTTTATGGTGTCTTGGAGAGTTTCAGGGTCAAATATAGTGCTTGCGAATTAAATTCTCTGCACTTTCTCCCTGTGTTTTCAGGCATGTCAATCAAATTTTAATTAATCAAATCACCTAATTATGTTAAATTACTTAAATATACACATAGAATTTTAATATATATGCATTTATACGTATTTAAATTCTACGTGTATACTAATGTAATCTTTTATGTAATTATATGTATTTATCTATATATATATATATATGCGGTTACTTGCATTTTATATACAGATAGATATATATAGAATGCCATTCTAAGTGTATTTTGTTACCAATATATATTAATAACAAAATACAGTTAGAATGAAATTACATATGAATATATAATTTATATTAAATTTTGTTTTAATATTTTATTTATTAATTTTATTATTTAATCTATTTATTATTGTAATTATACGTATTTATATATATATATAATATATTTGTATATATCTATTATATATAATATATATATATATATATATTATATATATATATAAATGTAACGTCATTCTAAGTATATTTTAATACTGATATATGTACTTATATCAATATTAAAATACACTTTGTATGACGTTACATATATGTAATATATGTAATATGTATATATATTATATGTTAAAAGGCCTGAACTTGTGGAGGCGTGAATTTGTGGGAGGAGTAAGTCCCCTACTTAAACTCCCAGCCCCTACTCACCTCTGCCGTTCAGCTGATTGTCTTGTCCCCATAGCAACCAGCACTTCCGGTCTGGCTTCCCGCCAGAATTTCTCCTTTTGCCAGCAGACAGACGTCCAGAAACAGTCCTCCGTCCGTTCAAGGCCTCCAATCCGTTTTCCGGTCGAGGTACCTGGCTTCCGGTCACGATACCGGCACGTACACGTGAGTTAGGCGAATGAAATAGCGTCCCGCTATTTCCCGCCGTTCGGGCCTAAAAACATGAGGGTAGACTCCCTCTAAACTTACTCGTACTATTACATGCTCGTTTAAACAAATTTAGGCAAACCCTCGGCACTTTTTCACCTTGTTTACATATTCGTACGTTATTTACCGAATTAGCTTATGAAGTATATACAAAATATTATTACCAGTATTCTCTTATTCCGTTCGGTCACCCAGGACCACTATATTTCGTATGTTTTAAGTTCGAACACTATGCTCTAACACATATTCGGTTAGATCTTATTGGAATAGGCTACAATATGCACTTAGGCCTATTTTACACAAATTCTACCTGCTTTTATGTATATTCCCTGTGCGGTTACTATTCGATACCTACTCATCTGTTTGGTATTATATTTAACTTGTTTAAATACCAGCCTTTTGATTTTCTATCAATGTTAGCCAGCTATATTTATTTTACTAACCTAAAAACGTCCACTGCTATTATAAACATACGGTTCTATACATATATTTAACTTATAACACTACATCATTTTTAAACCATGTTACACACTGCCATACGTCACATATACAAATAAATACTTTGTCTAAACATAACACCCGGTACATTAAACATCTATACTAAGCATTTCTCATATAATCACGCCGCCACATATTTTTGACTTTACAGAGTGCATCGGTTTCTCGCTTTCTGAGCTAAAGTTGTTAGTTTCAAGGTCTTTTTTTACAGGAACAGGTACGGTATTTCATCACTTTGAGTCATCATGGTCTAAGCCAAAAAATTCATTTAAACTATTAAGTCTGATTACATACCATCACATCTGTTAATCCTTAAGCTCCAGTATTAACCTAGGCTTCCACCGGTTCAACACTGTTAAAACCTACTACGTCTAAACAAAATTTCTGTACGTCTAACCAAGGTATAGTTACACGTGGTCTCATTGTTTCATTACTACTTTTTCAAGGCTTACGCCCACGGTACGTTAACTCTTTATTTTCTTCTACCCAGACATACGGTCATACGGCCCTCAGCCTCTGGAATAACACCAAATCCTGACCCGGTACTCAGCCATACCTTCAGGTACTTACGCACTTCCCAAATACGTCCATTTGCAACCCAAGGCCTCATTCAGCCTTCTCTAAAATATCTAAATCATCCGATTCACACACCATAAACCTTCCAGATCCCTCAACGCAGAATCACACGTGGCGCCCCTAACAAAATACAAATCATACGCCACCACGATACGCATAAATACATCAACATCTGTCTTAAATCCCCAGGATTCTTCCTCGAGGACAACAAGAAGACAAGACTCACTACATTTAAACTACCAAAAGGTTCCAGAGACCATTTGCGACCAGTCAAGGTTAGTATCCACACACCACTCCAGTCCACGCATTATACCCTTTAGTATACAATCGAACTGTCTACAGGGTCTAGGCCAATGCCTTAGCTCACCCTATTAGGAAATCCTATCCCGCGAGGCCATCCATCCCCACCCCACCTCAACACGGAGGTACGGCCCCACGCCCAAATCATAGTTAGAAGCCTCGCATGCCCTACTATAGGGCTCTAGTCAGGGCCTCACCTGTCATGGCCACACGTTTTGATCTCTCTTTACTGTCACCGAGAGGCCAACATCCCGCCACCACGTCTGTGGCAACTACGTCATAAGCCAAATCATAGGTAGAGCCTCTCACCACCACTTGGCATTAGCAGGGCCTCACCTACCCAAACATTCAACAGTTAAACTCTTCGCTTTGGCATCTAGCATTACAGTCCAGTTCTTCCATTTACTCCAACCCACACACCCCCAACTTCCTTACTCCCTCACTAATATATCTTCACATAATAATTCCTTTTTAGAATGTCCCAAGAACCAATGCCAACTGAAGAACTGACAAAAGATATACCGTTCACGCCAACCAGACCCGAGTCTCCAGGCGATTCACTCACCCTTTCAACCCCCACGTCCTTGAGAGCATGGACTATTCCCAAAATTACGGCCGAACTTAGGCTCAGGGGAATCCCCTTTCCAGCCACAGCCAGAAAGGCTGAACTTTATAGGCTACTTACCCACCAAGGCCCCGAGCCTAGGCTAGGCACTAGCTCTCAAGGACAACCACCAAGCTACAGCACTGCCAACCAGGATACCCTGGCAGAGATCTTGGCCAATCTACAGACCCTCAATAACAGGCTATCTAAGGTGGAGAGCACCATCTCCTCCCCAGGTACTACCACGGTAGTCCCAGCCCCCATCACGGTAGTCCCAGTCCCTATCACGGCTGTACCCGACATACCAACATGCCCTTCAATACCCCCCCCCCAACACCAGGCACAGCCATTACACCATTTGAGTCACCAGCACACTCCGTCCCTGACTCTATCAAGAAAGATATCCTAGACGGGAAGGATGTGTGTCTGGTGTCTCTGCTCATAGCCTCTCAGGATGTTCTTGAGAACAAGGCTTTCAACTATGGTGACATTTCTGTGGTGCTCAAAACAAGGGATCCCAGGCTTAATAAAAAATTGTCAATACCCCAGTTTGTGATAGCCTTCGGGATATATCGAGACATTATTTGCACGGTGTACCCCCACAGGAGAGAAGAATTAGACCTTTATCTGCTCAAGGTGGTGGATCTAGGCATCAAGTACGGGGGCTCCTCTTTCTATGACTACCACAAATCAGTGTCAGCGAAGGCGGCGACCCATCTGAAGCAGTTCAATATTAAAATGAACTGGGGTCAGATGGACACAGAACTGTTCTGTCGCCACTTCGCTGGACTCAGGCCCCCGGCTTGTGCCATATGCAACTCGACATCCCACATGGCGGACTTATGTCCAGTCGAAGCAGATCCAACCACCTCCACCCCCACCTCTCACTCTACTTTCACACCTCACTCCACTTTCACCCCCTACAACAAGTCATCGGGTGGTCTTCGGGATAAGCTAGGTAGGCCCATCTCCTTTCTAGGGAAGGCGCAGGTGTGCAATAACGTCAACGCAGGCTCCTGCAGTTTCATCGCCTGTAGATTATTGCACATCTGCTCCATATGTTTCAGGGCACATACAAAGACCATGTGCCCAGCCAGGTTGTCACCAAACAAATGACTAACCGACATAAACATCGACAACCTGTTTTTTTATCTAAGGTCTCACCCTAGCAGGCATCTGGTGGATTATCTCACCACAGGGTTCACTAAAGGGTTTCTCACGGGTATAGTAGCCATTCCCCCAGGTACACTAGAATGCCCTAATCTCCAGTCAGCACGTTTAGACCCAGTCTCCACAGACACCCTCATTGCCTCGGAAATCACCACCGGGTTCATGATAGGCCCCTTCACCTCTTCACTATTCTCCTCCTGGCGCACTAACCCCATTGGTATTGCTATTTGCAAATATTCTAATAAAAAACGTCTAATTATTGATTTATCGGCACCGCACTCCTCTTTTGTTCCTAGCATAAACGCACTCATTCCAGCACACGAATTTTCACTTCAATACGTAACCATCGACGACGCCATACAGTCCATCATATCTTCTGGTAACCGACCCTGGCTTAGCAAAACGGACATCACAAATGCTTTTAAATTACTACCCATGCACCCCTCACTCTGGCACTTACACGGTATTAAATGGCGTGGGAAATACTACTTCTCTACACGACTCACTTTCGGTTCTCGTAGCAGCCCCAAACTGTTCGACATTTTCGCAGAGTCGTTATGCTGGCTGCTTCTGAACATCACTAGGTGTCACTCCGTTATCCACTACCTCGACGACTTTTTACTTATAGAGCCAAGGTCACCATCACCCACAGCAATCAAAAGCACTACTGCACTATTTGCTACACTTGGAGTCCCTTTGTCCCCAGCCAAAACTATAGGCCCCACAACTAAATTGACCTTTCTGGGGATAGAACTGGACTCGGTTAACCTCAGAGCTAGCCTCCCTCACGACAAACTGGCACGTTTGAGAGGGGAGATAGACTTGTTCCTGCGGAATGATGTTTGCACTAGGAAGGAACTTCAGTCCCTTCTCGGATCCCTGAACTTCGCCATGCGCATCATTCCGCAGGGAAGATCTTTCATATCCAGACTTCTTTGCCTAATGCACGGAGTTCCGGACTCTGGCACAGTTTCTTTGGACCCCCAAAGGGGGGGAAGTTTTTGAAGGACTGGAATGGAATCTCCATGTTTATCCCCCCTCTCTCCACCTCTTCACCCATCATCCACACAGACGCAGCAGCCAATACCGGTTTTGCAGCCATTTTTGGGAACCACTGGTTCAGGGGCCATTGGCCCACTGATACGGATGCCTTGCCAGGATTCAGAGAGACCTCAGCACTATTTGAAATTTATCCCATTGTGGCGGCCGCACACACCTGGGGTCATCTCTGGTCTGGCAAGGCAGTCAAATGCTACTCAGATAACTCGGCAGCTTGCGAAATCGTTAACAAAGAGCAATCATCTTCCCTGACCATCATGCGGCTGATTCACAAGCTGACCTGGTTGGCAGCATCCGGCCAGTTTCACTTAGTTTGTTTTCACATCCCGGGTATTCACAACACGGCCGCTGACGCTCTTTCTCGTTCTCAATTTCAGGCATTCTCTCAGGCACTCCCAACGGCTCACCTACAACCATCCAGGACGCCACGGTTCCACAAACTAATCCTGGATTAAGCACACTCTTGAACCATGCTAGAGCACTCACTCACCAAGCATTATCACCAAACACGGCTATCACTTACAATAGGGCACTTAATGTATTTAATAAATTCACTGCAGAGTTCGGTTTACAAGGTGACTTCTCTATTCAAACCATGGTGGCTTTTGCCTCTTTTTGCCACCTACACCTTAAACTATCTCACAACACCATTAAACTTTATCTCACATGGGGTCCAGCACCATAGCCTCACCTATTTTCCTAACAACACTCCTTTCCTGTCTTCATACCCCATCAAAAAGGTTTTGAAAGGCATATCAAAGGTTTCACCTCCACTCACTACCATTAGATTACCTATAGATGGGCCTATCTTCAGGTCACTTAGCAATCTCCTTGACACAGCCCCATTCGACATCGGCACAAATACGGTGATCAAATCTGCTATATATCTCACTTTCTATGGTTTTCTCAGACCTAGAGAGTTCACCGTAATTTGTCAAGGAGATATTCAGCTAAGCCTTAAAATATCACACCTCACAAAAATAGAGGATCACTACCAACTTTCGATCCCTACAACTAAAACCAACCGGTCACTACACCCTACTATAATTCCTCTCTTCCCTACTGATAACGCCTGGTGTCCGGTAAAAGTACTAGACCACCTACGGTCAACTCTGCACGGTCACCTACCAGACTCTCCACTCTTAACACTACAAGGGCACCCGTTAACCACAGCAAAATTGATGGTTCATATCAGAACTCTGTTATCTAAGCTCGGACACAACCCGACTGCATTCTCCGGGCACTCCTTCCGTATAGGAGCCGCCTCTGCAGCCTCTAGCACCAACACACCGGTCCATATCATCAAGAGACTGGGGCGGTGGAAATCCTCCATATATACTGCATATATTCCACAGCTGGAGAAAGAGCTTCGCCAAGCTTTCAGGAACTTGGTCTTGTAAAAAATGCAATAAAGTGTGTATTTCTCGAATTTATCTGTTGCCCTCTTTTATTTACATGAACAGAGAAAGGATAGGGGGCACTCCCGAGACCTGAGTCTCGGGAGTGCCCCCTATCCTTTCTCTGTTCATACTATATTTGGAGTCCAGAGCAGATTCCTTAGGGGTTAAGCACCCCGCCCAGGCCCCCCCAGCTTCAGAGTCTCCTTTAGAGGTGGCCACAGGTGTGTATATTAAGGAGGAGTTTGTCATTAGTCAAGTCACTTTTATTATTTTTTCCAGTGAACACAGTCTTCTGCATTAGTGAGTATACTCATTTTCAGCACTAACACATTAATTATTTAGTTTTAACACTGCTTTTAATTGCTTTCATCACTTTTGTTTGTATACTCACTATGCTCTTACTAGTATTTAACACTATTTTATTTATGACACTATTACTATTTATTTGTCTCCCACATTGTAGTGTAGGACCCACCGATAATGGGGTACTTTGAAAGTAGTGGTGGGCTTAACAACATATGGCCATATGGTGGAACCAAATCCCCATATTTATACTTAGTTAGGCATTTTAGTAGCCTTCTTTGTTTTTTGTATTTTTGTAGTCTGAGTGCGCTGCACTATTTTCTCACTCTTTTATTTACAGGCCCACTCGTACGTAGGTTTCGGCATACCACAACCAACTTTGCTCACAGTTACTATCCATTACGTATTTAAATTCCGAGCACAAGTTAAAAGGCCTGAACTTGTAGAGGCCTGAATTTGTGGGAGGAGTAAGTCCCCTACTTAAACTCCCAGCTACTACTCACCTCTGCCGTTCAGCTGATTGTCCCCACCCACCTACACCCTGTTATAATTACATTCTCCTTGGTGGGCCCTCTTTTATTTACAGGCCCACTCGTACGTTGGTTTCGGCACACCACAACCAACTTTGCTCACAGTTACTATCCATTACGTATTTAAATTCCGAGCACAAATATAATATATATACATATATTATATATAAATATATTTATTTTATTTTATAACATGTTTAATTATTATTTTTTACAGATCCCACCAGCAGGGGGACTGTCTGACATTTCGGACAGTCCCCCTGCTGGCAGATCCACAGCCAGCTATAGGGGGCCATGTGATCGCTCTTTGAGGGGCTTTGGGGGCTTCTTTTGCTGGGGGAGGCTGCCTGGGCTGTGAGGCAGTCCTCCCGAAGCGGAACGCCGGGAAGGTAAGTAACCCAGGCGCTCCAGGGCAACGGCTTTAAAGCCCACTTAAAGCGGGACAGCATAGAACGCCGTAACGGCGTTAAGGGGTTAAACAAGAAAAGTACCAGAGATGATATTCTTTAGTAAGTAATTCTAGTAAGATCACACTTTAGAAATCTGAATATGTGTGCCCCCCAAAAAATTTACTATGTTTATGCTAAAAGAAAAACTAAATATGGCCTATGAAAAGGAAATGAAAAAAATTAGAAATAGAACTTTGTTGTATATGTGAACCTATTAATTTGCTTAAAAATGTCATTGTCTAAAAGTCAGAGTATTTATAGGTGTTTTATATGTTGTATAAACAAAAATGTGCAATACACTGTGCCTCATAACAGAGTGCAGCCAATCCCTCCAGTGGACTCAATCACCCAATTCCACCCAATAAATATAAATACAACAACACAGGAAAGTGGTGGCACATTCTACAAGCAATAAAAAAAGTGCAAGTACTTGATGTATTAATGTGTCACAACCAATATAATATATATATATATACACCATCATATGGTTTCTTTCCATTGATAGCTGAAAAGATAAACTTCATATGGTGTAGTACAGTCACAGTTGTGTAACAAATGCACTAAATGATAATATGTTCACATCTCACTCACATTTTATAGAGCCTGGCTCAATAGGTAATACTGACTCAAGTATGCCAGCTTAAGAGCGGTGATGATTTTTCCTCTCAAATAACATAAAAATGGAAAAGCACCAAAATCAATGGAAGCATAAGATTTATTCACATAAAAACAAGTAAATTCTTTCATAAAAGTAAGATGCCTTTAACTAGACGCTCTTTAAATCAACACAATGAGTTTGACCCTTCCTGGGTCTTCTTCGGGTGTAGTATGTACATACAATGTCTGTTCCACATTTATATATTGCTCTTAACCAGTTGGACCTTTGTTTAACTGGGAAGAACACTGTGGCAAAACCAACCTCGCCACTGGGCATTGGAGAAGCCTGTTTGCCCGCCTCCTGCCGGCTGACTATGGCCCCTGGGAGATTTGGCCCTTTAAATACAGTATTTGAGCATATTGTGTTTTATTATTCTGCTGCTGACCCTTTAAGAACCATCTGGGGGCATACTGTTGAGTTACTGGGTGGCCACCATTTCATGTATCAGAGGCACATGGTGAGAACAATAGATGAAGCACATGGTGAGAACAATGGATGGCGGCCATTTTAACTCAGCGACACTGTTTCGACTTTTCTACACGGTGCCATCTCGCCGGTATTTGGTGCACAAAGACATTGTGCAGTAGTTTTAAACTATACAACAGGGGACACATTATACAGCAATTATTTTTCATATAGTCTGTATATGTTCTGCAGAATAAATTAAACTGTATCTTCCAAACTACTGAACGGATCTGGGTGAATTTTGGATATGTGGTTCACCCAGATCCCTCGGTTCCGAGGATATATTTTTATGGGGTTATTGCATGTTTTGGGATCCCTGTGATATGTGTTATAAAACTGTATTTCTCTGCCTGTGATAATTATATTTCCCATTGTGTTCAGTAATCATATCACAGGCAGAGGGGAGGATTTTGCGTGGGAGTGTCTTTCTGTAATGTACTTGTGTTATTGGTTGTTCTGTAAAACCCTGTGGGCAGTACTATGTTTGTGGATTGTGAATAAAAGAGGTTGTATGTGCCAGTACAGTCAGTTCGGCTTGACCCTCAAAACGAGGTGTCGTCTTGTCATTGGAGGAATTGGATTGTACGCTGATTACCAGGAGTGTAAGCTGATTGTATGCTTTTCCTGTTCAGCGGTTTACAGCATTCATATGTTTGAGAGCATTCCGATTCGGTGGTTGTGGTGTCTGCTGCAGTGCTTGGAGTCCTCAGGAAGTGCTATGAGCATCCTTCAACGGAGGTACCCAGTCGGGGTGCCCGTCGATCCGTTACAAACACTTCTTTCATTCCATATATGGTCCGAACACGATGTGGAATCCTCCACCTCCAATATGGAGAACAATCTGGTGTGGACCACAGTGTGCTCTGCCCAGAAAATCCCTTTAATATGTATTGGATTTTTAGTCTCTTCGATGTACTCTAACAAGATGGCAGAGCACTCCCCGTGATGTGCTTCCACCAACATGTATAATCGATGATGCACATCTGTTTCTGTTTCCACCAAGGGTGGCGACCTTTGGTCCATCTTCCTATATTAGATCATTGAGTCGAGTGTAGTCTGGAAATGGAGGGCAGTTCCAACATAGCTCAACTCTTTCCACCCTAATAGCAATACAGTCCTTGGGCGCCATATTTGTTGTGGGCAAAAGCAGGGCAATGAATAAAAGAGGTATATAAACAAAGAATTGGATACAAAACTAATACAATTTAAATATATGTGCTATAGTTCATTATAAAACCTATAAAATCACACAGAATTCATTATAAAACATACACAATCACAACAATCACTAAAATAATATAATACAAATGGTTGGAGGATTGGGAACCACTGATCTAGTGGTACTACTTATATATTGTAGGCCACATTCACAGGTTAGAAAGTAAATTATTATTTTTTGTATCACAAGAGATACAATAACCTATATTATAATCCTTATTGGTGATCTTAAAGGTAAACTTTTTAGTTTTCATGTTTCTAATGGTGGTTTCTCTGCACGCTTTGCACCGACCACAATTTAAAAAAAATCATTTTATTTCACTACCAAGTACATTTTTATTCTTATTGTCTTCTAAAACACAACTTTTGGTTAATATTTGTTAAAAAATATTTGCTCCTCTGTAAATTATTTTGGTTTATTACCAATATATTTACCTAATTCTTCATTTTGTATTAAAATGTGCCAATGCCGATTTACATATTTTTTGAGCTGTGATTACAAATAAAAGTAACTTGATCACTTATTATTGGGTCTTTTTATAAACTAAGAGGTCTTGTCTGTGTCTATTTTTTATCTCTCCAAATAGTTTTTCTCTTTAAATTGTTTATTAGAGCAGCAGGAAATGCTAGCAGAATGCTTGGTTGTATAGGGAGAGGTATTAGCAGTAGAAAGAGGGAAGTGCTCATGCCATTGTACAGAACACTGGTGAGACCTCACTTGGAGTATTGTACGCAGTACTGGAGACCGTATCTCCAGAAGGATATTGATACTTTAGAGAGAGTTCAGAGAAGGGCTACTAAACTGGTTCATGAATTACATGATAAAACTTTCAAGGAAAGGTTAAAGGATCTTAACATGTATAGCTTGGAGCAAAGACAAGACGGGGGGATATGATAGGAACATTTAAATACATAAAGGGAATCAACACAGTAAAGGAGGAGACCATATTTAAAAGAAGAAAAACTACCACAACAAGAGGACATAGTCTTAAATTAGAGGGACAAAGGTTTAAAAATAATATCAGGAAGTATTACTTTACTGAGAGGGTAGTGGATGCATGTAAAAGCCTTCCAGCTGAAGTGATAGAGGTTACCACAGTAAAGGCGTTTAAGCATGTGTGGGATATGCATAAGGCTAACTACTAGATAAGGCCAGGGACTAATGAAAGTATTTTTAAAAATTGGGCAGACTAAATGGGCTGAATGGTTCTTATCTGCCGTCACATTCTATGTTTCTATGTTTTTACTTCTTGTTTATCATATCCCTTCTCATAAAATATTTTTTTCAAGATTTGGGATTGCTCTATAAACCTATAATTTTCCTTACAGTTACGTTTGAGTCTAAAAAAACTGACCCTTAATGATATTCTTTAACCAAGGGGAAAAGTGACAGCTACACATATGTATGTAGCTGTTCACATCTACCTTTTTAAAATATGCACGTGTTTTAAAGACCTAATTTTCAATACAATTCTTTATATCTAAAAAAAATGATTTAGAGGGAGCTTACTTCCTGGGTTAATGTATTTAAATTGTATTCGTTTTGTATCTAATTCTTGTTTTATATACCTCTTTTATTCGTTGCCTTGCTTTGCCCACAACAAATATAGCACTCAAGGACTCTATTACTATAGAGTGGAAAGAGTTGAGCTATGAACGAACTACCCTCTATTCTTAGACTCCGCATGACTAAATGAAATAATAAAGGAAGGCGGAACAAAGGTCGCCCCACCCTGCCAGTACAGGAAACAGAAACGAATGTGCATCATGGAATGGAGACACATTGCCATTACCGGAAGGATGCACATACATGCAATACATGTTGGTGGAAACGTGTCATGGGAAGTTAGCGCTTTGCCATCTTGGTAGAGTACATCGAAAGCCATGCAGGACATCTGTAATCAGACATACTGGAGGGGTGGGATATTGTGGGCAGAGTGCATTGTGGTCCGAACCGTATGGTTTGTCCATATTGGAAGTGGAGGATTACACATCTGGTTCGTACTATATATGGAATGAAGGGAGTGTTTTGCCCAGGTGAATAAAGTTATACTTGATTAAGAGGGATATATATAAATGTGGAACAGACATTGTATGGACATACTACACCCGAGAAAGACCCAGGAATGGTTGAAACACCTTGTGTTGATTTAAAGAACGTCTGTTTAAAGGCATCATACTTTTACATATTAATTTCAAATTACTAAGTTATTGGTAATTCACATTTTTATATTTGTCACAAACTAAAGAGAAGCCTCAAACACAGAAAGTGCAGCAGGTAAGTGTGTACATAAGAAATTGCTATAGTCATTCTTTTATAAGAAAGCTTGAGTTGCGAAACGCGTTAAAGGTGTTTCTGCCTCCAAATCTCTGATGTTGGAGTGTCGGTTGTGTTACTTTTATGTATAGACCAGGATTTCAACAATAGTTCTGCTAAGCCCTTGAGAATATTTCCATTGGTATTTTCTCATTCTTCGTATACATCTGTAAGTGAAGTATGGAAAAGAAAGCTTGGAACCACAGCAAATGCAAAATAAACAATGGTGGTTATTAAGAAGCATGTAAAACAGATGGATTGCAAAATAATTACTGAGATAGGATTTCATAAAGGTTATGCTGATTACAAAATCAACTCTAACAACTTACATACTCCCTCAGTTGTCTAAACTGATTACCGTATATACTCGAGTATAAGCCGACCCGAATATAAGCCGAGGCCCCTAATTTTACCCCAAAAAACTGGGAAAACTTATTGACTCGAGTATAAAACTAGGGTGGGAAATGCAGCAGCTACTGGTCAATTTCTAAATAAAATTAGATCCTAAAAAAATTATATTAATTTAATATTTATTTACAGTGTGTGTATATAATGAATGCAGTGTGTGTGTATGAATGCAGTGTGTGTGTATGAGTGCAGTGTGTGTGTATGAGTGCAGCGTGTGTGTATGAGTGCAGCGTGTGTGTATGAGTGCAGCATGTGTGTATGAATGCAGCGTGTGTATATGAGTGCAGTGTGTATGAATGCAGTGTGTGTATATGAGTGCAGTGTGTGTTTGAGTGCAGCGTGTGTGTTTGAGTGCAGCGTGTGTATATGAGTGCAGTGTGTGTGTGTGTATGAGTGCGTGTATGAGTGCAGTGTGTGTGTATGAGTGCAGTGTGTGTGTGCAGTGTGTGTGTGCAGTGTGTGTGATCAGTGTGTGTGTATGTGTGCAGTGTGTGTATATGAGTGCAGTGTGTGTGTGTGTGTGTGTGTGTGTGTTGCAGAGCCTTGGTGGGGGGTGGGCAATTTTATTATTAATTTTTTTAATTATTTTAATATTTTATTTTATTATTTTTTATTATTTTATTTAATTTAATTATTATTTTTTATTATTTTTATATTTTTTATTGTTATTTTTTATTATTTTATTTATTTGTAATATTATTATTTTACTTATTAATATTTTATTATTTAGATTTTTTATTTTCGTCCCCCCTCCCTGCTTGATACATGGCAGGGAGGGGGGCTCTCCTTCCTTGGTGGTCCAGTGGCATTGGTAGTTCAGTGGGGGGGGCTGTGGGGGCTGTGAGAGAGCGTTACTTACCTCTCCTGCAGCTCCTGTCAGCTCTCTTCTCCTCCGCGCCGTCCATTCAGCTCTTCTGTCAGCTCCCACTGTAAGTCTCGCGAGAGCCGCGGCTCTCGCGAGACTTACACTGGGAGCTGACCGAGGTGCTGAACGGACGGCGCGGAGGAGGAGAGAGCTGACAGGAGCTGCAGGAGAGGTAAGTAACGCTCTCTCACAGCCCCCACAGCCCCCCCACTGAACTACCAATGCCACTGGACCACCAGGGAAGGACAGCCCCCACAGCCCCTGTCTGTATTATGGCAATGCAAATTGCCATAATACAGACTATTGACTCGAGTATAAGCCGAGTTGGGGTTTTTCAGCACAAAAAATGTGCTGAAAAACTCGGCTTATACTCGAGTATATACAGTAAATATGAAAAATACCAAAATGTAACTCCTACTATTCTTGGGTGGCACTAAGCGCTATAGTATTCATCAGGCCAAATACATAAAACAGAAGCAAAAAATAAAAGTTAGCGGGGCACCATCCGAAATCCCTGTACACATTTAAATAATGGCGATTTTTACTAGTACTGCAATAACCATTGAAGTGCAAGCTCACTTACCATGTGAAGACAAAGCTCGTAGGTGAGTTCTACACTAACAATTCACCTTGCTGTCTTCAACTATAAGGTCAAAATCTCTAATGAGACAGAGAGGGGTATTTTTCTAATCCCCTACATACGTATTAACCCTTAATAGGTAACATGTGGAGTGGGTGACAGCACTGTAACATGGCTGTGTGATACAAAAGCAAATACAAATACACAAACAAAATGAATTCTTACATTAGTCTCACACCATAGGCGTGCGCAGCCTATTGTATAAGGGTGTGCACCCTAAAGCACAAAAACACACGCCGCATATATATATATATATATATATATATATATATGCGGCGTGTGAAACCTCTGTTTAGTTAATAAGCGAGTGCACTGGTTTGTATATTTTATATATATATATATATATATATATATACTGCTGTGTGTGTGTGTGTAGACGCTGTGTGTGTAAGGGCGCTGTGTGTGTGAGGGCGATGTGTGTGTGTGTGTGAGGGCGCTGTGTGTGTGTGAAGGCGCTGTGTGTGTGTGAGGGCGCTGTGTGTGTGTGTAAGGGCGCTGTATGCGTGTGTATGGGTGCTTTTAGTGTGTATATGTGAGGGTGATGTGTGTAAGGGCGCTGTATGTGTGTGTAAGGGCGCTGTATGTGTGTGTAAGGGCGCTGTATGTGTGTGTAAGGGTGCTGTGTGTGTGTGTGTGTGTGTGTGTAAGGGTGCTGTTAGTGTGTATATGTGAGGGTGCTGTTAGTGTGTGTGTGTGTAAGGGTGATGTGTGTGTAAGGGTGCTGTTTGTGTGCTGTATGTGGGTGCTGTGTGTGTGTGCTGTATGTTTGGGGGTTTGTGTGTATTGTGTGGGGGCCGTTTGGTAAATATCCCCCCTCCCTTCTTACCTTATGTAGGGAGGGGGGACCTTGCTGCTGCTGCCTTCCCTGGTGGTCCAGTGGAGGTGGGGGCAGATTTCTTAATATCCCCCCTCCCTTCTTACATTATGCCTGGGAGGGGGGATCATTTCTGCTGCTGCCTTCCCTGGTGGTCCAGTGGAGAGTGAACTCTAGCCTTGCAGGCTAGAGTTCACTCTCGCAAGATCTGAGCGTTGCCGCGGTAACCGCGGCAACGCTCAGAATCCCGCGAGAGGACCCGGCGGAGCTGCTGGCAAGAGCTCCCCGGGTCCTCTCCTGCCTCCCTCCCTGCCTGTGGGTCGGTGGGGAGGGAGGCTTAGAGCAGAGCCGGCGCTCGGATAGCGCCAGCTCTGCATCCCGAGATCTCCCCTGCCGGTCTCAATACATAGGCGTGCCGCGGGGATTAGGGTGTGCCCAGGCACACCCGGCACACCCCATGCGCACGCCTATGTCTCACACATGCTTTTACTCCAAGTCTCTTCCTCTCTTTCTTTCTAATCCTCTGTGACTTCCAATGTTTCCCAGTTTGGCTGATTTTTGGGAATCGTTTCTACTGTGCACAAAATGCGTTAGGCCCATTGGGGCTCTTTTATGGTCTGTATTTTTATTTTTTTTCCCTTTTTTCACTTTAATATTAAATCGAGGCCATAATCAAAAATAGTTTTAGTGGCTAGTTAAACAAATAGGTTTTTGATTCATTTTTTTATATTTGTCTTTTTTTTATTTAATATTTTTTGTGTTAATAATTCAAAGCAGTTCTAGTCAAATGCAGACTGATCAAAATATTCATGACTGCGGAATGTATATATGTGAAAAACTGCCTTTTTTCACTGTGTTTTTTATGTGACCAACTGCCCTTTGCCCCTGGCTTTTGGAGGAGCCTGATTGCCAACCTCCTGCCTTATGACTATGGCCCTGGGGTGTATGGCCCTTTAAAAACATAATTTGGGCTTATTGGATTTTTCCCCCCCATTGTTCTCCAGCAGGGCGTTGTCCCAGGGACACTACAAGACCAGTTGAAACTGGCTGCTTTGTCCCTCCTCGGTCTCTCATCAGCCCTTGCTATTGTTTACCCCCATGGCGATTTGACTGTGTTCGTGGGATCTGAGCGCTGTTTGGCTATATTGAGCGCTCAGATCCAACCCCCCAACTGGGGATTCAGTTCTATAGAATATTAGTTATGTATTTTAATGTGTTTTGTTGCAGTTGTGACTCAGAGATATTTTCTGTACCTGGATATAATTAACTTACCACACTCACTTAAGCCAAATATCTCCAGAATAGAGGAGAAGATAGACCAGCTGCACAGCCTAAAACTGTGGAACTGTTTTGGGCATGAAAGCCATGCTTGCAGTCGGTCAAATGGGACTTCCAGCTATCTTTTGAACCACTGGACCAAATTGTATGATTTTTGAATATGTTTGTATACTGATTATGCTGGTTCGGAATATGTAACTTTTATGGAAATTACATGTAGGGCTTGGAAGTTATGAATATTGTATGAAACTGTGTATTTTCCTGCCTGTGATAATTAAGTTAACCCTTTGTGTACAGTAAGTATATCACAGGCAGAGGGGAGGGTTTGTGTGTCCTAACTGGGAGTGTCTGACTGTATTATTATGTGTTTAATTGGCTGTTCCACAAAACCATGTGGGTGGTAACTGTGTGTAAAAACTTGCATAAAAGAAGGCCCTTTGGTGCCGATTAAACAGATCATCTTGTACCTTCATGAAATTTTGGCTCATGTTTGAGGGATTGGAGAACTACACTCTGGGGATTGCTATAATCACTATACTCCCCATAGTATAATCACTAAGCTCTGCTAAGAGCTTGTTCCAGTTCCTGCTCTCTGGAATTCAGAGAGGTCGACCTACTGGAAGACGGCGAGACCCCAACCAAGCTGCGGTGGTTCGTGGGGGTCTGCAGTGGTTATGGTGTCAGGTGGAGTGCTTGGAGCCCTCGGAAAGAACTAGAAGCATCCATCAGCGGAATCTACCCAGTCGGGGTGCCAAGGCGTTCCATTACAATATATTTATAATATTATTATTTTTTTCTGTAGCCCTTTCCCAGTGGTAAGTTTGTTCATATCACATGTTTTCCTCACTTGTGTAAATATTTTTTCTTCACTGTGTAAATATTAATAAAGATTATACAATTGTTTTTTACCAACTACATTGAGTTGCATATCTCTCATGTGGGTAATCCTTTTTTTTTTTTTTTTTTTTTTAGAGCTGATACCCATAGTCTTTTACTTGGGTCCCTTTATCTCAAAAATAGATTTGTCTTTCTAATTTTTCAATATATTTTGGATTAACCCCAAATTACCCACTTAGTCCAATCTTGACTTCAGGGTCAGGTTTTTCCTGCCCCTTTAGCCTTGTATTTTGTCTAAGTATAAATATATATACATACTCTGCTTGGAGTAAAATACTTTAGTTTTTCAAAAGCAGGAAAACTTCAGTAGGAGAACAGAAATAAGCAAGCAATGGTGTAGTGATGTCTTATCAATTATACAAGTAATTGGATATGTAGATAACTAACTCACACTTTTATGAGCTACTAAGAGCTCTGCTGTATAGCACTTTGATGGTACAATCCCCACCTCAGGATGTGTGTAGATCCAAAGTCTTGTATATCCAATATGATTCCAACACATAAAACAAAGCAGAAAGGATCTAATAGTGTAATATGTAAGTATCAAATATATAATGCACAAGAAAAGTATCTCACTTACTCTTTGGGTGTACATTTGTTGTGCATTATATATTTTATACATACATATTACACTATGATATCCTTTGTTTTATGTGGTGGAATCATATTGGTTATACAAGACTGTGGATCTACACACATCCTGAGATGGGGATTGAACCGTCCAAGCGATGTACAGCAGAACTGAATATGCTGTACAATCTTGGGCACCTGTTCTAAAGAAAGATATCAGGGCACTATAAAAAGTGCAGAGACGAGCTACAAAATTGATAAAAGGAATGGATCATTTTAGTTACGAAGAAAGGTAAAAAAATTAAAATCTCTTGAGAGGGGATAGGATAACATATGATATGATAACATTATACAAATATATTCGGGGCCAGTACAAACAATTATCTGGAAATCTATTCATAAACAGGGCTATACATAGGACACAAGCTCACACATTTAGGCTGGAAGAAGGGAGATTTAATCTAAGCCAAAGAAAATGTTTTTTATTTTACAGTAAGAGCAATAAGGATATGGAACTATCTGCCTGGAGAGGTGGTTTTATCAGAGTCCATACAGATGTTTAAACTGCAATTGGATAAATACTTGCAAAAACATAACATACAGGGATATAATTTCTAATTAGTGGGGTAATAGCTGCTTGATCCAAGGAGACATCTGACTGCTATTTTATATTGTGTAATTAATTTAAAAAACAAAGATATTTATACATATTTATTTATTTATTTAACTGCACCCCTGACACACACAAACACACAATATCCCTAACACACAGAATACATCCTTGATACACACCGTACATGCCAAAAAATGCACTATGGATCCCTTATGAATACACTAGATAACCTACAGACACACACAATCCCTGACTCACAAACAGCTCACTCTACACATATGCAATACTACAATTAGCCACTATATGCATGCACAGTACTCTCTCCTGGTCTTTTTGTCCTCTGGTATCCCACTTATGGACACACCAAACACAAGTCACAAGCAAACACAGCACTTTTCATTACACAGGGCCTTTTTTCCATGCAAGAGCTTTTTAGCAGAGCTCCACGAATTGACTAACCTTGAAGAGCATTGAACTAACATGCTCATTTTGGGGGGATGTGCTTGTCATTGGTGATACAACATGCCCCCTCTCTTGCACCACCTCCTACCAGTGGGCCTATATGATGAATGCCTGTGTCTTTAATCCAACACAGAATGAAAGAGCTGCATTGTTTTTTTTTTAGATAGTAAGAATGTTTTTTCAAGTCCACCGACTAGCCTGGGTCACAAGGGGAGATATATAAACTCAATGAAACCAGATTGTGGTGGTACCTTCAAACATTTGAAAAATATATAAGAAATAGATGGACTGGTGTCTTGAGGTTAAAGTTTCCTACATAGCATGATGTTATTTAGCTACGATTGAAGGATTTAATGAGGAATTCACAGATTCTTGTTTAAGGCTAATGAACAATATGTTAAAAGGCTATAAGAAATCATATGCCACAAGATTATAAGAGATCATATGCAAGACAAGCATATAATCCTAAACAGGCTAACCCCAAACTCAGTCCACTTAATCCTGCTGGGAAAGTGTCAGGATCGGGACAGGGATCCAACACGCAGAGTACAAAGAGTGGAAAGGTACGTATACCGGGCCTTAGAATGGCCGGACTAACGTACCGAGAGTAATAAAGAATAGTCAGAGACAAGCCGAGGTCGAGGGAACGAGAAGACAGATAAGCGAGAGACAAGCCGGGTCAAGGGATAACAGAGAAGCAGGGAAGTACAACGAGCCGAGTCAAAACCAATAGAGCAAACTAGAATACCAGAGCACTGAGTGACTAGACAAGCTAGAACCACGACAGGGCAATGAGCTGAAGTGAGAAGTAAGCTTAAATACCCTGGCTCTGGATGGTAATCACGCCTCTGACAAGTACCGATTGGATATCGGACACTTGAGTGACAGGTCGCTCGTGATAGCGTCATGACGTCACGTATTGAGCGTCCTGCTAGAAAAGGACGTGGATTCCTCGCGGCCGGTGTTTAAGTGACTGGATGAACCGCGAGGAACGGAGGAAACAGCTCGCCTGGACGGATAAACCACCAAGTCTCTACCTCCCTTAGAGGTAGAGGCCTCAGGTACCCTGACAGTACCCCCCCTCTCAGATACGCCCACCGGGCGGAATGAACCGGGGCGAGATGGGAAGCGGAGGTGAAATGCTCTGCGAAGGCGAGAAGCATGAACGTCCTCCTGAGGTACCCAACTCCTCTCCTCAGGACCATATCCCCTCCAGTTGACCAGATATTGCAATTTTCCCCTTGAAATTCTGGAGTCAATGATGGAGCTGACCTCGTACTCCTCCCGACCCTCCACCTGAACAGGACGAGGTGAGGAGACCTTAGAGGAGAATTTGTTGCAAATAAGAGGTTTCAACAAGGAGACATGAAAGGAGTTAGGAATGCGTAAGGCAGGTGGCAGAGCAAGGCGATACGCAACCGGATTGATACGAGTGAGAACCCTGTAAGGGCCTATGTAGCGAGGAGCAAATTTCATAGATGGAACTTTTAGGCGAATATTCTTAGTACTCAACCATACCCTATCCCCAGGAACAAAAACAGGAGCCGCTCTTCTATGCTTGTCAGCGTGTTTCTTGAACAGCGAGGAACTATGTAATAGAATTTGCCGAGTCTGATCCCATAATTTCTTCAGGTTGGCGACATGATCATCAACCGACGGTATCCCCTGAGAAGAGGAAACCGAAGGAAAAATCGAAGGATGAAAGCCATAGTTCATGAAGAAAGGGCTAGAGCGAGTTGAATCGCAAACAAGGTTATTGTGTGCGAACTCTGCCCAAGGAATCAGACCGACCCAATCGTCCTGGTGTTCGGAAACAAAGCAACGCAGATACTGTTCGATCTTTTGATTAGTACGTTCAGCAGCTCCGTTAGACTGAGGGTGATAGGCAGAGGAGAAGTTCAATTTGATACCCATTTGAGAACAAAAGGATCTCCAGAAACGTGAGACAAATTGAGAACCTCTATCAGAAACAATCTCCGAAGGAATCCCATGTAGGCGAAAAACCTCTCTCGCAAAAATCTCCGCCAATTCAGGAGAAGTCGGAAGTTTAGGTAATGGCACGAAATGGGCCATCTTAGTAAATCTATCCACCACCGTGAGAATAACAGTCTGTCTCTTGGAAGCAGGCAAATCAACGATAAAGTCTATGGACAAACAGGACCAAGGTTTCTCAGGAATGTCCAAGGGGTGTAACAGGCCACATGGAGATGCATGAGGTAGTTTAGTCTTGGCACAAGTCTCACAAGCTGCGACGAACTCCTCAATATCTTTTCGAAGTGAAGGCCACCAGAAATCCTTGGATATCAGAGAGTATGTCTTGCGAATACCAGGATGACCAGCTATTTTACTTTCGTGAAAGCATTGTAAGAGCTCCAGTTGAAGTTCAGGAGGAACAAAGTTTCTTCCCTCAGGAGTGTTTCCGGGAGCTAGATGTTGTGACTTCAAGATCTGGTCAAGTAGCGGAGAATGAATTTTGAGACTGGTATTAGCAATAATATTGCATTTGGGTACAATGGAGGACAACAGTGGTTCAACTGAGGCAGAGGGTTCATATTGGCGAGATAGCGCATCGGCTTTAGAATTCTTTGACCCAGGTCTGTAAGTCAGAACGTAATTGAAATGGGTAAGAAACAACGACCAACGAGCCTGCCTGGAGGACAGACGCTTGGCCTCTCCGATATAAGACAAGTTTTTGTGGTCTGTCAGAATGGTAACAGGATGTAAAGTACCTTCCAATAAATGTCTCCACTCTTTCAAAGCCTTGATAACCGCTAGTAATTCTCTGTCACCAATGTCATACCTGCTCTCAGTACCGGTCAATTTTTTAGAGAAAAATCCACATGGATGTAATGGTTTATCAATACCCAACCTTTGAGATAGGACAGCACCTAAACCAGTCTCTGATGCGTCTACCTCAAGTAAAAAAGGCAGAGAAGTGTCGGGGTGAACTAAAATTGGAGCGGAAGCGAAAAGCTCCTTGAGAGTTTTGAACGCCAGGAGAGCTTCAGTAGTCCAATTCTTAGTATCAGCCCCCTGTTTGGTCATGTTAGTGATAGGTGCGATAATGGAAGAATAGCCCTTAATAAAGCGCCTATAATAATTAGAAAAACCAATAAATCTCTGTACGGCTTTAAGACCTTTGGGTAAAGGCCACTCTAGGATGGATTGGAGCTTATCCGGATCCATCTTAAATCCCTCCCCAGAGATCACATAGCCGAGAAAGGTTACCTGGGTTTGATCAAAGCTACATTTCTCCAACTTGCAGTACAAGCCATGCTGGAGGAGCTTGTGCAAAACCCTCCTGACTTGCTTGTGATGAATCTCAATGTCACTAGAATGAATGAGTATATCATCTAGGTATACAATGACGCAATCTTGCTGAAATTCCCTAAGAACCTCATTTATCAGATCCTGGAATACAGCTGGTGCATTGCATAACCCAAAAGGCATAACAGTATATTCATAGTGACCATATCGAGTATTGAATGCCGTCATCCACTCATGTCCCTGCTGGATTCTCACCAAGTTATATGCCCCTCTGAGGTCTAACTTGGTGAAAATTGTAGAGCCCTTCAAACGATCGAAGAGTTCGGTAATCAAGGGGATCGGGTAGGCATTTTTAATGGTTATCTTATTTAGGCCTCGATAATCAATACAAGGTCTCAAAGAACCATCCTTCTTTTTAACAAAAAAAAATCCAGCCCCGGCAGGGGAGGAGGACCTTCTAATGAATCCCTTGTCTAAATTTTCGTGAATATACTCCTCTAGAACTGAGTTCTCTTTCGTAGATAACGGGTATACATGACCTCTGGGCGGCATGGTACCAGGGAGTAGGTTAATTTTGCAATCAAAGGACCTGTGTGGGGGTAAGGTATCGGCTTTCTTTTTGTCAAATACAGCCTTTAAATCTAGATACTGAGACGGAATTTGTGTCTCTGTAGGATTGTCAGAGTTAGCCGAAGTATTGGTTAAGCCGAGAGGTGAGACTTTCCGCAAGCATTTCTCTTGACAATTCTCTCCCCACGAAACTATCTCCCCTGACTCCCAATTAATAATAGGGTTATGTCTCCTCAACCAGGAGTACCCCAGAACTATGGGAATAGACGGAGAAGAAATGAGCAGTAAGGATATGTCTTCTCTATGTAGGATGCCAACAGTTAAGTTAATCGGTATGGTCTCATGGAAAATAACAGGCTCAAGTAACGGTCTACCATCGATGGCCTCAACGGCCAGTGGTGTCTCTTTTAACTGGGATGGAATAGCATGCTTGGCAGCAAAACCCTGATCTATAAAGCTCTCAGCAGCTCCAGAATCGATTAGTGCCATAGTCTTAACTACTCCCTTCTCCCACTTTAAAGAAACGGGTAACAGAAGCCTGAGCTCTTTGTAGTTGTGAATAGAGGACAAAGTAGAAACACCCAAGGCCTGTCCTCTAGAGGAACTTAGGTGCGAGCGTTTCCCGAACGATTGGGACAATTTAGGCGTAAATGACCCCTGACTCCACAATACATACATAAACCCTCCCTTCTCCTGTACTGTCTCTCCCTCTCTGTGAGATGAGTACTGCCTATCTGCATAGGTTCAGGAATACGTGAGTCCTCGAACTCAGAAATTTGAAAGGTAGGCGCTAGTTTAAAGGAGGGTCTACGGGTCCTATCTCGAGTGTTCTGCCTCTCTCTTAAGCGTTCATCAATACGAGATATAAAAGAAATTAAATCCTCCAAATTTTCAGGGAGTTCTCTAGTAGCAACCTCGTCAAGAATTACATCTGATAACCCATTCAGAAACACATCTATATAAGCCTGTTCGTTCCACTTAATTTCTGCCGCCAAGGACCTGAACTCTAGTGAATAATCCACAAGTGTTCGATTGTCCTGTCTAAGGCGCAACAGTAATCTAGCTGCATTGACCTTTCTACCAGGAGGGTCAAAAGTTCTTCTAAACGCAGCTACAAAGGCATTATAATTATAGACTAGTGGATTATCATTCTCCCATAAAGGATTGGCCCATCTCAAAGCTTTTTCAATGAGTAGAGTAATAATAAATCCAACCTTCGCTCTATCTGTAGGATAAGAGCGGGGTTGTAATTCGAAATGGATGCTAATCTGGTTTAGAAAGCCACGACACTTCTCCGGTGACCCGCCATAACGTACTGGTGGGGTAATACGGGAAGAAGCACCTACAGTGGCTACCTCTAGACCTGAGACTGCAGGAGAAATAGAAGGAGTACGTGTCTCCTCAGGTGGATTACTAGCACGAGACAAAAGTGCCTGTAGTGCCAAAGCCATCTGATCCATCCTATGCTCCATGGCGTCAAACCTGGGATCCGAAGAACCAAGCTGACTGTTTGTACCTGCAGGATCCATTGGCCCTGTCGTAATGTCAGGATCGGGACAGGGATCCAACACGCAGAGTACAAAGAGTGGAAAGGTACGTATACCGGGCCTTAGAATGGCCGGACTAACGTACCGAGAGTAATAAAGAATAGTCAGAGACAAGCCGAGGTCGAGGGAACGAGAAGACAGATAAGCGAGAGACAAGCCGGGTCAAGGGATAACAGAGAAGCAGGGAAGTACAACGAGCCGAGTCAAAACCAATAGAGCAAACTAGAATACCAGAGCACTGAGTGACTAGACAAGCTAGAACCACGACAGGGCAATGAGCTGAAGTGAGAAGTAAGCTTAAATACCCTGGCTCTGGATGGTAATCACGCCTCTGACAAGTACTGATTGGATATCGGACACTTGAGTGACAGGTCGCTCGTGATAGCGTCATGACGTCACGTATTGAGCGTCCTGCTAGAAAAGGACGTGGATTCCTCGCGGCCGGTGTTTAAGTGACTGGATGAACCGCGAGGAACGGAGGAAACAGCTCGCCTGGACGGATAAACCACCAAGTCTCTACCTCCCTTAGAGGTAGAGGCCTCAGGTACCCTGACAGAAAGAGCCTACAAAACCGATGGTCACTACCTCAAAAGAGTGCCTGGTAATACAGAACTGCTCCCTAATAGAGATGTCCCGAATAGTTCGCTGGCGAATAGTTCCTGGCGAACATAGCTTGCTCGCGTTCGCCACGGTGGGCAAACATATGCGATGTTCGGTCCGCCCCTATTCGTCGTCATTAAGTAAACTTTGACCCTGTACCTCACAGTCAGCAGACACATTCCAGCCAATCAGAAGCAGACCCTCCCTCCCAGATCTTCCCACCTCCTGGACAGCATCCATTTTAGATTCATTCGGAAGCTGCATTCTTAGTGAGAGGAGGGACAGTGTAGCTGCTGCTGATTTAATAGGGAAATCTATAGCTAGGCTAGTGTATTCAGTGTCCAGTACAGTCCTGAAGGACTCATCTGATCTCTGCTGTAAGGACAGCACCCCAAAAAGCCATTTTTAGGGCTAGAACATCAGTCTGCTTTTTTTTCCCTGTGTAATGTAATTGCAGTTGCCTGCCTGCCAGCGTGTGTGTCAGGCTCACAGCGTATACTGTGCCCACTTGCCCAGTGCCACCACTCATATCTGGTGTCACAATAGCTTGCATTTTAAAAAAAAACAAAAAACTTTTTTGACTGTAATATAATAGCAGTCAGTTTTCTTCACGGCCGTTTCACGGCCTGCCAGGGCACAGTGTCACACCAGTGCAACTCATATCTGGTGTAACAGTAGTGTACATTAAAAAAAATAGAAATTTGACTGTGAAATAATAGCAGTCAGTTTCCTTCACACGTGTTCAAAATCCTTGCCTGGAAATTATAGACCTGTGAGCTTAACTTCTGTGACTGGGAAATTATTTGAACGGCTATTAAGGGATAATATTCAGGAATTCATTGGGAAGAACTTTGTTATTAGCAATAATCAGCATGGTTTTATGAAACATAGGTCATGTCAAACTAACCTAATTGCATTCTACAAAGAAGTAAGTAGAAATATAGATCAGGGTGTTGCAGTGGATGTGATCTACTTGGATTTTGCCAAGGCATTTGATACGGTTCCTCACAATAGGTTAGTCTTCAAACTAAAAGAAATTGGTCTAGATGAATATTCTTGTTCTTGGGTAGAACATTGGCTTAAGGATAGAGTACAACGAGTGCACAAGCAATTTACACCCTAAATGGTAGTGAACTAGGGATAACCACACACGAGAAGGATTTGGGAATTGTTATAGACAATAAATTAGGTAGCAATATGCAATGTCAATCTGCCGTTCTAAGGCCAGTAAGGTTTTGTCATGTATAAATAGGGGCATAAATTCTCGAGATGAAAATATAATTTTGCCTCTTTATAAATCGCTGGTAAGACCACACCTTGAATATGCTGTGCAATTTTGGGCACCTGTTCTAAAGAAGGATATCATGGCACTAGAAAAAGTGCAGAGACGAGCTACAAAATTGATAAAAGGAATGGAGCATTTTAGTTATGAAGAAAGGTTAAAAAATTGAAATCTCTTTAGTTTGGAAAAACGGCGCCTGAGAGGGGATATGATAACATTATACAAATATATTCGGGGTCAGTACAAACCATTATCTGGAAATCTATTCATAAACAGGGCTATACATAGGACACGAGGTCACACATTTAGGCTTGAAGAAAGGAGATTTCATCTAAGGCAAAGAAAAGGTTTTTTTTTTACAGTAAGAGCAATAAGGATATGAAATTATTTGCCTGAAGAGGTGGTTTTGTCAGAGTCTATACAGATATTTAAACTGCAATTGGATAAATACTTGCAAAAACATAACATACAGGGATATAATTTCTAATTAGTGGGGTAATAGCTGCTTGATCCAAGGAGACATCTGACTGCTATTTTGGGGTCAAGAAGTATTTTTTTCCTAGTTTGTTGCAAAATTGGAAGCGCTTCAGACTGTTTTTTTTGCCTTCTTTTGGATCAACAGCAAAAGCATATGTGAGGAAGGAATGTAGCTATGTAACTATGTAACTATGTAACTATATGTGTGCGTTTCAGGGCCTGCCAAGGCACAGTGTCACACCAGTCAACTCATATCTGGTGTAACAGTAGTGTACATTTAAAAAACAACACTTTTTTAACTGTGAAATAATAGCAGTCAGTTTCCATCACACGTGTGTGTGTTTCAGGGCCTGCCAGGGCACAGTGTCACACCAGTGCAACTCATATCTGGTGTAACACTAGTGTACATTTAAAAAATAAAAAAAAAAACTTTTTTGACTGTGAAATAATAGCAGTCAGTTTCCTTCACGCGTGTGCATTTCAGGGCCTGCCATGGCACAGTGTCACACCAGTGCAACTCATATCTGGTGTAACAGTAGTGTACATTTAAAAAAAACAACACTTTTGTTGACTGTGAAATAATAGCAGTCAGTTTCCTTCACACGTGTGCGTTTCAGGGCCTGCCAGGGCACAGTGTCACACCAGTGCAACTCATATCTGGTGTAACAGTAGTGTACATTTAAAAAAACAACACTTTTGTTGACTGTGAAATAATACCAGTCAGTTTCCTTCATGCGTGTGCATTTTAGGGCCTGCAAGGGTACAGTGTCACACCAGTGCAACTCATATCTGGTGTAACAGTAGTGTACATTTAAAAAAAAAACAACACTTTTTTGACTGTGAAATAATAGCAGTCAGTTTCCTTCACACGTGTGCGTTTCAGGGCCTGCCAGGGCACAGTGTCACACCAGTGCAACTCATATCTGGTGTAACAGTAGTGTACATTAAAAAAAAAAAATAGATTGAATAGCAGTTAGTTGTCTGCAAGCATGCGTGCCAGGCCTACAGCGTCTACTCTGCCAATTCTGCCAGTGCACAGTGCCACTCATATCTGTTGTCACAGTAGCTTGCACGCATAGTACCACTAATCGAAAAAAAATGACAGGCAGAGGCAGGCCACCCCGCAGGGGCCATCGTGGTCATGGTGCTGTGATTACCTTTGGCCCTAGAATAATGCCCAGTGTTCTGAGGACATAGTTGACTGGCTAACATAGGACACCCAATCTTCTACAGCTTCCGCTCGGAACCTTGACGCACCATCCTCCTCCAGCTTAGCTTCGGGCACCTCTCAAGTTACCACTCGCCTGCCTGCCGCCCCCACCAACACTAGCACCACAGCCACTTCACTTGATCTGTCAGAGGAGTTATTTACACATCAGTTGGAAGAAATGAGTGATGCACAACCATTATTGCCAGAGGATATAGATAACAGGGATATGTCTCAGTCAGGCAGCATTACACACATGGACTTACGGTGTGATGATGATGATGTTGTACCCACTGCTGTTTCCTTTGCTGAGTTGTCAGATACAAGTGAAGCCGTTGATGATGACGATGCGTCCGTTGATGTCAAGTGGGTGCCCGCTAGAAGAGAATTATAAAAGGGGGAAAGTTCAGATGGGGAGACAGAGAGGAGGAGGAGACGAGTTGGAAGCAGGGGGAGGTCGTCACAAGGAGCTAGTGGCACAGTCTGGCAGCATGCATCGGCACCCGGGGTCAGCCAGACAGCACGCCAATCAACGCATGCTGTTGCCACCACCAGAATGCCGTCATTGCAGAGCTCAGCAGTGTGGCATTTTTTTTTGTGTGTCTGCCTCTGACAACAGCCATGCCATTTGCAACCTGTGCCAAAAGAAACTGAGTCGTGGGAAGTCCAACACCCACCTAGGTACAACTGCTTTGCGAAGGCACATGATCGCACATCACAAACGCCTATGGGATCAACACATGAGTACAAGCAGCACACAAACTCAAAGCTGCCATCCTCCTCCTGGTCCAGCATCTTCAGCCACGTCAACCACTGCTGTCCTCCTTGCCCCCTCTCAACCATCCGCCACTCCGTCTCTCACCTTGAGCAGTTCCTGCTCATCTGCCCACAGTCAGGTGTCTGTCAAGGACATGTTTGAGCGTAAGAAGCCAATGTCACAAAGTCACCCCCTTGCCGGCATCTGACAGCTGGCTTGTCTGAACTCTTAGCCCACCAGCTTTTACCATACAAGCTGGTTGAGTCTGAGGCATTCAAAACATTTGTAGCTATTGGGACACCGCAGTGGAAGGTACCCAGATGAAATTTCTTTGCACAAAAGGCAATCACCAACCTGTACTCGATTGTGCAAAAGGAAGTAATGGCATGTCTGGCACACAGTGTTGGGGCAAGGGTCCATCTTACCACTGATACCTGGTCTGCAAAGCATGGTCAGGGCAGGTATATCACCTACACTGCGCATTGGGTTAACCTGCTGACAGCTGCCAAGCATGGAATGCGTGGCTCTGCAGAGGAGTTGGTGACACCTGCTGCCACCTCCTCTACTCCTCCTACTCCATCTTCTTCCATAACCTCCTCGGCTGAGTCCTCTTCTGCTGCTGCATCTTGCCCACATCAACGGCACCCCCCAGATCCCCAGGTACTGTTCCACATCCCGGATACGGCAGTGTCACGCCGTCTTGGGGTTGACTTGCCTGAAAGCAGAGAGTCACACCGGACCAGCACTCCTGTCTGCCCTGAACGCACAGGTGGATCAGTGGCTGACTCCGCACCAACTGGAGATCGGCAACGAAATTTGTTGGCGGCATTGCATTTGGGCAAGTTGACACATGTGCCGTGCATGGCACATGTGGTTAATCTGATCGTACAACGCTTTGTGCATAAGTACCCAGGCTTACAGGACATCCTTAAGCAGGCCAGGAAGGTGTGTGGCCATATCAGGCGTTCCTACACGGCCATGGCGCACTTTTCCGATATCCAGCGGCGAAACAACATGCCAGTGAGGCGCTTGATTTGCGACAGCCCAACACATTGGAATTCAACACTCCTAATGTTCGACCGCCTGCTCCAACAAGAAAAAGCCGTTAACGAGTATTTGTATGACCGGGGTGCTAGGACAGCCTCTGTGGAGCTGGGAATTTTTTCGCCATGTTACTGGACGCTCATGCGCAATGCCTGTAGGCTCATGCGTCCTTTTGAGGAGGTGACGAACCTAGTCACCATCAGCGACATTATACCATTACCATTTGTTAGAGCATGCCCTGCGAAGAGTGCTGGATCAGGCAGTAGATGAGCGTGAAGAGTTGTGGTCACCATCACCACCAGAAACAGCCTTATCAGCATCGCTTGCTGGACCTGCGGCAATGCTGGAAGAGGATTGTGAGGAAGAGAAGTCAGAGGAGGAATGTGGCTTTGAGGAGGAGGAGGAAGACCAACCACAACAGGCAACCCAGGGTGCTCGTTGTCACCTATCTGGTACCCGTGGTGTTGTACGTGGCTGGGGGGAAGAACATACCTTCAGAGAGATCACTGAGGACGAGGAACAGGACATGAGTAGCTCGGCATCCAACCTTGTGCAAATGCGGTCTTTCATGCTGTCGTGCCTGTTGAGGGACCCTCGTATAAAAAGGCTAAAGGAGAACGACCTGTACTGAGTGTCCACACTACTAGACCCCCGGTATAAGCAGAAAGTGCCTGAAATGTTACTGAATTACGGCAAGTCGGAAAGGATGCAGCAGTTCCAAAATTAATTAAAAAGTATGCTTTACACAGCGTATAAGGGTGATGTCACAGCACAACGGGAATCTAACAGGGGAAGAGGTGAAAGTAATCCTCCTCCTCCCATGACCATGCCAGCAAGGACAGGACGCTTTACAGACGTGTTGTTGATGGAGCTTTTTAAGTCCTATGCATCGCCACAGCCCTTCGGGGTCCACCCTCAGAGAACGACTCGACCGACAGGTAGCAGACTACCTCGCCTTAACTGCAGATATCGATACTCTGAGGAGCGATGAACCCCTTGACTTCTGGGTGTGCAGACTTGACCTGTGGCCTGAGCTATCCCAATTTGCGACCTTTAGTGCAGCAGGAGATATTGTCACTGAGAAGAGAAGTCGCCTAGGTCAAAAAAGTCTACATTACCTCACCTTTATTAAGATGAATGAGGGATGAATCCCGAAGGGACTGACAGTGGGCGATACATTCGACTAAAAAAGGCCTGATGAGGGGGACGTAACAGGGTGTCGCGGCTGCCGGCCCACCTCGTGATATTTAAATCCCTACCTAGCTCACCCCAGTACCTTGTCCTGTGGTAATTTCCTGTTCATGGTTTCCTGAGAGTGCTTTATCATTGTGAATCTGATTTCCTGGTATCCCTTTGACCATTCTCTGTCTCTAGCGTATTAGTCCGGCCATTCAAAGGTCCGGTTTATGCTCTGTCCTTTTATTTTCCTTTTCTTGCCTATGTATATGTTTACATAGTTTCTGCGTGCTGGACCACACTAGTAGTCTTGACATTGGGATTAAACTGATAAGAATAGTCCTACTTAACACACCACTCCTATCTGGTGGCACATTAGATTGCACGCGCAGTGCCCCAAATTTGAAGTAGGAGGACCGACCAAGCATCTTTTTCCATCTCCCGGTTCCTAAAATCGATGCCTTATATACACGTCCCATTATAGGGGACGTAACAGGGATTAAACTGATGGGAATAGTATTACTTAACACACCACTCCTATCTGGTGACACATTAGATTGCACGCGCAGTGCCCCAAATTTGAAGTAGGAGGACCGACCAAGAATCTTTTTCCATCTCCCAGATCCTAAAATCGATGCTTAATATACACGTCCCCTGATATGGGATGTAACAGGGATTAAACTGATAGGAATAGTACTACTTAACACACCACTCCTATCTGGTGGCACATTAGATTGCACGCGCAGTGCCCCAAATTTGAAGTAGGAGGACCGACCAAGCATCTTTTTCCATCTCCCGGTTCCTAAACTCGATGCCATATACACGTCCCCTGATAGGGGACGTAACAGGGATTAAACTGATAGGAATATTACTACTTAACACACCTTATAATAATGCAGAGAGAGGCAACGCAGAGAGAGGAGTCCGAAGAAGAGGAGTCAGAGGAGGAAGGTGGCTTTGAGGAGGTGGAAGACCAAACACAGCAGGGGACTTGTTGTCACCTTTCGGGCACCCTTGGTGTTGTACGTGGCTGGGTGGAGGAAGAGAGACCTTCAATGACATCAGTGAGAACACGAAACAGGACATGGCTAGCTTGGTATCCAACCTTGTGCAAATGGGGAGTTTGCGGTTGTGCAAATGGACTTTTTGCGGTTGTTTGCGTTGCGTTAAACGGGTAGTTTGGTCTGTCACTGTGAAGCGGGCGTAACCCTTACACAACCTGATCGATACAACATCATACCTGATGTTTTAAAGCACGTTATTCCAAACAATTTAGGAATGTTAGGTGATTTATGCCCTTTATGGATTAAAACCAGACTCTGCATCAACTATGTAATTTTCCATGGGAGTTTTGCCATGGATCCCCCTCCGGCATGCCACAGTTCAGGTGTTAGTCCCCATGAAACAACTTTTCCATCACTATTGTGGCCATAAAGAGTCCCTGTGGGTTTTAAAATTCGCCTGCCTATTGAAGTCTATGGCGGTTCGCCCGGTTCGCCCGTTCGCGAACATTTGCGGAAGTTCACGTTCGCCATTCGCGAACCTAAAATTTTATGTTCGCGACATCACTACTCTTGAGCAAACTGTAAACATGCAGCAATGTTTTGTTTTGACAGCAGTGGCTTCCTCTGTGGTATCCTCCCATGAAATCTATTCTTGTTTAGTGTTTTACGTATTGTAGATTCGCTAACAGGGATGTTAGCATTTGCCAGTGACTTTTGTAAGTCTTTAGCTGACACTCTAGGATTCTTCTTCCCCTCATTGAGCAGTCTGCGCTGTGCTCTTGCAGTCATCTTTACAGGACGTCCATTCCTAGGGAAAGTAGCAGCAGTGCTGAACTTTCTCCATTTATAGACAATTTGTCTTACCGTGGACTGATGAACAGCAATGCTTTTGGAGATACTTGTATAACCCTTTCCAGCTTCATGCAAGTCAACAATTCTTAATCGTACGTCTTCTGAGAGCGCTTTTGTGTGAGGCATCATTCACATCAGGCAATGCTTCTTGTGAAAAGCAAACCCAGAACTGGTGTGTGATTTTATAGGGCAGGGCAGCTGTAACCAACACCTCCAATCTCATCTCATTGATTGGACTCCAGTTGGCTGACATCTCATTCCAATTAGCTCTTGGAGATGTCATTAGTCTAGGGTTCACATACTTTTTCCACCTGCACTGTGAATGTTTACATGGTGTGTTCAATAAAAACATGGCAAAATGTCATTCTTTGTGTGTTATTAGTTTAAGCAGACTGTGATTGTCTATTGTTGTGACTTAGATGATGATCAGATCACATTTTATGACCAATTCATGCAGAAATCCATATCATTCCAAAGGGTTCACATACTTTTTCTTGCAACTGTATATTCTGAAAAATACATTACTTTTTGATAGACAAAAATGTTTAGCGCTAGGAAATACATACCGTAGATTACATTTTATTTCCACAGTTATTTCAGTCCAAACCACATCATTCATCTCAGCCATCATCAACAGAGTATACAACGGTCCATTTGTGTGGCCACAAAAGTTGTATACAGCATACCACAGTACACAGTACAGCATGCTGGACATTGCGGAAATACTTGGAAATTGGCGGATGCTGCATGTGTGTGCACTGTGTCAGCGTTCATGTAGGTTAGTGTGCAAACATCAACCACGGTTATCACATAATATACACATTTGCTGCTGCCAGCAAAACGATTAGCTTAAACTTGTATACCTTTTTCCAAGAACATATTGTCATTCACACTTCATATGACTTATATGCCCACTTTAACAGCAAATGATTTATTAAATCATTTGAGCCAAGGCTTTGCAATCTTGTTACTTAATCCTTTTTTTTTTCTACTCAAGCATATCCAAATGGCAACATTAATGAGATCCACATATATGTTTGACTTCTTTAAAATAAAGTCACAAATCCCTCGAAAATGTTTCAATCACTTCGGTAATATTGCTTTTTTTTAACTTTATAATCTTTACACATGGAATTGTATTTTATTTTTAACAACTTAAGAACCAATCCCATTCCAGGCATGTCATGATTTGAAGAGTTGGGACGTTACTTCTAATCCCTTAAAGGTTAAATAGAACCGATAGCTAAACGTAATGAGATTATCAGATATTTTAGGTGATAAACATTATCTCACCTTTATATTAAAAACAGCTGGGAACATCACAAGATCATCGGGATGTGTTGTATGAGCATCTGTTTCTGGAAATATTGCACATGAAGCAGTTGAGACTTATTTATTTTTTGCCGTCGGTAACTGTTGGATTTTATCATGTACAATTTGTTCTCATTAACTTTAAAATATTAAAGGGCAATTATTATGCTTTTTTGAGCTGCGTGTTTGAATGCATCCAATTTCCAAGCACAGAGGAGTATCCATTGGATAAAAAGCAATAACATAATTAATATCAGTTTATTCTTTTTCTTTTTTTCTTTCTTTCAAGTAGTCGTATATCATCGACAAAATAGGTGATATGTCCTTCAGTCCACCATTCACCTTCAGTGGAAGTGCCATCATATCTATATTCTGATATGGTACTGATTCCAATCAGTAGATTCTATTATAGGCCTTTAAGCAAAAAGGAAAGTGCTGATGATAGCTATAAAAATAAATGAAGCTTATCGTTTCTTGACATCTTTAGCACTTTCTGTAGCTTCCTGAGTGAGGCATACTGACAGACAATAGCTGAGAGATTGTGTGTAAAGTAATGAGAAAAATAAATGCATCTTCAAAGGAGCCAGAAGGAACTCAATCTAACATTCATTATCATGTGTCCTGGCTGTTCACAGTACGTTATTATTACTGTAATTTGTAGAATGAGTTAAGAAGTGTAACCGAAGATGCTGTTTCATACTAACCTTCTTGACCATTATTTGATTATAAACTGGCCGGTCAGATAGATTCAAATTGATCCATCTCTTGTTACCGTCAGTAAGAAAAATTGTTCTGTCCTATTGTTGCGTCCGAACATTACGATGCAAATTATTTTAATATTGAATGGTATTTCTTTCTCCCGTACATCAAGATTTGATATAGATACAGAATGATTACCAACCTACTATCTACATGGAATATTTTGTAAGGATGACAGGTCGATGATAAATGGCAAGATTGCATATAACAAACAGCCTCTTCCTTCTTACGTCTGAAATTAAAATGGATGCAAACAATTCTCATGTATCATTTTATTTTATGAAATAAAGAAAATGAAAATCTGTCTTTCTATTTCTTCACTCTTCAACTCTTCAAATTTGAGGATAAACAGGAAACTCGCGTACCATACCCAACCACAATCTTCTTCAATTATCCAATTTTTGTCCACATCTTCTACATTACTCCACCTGGTTTCTCATGCATGAAAGTCCTTACTGGCCCAAGAAAGGTTTTTTTTTTTTCATTGTAAATGTGGAGAGTACGAAATAGTTGGAAAAGACTGCAGTTTAGTAAGTTACATTAGATTCTTGCTGATACTCCTAAAAGCTGAGAGATGAAGCATGAATTAGGCAGTTTTATTCAAACAGCATCAATAATTTGATTGGGATCATTAAACCAGCGTTTTGTTTATCCGGTTTGCTGTGGTACAATGATGTGTCGAAAGTCAATGCAAAGTGTTCCATGAACAAATTGGAAGATATTTATCAAAGTGTTCTGCAAAATGGCGGTTAAATTCTGACATTGTTTTGATCGTAATTATGAAAGTTAATTGTTTTTCAAAAGATTTTCAGTTTTCACAAAAAATCCCTTTTCAGAAAACCACCAAACTTATAGTAGCATACAAATTCAGCCACTTTTCTGTCACAAACAAATGTCTGAAGAATGAATAAATCTGTTGCATCAGCCAATTTTCTTTTTTATCATATTTAAAAATAATGGAAAAGGCTAAAAAAGCAGCAGTTGAAAAAATCTTACATAGTTAAAAATGTACACCAAACGTGCTAAAAATTGAACAGTTTGATAATTCTCCCCCATTGACTTGAGTACAGTTACAAAATGTATTTGCATTAAAATTGGGATTCTGATTTGGTGAGGATGACAGCTCAATGAAAAATTACAAGATTGCCTATAACAAACAGCCTCTTCTTTCTTATATCTGAAATTAAAATGGATGCAAATAATTCTGATGTATAATTTTATTTTATAAAATAAAGAAAAGAAAAATCTGGTCTTTCGGTTTCTCTATTTTTCTATGTATAGGACCTTGTTACCTTTATAAGGTATATTTATTTTATCTACATTTTCTATATGCTGCTACAATAAAAGCATTGTCACTCTATTAATCAGGATTCCTGAGTCCATTCCTGCATTGGGTGATTCCAAGTAGACTAAGAGGCTTTTAGCCTCCCACTCCATTGGGGGGGGGCAGGGGGGGACACCGATAGAAGGATTTACATTCTACATTCTTGTGAGTGCAACATTTTAATGCGTAATAATTATTGTATGTATTGTTGTATATATAGCTTCAAATATGCAGATATATCTCGCTTCAAGTAAATATGATATTTAGAAAGTGCTAAAAAAATATATAGTTATGATCAGTGGCGTACTAAGGGGGGGCGGAGGGGGCGGTCTGCCCCGGGTGCCACCAGGGTGGGGGGTGCCATGACCCTGGTCTGGGGGCTGGAGGGGGCTGTGTGAGCTGTGGCTGCACAGTGCCCCCCCCCCCATGTTAGTTAGGATGCCGGGCAGCCAGAACAACTCTCACAAGCAAAGAGCTGCTGAACTGGACGCACGGAGGAAAAGTGGGGGCGGAGCTAACACAAATTGGGGGCGGTACCAAACCGGCAGCGGAGGCGGGGCTTAATACGGCCCTTACCGGTTACTGCTGCACATGGAGGTGCAGTAAGATGGAATGTCTGCTTCTCCACAGGCTTCAGGGAAGGACTTCAGGGAATTCACTCCTCCTCCAGCCCACTGTCTGTAAGTAAGAGTGTGTGTCTGTGTGTGTCTCTGTGTGTGTGTGTCTCTGTGTCTCTGTGTTTCTGTGTGTGTCTCTGTGTGTGTGTGACTGTGTGTGTGCCTGTGTGTTTGTGTGTGACTGTGTGTGTGTGTGTGTGTAAAACTGTCTGCCTATAACTGTGTGTGTGACTGCATGTGACTATGTATGTGTGACTGTCTGCCTGTAACTGTTTGATGTTGCCTGTAACCGTGTGTGTGTCTATCTGCATAGTCATGCGCACGGGGTGTGCCAGCTGTGCCTGGGCACACCCTAATACCTGCGGCACGCGCTATGTGCCTCACCCGGGGGCAGGTGAAGGAGATCAAAGATCTACCTTACCTGCCCACAGCAGCATGGAGGGAGGCAGGAGAGGACCCAGGGAGCTCTAGCCAGCAGCTCCGCCAGGTTCCTCTTGCAAGATCTGAGCGTTGCCACAGCAACGCTCAGATCTTGCGAGAGTGAACTCTAGCCCCGCAAGCTGTGGGGCTAAAGTTCACTCACCACTGGACCACCAGGGATGGCAGCAGCATGGTCCCCCCTCCCTACATAAGGTAAGAAGGGAGGGGGGATATTAACTAAATGGCCCACCCACCTCCACACAATACACACAAACAGCACCCACACACAGCACACACACACAAACAGCGCACACACACACAGAACACACACACTAACAGCACCCACACACATACACACACACACATTAACAGCACCCTTACACACACAGCACTATCACACATACACTATCAGCACCCTCACACACACAGCAGCCTTACACATACACACACACACACACACTAACAGCACCCTCACACACACACAGTGCCCTCACACACACACAGCACCCTTACACACACACACCACCCTCACAAACAAACACATACTGCCTGCACACACACACACTGCCTGCACACACACACTGCCTACACACACACACAACATGCCTTCACACACACACAGCGCCTACACACACACACACACCGTAGTGTGTATGTGTGTATGTATGTGTATGTATGTATATATATATATATATATAGTATATATATATATATATATATATATATTAAGCAGCGTGTGTTTGTGCTTCAGGGTGCACACCCTTATGCAATGGGCTGTGCACGCCTATGACTATCTGTCTGTGACTGTGTGCATGTGACTGTCTGCTGCTGCCTTTAACTGTGTGTGTGTGACTGTCTGCCTGTGACCGTGTGTGTGTGTGTGTCAATGTATATGTGACTGTCTGCCTGTAACTGTGTGCATGACTGCCTGTGATTGTATGTGTGACTGTCTGCATGTGACTGTGTGCGTGTGACTGTCTGCCTGTAACTGTGTGTGACTGTATGCCTGTAACTGTGTGTATATGACTGCCTGCCTGTAAATGTGTGTGTGGGGCTGCAGGGATTTTGTAGAAGGGGCAGGGGTTTTGTATTGGGACAGGAGTGTTTATAAGGGGGGATAAGCAGGGGATTTGTAGAAGGGGGTTGCAGGGGTTTTGTAGACGGGGGGCAGTACAGGATTTGTAGAAGGGGCAGGACAGGGGTTTTGTAGGTGGGGCGGGGCAGGACAAGGGTTTTGTAGGAGGGGCTGGCCGTTTACAAATTGTAAAAAAAAAAACATGAAAAAACATGTACAGGTTCTTTTGGGGGGGGAGGGGAGGGGGTGCCAATCAATGGATCCGCCCCGGTTGCCAAATGCTCTAGGTACGCCCCTGGTTATGATGCCTTGATAACATTTCTCTCAATAAAGTGTCAAACCAGAAAATTGGCATATAGAACCCTAAATGCCATATAAGGTGTCATAACACCTGTGTTTAAAAAGTTATATATAATTACAGCTTAAAATAGAGGACGGATCTTAGAGATAAAGGTTATTACATGTGTAAAAATGGAATAGAATGGTCATAGTATAGTATTTTAATACACCAATGATAGTTGAAGACAAAATAAACACTTACCCACACAAAGGCACATATATGGTTAATGACTTGGTTTGAGGATGTCCATCTCTCCATGCTAATTTTCTGGTTTGGTAATTTAAAGGATTCGGAAGTTATCCTGTTTTAAGTAGCTGTGTTGCACGTTGACCTCCACAAACCATTTTGCTAATATTTGCTCTCATTGAAGTGTGTCTCCTGGTCCACTTGGACCACTGCACCATCCACTTATTTTAGGTTCATTTAGTGGTAAAGCAGAGTCTTTATTTATTCACTGTGATTTTTGTATCATAAAGTGGGATTTAAACATGGTGTGCTTGCTTTGCTGCATTTTATGTTTTAAAGGGATACTAAAGTCACCATTACAACTACAGCCCTTTTGTATTTGTCCTGGTGAGTATAATCATTCCCTTCAGGCTTTTTGCCGTAAACACTTTCTTTTCAGAGAAAATGCAGTGTTTTCATTACAGCCTAGGGATACCTCCACTGGCCACTCCTCGGATGGCTATTAGAGGTGCTTCTTGTGGCTCTGTCCCTGATCTGCCTCCTTGACAGACTCGGACAATCCAATGCTTTCCTATGTGAAAGCATGAAAGCAGTGTGATTGGCTCATAACAACACTTCTGATGATGTCAGCCAAGCAGGCAGATCAGGGGCAGAGCCAGCAGCAGCATACTGGAGTAAAGGTAAGATTATACTATATTTGGGAATAGGGGAACAAGGGGTGGGGGGCAGTTTTTAATATTATAGGGTATTATACACGTTTGTGTTCCTGACCCTATAGTGTTCCTTTAAATTTCCACTATTTGGTGTTCTATTTTTTATTTTTTTTGAGTGTAGTGAGCAAAAGAGAGGATAGTTTTGCCTTTCACTGAAAAAGGACCCTGCTCTGTCACTATGTATCTTATGGCACCAACAATTAAGCAAGCCTTGCTAATCCCTTTTAAACTCATTCATGAAGCAATAGGAATTCATTGTGTGAAGAATGTTTACACGCTTTACAGAAAGTAGATTTTTCAGCTTTTGCTAAAAAATTATTTAATTACACAGAAGTAAAATATCCAGCAGGAACGGAAACAAATATTTGTTCTCTCGTCGTGATTTCCAGAGGAGCTCAACAAAGCATTACACATGAGTGGACACAGTCAATTTGTATCTGAAATGTCTTCATGCGGACACATTTTATGACAATGTAAGTTTCCATTATAGATGCAATAATGCTGAAATCACTCGAAACAATGCAAGTAGTCAACATGACAAATCCTTGAGCTGTGTTTGTAATTTCACATATATTCTGTCATTATGTTTGCATAATACTGCTCGATTTACTGCGGGCGGTGGGCATCTAGACTAGTAATATCTCAACGATGCTTTGGATTTTGCAGTAAATTGCAAATAATGGAAACTCTCCTACTGGTTTAAGTTGAGTCTTTGTGCTTTTAGATATGAATAATGAAACCATATTTAAATACTTGCATTCTCTCTAATGACACGATGACACGATAACAGCTCAGTGATGTAATTAAGGTGAAAGGGAAAGACTTTATGATTGTGGTGACCATAGTGGTATTTATAAAGAAATGGTCATATAATGTGTTCTACTTAGTCTTAAAAAATGTAAAACTGCATTTTTTATGCACGCTGATTTCTTTCTTGTATTTTACTTAATTACATGGTTTATTCAGCAGCACCATTATTAAACAATGTATAAACCCAATCAGAGGCATAACTGGGATTCACTGGTCCCCTCTAAGGAATTCACATAATGTATGGTGGCTGAGTGTGATTTATATGGTTGATTAAATGTGCTATTTATGTGTAGAGTTGGCTGAATGTGATTGTGTCTGAAGGCTGGCCGAACCTGATTGTATATGGAGTTGGATGAGTGTGATTATGTGTGGAAGTGTATGTTTTTTTATTATATTTAAAAATAGTTTTTTACCGGCATTCTGCATATCTTTCCGCTGGGAGGGGAATAATCCCTGGTGGTCCGTGGTACTGCTGACTGTATTCCGTGTAATCATGTGAGGGGAACATGTGGTCTGCACCTCCAGTGGGTGCAGCCCACATAAATGCCCCTCCAATCAATGCTCAGTGAATTAATCAGTTTAATCATGGGAACCTCAGCACCCTGAGTCACTGAGTGCCAAAACAGCAAGGGAGCCCTTAAAATACTGTTCGCAGTTATTTGGTATTTAGTACATTGCAGATTTAGCATTATATTAAATAATGGTTTTACTAAGTGGGCCTTAGCCTGGCCTCGGCCCCTCTTGACAGGTGGAACTCCAGGACCTGGTCTCAATCACAACCATCGTAACCCTGGTTGTTCCACCACTGTTCCACGTTGTGCAACCCAGGTTGAGGATCTTATGTATGTTTATATTTTGCATGCACATACCCACAGATGCCACAGCTGAGTGTCATCCACATAGAAATAGATTATAGATCATGAAGTTGATGACACTGTGATGACTGTGATGTCTCGTAAACATAGATTTCAACCTGGTATTCAGCATTATAATTTATTTTAAAATATTTGTTTTTTAAACAGTAAGCAGTCAAACCTTTGAATAATCCATATATAACCTATTGTAGGTATCCATAATAAAATTCACATCTGTAAAACAAATGAGACATACATAATGCTCTCCATAAAGTATAAAAAACCATGTTAGGCTCTATGTATATAGCCCTAAAGTGCCAGTCCAGGCTATCGGTATACTCCAATGAGAAACATGATGTCCACAAAGATGAAAGTATAAATACAAATTTATTGAGACAAAATATTGTTAAAACTATATTAAATAAAAGGGACAATAAATAAGGCAGGTATAATGTAAAGTAAATACACCGCAAGTATGGCCAATAAAAGCAGTGTAAATGCAGAAGGTAACATATAAATACCACCAGAAAGAGTACCAAAATGTGTCCATTTCAAAGCAAACACATTCCAGCCATAGATGGAGCCTTCCTCAGTGCTATCCGACTGGTCAGTTTTCAGGGTTTAAGTATCCCTCCTGATAGGTATAAATTGTTCTGGCTGTTGCAGGAATCCATTTCCGATTTCGTCACTTCCGGCGTGACACAATCATGTGACTTCCTGTTCGGTGCGTTCACTTAACCGCATTGCGTTCCACCATGCATTCCAAGCCGGCATAGTTCATATGAATGGTGGAATAGGCCCTTATAATGTCCAAAAGGTCCATAATAAGTGTGGGCTATTGCCCATATATTTAAATGTAATGAAAAGTTTATTAAAATTAAAAAAACGTTCAATTCATTATGTACAAAATTATTGCAAATATTACGATCCTCTTTCAAATTCTGGGGGTGTTTAAAAAAAAAAAAAATTAAACATAATTTATGGTTACATTTCTGTAAATCCATAAAAGTGTTAAAAGAATCATTAAAACAAGTAGGGGCAAATTTAAGTCCCTTACTTAAAACTCCCAATTGGTCTTTAATAAGAACTTATATCAGATAAATTTACCACACCTGACTGTGACTGTGGAATTCAAGCGGGAGCTCTCAGAGATTGGTGACACTACAGACCGGCTGACGAACGGAAGAAATATGCTCGGCACATAATGACATGGCAGAGGAGCTTCAGAATCTAACAGAAGAGCACATCCACCTGAAAAGAAAGCTTGCAGACATGGAGGACTGCTCGAGTCGTAATAATGTGCGGTTCCGGGGCATTCCCGACAATATCACCCACGAGGCCCTACCTGGATACATTAAAGGCCTTTGCCAGACGGTGATGCCTGAACTAAGGGAAGCAGACTGGATGATGGATCAGGCTCACCAACTCCCCAGGCCACAATGTTTCACCTCTGACATGCCACATGATGCAGTGGTAAGATTCCACTACTATAAGTCTAAAGAATCGCTTCTGACCGCAGGTCAAAGCTCTCAAGCTTACCGGAGCCTTATCAAGAGGTGCAGCTATTTGCGGACCTCTCGGCACTGACAATGGGCCGCTGAAGAGAATTTATCTCGGTCACGAAAAGCCTGCGCAACCATGGAATACAGTATCGTTAGGCCTATCCCACAAAAATACTTCTTTGGAAGAATAACAATTACTATGTGATAGAAGAACCGGATGACGGACTGTGCCTTCTTAGAGAATGGGGATTATTCTTCCACCTGGTGGACACTCCCCTAGGGGACCAGATGGAAGATTGTGACAAAGGACAGACATGAACCAATGACAGACACACAGAGGTAAAACATCCCCACAATGCATCCTAATGTCCCTCCCTCTGTCCTGGAGATAATTGGGAAGTAATGCAATTATCTCCCAGGACAGAGGCAAAACTCCATTAACCACATGGCAATAAAAGACAGTAAAATACATAAAAATGTATAAAGTTACAACTGTCGCACAAAACATATACATTCTACCTATCCCCAGATAGCTTAGATTTGAGCTCATATTATTACCGAATGGCACTCAGATCACATACATACATTTCAATCGCCATGGAGCCAAATTCTTTCCCATAGTCTTTTGTTACACGAATAGGCTCCATGGCATGGCTATCTGGGGTAATGCTGTTCATACGGTTTAAACTACCGAATGAACAGGCATCCGGTTAAATTACCGAATGCAGAAGCAAGGATGCTGACGGCTCAGCGGTGTTCGCGCAATTAAGTGTCCGTTTCCAGTTCCATAGTTTGGGCGCTGAACACCGTTGGCCGTTCGGGACTTTAAAATGGCCACCGCCACTTGTTCGACAAATGAACAAAGGCCACCCAGCATTTGTCAATCAAGCTGCGGTTAACCGCAGCATCTGGGAGGTAAATTGCCGACACACTCCCAATACAGGTGGACCAGTCAATCGGTTGTTTGTTCGGTAGATTGAATCTACCGAACGCCGGGCAGAAAGGCACGAACAAGCCTTTTCTGCAGGGGAAAAGAAGGCTTTTTAACATGGGGCCATAGTCCAGAGGCAACAGGCAGGCAAACAGGCTTCTCCAATGCAATGTGGCGAGATTGGTCTCATCACAATTCCGTTCACCAGACCAACCAGCACCAACCCCAAAACCACAAAGGAGAATATCTGGTAAATGGCAGATGGCTGTCTCACCACAACGTAACAAATTAACTGGCATCATCTCCTCTAGGGACAGCACTAGACAGGCCCACCGGACCCACCTTGCCTTCTGATAGACGGCACCAGATGGTGATAATCCTGGACTATGTGTGTATGTATTATTAAGTGGTAATTGATCTTTTATGGGGTATCACAAGTTAATACGAAGCAGGGCCTAACACTAATTTGGGTTCTACACGTTAGCACACGGTTATTGGTGTCCCATTAGTTACAACAGATCAAGAGGGGGTTGTTCCTATCTCCCAGCCCCCAATGATTGCCAAGGAAACTATGCCTACCACAAAATATGCAGTAGTAACCCATGACTTACTGCATACACTCAGAAGGAAACAGAAGGGTCTGACCTGCCATCTACTGACTATTGGCTTTGAATAGGCTTTTTCGTAAATTCATGGTTTTACCACAAATAAGGATGTTTAAAGGGTTGGTGTACACGGCTGCACCACATCTGTAACTTTGTTACCCCCAGTTGAGTCTGTCCCCGAAGCACTAGGCTCATATGGAGACTTAACCATGTAAAATTCCCATTTTCAATAAGGCACAATGTAAATACTTTAGTTTCTCCTTTAAGTTTATGTTGTCAATTGTATTAGGGTTTATTGATGCTGAATGGGTTTAATTTGTTCTCAATCAAATGTATTGCTGAATGTAGCAGCTCCAAGTTTGAATTACACTAACTTATGGTGATGCCTAATTCCATGGTTATTTTCTCCCTGAATGTCAAAGGCCCCCATAAAAGGAGATTGGCAGCACAAGAAATCCGTAGTTCAGGGGCGGCGATTGCTTGCCTGCAAGAGACCCACTTCTGCACCGTTACCCCCCTAAGATTTACAATTAAAAATTACTTCCAGGCATTTCATGCATATGCCTCAACTAAATCCAAAGGAGTTTCCATTTACGTTCACAGTTCACAGATTGGATGTTTACTCCGAGCAGTCAACATGCCAGTCGAGACGGTCGGCTGCTCATTCTGAAGGGCTCCTTGAATGGTCTAGAGATAACTATAGTCTCCCTCTATGCTCCTAATGAGAACCAGAAATCCTTTCTGACCTCAGCACTGAGGAAGGTCAAAATATTTAAACGGGGACGTGTTTTGATCTGTGAGGAATTCAACTGTACTACAGACCCACAATTCAACGCACACGAGACAAAGGCCTCAAGCAAGGGTCCCTGGCGCTGGGCCAGCATCTGGCCCGCCTACTCACGAGCATGACCTGTATGACACATGGAAATGTCTGTACTCCTGTACTCCGGCATGGGGGATTACACCTATTGCTCCCCAGTTCTTTGGACCCACTCAAGAATTTATCTATGCCTCACGGATAAAAATACCTTAAAGGGACACTATAGTCACCCAGACCACTTCAGCTCACTTCAGCCCGCGCATGCGCATTCGGCTCCAGTGACGTGGGACATGGAGGAGAGGTCACCAGCACCGAGGGAGCCTGGCACTGGGTTAAGTTAAGTTAACCCCTTCAGCACCACAGGAGGGGGACCCTGAGGGTGGGGGATACCTCAGGGCACTATAGTGTCAGGAAAACCACTTTGTTTTCCTGACACTGTAGTGATCCTTTAAACCATATTTCTGATGTTTCCATAGGTCCAACCACATGGTCGGACCGCACACCGCTTACGGTAACCTTACGGGTCCCGTTCCTGGCTTGTGGCAGAGGCTCATGGCGCCTGAATGAGGCCCTCCTTGATCACCCAGACAACTACACTAAAATCAACACTCAAATGAATGACTATTTTGAACACCATGAATCATGCTCGACCCCCATTACCACTCAATGGCTAGCACACAAGGTAGTTCTGCGGGACTTACCAATTCAACTACGCTTGACAGCCAAGAGAAACAATAATGACACCAAATCTGAGCTCCTTCAAAAACTCACATTGTTAGAAAGCCTCAGCCTCAGAGGATCAGGAGAATCTACCCCTACCTGACCTATTAGAACAGGAAGAACAGATAGAGCGATCCCGGGGGGTTCAGCTGGGGGAGCGGCTAAGCCCTCAGGAGCGTGCCCAGGTACAAGAGCTGATCGTAGCTAAAGAGGCTACCTTCTCCAATTTGCCTGGGTACAATCCACTGGCCACCCACCGAGTCGAAACCCCGGGACAGCTACCTATGCGGCAGGCTCCATATCGTGTCCCGGAATCAGTCCGGACACATATGAAGACTGAGCTGGACGAGATGTTGCAGCTAGGGGTTATCGAACCTTCCGATAGCCCCTGGGCATCACCGGTAGTGCTGGTACCTAAGAAGGACGGCACGACACGTTTCTGTGTCGACTACCGGAGGCTAAACTACAAAACGGTGTCGGATGCCTACCCGATGCCCCGGATAGACGAGCTGTTAGATAAGATGGAACGTGGCCAGTATCTCACTACCATAGATTTGTGTAAGGGATACTGGCAAATTCCACTAGCCGAAGATGCCATCCCCAAGTCGGCCTTTGTCACCCCGTTTGGCCTGTACCAATTTCGGGTCATGCCTTTCGGGATGAAAAACGCCCCGGCCACCTTTCAGCGGATGGTAGACCGGCTACTGGATGGCTTCCAAGGTTATGCATGTGCGTATCTAGACGACATTGCCATATTTCGCCAGACCTGGGAAGAGCACCTACAACATATAGGGGCCATTCTAGATCGGATTGGAGAGTTAACCCTCAAACCCAGCAAGTGTCACATAGGGATGGCCGAAGTGCAGTATTTGGGCCACCGGGTGGGGTGTGGGCAACAGAAACCCGAACCAGCCAAAATTGAAGCCGTAGCCAAATGGCCCACCCCGAGGACCAAAACCCAAGTACTAGCGTTCCTAGGTACCGCAGGGTACTATAGAAAGTTCGTACCCAATTATAGCGCCCTGGCCAAACCCCTGACTGACTTGACCCACAAGAACCTTCCTCGACAGGTTGTCTGTGCCCCAGAGTGTGATCAGGCATTCCAACAACTAAAGACTGCTTTAACCAATGCTCCTGTACTTGCCGCTCCCGATCCAACTAAAAGATTTCTTGTTCACACAGGCGCTTCAATGTTCGGATTGGGAGCAGTACTGAGCCAAGTTGGAGCCGATGGCGGAGAACACCCCGTAGCTTACCTGAGCCGAAAGTTATTGCCACGAGAAGTAAGCTACGCCGCCATTGAGAAAGAATGCCTGGCCGTGGTGTGGGCCCTGTGATTATAATACTGAAACAAAACGGTAACGCCGACGGGTTATTTAGACAAACTGAACTTGAAAAGTGATCTGTGAGTACTTCCCCGGACATCCCCAAGCCGATCCGTTGGGATCAGACTGTGTATGCCGGCTTGGTTCTGGGGGAGCATTGTGGCAAACCTAGCCACTTCTGGACTACAAACATATGAAAGGTTGTCTGTAGGTTGTGCTGTATGCTAATTGTGCTTTGCTGTGTATATGGGGGCTATGGTAATTTGCATGCTAGCAGCCGTAAGCTACCAGCATGCAAGTTCTTCGTTTGACGAACAGCGGCTATCCGGGCTGTTCGTGAAACGAATGCGGGCTCCCCTGATAGACCACACACTTAGAGACGTGTGGTGCTTGTTAACTGATTGCAACAATGTTGCAATCGGTAATTAGAGGCTCTCCTAGGTGGCCGTCGTTCGACTACCGACCATGCGGCGGTCGGCCATCTTGGATCCTCTGTTTCGTCAGCGGTGTTTGGTCGTCGAGCGCCTGGAACTGAAAACGGCTACTCGACGACACGAACACCGCTGTACTTCCAGACCGTTCGGGAGCCCGGTTTTCGGTAGGATAGTTCCCCTAAGTGCAATCGACAGATTGAGGGGAACTTCAATGCAAAACCGTATTTGCTGCGGCGTTCGGTCATTTCAGCTGGGATCTGAGCGGTGTTCTCACAAAAGGTGCGCTCAGACTCCAGCTATCTACCGAACGTTCGGTTATGTCAATGTGCCGAATAATGTCCAGAAAATGTATTTTTATGTGAATTGTCGGTTTTGCTGCACGAGGGGATAATCTACTTAACCGTCCATTTTAGTGGGAGTATCCCTCTCGTGCAGCAATGCCTGCTGGGAGAATTACACTGCCTGATGGGAGAAATCCCCTGAACTACTGTCACGTTTAAACATTTCATATGAAGGAACACAACTGCAGATTTCTTATAGTTCGAATATTTATTAGGAGTAATTGGTATTGACTTTAATTCCAATATACAGGTACTGTAGCATTAAGTATTAAACGATAAATGAAGTCCACAGTTATATGCACTGTAGCTTTAAGGAGTAAACGGAACTGAAGCAGCAAGAGTCCTTTAGTAGTATTAATTAATTAGATGATAAGAAGTTACAATAGCTGTTCCATAGACTTTAACTGAAGAAAGATAGATGCAGCTAACTGAGACAAGTATGTGTTGAAGTTAGCTGTAACGGTTGGCTTTAACGAAGGACTTTGGAGACAGGAAATAACAGCTTTAGATGCAACGTTTATCAGAGAAGTTTTACTTAGCTTCCGGCTTATAGAACACTGGTTCCCGAGATTCCTCAGAGGCAGATTATCCTGCATGGATAGAGTTCAGCTTTAGCCGTGGATGAGGAGAGGCGAAGGGAACTTGAAGTCTTCTATTCCGGTCCGGTAACAGCAGGTTTTCACAACTAAGTTGCAGCCGGTTCGTGAGTACAGAACGTAGTTCATTAATCCAGCCTCGATCAGCTGGTGCGGTCAGATTAAATAGGGAGACCGGGTCATGAAGGGGTGTGGCTAAGCTCCGTGGAACCAGGAAGTAAGGGGATATTATAGTTAAGGCATGACAGTATCCCCTCCTTAATGAGCAACCTCTGGGTGCTATTGACTTGGTTTAGAAGGGTAGCGTTTGTGAAACTGGGAAACTAATTTGTCAGCATGAACGTCAGAGGAGTTTTCCCATGTATCTTCATCAACTCCATATCCTTTCCATCTGATGAGATATTGTAAGGAGCCACGATGGAACCTTGAATCCAGTATACTTTGAATCTCGTATTCTTCTTCACCCTGGACCAGTATAGGGTCAGGAGAAGTAGTGACATTCCTTTGGAAAGGGTCAGGATGATGAGGCTTCAGCAATGACACATGAAAAACAGGATGTAGCTTTAAAGTAGGTGGAAGTTTCAATTTAACAACATTACGGTTGATAATCGATAGTATTGGAAAAGGACCAAGGAAAAGAGAACTTAACTTCTTTGATGGACGGTTTGTAGAAATGTTCTTTGAGGAAAGCCAGACAAGATCACCGATTTGATAAGAAGGTGAAGGTTGTCGTTTTGTATCAAAAAACTTCTTTTGAGTGGAGGAGGCCAATTCAAGATTGTCATGCAATTTTTTGAATAAAGAGGACATATGAGAGATTTGATTCGAATCGGAGAGATTAGATGAAGAACTTGTCTGAGCAGGAAATGAGGAAGGATGAAATCCATAATTGGATAGAAATGGAGTCATTTTACTGCTGGTATGAAAAGAGTTATTGTATGCGAATTCTGCCATAGGTAACCAAGTTATCCAATTGTCTTGTAAGTGAGAGCAATAACATCGTAGATATTGTTCTAAGCATTGGTTGACTCTTTCAGTTTGTCCATCTGTTTGAGGATGATATGCAGATGATAGTTTACGTTGGATATGAAGAGTGGCACATAAGGCAGTCCAGAATTTGGAGGTAAATTGAGTTCCTCGGTCTGAAATGATTTCGTCTGGCAGTCCGTGAAGTTTAACTATGTTGTCAAGAAATGTTTTCGAAAGTTCAGAGGACGAAGGTAACTTCTTTAAAGGAATGAAATGAGACATTTTCGTGAAACGGTCTACCACCACTAAAATGGTAGTGTGATGATGAGAAGGAGGTAATTCTACCAAGAAATCCATAGAGATGGATTGCCAAGGTCGTTCAGGAATTGGTAAATTCAATAATTGACCAAATGGTTGATGATGGACATGTTTTGATCTTTGGCATACAGAACAAGATTTGACATAAGATTCAATAGTTTGGTCTTGACGAGGCCACCAATAGTATCTTTTGGACAATTCAAGGGTCTTCTTTATACCTGGATGACCTGCCAGAGGAGAATCATGAATAAATTCGAGTACTTTAATTCTGAAGGATGGAGGCACGTAAATCCGGTCTTTGAAATAGTAGAGACCGTTTTTCTTAAATAATTTAATTGATTTAGGAAGTTCGAGAGCATCTTCACTGAGATCTTTAATGTCGTCAATAAGAGAAGATAAGATTCCAATGACTTTAGTTGAAGGAGGTTCAATCTCAGTGTCCTTATGGATCCTGGAAAGGGCATCAGCCTTTTTGTTTCTAGACCCAGGTCTAAAGACGATTTGGAAGTTGAACCGGGAAAAAAAGAGATTCCATCTTACTTGTCGAGCAGACAGTGTTTTATTGGAGTGAAGATATTCGAGATTTTTATGGTCAGTATAAATGATTAAAGAGTTCCGAGCGCCTTCAAGAAGGTGTCTCCAGGTTTCTAAAGCCACTTTGATACTTAATAATTCTTTTTCTCCTGTAGGATAATTCTTTTCAGCAGGAGATAATGATCGTGAGAAGAAGGCGACAGGATGAAGAGGGTCTTGAGGAGTTTTGTGTTGAGAGAGGACAGCTCCAATTGCAAATTCCGAAGCATCCGTTTCAAGGACATAAAGATATGAAGGATTGGGAAGTTGAAGAATAGGAATTTGTTGTAAACATGTTTCTTTACAATAATGTGAGTTAAAGGTGATGGAGAAAGGAGACCAAGAAATTTGAGGGTTGTGGTTCCTTAACCAGTTGATCCCTATTATAACGGGATAGAGAGGTGACGGAATAACATCAAATACTAGAAATTCAGTATGTATGTGATTTGTGGTTACCTTTAGAGGGATGGTTTCATGAAGAATCGGTCCCGAGGAGATAAAGGAGCCATCAATCACTTTAACAGGAACAGAGTTAGCTTTTTGAACACAAGGAATTCTATTCTTTGTTACAAAGGTTGAATCGATGAATACTCCATGTGCACCAGAATCGATGAGAGCTTCAGTCACAATTCTCACCTTATCCCACTATAAGACAAGGGATACAGTTAAGAACGGATTGTTTGATGTTGAAGGGAGTGCACTGAAGATAGCAGAGGTATAAGCTTGTCTACCGGCCTTTGTCCGTTTTAATAAGGGACAATCGGAAACCAGATGATCTTGAGAGGCACAATACATGCATAGGTTTAATTGACGTCTTCGGTTCTTCTCTGCAGGAGTAAGAGGACTTCGTATTACCCCTATTTCCATAGGTTCACTTGGTAAGGAAGTCTTTTCTGGAGCTTTTGAGGGAGTGAAAGGTTTGCGGTCTTTAGAATGTAAAAGGGCCTTTTCTGCCTTTCTTTCTCTTAATCTTCTGTCAATGCTGATTGATAAGTGAATTAGAGCGTTCAAAGTAGTAGGAAGTTCTGTTCTAGATAATTCGTCTTTTACAGCTTCAGATAACCCAAGTCGAAATTGGTTGCGCAATGTGATGTCATTCCATTGCGTTTCTACAGCCCATCTTTTGAATTCAGCAATATAATCTTCAACGGGTCTATTTCTTTGCTGTAGTGTTCTGATTGTTAAATCAGCTGTAGCTTGTTTGTTAGGATCTTCATAGAGAAGAGACATGGCTTCAAAAAATTCATCCAGTGAGCCTAAGATGGGGTCATCATTGTCCAAAAAGGTATGGGCCCAGAACATAGGTTCACCTCTTAGAAAGGAAATAACTGAAAAAACCTTAGATCTTTCTGTGGGATAAGCTCTAGGTTTTAAAGCAATCAATAGTTTGCAGGAATAAAAAAACTCCTTATATTTGGAACGATCACCATAGAATTTTTCAGGGTTACATACAGCAGGATCGCTAGCCGAGTGCAGAGTAGTATGGGGAGTATGAGTTTGTAAATCTCTGACATAGGTGAAAAGTCTTTCGTGAGTAACTTGCAGTTCTTGCATACCTTGGACTAGTGTATCAACTCTTTGATGCAGCGTATCTATAGTAGAATCGAAATCTGCTGGATCCATTACAATGGCTGGATTAATCTGTCACGTTTAAACATTTCATATGAAGGAACACAACTGCAGATTTCTTATAGTTCGAATATTTATTAGGAGTAATTGGTATTGACTTTAATTCCAATATACAGGTACTGTAGCATTAAGTATTAAACGATAAATGAAGTCCACAGTTATATGCACTGTAGCTTTAAGGAGTAAACGGAACTGAAGCAGCAAGAGTCCTTTAGTAGTATTAATTAATTAGATGATAAGAAGTTACAATAGCTGTTCCATAGACTTTAACTGAAGAAAGATAGATGCAGCTAACTGAGACAAGTATGTGTTGAAGTTAGCTGTAACGGTTGGCTTTAACGAAGGACTTTGGAGACAGGAAATAACAGCTTTAGATGCAACGTTTATCAGAGAAGTTTTACTTAGCTTCCGGCTTATAGAACACTGGTTCCCGAGATTCCTCAGAGGCAGATTATCCTGCATGGATAGAGTTCAGCTTTAGCCGTGGATGAGGAGAGGCGAAGGGAACTTGAAGTCTTCTATTCCGGTCCGGTAACAGCAGGTTTTCACAACTAAGTTGCAGCCGGTTCGTGAGTACAGAACGTAGTTCATTAATCCAGCCTCGATCAGCTGGTGCGGTCAGATTAAATAGGGAGACCGGGTCATGAAGGGGTGTGGCTAAGCTCCGTGGAACCAGGAAGTAAGGGGATATTATAGTTAAGGCATGACAACTACCTGTAAGGAAACCCCTTGCATGGGGAACTGTATAAATATACAAGCCTGTGAATAAAGCGAGTTAGTTGACTCCCATACTGTGTTTCGTCCGGTTATTGGGAGGATTTGGGACATTGCCTTACTTTTCAGCGCTGACTGTGGATTTACCTGTAATACCAGCGGAGATCGTGGATTATAATACTGCCCTCCGCTACAAGTATTACTGCATATATTGTACCTCTTCAGAACCATTCCTATCGAACTGTCTAACCACCAGATTAAAACATTCCAATCAGTCATAAATGCCCACGTATGGAAAAGGAAACCCCCTCGCCTTTCAAACAAAAATTTAGGCCTTCACCAGAACAAAGGAGGCTGAGGCCTACCAGACATTCGATACTATTACAGTGCATTCTTATTATCACAAGGACTTAGATTGCTAAGATCTCCCAATGGGGAACCGGCCCCTATCTGGCTCACCTTTGAGAACGCTTGCCTAAACCCACTCAACTCATGCTCTGTGGGTAAATGCCCCAACCCCTACTGGAAAATGACTCTAACAAGTACAAAAACCCTCTGTCATGGATTATCTTAGTTGGAAGTCTGGTAGGCAGAGATTTGTGATCACCCTTGCAGATAACACAGCCCAGGGTAACCAGATCAGAAGCTACCTGGGCTGTGAATCTGTGCATGGGGGTTTAGGCAGGAACAGTAACCAGGTACGAGGAAACAGACAAGGGCAAATCCAGAAGAGTAGTCAGACACGGTTCCAAAAGTCAGGGCAGGCGGGGAACAGGCAATAACGAATAATCCAAACAGAAAAGGTCACAAGCCAAGTCAGTCTTAGGAAACAGGACACATGAAACAATGAACTGACAAAAATGACAAAATCGTGGAAGTCCTAGGGCCCGGTGTTATTCGACCTCAGAGCATTGCTTAGTCTAGCCCCACTTGCAGTGTTACAAGCCCATCCCCCCAACCTAACCACCCAAGCATGGACAGAGAGCAGCATCGCCAGAGTGGGAGACCTCTATAGCAGGGACACTTTTAAATCATTTCTGACCCTTACTCCCAAAGATCTGTTTCTCTGCCTGACAGTCAAGAATATCTTGCGAACTCACAGTCCTGAAGAAAGGACTGCTACACAGTCCCACGCCACATATAGACCCTCCCAATTTATAAAACCCCTGTCTATAAAATGCGCTACATAAGCTCTCATGCATGACTCAATGGGAAAAATGTGGGTAATTTACGCTACAGCAATGGCATGAGGCCTCACCAGGAAATCTTCTAGGAGCCTTTCCCTATTCAAGATAACTACTATAGCTGGTACCTGGTGCCTCACAAACTATCTAAGATCTGCCACACAGCATTCCCAAGATGCTAGAGATGTGGGCACAATGCAGCATATATTCTGGGACTTTCAGGAGCTTATACCCTTGTGGTCCAGGGTAGAACAACTTATTTTTACTGTCACATCCCTCAAACTCCCTTTAACACCTGAGGGCTACCTGCTTCACATATTGCCCAACAATCCACACTCCACAATAATTATCAATCTACTAACTGCTGCTAAAACAGCCATTGCCTGGAAAAGTACCATGATTCCCTCCTTGGAGGAGATCTTAAAGAGGTTAAACGATATTTGCCTTTATGAGCAGATGTCCATGAGAATGAGGGGGATGGCACAGCAACACGAGAAACTGTGGCACAGTTGATTAAATCACAGGAATACAGACAGGACCGCGACTTCAATACACGTTAGAGGCAACAGCAATCCCACACCGAGCTGAAAGGGTATAGTTGACCACATTAGACACTACACAGCATAGTATAAACCCTGGTATATCACCAGTTTTTACACTCCATGTTATTCCAAGTTGACTTTTCTGTAAACTCTCTACCGCATCTTGGTGCCATCTTGCACGACACACAAACTATAAGACTCGGCTTACACACACTTGAAGGATGCATAGGTGATTACAGTGCGGAGGTGCCAACCACTTGCCACCCACTCAGCGAGATGACTAAGTATTTAGGCTTAAAGACTGCATGTTAAGCATTTATAGTAAGCAATTCTTGGATAACTGACAATTGTAATATTGCCAAATGTTTTATGGTGAAGTGTGTTGTCACTTATGTACCAATATGATGCTTATGTCTGTATAAGCACCAATTCCTTGAAACCAATAAAAACATATATGACAAAAAAAGTTTCAGGATTTGGATGAATCAATGATCATCCAAAATTCAGATGAATTGTGACACATTTGAAACCGAATGCACAAGTCTATTAAGCAGTGTTGTAAGAAACTGACAATACTGTTCTTAGAGAAGCATTGGGTTCCATCTTGTGTTGAGAAAAATAGAAATCAGGAATAGCTCCCCCCCTGCTTGGTTGACTGATTGATTGATGGCTGGTAAAGTGCAACATTTACAGGAGCATTAGATAAATGCTGATATCTCTAATTGTATTCATATGAGAGTGTTACTTTAATTAAAAAAACAGTCTTGTAACTTATTCCCATAATTAAACAGAGATTAATTAGAAGTTAGTAGCAGCTAAACAAGTTTAAAGATGGTGATGAGCTGCCCCCGTAGCATGTTGGGCTCTACTTTTTTAATCCCACAAGATGGCATGCCCGTTCAAAACCAATTGCATCGCCAGTCATCAGTAAAGAGAAGATTAGAAACTGTAGATATAATCATCACAAACAAATACATTTTGTAACACACATCTATTAGTAGTCCATAACATGACAACAAATTTGTTTTAGGGTTTCTGTGGCAACACAAACTTGTGTGGAGGGATGGTGGAGCCCCACTTGCCCCTAAGGACCTGCCTCTACTGCCAGCTGAACTTGTTTGAAATACAGAACATATGTCTTATTATATATGTATAACATTCACAAGGATTTAGGCTTTATAGTGCCACAAAAATCATATTTTTCTTGAAACAATTTTGAACTTTAATTAAAGCGAGCACAAGGACCCCAACCTATACTTGTTTAAAAAGAGGGAACTGATTTTTTCTGAACGAGGACCAATTGAGGTTTCTGATCTTTTGTCCTGGCTGAGAACAGCACTGCTGTGCATTGGGCTATAGTAACGAGCTGCCAAGGGACTCTTTGTCTAAATGGCTCCATCCACTTCCTGTTTTATTCTCCATGACAATGTCATGACGTATGGACCAAGGACCCTCATATATCTATTAAGTGAAGAATCTATGATCTCTTTTACATGTAAACGGAAACAGGCTCCGCTGTAAGAGTAAAAAAAAACAGCTTTACTTACATTCTATGCCAGGCCACATTAATCCTGTCACAAGCTTCACCCCCGACTGATTATCTCAGCAAGTCTAATGCTTTTCCATAGAGATGCATTGGAACACCTAATTAGTGATGTCCCGAACGATTCGCTGGCGAATATTTCCCTGCAAACATAGCGTGTTCACGTTCGCCACGGACGGCGCACATATGCAATGTTCGGTCCGCCCCCTATTCGTCATCATTGAGTAAACTTTGACCCTGTACCTCACAGTCAGCAGACACATTCCAGCCAATCAGCAGCAGACCCTCCCTCCTAGACCCTCCCACCTCCTATACAGCATACAATTTAGATTAATTCTGAAGCTGCATTCATTTTTATTTTTTTTGGGATATTTTTTTTTATGTTTATTATACATTATCCTCCCATAGCCAGTAACCTGTGTTTATTATACATTATCCTCCCATAGCCAGTAACCTGTGTTTATTATACATTATCCTCCCATAGCCAGTAACCTGTGTTTATTATACATTATCCCCCCATAGCCAGTAACCTGTGCTTATTATACATTATCTCCCCCATAGCCAGTAACCTGTGTTTATTATACATTATCGCCCCACAACCAGTAACCTGTGTTTATTATACATTATCCCCCCACAGCCAGTAACCCTGAGCAGCGGTGGAGGCCCTAAATAAAAATTGGGGGGGGCACCTAATGTCCTCCCCCCTGACCCCCACCCCTGAGCGGTGGGTGGGGGCCCTTAACAAGAACAGGGGGGGACACCTAATGTCCTTCCTGAGCGATGGGTGGGGGCCCTAAATACAAATGGGAAGGGACCTTATGTCCTCCCCCCTGGCCCCCACCCCTGAGCGGTGGGTGGGGGACCTAAACAAGAATAAGGGGGGGACCTAATGTCCTCCCCCTGGCCCCCACCCCTGATCGGTGGGTGGGGGCCTAAACAAGAATAAGGGGGGACCTATTGTCCTCCCCCCTGGCCCCCACCCCTGAGCGGTGGGTGGGGGCACTAAACAAAAATAAGAGGGGGACCTATTGTCCTCCCCCCTGGCCCCCACCCCTGAGCGGCAGGTGGGGGCCCTAAATACAAATGGCGGGGGACCTAATGTCCTCCCCCTGGCCCCCACCCCTGAGCGGTGGGGGCCCTAAATACAAATGGGGGACCTATTGTCCTCCCCCCTGGCCTCCACCCCTGAGCAGTGGGTGGGGGCCCTAAACAAGAATAAGGTTGGGGACCTAATGCCCTCCCCCCTGGCCCCCACCCCTGAGTGGTGGGTGTGGGCCCTAAATGAAAATTTAACCACCCTCCCCCAGGTGACATGGGGTCCCTAAACCCCTAGTCACCCCCTCCCCCCAAAAAATAAACTGCTACCTACCCCCCCACCCTAAATATAATGAGGGGGGACCATTTAACTAAGTACCTTTAAAAATAAAAATACACTTACCATTCGATGTTCTCTTTCTTCTAAAATCTTCTTTTTTCAGCCCCAAAGAAGGCCAAATAAAAATCCATAATAACCGACGCAATTAAAAAAAAAAAAAAATGAGCGCAAAAAAATAATAATCTTATTGGTGGGTTTAAGCCATCCAATCAGAATGCTCTGACAGGTAAATGAAGAGACTGACAGGTAAGTCTCTACATTTACCTGTCACAGCACTCTGATTGGTTGGTTTGAAATCCACCAATCAGAGTGCTCTGTGCCATTTTACACAGCGTGGGAAAGTTCTTTGGAATTTTCCCACGCTGTGTAATTTGACTCATAACTCTCTGATTGGTTACTTAATCCACCAATCAGAGTGATATGAGTCAAATTACACAGCGTGGGAAAATTCCACAGAACTTTCCCACGCTGTGTAAAATGACACAGAGCACTCTGATTGGTGGATTTCAAACCAACCAATCAGACTGCTGTGACAGGTAAATGTAGAGACTTACCTGTCAGTCTCTTCATTTACCTGTCAGAGCATTCTGATTGGATGGCTTAAACCAATTGGATGGCTTAAACCGCTCAGGGGTGGGGGCCAGGGGGGAGGACATTAGGTCCCTCCCCCCTTATTTTTGTTTAGGGCCCCCACCCACCACTCAGGGGTGGGGACCAGGGGGGAGGACATTATATCCCCCCCAATTTGTGTTTAGGGCCCCCACCCACCACTCAGGGGTGGGGTCCAGGGGAAGAGGACATTAGGTCCTCCCCCTTACTTTTGTTTAGGGCCCCCACCCACCGCTCAGGGGTGGGGGCCAGGGGGGAGGACATTAAGTCTTCCCCCAATTTGTGTTTAGGGCCCCCACCCACCACTCAGGGGTGGGGTCCAGGGGAAGAGGACATTAGGTCTCACCCCCTTATGCTTGTTTAGGGCCCCCACCCACCGCTCAGGGGTGGGGGCCAGGGGGGAGTAGTTTTAAAGCATGTTATTCCAAACAATTTAGGAATGTTACGTGATTTATGCTCTTTATGGATTAAAACCAGACTCTGCATCAACTATGTAATTTTCCATGGGAGTTTTGCCATGGATCCCCCTACGGCATGCCACAGTCCAGGTGTTAATCCCCTTGAAATAACTTTTCCATTACTATTGTGGCCAGAAAGAGTCCCTGTGGGTTTTAAAATTCACCTGCCTATTGAAGTCTATGGCGGTTCGCCCGTTCGCGAACATTTGCGGAAATTCGCGTTCGCCGTTCGCGAACCGAAAATTTTATGTTCGCGACATCACTACACCTAATGTGTATGTGCAGCAAACTCTGACACTGCACCAACCAGCTTCTTCTTATAGAGATGCATCATACCAATATATCTCTATGGGGAGATAGGACTGTAATAGTCTGTCTATCTATTTATATAAAATTTGCGTATTATGGTGTGTGTGTGTGTGTGTGTGTGTGTGGGAGGGGGAGTGTATGTGTGAGTGTAGTAAAAGCTGTTCTTTATGAATGTACAAATCTACAATGCAAGGTCACTATAACTGCTTTACAATATAGATTAGCTATATGATTCATGTGTATGAGCCACAGGAGATAAACTTGTTAAAAATTCAAAAACATGATAGCCTCGAAGTGGAAGTAGAACTCTAATATTGCTGAAAAAACAGGAATGTGTAGATGAAAATGTAATGTGCTGCTTATAGCCGTAGTATTTATAACAAAACTTACAATAAGCATGTCACCATAGGGAACCTGTCATCACTGCTGCAATCTATAATGAATGCCGCGGTGAGGCTCATTTTCCTGTCCGCCCGCACCTCCCATGCCTCCCCTCTCTGTCAGTCCCTACATTGGTTTCCAGTTGGATATAGGGCTCAATTTAAGATACTTGTGCTTGCTTACAAGTCCCTACATAATACTGCTCCAACCTACCTATCCTCCCTAATACACAAGTATGTCCCGTTGAGGCTCCTGGGCTCTGCCGAAGACCTATGTCTATCCTCTGTCCATACATCTGATGCTAGCCTCCAAGACTTCTCCAGGACTGCACCTTTTCTGCAGAACTCCCTTCCCTTCTCCGTTAGACTTTCACCCAGTCTCCACTCTTTCAAAAAATCTTTGAAAACACACTTCTTCAGGAAAGCATATCATTTAAACTGATAGCGAGTTTACATTCCCTCCCCACCCCCATTACTCCTCTCCTGCAATTGTCAAAAATAACCTAAGTTCTCAGTGAATACTTTTCTAGCAAACTATTTCATTACCCCTACTTATACCCTTTGTGTCATTATGCCCTATTCCCTCTAGCATGTAAGCTCATGTCACATGAAGCTGGATTGTAGACATTATGGGATGGGCAACTTAGTTACATACATAGTTAGATAGCTGAAAAGAGACTTGCGGCAATCAAGTTCAGCCTTCCTCACATTTGTTTTTTTGCTGTTGATCCAAAAGAAGGCAAAAAAAAACCCAGTTTGAAGCACAATTTTGCAACAAGCTAGGACAAAAAATTCCTTATTGACCCCAGAATGGCAGTCAGATTTATCCTTGGATCAAGCAGTTATTACCCTACATTGAAAGATTATATCCTTGAATATTATTTTCTTTGCAAGTATGCATCTAGTAGCTGTTTGAACATCTGTATGGACTCTGATAAAAGCACTTCTTCAGGCAGAGAATTCCACATTCTGATTGTTCTTACAGTAAAAAAACCTTTCCTTTGCCTTAGACGAAATCTTCTTTCTTCTAGTCTAAACGCATGGCCTCGTGTCCTATGTAAAGTCCGGTTTGTGAATAAATTTCCACACGATGGTTTGTATTGGCCCTGAATATATTTGTATAATGTTATCATATCCCCTCTCAGGCGACGTTTTTCTAAACTAAATAGGTTTAAATTTGTTAACCTTTCTTCATAGCTGATATGTTCCATTCCTTTTATAAATTTTGTAGCCCGCCTCTGCACTCTTTCCAGTGCCATGATATCCTTCTTTAGAACAGGTGCCCAAAATTGCACAGCATATTCAATATGTGGTCTTACCAGTGATTTATTGGCACTTGGCAGTTGGGAAATATCAGATGCACACCCAACCACTCTCATCCAGTTGGAGAAAGTAGAACATTTAGGTAATTATATTTTACATTTATACAGTTGCTGTTCATTTCTTGAGCATAATGTACTGATCAAATTATGATAAATAATGCCTTGTGCTGACCTCTTTTAGCTCCCTTACCAAAACATTACAAATATCAATAAAACAACAACATAAAATTGGACTGAAAAATGCCCGCACCATGACTATACATGTAAACAATACCAAAATGACAGCAGATATTCTGATCTCCTACGAATACTTCTAACTGCCCTGTCCACACTTCCATCATGCCGGGAAACTGTTCTTGTAGTGATTAATAGAGTTCTTTAAGTAGCCTCCCACACTGCAGTTGTATTGAAGAGACTCATAAATCTATTATAAATAACTGAATGGCACTGCTTGTCATTCTTCTAGAAGAAGTTTCACTTGATGAACAACAGGTCAATCACATAATAATATTAAAATTAGAAGAATATTTTCTAAATGATACAATCATGTTCTTCAAAGGGCCCTTTCTTCCGCAAGGATCTACACAATATGTCAGAACCTTGATACATATTGTTTTTTCTTAGCACAAATAAAGACTGTTCTATTGTCCACATTCTCAAGATTTCTGCATTGTTCTAAGATGAATTCCTTCTGTGGGTAGCTGAGCTACATCCTGGAGAATGCTCTAATAAAACATGGTGTGTTGAGATTAATTTTATGTGCAGGCAGATGTACAAGTATCGTTAATTGCTATGCAAGCGTCTCCTTTACTGGTAATTTCCTCCTGTTCATTTTCACTTCATTGTTTCTCGTCTGCATATTATAATTCCCAAAAAACATACTTGTTTATTATTTTTTCCTATTACATTTTTTTTATTCACATTTATTATTACATTCAACTGAATCTATTATTGTTGTTCTTTATCATTTGAGAAATGTGATAACCAACTTGGCAATTCAGTTTTAAATCACTTATCTGTTTTATATTGAACAACTGAGACAACAATATTGAATAGAAATGTATTTGGAAAAAAAGATGGTGACATTTTATCAATGTACATTTGAAAACAAAAACAAAAAGTCCAAAGTATTTCTAAATGAAGTAATGCATTGTATCATTGTACTTGTTATAAAGAGGTCAGTATAGTTATTCAGGGTAAAATAATGAACCCAGATATATATTTATAACAGATAAAGGTAGCTAATCAAGATAAGAAAATAAGAAAATATATCACACACTAAGGCATAAAAATAAATATACATGTACAAAACCTTTAAAGGAACACTATAGAGTCAGGAACTCAAACATTTATTCCTGACTCTATAAAACCCCATCTAGCCCCCGCCCCCCTTGCCTCCCTAAATATTGTAAAATCTTACCTGTATTCAAGTCTGCAGCTGCTGCCTCTGCACCTGATCTGCCTGCTTGGCTGACATCATCAAAAGTAAACATCTGAGCCAATCACAATGTATTCCCATAGGATTGGCTGAGACTGTCAAGGAGGCAGATCAGGGGTAGAGCAAGCACAAGTCAAATACAGCCCTGGTCAATCAACATCTCCTCATAGAGATGTATGGAATCAATGCATCTCTATGAGAAAAGTCCAGTGTCTCCATGCAGAGGGTGGAGATACTGAATGGCAGTGTGATGCAGGACGCACCTCTAGCAGCCATCTGAGGAGTGAAGTTATCACTAGGCTTTAATGTAAACACTGTGTTTACTGCAAAAAGTCTGTATCCCAGTCCAGGATTAAGGTAGGGGGCATTGTCAAAGGTAGAGGTCGAGGTATATAAGAAACATAGGAAAACAGGGCTACCCCACATTCAAGGGAAGAGGCAAGAAGGCACATTGCTAAGGAATCAACACTTACCATTACTGATGGATCTGTCTTTTCATCTCCCTACGATGCTCTGTTTGATTATCTATGATTCCTTTATTGACACAGTGATAACTCAGGGCTGATCATCTGTTTTTCATTCAAATCCGAATGAGAACGAAAATAAACGCATAAAGAAATATACATAAAATCTAACTGTGCCATTAATAGGTAATACTATTACCTTTAATTTACCTCTCAGGTTAGTTTCCTTTTAATAATCACAGGTTGCCCTTTTAAAAACAAGACGGTAAAATATGAGAACGTTCAACCTGCACTGTTTTCTGTTTTAATTTGGTGCTTATACAATACAGTGTTCAAATTCAATGAGATCATATTGTGTTTACGAAAACTAATGTGCAGATGGAAAATTAAGCTATTTAATTAATGTTATCTTTTATAGTCCTATTATAGGATTTGACATGCCCAAAGCTGTAATTTACTTGCAACGCAGAGAATTTTACCATTTATAAAAGATGCTCCGATTTTGCTGTAGGGAAAAATAGCTAAATTTTCTTCCACTTTGACCAGTTTTAGTATTTATCTAGCAGCTGTTGTTTTCATGTAGACAAACCATAAGCGAAGATATCTGAGGATATGTCATAGGTTTTACATAATAATACAATCATTCTTTAAGATAAAAATGCATACCCAAAGGCTGGTTTAAAAAAGATTTGCCTGTTGTGTATCTTGCTTTTTTTTCTTTTTATCTTTGAATAGATACATTTTAATTTTGTGGTAGACTAATGTTGCTTTTTAAAAAACAAAAATGTATACAAAGTTTATAGAGACTGCGGCAGTTTTGCACTCCAGCCTAGAGAGGGCACTGTAAAAGTCAATGAACTCTGTCTACATCAAGATCCATACCTCCTACCTAGATCAATGACATCTTGATAAATCAGTAATACCATATTATAATCTCACGGAGGAAAAAACACAAAAATCCCTATTTATATCCTTACGTGCAAGACCTCATAAGGCAGTCCCTCAAATCATATATATTTAACAAGAGAAGGATGCACACTACTGTACCAGCAAGTCAAATGTTCTTGTAAATCTTTTATTAGATAAAAATAAACAATAACAAACATATAATACATAAAGCGACCCAAAAAAAGGCACAAGTACAAATATAATTACCACTAGTAATCAAGCCTAATTGGGCACTTCTGCTGCCTTACAAAGGGTGCCTGTGATAAAGACATCAGAAGTGTTGCCGAAACATTGGGGGATTGGTGACTCGTGTTCTGTCCTATGAGGCTTGATTACTAGTGGCACGCCTCCCAATAGTGTTAATTTTGGCAGGACATCACCGATTTTTAAGTCCTGTCACACCGTCCCAACTTAATTCACTGTCAGCTGACCTCCTTTATTCCTTTCTCACCAGCATCCCAATTCTGGGACTGACGATGTTTGGAGGTATGTATACTCTCTGGCAACCTGAAACACCTATACTCAGAAATAGTTTTTATTTATTTTTTTGTTTTGTTGTATCACCGCATTTTAAGATTTTTTTGTTATTGTTGTTTCTTGTTGTATTAACATCTTAAGGATCTGGACCTCCTTTTGTGATGATAATTGTACCAAGTCATTAAATGGCATATTGTCTTGCAATATGAGACAGCCAAATCACCCGAGTGAGTTAGATATGTTTCCTAGTGCATAGCTGTCATAATATACAAATAATTACCCATATGTTCAGAAAGCTTTAAAATGTGTCTGTAAGTCCCAAGCTAATTACTGATTGAAGTCAGGTTCATTTTTCATTTCTCAGACAGTGTCAAACCTATCGGATTTGATGAGTTGTTTGCTTTTTATTGTTGTATTTGAAACTTGGATGAAGTTATATTTGAATTGGTAATTGCGTGTTTGACGAGAAAACATGATTTGTTACATTAAGACTGAAAAGGTAGACCGTATGCAGTAAAAATTAAATATAATTTAAATCCACGATATATAATACCAAGTTGAGGGTCAAATTGAATGGCAGATTTATGAACAGTTACATACATATTGTTTATTTTTTATTTTATCTTGTTTAGATTTACTTTGCAGATCTAAATAAAAAGTATATTTTATGGATGGATACATTGAGATTTCTCTCGTTTTCAACTATGTCCTGGGTCCAGAAAACATTGCCTTGTTACAATAGGATACAATATTACAAAAATACAATATACAATATATGACACAGAAGATGTTTATCCACTATATCAGGGGTTCCTAATTAATTTTTCCAGTGGAACCCTTTGACATAGTGTATCAACATCGTGGACCCCCCTCCCCTGGAAACAAAAATTACAATTGCGATGTTTTTTTTTTTTTTTATGTGACGGTGTGTGTCAAGGTGTGTATATCTGTGCTTGTATGTGCCAGTTGTATATCTGACACACAGATGCACACACACTGGCACACAAATACACACACAGTGTGTGTGTGTTTGTGTGTGTCAAGGTGTGTGTATGTGTGTGTATCTGTGTTTGTATGTATCTGTGTATCAATGTGTGTATGTTTGTGTCTGTGTCTGTATGTGCCAGTGGGTATGAATCTGACACACAGATACACACAGTGGCAGATAGTGGCACACAAATACACACACTGACACAGATACACACCTTGACACACAGTGTGTATCTGTGTGTGTATGTATGTATGTATCTGTTTGTCAAGGTGCGTGTATCTATATTTTAAAGTGTGTGTATGTATGTATGTATGTATCTGTGTATCAAGGTGTGTATCTGTGTTTGTATGTGCCAGTGTCTATGAATCTGACACACAGATACACACACTGGCAGATAGTGGCACACAGATACACACACCTTGACAAACAGTGTGCATGTGTATGTGTGTGTGTGTGTATGTATCTGTGTGTCAAGGTGCGTGTATCTGTGTTTGCATGTGCCGGTGTTAGTCAAGGTGTGTATATCTGTGTTTGTATGCGCCAGGGTGTATGTGTCAGTGTGTATATGTATCTGACACACAGATATACATACACACTGGCACACAGATACACACTGACACACACCTTTACACACAGATACACACACTCAGATACACACAGAAACACACATCTTGACTCACAAATAAAAGCTTGCACACTTGCACCCACATATACACACTGACACACTCAGATACACACCCACAGGCACATACAAACACACTGATACACACTGGCACATACACACACACTCTTTGACAGACACACATACACTCTCACTGACAAACACACACACACACTCTGACATACACTCTCACTGACAAACACACACACTCTTTGACAGACACACATACACTCTCACTGACAAACACACACACACACACTCTGACATACACTCTCACTGACAAACACACACTCTTTGACAGGCACACATATACTCTCACTGACAAACACACACACACTCTTTGACAGACACACAAACTCTTTTACAGACACACATACAAACACATATACACTCTCATTGACAAGAACAGATACATTCTCACTGACAAACACATACACTCACACACTTACTGACAAGCACACATTCACTTTCACTGACAAATACACAAACATATACAAACTCCCTAACAGACACACATACAACTTATTTTTTAAATATTTTACTCCACCTAGCCCCCCTACCTTTAGGAGTGCTGGCATGGAGTCCCTGGGGTCCAGTGGAGCTGGAGTGACGGACATATTCCGGCTCCGGTATCACTGCTGTGCGCGCGAGGGAGCTGCGCAGAGAGATAAGAGCTCCCTGCTCCCTTGCCACCCGCAGCCATTTTATTTTGAATTTTTTGGGCGGAACCCTGATTTGTGTTCCGTGGAACCCTAGGGTTCCATGGAACACCGATTGGGAAACGCTGCACTATATTAAACATTTTTTGTCAATTACAGACAGCATCTTAGAACACTACAACACACATATATATTCAATATTTACATTATTTACAAGCAGCCCCTCATACTTACTGAGGCAACACTAAACTAGATAATGAAAAACCCTATTAACTATAGTGTATTCTTTTCTACACTTACTGAGAAAGACTGTAGAGGAGCTCCTATATCATGACTGGATATCTCTGCTAAATTCCCCTTGTATAGTGAGCACAGCATGCATTTTTTTAAATGGGGATATGGTGTGAATAGAGTAAAATCCCTGCTCACACCGGAGAGACCAAGGTATCAATTGATATCTGGGGATCCTCTCTGTTACCTGGAGTGACAATTAGTAGCCCCAGATTGACTGATGAGAACACTTTGGATGAGCGATCAAGCTTAGCCATGGTTATTCTTGGCTTCCAGCTGGTATGAACAGACACTGACAGGGTCTTCATGCTCTCCATGCCATTGTAATAGGTGCTAGCCAGTTGCCCAGCACTGAACATAGTTAATTCTGCATGCTAGATTTTCAGCATGACAGATTTCCCGGTCATTCTGAAAACATCCAGTAGGTGCAGCAACATACTCTACTGTTTTAACTTAGAATTCCCTTTGCTAATATCAGCACTAATGTTAGCAGAAAGAAATCCTCAAAATTAAGATTAAATTATGGTTTAGGATTAGTATTAGGTTTAGTATTAGGGCCAGCAAAGGATTCCCTCTCCTGAAATCAGCAAGGGAATTCCTCTGCTGACATCTGCAGAGGGAATCCTTCTAACACTATTGCTATATAAGATAATAAAAAAGCCCATCAACAGATCTCTGGAGGAAGTGGAATGTTCATAAAGTGCAAGTGCAAAGATGAGCTGAGTCCTCTTTATCCTTTAAATCGTGATGTTGACCAATAACAACAGTGGATGTTGGACTATAATAACAGTGGAATATATGTCTCACCTTATGCATTTCATCTCCCAGGAGACTTCCTCAGAGATATTTGTGACAGGTCTGTCCACACATAAAATACATGTAGTACAAAAGGTCCCTTATACATATAGTAGAGTCCACCCCCAAATCAGCCAACCCAGAGAGGTCCCTGCAGGTGTTCGTTATCACCTTAATGGTAGAAATTTGTGCGAATATTGCACTGTTCCCATTGGCTGTGGAATGCAAGTGCGTTCCAATGTAGCAATCGTGTTCTATTCCGGGTATGCGCGTGCGTTCCAGTTTTGTAAGGCGTAGGCGTCCATCTACCAGGCATTGGGGGCTCTGCTAGTGTGTGCTTTCACTTTCTCTGGAGCCTTCTTATGTCCAATGAAATGCAATATGAGTTCCAAATACAAAGTATCATGAAAGTAATAAAAATAAGATAGATGTCTTTATGCATATATATTCTCAGGAATTTCTGGTGTTTTTTAGATTCTCACACATATTGTTAAGTTTCTAAGAATTGTAATTTATTTATCTTCTGTATTACGAGCATTATAATCCCCTTTGACATCTTATTTTTGTTGCTTTCATGATACTTTCGTATTTGGAACGCATATTGCGTTCCATTGGACATAAGTGTAACGAGTATATACCCCTACACGCAGAATCCAGCCAAACAGAAGACAGCACAGAGGAGAGATACGTCTACCGGACCTTAGAGTGGCCGGACTCGACGTAATAGGAGAAGACAGAGTCAGGAACGATCCGAGGTCAAGGGCACAAAGAGACAGCGTAAACGAAAACTAGCCGGGGTCTGGTACACAGGAATCAGCAAGCCGGCAAACAGTACAGACAAGGATAAAGCGAAAACGAAGTCAGAATACAAAGCCAAGGTCAAATACGGAGAAACACAACTGAACACAACAAGCACTAAAGGGAACTGTAGCAGAAACCACGATAGGGCAAGGAACTAAGGGAAAAGGGTGAGTATAAGTAGCCTTCAAACTAATGTGATTGGCTCCTGTCACTTCCACACCCCAACAGGTAAGTGTATGGGGTGATTGGCATGACAGGAGCCAATGGGAGCCTTTTTGCAATTTAGGCTCCCACTGTCTCTTTAAGAGCGCGCCCGAGACTCGCGGCGCGCTCTTAGCTGCAGGCGGGACACGTGACCGCATCTCGCGGTCACTGCCCGTCTTCCTGTTAGGAGAGTCGGATGAGCCGCGCGCGGCTCGTGCAGCCGCAGGACCGTGCGCGGCTTGGAGAGGACCGCGGCCGGCCCCCGGATAAGGTAAGTACCGCTACAATAAGAAGGCTGCAGAGAAAGTGAAAGCACGCACATGCGCCCTAGCAGAGCCCTCCATGCCGTCCTCCTGGAAGACAAATGCCGATGCCTTACATTAATGGAGCGCACGTGCATACTTCCAAATTTCTACCATTAAGGTGATAATAAACAGCTGCAGGGACTTCTCTGGGTTGGCTGATGGCAATCTGGAGGTGGACTCTCTTATATGTACAGTGAGGGAAAAGAGTATTTGATCTGCTGCTGATTTTGAACGTTTGACCACTGACAAAGAAATGATCAGTCTATAATTTTAATGGTAGGTGTATTTTAACAGTGAGAGACAGAATAACAAAAGAAAATTAAGAAAAACACATGTCAAAAAAGTTATAAATTGATTTGCATGTCAATGTGTGAAATAATTATTTGACCCCTTTGACTTAGTACTTGGTGGCAATCACAGAGGTTAGACGTTTCTTGTAGTTGGCCACCAGGTTTGCACACATCTCAAGAGGGATTTTGTCCCATTCCTCTTTTCAGATCCTCTCCAAGTCATTCGGGTTTTGAGGCTGACGTTTGGCAACTCAAACCTTCAACTCCCTCCACAGATTTTCTATGGGATTAAGATCTGGAGACTGGCTCGGCCACTCCTGGACCTTAATGTGCTTCTTCTTGAGCCACTCCTTTGTTGCCTTGGCTGTGTGTTTTGGGTCATTGTCATGCTGCAATACCCATCGACAACACATTTTCAATGGCCTGGCTGAGGGAAGGAGGTTCTCACCCAAGATTTGATGGTACATGGCCCCATCCATCGTCCCTTTGATGCAGTGCAGTTGTCCTGTCCACTTAGCAGAACCCCCCCCCCCCGAAGCATAATGTTTCCACCTTCTTCTTTGACGGTGGGAATGGTGTTCTTGGGGGCATAGGCAGCATTCCTCCTCCTCCAAACACGGCGAGTTGAGTTGATGCCAAAGAGCTTGGTTTTGGTCTCATCTGACCACAACACTTTTGCCCAGTTCTCCTCTGAATCATTCAGATGTTCATTGGCAAACTTCAGATGGGCCTGTACATCTGCTTTCTTGAGCATGGGGACCTTGCGGGCGCTGCAGGATTTTTATTCATTCACAGCGCAGTGTGTTACCAATTGTTTTCTTGATGACTATGGTCCCAGCTGCCTTGAGATCATTAACAAGATCCTCCCGTGTAGTTATGGGCTGATTCCTCACCATTCTCATGATCATTGAAACTCCACGAGGTGAGATCTTGCATGGAGCTCTATACTGAGGGAGACTGACAGTTATTTTGTGTTTCTTCCATTTGCGAATAATCACACCAACTGTTGTCACCTTCTCACCGAGCTGCTTAGTGATGGTCTTGTAGTCCATTCCAGCCTTGTGTAGGTCTACAATCTTGTCCCTGACATCCTTGGACAGCTCTTTGGTCTTGGCCATAGTGCAGAGTTTTGAATCTTATTGATTCATTGCTTCTGTGGACAGGTGTCTTTCATACAGGTAACAAGCTGAGATTAGGAGCACTCTCTTTAAGAGCCTGCTCCTAATCTCAGCTCATTACCTGTGTAAAAGAGACAGAAACCTTGCTGATTGATAACGGATCAAATACTTATTTCACTCATTGACGTGCAAATCAATTTATAACTCTTTTGACTTGCGTTTTTCTAGATTTCTTTTTTGTCATTCTGTCTTTTTTTGTCATTTCTGTTAAAATACACCTACTATTAAGTTAGTTATAGACTGATCATTTCTTTGTCAGTGGGCAAACGTTCAAAATCTGCAGGGAATCAAATACTTTTTTCCCTCACTGTATATGGGACCTTTTGCACAACATGTTTTTTTTGTGTGGACAGACCTGTCACAAATACCCCTGAATAAGTCTCCTGGAAGACGAAACACGTAGGGTGAGACTTATATATTCCACTGTTGTTATAGTCCATGTCAACTTTACAATTTTAAGGATAAAGAGGATTCAGTTAATCTTTGCACTTGCACTTGTTCCAGTTCCTCCAGAGATCTGTTGATGGCCTTTTTATTATCTTCTGTTTTGTAAGTGTAACCAATAAAACAATAAATACCAAGAAAAGGCATAAATCCCACTCTAAATAAGAGTGAGGAATTCCAGGCTGGTAACTAAATGTAAATTAAATAAATGATAAATCACAAGCAATGTACCAAAATGAAAGTTTGATAGGGAAATGACCTCACGGTCCCACTGTGGAACTAAATACAGAACAGCATATCAAAAATTAAAGGTAAATTTATTATAATCACAAAAAAAAATGATACATATGTTCAGTCTGTATCGACTTAGGGAGTGGTAAGCAATTACCTCTTAGGATAATAGTAGGATGCCCTTAGTGACTCTCCTGGTTGTGGATATAATCCAATTGATAGTTTGGATAGAAATGTCACAAGGGGAAAATCCCCTAAACAGTGCCCTGTCTAGTTGTTTGGAGGCATAAACTGCATATAAATGGGGTGGAGGACGGATATGTATCCAGGAGAGAAATCAATCCTCAGCAAAATCAGCTGAGAATGAGCAAATTATTGTCTATAGAGGAGAGCTATTGGAAAATAATAATAATAGTGGTGTGCACTTGTAATGTGCTTGTTGGTAAAGCTCTTATCGAATGGTGGATATACAAGACAGGATATATTTGATGACAATGACATTCTGTAATGTAGCTGAGGTTGTCAATGCCAGATCATCTTTCCAGTTTATCATACCATGCATCATTAGGATGCATTAGGATTAGGATTAGGATTAGGATTAGGAAAAAGAAAGTGCCACTACATAATACATAATTAGAAAAGGCAAGTAACTACAATGTTTTTTCCCCAATATTACACATCCTTCAAATTTCTCATCATAGTCCAAAGCACAGAAGATCACAGTAGAGTAGACCATAAAACAATATTTACCTGGTTCTTGAGCCGAAATAACCATTTGTGTGGCCGGCATCCCAGCATTATGAACGCTGCTCACTTTCGGAGCGTGGTCTTAAAGACACATACCTTTTTTATCAGCTGACCACTGTAACCAATCAGTGGTGCCCCTTCCTGGATGCTGCCTGGGGGACCTGAAGATTGACGCCATACAACTTTTGGGGTTAAATAGTTTGAGAATGGTTTAAAGTTAGGAGTGTGCTAGGGGGGCCTCCTGGCACCATAACAACTTTAATTTACATATGTAACATATCATGCAGGATCCATTAAAAACAAATTATGAAATGCATTTATAGAACTTCCTGAAAAAACAAAGGTGTGCCTATTCAACAAAGCTTTCACCATAAATACTAATTCTTATTCCAAAAGTTCATCTTTGCTTATTTTTTTCTACAAATTTGAAGCATATAGGAGCAGTTTTTTTGTGCGTACACTGTCCATTTATTTCAGTTAATTATCCTATCAAGCATTTGTCACAATTATCTGTAAAAAAGCTTTCAGTAAATCCTTACACTATTTGATTTTCAGAGAGGCTGACCTATAGTTATCCCTATCCTCCAATAAATCTTTGCATGACTAATAATTGGTCCAAACCTATTATAGTTATTTTAGTTATACATTTTTCTATCACAGTGTAATTCAATTGCAGTTACAGTCTCCATGTGATACAATTTATTTTCAGTTACCAAACAGGCTTCTTTATGGTCAGCAATATAATGTTATGTCTGCGTTGACAGTTGAATTATTTCTATATCTTAGTACCCTTCTGGCCCAATATTAATGAAAATTCATATCTGTATATTTGCATTTAAAATTCATGTATGTATAAGTTTCTGTATAAAATACAAACTTTTAAAATAAACGTGTTTTTTTTTAATTAAAATTTTGCTTAATTGACAGTAATAAATTACTATGATACATGAGTTAAGTAACACAGACATGCATATTTAAATAGGCTTTGAAAGTTTCTCATTTGACCCAGCAAACAAGCATTGGCTTTAACCCCTTAAGGACACATGACATGTGTGACATGTAGTGATGTCGCGAACATAACATTTTCGGTTGGCGAACACGAACTTCCGCAAATGTTCGCGAACGGGCGAACCGGGCGAACCGGGCGAACCGCCATTGACTTCAATGGGCAGGTGAATTTTAAAACCCACAGGGACTCTTTCTGGCCACAATAGTGATGGAAAAGTTGTTTCAAGGGGACTAACACCTGGACTGTGGCATGCCAGAGGGGGATCCATGGCAAAACTCCCATGGAAATTTACATAGTTGATGCAGAGTCTGGTTTTAATCCATAAAGGGCATAAATCACCTAACATTCCTAAATTGTTTGGAATAACGTGCTTTAAAACATCAGGTATGATGTTGTATCGATCAGGTAGTGTAAGGGTTACGTCCGCTTCACAGTGACAGACCAAACTCCCCGTTTAACGCACCGCAAACAGTCCATAAACATATACATAGGCAAGAAAAGGAAAATAAAAGGACAGAGCGTAAACCGGACCTTAGAATGGCCGGACTAATACTCTAGAGACAGAGAATGGTCAAAGGGAATGCCGAGGTCAAGGAAGTCAGAAAATACACAATACCGTTTACACAAGCCAAGTCAGGGAAACCAGAATTCATAATAACCAGGGAAAAGCCAAGATCAGGATACCAGGAAATAAGATTCACAATGATAAAGCACTTTCAGGAAACCAGGAACAGGAAACCATGACAGGGCACGGTACTGGGGTGAGCTATGGATTTAAATATCACGTGGCGGACCGGCAGCCGCAACACCCTGTTACGTCCCCCTCATCAGGCCTTTTTTAGTCGAATGTATCGCCCACTGTCAGACCCTTCGGGTTCCATCCCTCATTCATCTTAATAAAGGTGAGGTAATCTAGACTTTTTTGACCTAGGCGACTTCTCTTCTCAGTAACAATACTTCCTGCTGCACTGAAGGTCCTTTCTGACAGGACACTTGAAGCGAGGCAGGCCAGAAGTACTATCGCAAATTGGGATAGCTCAGGCCACAGGTCAATCCTGCACACCCAGTAGTCAAGGGGTGTCGATATCTGCAGTTAAGGTGAGGTAGTCTGCTACCTGTCGGTCGAGTCGTTCTCTGAGGGTGAACCCCGAAGGGCTTTGGCGATGCGTAGGACTTAAAAAGCTCTGCATGTCCTCCATCAACAACACGTCTGTAAAGCGTCCTGTCCTTGCCGGCGTGGTCGTGGGAGGAGGAGGATTACTTTCACCTCTTCCCCTGTTAGATTCCCGTTGTGCTGTGACTTCAAACTTATAAGCTGTGTAAAGCATACTTTTTAATTTATTTTGGAACTGCTGCATCCTTTCCGATTTGCGGTAATTCGGTAACATTTCAGGCACTTTCTGCTTATACCGGGGGTCTAGTAGCGTGGACACCCAGTACAGGTCCTTCTCCTTCAGCCTTTTTATACGAGGGTCCCTCAACAGGCACGACAGCATGAAAGACCCCATTTGCACAAGGTTGGATGCCGAGCTACTCATGTCCCGTTCCTCATCCTCAGTGATCTCTCTGAAGGTATGTTCTTCCCCCCAGCCATGTACAACACCACGGGTACCAGATAGGTTACAACGAGCAACTTGGGATGCCTGTTCTGGTTGGTCTTCCTCCTCCTCAAAGCCACATTCCTCCTCTGACTCCTCTTCCTCACAATCCTCTTCCAGCGTTGCTGCAGGTCCAGCAAGCGATGTTGATAAGGCTGTTTCTGGTGGTGATGGTGACCACAACTCTTCCTCTTCACGCTCATCTACGGCCTGATCCAGCACTCTTCGCAGGGCACGCTCCAGGAAGAAAACAAATGGTATGATGTCGCTGATGGTGCCTTCGGTGCGACTGACTAGGTTTGTCACCTCCTCAAAAGGACGCATGAGCCTTCAGGCATTGCGCATGAGATTCCAGCTCCGCAGAGGCTGTCCTAGCACCCCGGTCATACAAATAGTTGTTAATGGCTTTTTCTTGTTGGAGCAGACGGTCGAACATTTGGAGTGTTGAATTCATACGTGTCGGGCTGTCGCAAATCAAGCGCCTCACTGGCATGTTGTTTCGTCGCTGGATATCGGCAAAGTGTGCCATGGCCGTGTAGGAACGCCTGAAATGGCCACACACCTTCCTGGCCTGCTCAGGCCATCCTGTAAGCCTGGGTACTTATGCACAAAGCGTTGTACGATCAGATTACACACGTGCCATGCATGGCACATGTGTCAACTTGCCCAAATGCAATGCCGCCAACAATTTTCTTCCGTGGTCACAAACCACTTTGCCGATCTCCAGTTGGTGCGGAGTCAGCCACTGATCCACCTGTGCGTTCAGGGCGAACAGGAGTGCTGGTCCGGTGTGACTCTCTGCTTTCAGGCAAGTCAACCCCAAGACGGCGTGACACTGCCTTATCTGGGATGTGGAACAGTACCTGGAGAGCTGGGGGGGTGCCGTTGATGTGGAGCAAGACGCAGCAGCAGAAGAGGACTCAGCCGAGGATGTTATGGAAGAGGATGGAGTAGGAGGAGTAGAGGAGGTGGCAGCAAGCCTTGCCTGCAAGTCATGGCGGTGTCACCAACTCCTCTGCAGAGCCACGCATTCCATCCTTTGCAGACCAGGTATCAGTGGTCAGATGGACCCTGGCCCCAACACTGTGTGCCAGACATGCCATTACTTCCTTTTGCACAATCGAGTACAGGTTGGGGATTGCCTTTTGTGCAAATGCCTCAGACTCCACCAGCTTGTATGGTAAAAGCTGGCGGGCTAAGAGTTCAGTCAAGCCAGCTGTCAGACGCCGGGCAAGGGGGTGACTTTGTGACATTGGCTTCTTACGCTCAAACATGTCCTTGACAGACACCTGACTGTGGGCAGATGAGCAGGAACTGCTCAAGGCGAGAGACGGAGTTGCGGATGGTTGAGAGGGGGCAAGGAGGACAGCAGTGGTTAACGTGGCTGAAGATGCTGGACCAGGAGGAGGATGGCGGCTTTGAGTTTGTGTGCTGCTTGTACTCATGTGTTGATCCCATAGGCGTTTGTGATGTGCGATCATGTGCCTTCGCAAAGCAGTTGTACCTAGGTGGGTGTTGGACTTCCCACAACTCAGTTTCTTTTGGCACAGGTTGCAAATGGCATCGCTGTTGTCAGAGGCAGACACACAAAAAATGCCACACTGCTGAGCTCTGCAATGACGGCATTCTGGTGGTGGCAACAGCATGCGTTGATTGGCATGCTGTCTGGCTGACCCTGGGTGCCGATGCATGCTGTCTGACTGTGCCACTAGCTCCTTGCGACGACCTCCTCCTACTTCCAACTCGTCTCCTCCTCTCTGTCTCCCCATCTGGAATCAGGAATTCAACACTCCTAATGTTCGACCGCTTGCTGCAACAAGATAAAGCCGTTAACGAGTATTTGTATGACCGGGGTGCTAGGACAGCCTCTGCGGAGCTGGGAATTTTTTTTGCCACTTTACTGGACGCTCATGCGCATAGCCTGTATGCTCACGTGTCCTTTTGAGGAGGTGACAAACCTAGTCAGTCGCACCGAAGGCACCATCAGCGACATCATACCATTTGTTTTCTTCCTGGAGCGTGCCCTGCGAAGAGTGCTGGATCAGGCCGTAGATGAGCGTGAAGAGGAAGAGTTGTGGTCACCATCACCACCAGAAACAGCCTTATCAGCATCGTTTGCTGGACCTGCGGCAACGCTGGAAGAGGATTGTGAGGAAGAGGAGTCAGGAGGAATGTGGCTTTGAGTAGGAGGAAGAAGACCAACCACAACAGGCATCCCAGGGTGCTCGTTGTCACCTATCTGGTACCCGTGGTGTTGTACGTGGCTGGGGGGGAAGAACATACCTTCAGAGAGATCACTGAGGATGAGGAACAGGATATGAGTAGCTCGGCATCCAACCTTGTGCAAATGGGGTCTTTCATGCTGTCGTGCCTGTTGAGGGACCCTCGTATAAAAATGCTGAAGTGAACGACCTGTACTGGGTGTCCACGCTACTAGACCCCCGGTATAAGCAGAAAGTGCCTGAAATGTTACCGAATTACGGCAAGTCGGAAAGGATGCAGCAGTTCCAAAATCAATTAAAAAGTATGCTTTACACAGCGTATAAGGGTGATGCCACAGCCCATCGGGAATCTAACAGGGGAAGAGGTGAAAGTAATCCTCCTCCTCCCACGACCACGCCGGCAAGGACAGGACGCTTCACAGACGTGTTGTTGATGGAGGACATGCAGAGCTTTTAAAGTCCTACGCATCGCCACAGCCCTTCGGGGTCCACCCTCAGAGAACGACTCGACTGACAGGTAGCAGACTACCTCGCCTTAACTGCAGATATCGACACTCTGAGGAGCGATGAACCCCTTGACTACTATCCCAATTTGCGATTGAACTTCTGGCCTGCTGTGCTTCAAGTGTCCTGTAAGAAAGGACCTTCAGTGCAGCAGGAGGTATTGTCACTGATAAGAGAAGTCGCCTAGGTCAAAAAAGTCTAGATTACCTCACCTTTATTAAGATGAATGAGGGATGGATCCCGAAGGGACTGACAGTGGGCGATACATTCGACTAAAAAAGGCCTGATGAGGGGGACTACATAAAACACTACTCCTATCTGGTGGCACATTAGATTGCACGCGCAGTGCCCCAAATTTGAAGTAGGAGGACCGACCATGCATCTTTTTCCATCTCCCGCTTCCTAAAATCGATGCCTTATATACATGTCCCCTGATAGGGGACGTAACAGGGATTAAACTGATAGGAGTAGTGTGTTAAGTAGTACTATTCTTATCTGGTGGCACATTAGATTGCGCAGTGCCCCAAATTTGAAGTAGGAGGACGCGCACTGCCCCAAATTTGAAATAGGAGGACCGACCAAGCATCTTTTTCCATCTCCCGCTTCCTGGGTGGAGGAAGAGAGACCTTCAATGACATCAGTGAGGACAAGGAACGGGACATGGCTAGCTTGGTATCCAACCTTGTGCAAATGGGGAGTTTGCGGTTGTGCAAATGGACTGTTTGCGGTTGTTTGCGTGCGTTAAACGGGGAGTTTGGTCTGTCACTGTGAAGCGGGCGTAACCCTTACACTACCTGATCAATACAACATCATACCTGATGTTTTAAAGCACGTTATTCCAAACAATTTAGGAATGTTAGGTGATTTATGCCCTTTATGGATTAAAACCAGACTCTGCATCAATTATGTAATTTTCCATGGGAGTTTTGCCATGGATCCCCCTCCGGCATGCCACAGTCCAGGTGTTAGTCCCCTTGAAACAACTTTTCCATCACTATTGTGGCCAGAAAGAGTCCCTGTGGGTTTTAAAATTTGCCTGCCCTAAGAAGTCTATGGCGGTTCGCCCGGTTCGCGAACATTTGCGGAAGTTCGCGTTCGCGAACCGAAAATTTTATGTTCGCGACATCACTAATGCTCACAATTCCCAGGATGCATTTCGCTAGTGGATTCCTCAGCTGGGTGAAAAAAGTCTTTGTCACTTTGTCCCACATAGCGTAAGTGTAGCGGAGAGCCGATCTTGCACAGCTATTCTCCACTAGAGATCCCAGTGAGGCTCAGGAACAAGGTGATGTTAAGTCCACAGGCAAGGTTTCCAGCAGGTAAAGTAATACAGCAGTATCCCCATCGCAATCCCAATAACTGGACGACACACAGTTTCAGGAGTAGTCTGACAAGCTTTATTCCACAGTTCCTTATAAAGCCCTCTCCCATGCAAGGGAGGAGGTTCTATCACTTAAGACATTATCCAATCTCTAAGTAGTAACCTCCCACAGATCTCCTCCCCTCCTCTAGCATCATAATCCCCTTATTGTGTACACAGTTTTCCCCGAGTTTTGGATGTACCCTAAATACTTGGGGTACATCCACAAATCCAACATCCCCAGATAGCTCTATTCTGGGGGACCAACATACTTAAAAATTAGCCCATTCGGATGAATGGTTCGTGAGATATGGGGTTCCAAAGATTTGACCGACCGCATGGGTAAAGTATCCGAAAACAGTTCCATGCATTTTGGCCCTGCGGTCGGTCACAAACAAGGGAATGAAAACAGGCGAATTGCCTGTGTTATAGAGCCTGGAGAGGGTTTGAATGAATTCCCTTGTTTATGGGGCTCTTTCTACCGAACGGCGGGTCATTCGGTAGTTTCCATACGAATTTCTGGAAGTATGGAGGTCTCAGCGGTGTTTGCCTAGTCAAGTGTCCGATTTTAGTTCCAGACACTCGACGGCAAAACACCGCTGTTCGGTAGTTTAAGATGGCCGCCGCCACGTGTTTGTTTCCCGAATGGCGGCCACCCAGAGGACAAAGACCACACTGCACTGATTGCCAATTACCTGTTTGCAACATTGTTGCAAACGGTAATTGGAGGCACACTCATTCCTGGGTGGTCTGGTTGTTCGGTAGTTTCATTCCCTTGTTTTATTTGAATGATTCTACCGAACAACTAGAGGAATACAATTCTTTACATACATTTAACTGTCATTATACCCGGATACCATGCTTTCTATACATGTACATACACATTAAACCAGCCATATGACCAAATACACTTATTCTCATACATGTCGTGGGACAGCCCGGTACCAATCCGCTACACTGCTCCCCCTTGCCCACAAGCCGGCATACACAGTCTGATCCAACACGGATCGGCTTGGGGATGTCCGGGGGCTCACGGATCATTTCTCTAAGTCAGTTTGTCTTGACAACCCGTCAGCATTTCCATTCTGCTTACCCGGCCGGTACTGGATATTAAAGTCAAAAGGCTGTAGCGCCAAACTCCAGCGCAGCAGCCTGGCGTTGTCTCCAGCCACCCGGTTCAGCCAGACTAACGGGTTGTGATCCGTGAGCAAGGAAAAGGGCTGTCCATATAAATAGGGTTGTAGCTTCTTTAGGGCCCACACCACAGCCAGGCATTCCTTTTCGATGGCGGCGTAGCTTACTTCTCGAGGTAACAGTTTGCGACTGATGTAAGCCACTGGATGTTCCCCGCCATCGGCCCCGACTTGACTCAGTACTGTCCCCAATCCAAACATAGAAGCGTCTGTGTGAACAAGAAAACGTTTAGTTGGATTGGGAGCTGCCAAGACAGGGGCATTTATCAGTGCATTTTTCAATTGTTGGAATGCCTGCTCACACTCCGGGGTCCAGTTTACTTGGCGGGGAAGGTTCTTACGGGTCAGGTCAGTGAGGGGTTTGGCCAGGGCGCTATAATTGGGAACAAACTTCCTATAATACCCTGCTGTCCCTAGAAACGCTAAAACCTGGGTCTTAGTCCTAGGGGTGGGCCACTGGGCTACAGCCTCTACTTTGGCGGGTTCGGGTTTCTGTTTACCGCACCCTACTCTATGTCCCAGGTATTGTACCTCAGCCATTCCGATACTACACTTGGCCGGCTTCAAGGTCAAACCTGCTTCCCTTATCCTATCTAGTACAGCTCCGATGTGAGCTAAGTGTTCCTGCCACGTATTGCTAAAAATAGCAATATCGTCCAGGTAGGCACATGTATAGTCCTGGAATCCATCTAGGAGTCGGTCCACCATCCTTTGGAAGGTGGCTGGGGCGTTTTTCATCCCAAATGGCATGACCTTAAACTGGTACAAGCCAAATGGGGTGACAAAGGCCGACTTCGGGATGGCGTCTGGGGCCAGGGGGATTTGCCAATACCCTTTACACAAGTCAATAGTGGTGAGGTATTGGCCCCTGGCCATTCTGTCCAATAACTCGTCTATCTGGGGCATCGGATAGGCGTCAGATACAGTCTTCTCGTTTAATCTCCTATAGTCCACGCAGAAGCGGGTCGTACCGTCTCGCTTTGGTACGAGGACTACAGGAGATGCCCAAGGACTGTCTGAGGGTTCAATCACCCCCAGTTGGAGCATTTCGTCGATCTCCTTACGCATGTTTGCCCGCACTGCTTCTGGGATGCGGTAGGGAGTCTGGCGCATGGGTAGTTGCCCTGGGGTCTCGACCCGGTGAGTTGCCAGAGGCGTGTATCCAGGTACATTAGAGAACGTGTCGCGTTTCTCTTCCAATAGTTGCTGTACCTCGATCCGCTCCTGTGGGCTCAGCCGATCTCCCAGCGCAACCTCCCTTAAATCTCCGGACAGCTGCCCATCCCCCAGCAAATCGGGGAGGGGTAAGCTGTCAAACTCTTCCGTGTTAGGGGCACAGATGGCGGTTACCTCCTCAGTACGCTCGTGGTAGGGCTTCAGCATGTTCACATGGAGCATGCGTCGCCCCCCAGTCCCTGTGCAGGGGCCGATAATATAGGTGGTATCGCATCTTTGCTCCACCACCTTATATGGGCCCTGCCAGGCGGCCTGTAACTTATCATGTCGGACAGGTTTTAAAATTAGTACCTTCTGCCCGATCTGAAAGCTACGGTCCCTGGCTCCCCGATCATACCATGTACGCTGGCGGGTCTGGGCCTCCTGCAGGTTTTCCCTTACCGTCTTGGTCAACGCTTCTAGGCGGTCCCGAAAGGCCAACACATATGGTAGGATGGGAGTGCCATCTGTGCTCCGGTCTCCCTCCCAATGCTCTCTAATAAGATCTAATGGGCCTCGGACCCTCCTTCCAAACAATAATTCAAACGGGGAGAACCCTGTGGATTCCTGCGGCACCTCCCGGTATGCGAATAGGAGGTGCGGCAGGAATCGTTCCCAGTCCTTGTGGGTCTCTGCGAAGGTTCGGAGCATCTGCTTCAAGGTACCATTGAATCGTTCGCAGAGCCCGTTCGTCTGGGGGTGGTAAGGGGCACTGATAATAGGCTTAATGCCACAGATCCTCCAGAGGTGTTGGGTGAATTCTGCGGTAAACTGGGTACCCTGATCCGAGATAATCTCCCTGGGTAATCCCATCCGGGAGAATATCCGCTTGAGGGCATCCGCGACCGTCTCAGCGTGGATGTTGGTCAGAGCCACTGCTTCTGGATACCTGGTGGCATAATCTACGACCGTTAAAATATACCGTTTTCCTGACGGGCTAACTTTATTGAGGGGGCCTATCAGATCCACCGCTATTCGGCTAAAAGGTTCCTCTATTATGGGTAAGGGGTGAAGTTTAGCCTTCCTGCGATCCCCCCTTTTTCCCACTCTCTGGCAGGTATCGCAAGTCGTGCAATATCTGCGTACTTCCTGGCTAATCCCTGGCCAGAAGAAACTCTGGGTTAGTCTGTATCTGGTGCGACTAACCCCTAGATGTCCGGATAGCGGAATATCATGCGCTATCCGGAGTAATTCCGCCCGGTACCGCTGTGGTACCACTAATTGTCTCCTCGCTATCGGGTCTAACCCCGTAATCTGTTTGGTTGTTTCCCTGTACAAAACGTGTTTATCCCAGATAAACTTCTCTCCCTCCGCCCCGGGGGAACCCGTGCCAACCTTGTCCCTATACACCTGAAGCGTGGGGTCTGTTGCGACTTCAGCTACAAATTCGTTAGGTGGAGCCCAGGGGACACATTCTAGAGGGGGGGTAGGGTTGCTTACCTGGACCTCCGGCAGTGTGTTGTGGTCCTGGGTGCGGGCCTGTTGTCGGGTGACTACAGGGTTGACCTCTCCTGTGGTGGGCGACTGGGGCTCAAAAGCAGAAGTGAGCCTCCCCAGATCGTTCCCCAATAAAACCTCTGCCGGTAAATGTGGCATCAACCCCACCTCCACTTCCCCTGCCCCCGCTCCCCAATGTAAATGTACCCTTGCTGTAGGTAGCCGGTACACTGCTCCCCCAGCTACCCGGACGGCAACAGTTTTGTTCAGTTTTGCCTGATCTGAAATCAGGTGGCTCTGTACCAAAGTGATGGTGGCTCCCGAATCTCGTAATCCCCGGACTGCTGTACCATTCAGATATACCGTCTGTCGATGGTGCCGTAGATTATCCACATTGGCCTGGACCGGATCTGCCTCGTGTAGTACCTCCCATTGTTCCACAGTAGTAATGGGGACTGCGGAACCATACGGGGTGGTGACTAGGTCCTGGTAGTGGTGGGCTGCGGCCGCCCTGGGTGGAGGTGGGCCTGGACGAATCCAGGTGGAACGGTCCCGTAGCTGTGGGCATTCCCTTTTATAATGTCCCCACTTCTGGCAGTGATGACAGGGGCCAGCGGTGGGTTGTCGGAACCGGGGCTGTGCAGCGGGTGGTGGTGGTGGTGGTAGCGGTCTCGGTGGAGCTGGGGTGTAGGTGTTTCCCCCGAATGTTTTGAAGGTTGCTTTTGGAGCTGCAGGTTTTTGTGACCTGCGTGCATCCAGGTAGTCATCCGCTTTCCTAGCAGCCTCGGTAAGGGAGGTAGGGTTTCTGTCCCTTACCCATTCCTGGACCTCATTGGTTACTCCCGCATAGAACTGCTCCATCAGCAACATCTGTATTACATCCTCCATAGAACGTGCCTTGCTAGCTTGCACCCACCCGAGCGCTGCCCCCTGTAATCGGCATGCCCACTCTGCGTGCGAGTCCTTCTCTGCTTTCTTTAGATCCCGGAACCTCCGCCGGTATGCCTCGGGTGTTATAGCATACCTGGCGAGTATAATTTCTTTCACTTTATTGTAATTCCTTATTTCGTCATTAGGTACAGTCCGATATGCCTCTGCTGCCCTCCCGGTTAACCTTCCGGCCAAAATAGGTACCCAGTCCTCTGCGTTAATTTTATGCAGTGCACACAGTCTTTCAAAGTCTTGCAGGAAAGCGTCTATATCTTCCTCTGCCTCCACATATGTTTTAAAAGCCTGGTATGGTATTTTAGGCTTACCTTCCTGTGGCACATTAATTGCAGAGCTTTGTTCTGGTGCTTGGGTCCTTAGGATGAATTCTTGTACCTCGGCCATTGTCCTGGTAACAATTTCTGTTGGGGGGTTTTCCCCATAAAAGGATAGCCTGAACTGAACCTGCCTCTGGAATTCCGATCCTTGTGGTGTTCCTCCCGGCTCCCTCTGTGCCGGAACTGAATCGCCCTCCATTCTGTACTCTGCCATGAGTTCTGTAACAAGTACTGCTTTCTTCTTATTGCTGGCTTGTATACCCCTTGCCTCTAGGAGGTCCTTTAGCGTGGAGCGTTTTAGCGCAGAAAAATCAATCTCCATCCGTACTCCATTTACGCTTGTTCCTCTGTGAGTTTGGATCCCAGCGCTGCCAACCAATGTAGCGGAGAGCCGATCTTGCACAGCTATTCTCCACTAGAGATCCCAGTGAGGCTCAGGAACAAGGTGATGTTAAGTCCACAGGCAAGGTTTCCAGCAGGTAAAGTAATACAGCAGTATCCCCATCGCAATCCCAATAACTGGACGACACACAGTTTCAGGAGTAGTCTGACAAGCTTTATTCCACAGTTCCTTATAAAGCCCTCTCCCATGCAAGGGAGGAGGTTCTATCACTTAAGACATTATCCAATCTCTAAGTAGTAACCTCCCACAGATCTCCTCCCCTCCTCTAGCATCATAATCCCCTTATTGTGTACACAGTTTTCCCCGAGTTTTGGATGTACCCTAAATACTTGGGGTACATCCACAAATCCAACATCCCCAGATAGCTCTATTCTGGGGGACCAACATACTTAAAAATTAGCCCATTCGGATGAATGGTTCGTGAGATATGGGGTTCCAAAGATTTGACCGACCGCATGGGTAAAGTATCCGAAAACAGTTCCATGCATTTTGGCCCTGCGGTCGGTCACAAACAAGGGAATGAAAACAGGCGAATTGCCTGTGTTATAGAGCCTGGAGAGGGTTTGAATGAATTCCCTTGTTTATGGGGCTCTTTCTACCGAACGGCGGGTCATTCGGTAGTTTCCATACGAATTTCTGGAAGTATGGAGGTCTCAGCGGTGTTTGCCTAGTCAAGTGTCCGATTTTAGTTCCAGACACTCGACGGCAAAACACCGCTGTTCGGTAGTTTAAGATGGCCGCCGCCACGTGTTTGTTTCCCGAATGGCGGCCACCCAGAGGACAAAGACCACACTGCACTGATTGCCAATTACCTGTTTGCAACATTGTTGCAAACGGTAATTGGAGGCACACTCATTCCTGGGTGGTCTGGTTGTTCGGTAGTTTCATTCCCTTGTTTTATTTGAATGATTCTACCGAACAACTAGAGGAATACAATTCTTTACATACATTTAACTGTCATTATACCCGGATACCATGCTTTCTATACATGTACATACACATTAAACCAGCCATATGACCAAATACACTTATTCTCATACATGTCGTGGGACAGCCCGGTACCAATCCGCTACAGTAAGTATGTTGATTTATCTTTTTATTTAAATACAGGTATTATCAAAGTTCTTGGAGTGACAACAGAATCGCCCCCCCACCTCCCCTCACCCACAACTGTTAGAGACAGAATTTTGTTTTGTTTTTTTCTTGAACCCTTCCTCTACTGTGTGTTAGGAAATTTCGGATAGATAGAATGGAGATCTAGAAGTAAAATGTGTTTTTCTTCAGAGTGAAGCTATGTGTGTCTTTATCAATTAAATTTTGTTTTCTATGGCTTGGCAAAACAAAACTAACAATATATATTCACGATTTTGGAGAAAAGGATTGAATGCTTCCCAGTTTGTACAGAAATAGAATAATTGCCTGTAGAATAAAATGGTAATCTTATTTACAAAACAAAGGTTAAAAAATATATGCATCCCCTTAAACCTGTTCTAAACTAAAGGTAAGCATCATTATCCTTGTGGTATCCATCTCTTTTATATATCACAGTGAACATGCCAATTTTATTAAATAAATTATAAGTTAATTGCAGTCAGTCATTATAATCTCCTTAGAGATGTAATAGTTGCATTTATGTTAGCCTATGCAGATGGTGTAAAAGATTGAAGAGTGTAAAAAGCCACATGGTATCAAATAGCATTTCTCGGACTGTAAAACTATTTTTCTAAAGCAAAATCATTAACGGCAGATTAGAATGTACAAAACAGCCATACCATATGTTTTCAATACAAACTATATTAAAACATATACATTACATTATGGTTAAAGGACAACTATAGTGCCAGGAAAACAAACTCGTTTTCCTGGCACTATGTAGTCCTTAGGACCCCCCCACCTTCGTGGCCCCCCTTCAGCCACTTACATTTCTGCAGTGCTGGGCTCCTTCGGCGCTAGGGAACTCTCCTCCTGCCGACATCAGCGCCGAAGCTGAATGTGCATGCACGGCAAGAGCCGCACGCGCATTCAAACTGCCCAAAGGAAAGCATTACTGTCATTACCGTCAGCGTCTTCTCGCTTTGATTTTCTCTGAAACTGCTATGTTTTCAGCTGCAGGGTTAAAACTAGAGGGACCTGGCACCCAGACCACTTCATTGAGCTGAAGTGTTCTGGGTGCCTATAGTGGTCCTTTAATGCTTATAAGGAATTAACTAAATTGAACATGTTTACAATTATAATAATGATGACATATCACTCAAATAAATATAATGACATACAAGTATTTGTGTATGTAAGGCCTCTTTCTGACTCAGAAAGGCCTATTTAGTTTTTTTTTGCATTTCAGTAAGGATCTCCTGTAGTTTCCCAACTTATCTCATCTGTGTTCTTTAATGATAATCAACTGGAAATATTGCAGGCAGTAGTTTATATATTTACAATCATGGGAAATTAATTCTGTGTTTTTTCATATTAAGATATAAGAACAATGATCTATTCCTTAGAAGGTCCTTAAATATAACCTTAGATGAATAACAATTACCCAGTGCCATGATTAATTTTACTAAAATCAAATCAAAATGGAGAAGCCATGTGTGAAAAATAGTTTGTGGAACCCCCTTGAAGTAATCATTTTCTGTATGATTGTATCAGTCTCACACATCATTATGGAGGAATTTTTGCCCACTCTTCTGTACAATGTTGCTTCAGTTAATTGAGGTTTTTACTGGCATTTGTTTAGGCACAGCTCTCTATAGGTCCCGCCACAGCATTTTAATCAGGTTGAGGTCTGGACTTTAACTAGGCTATTGCAACTTTTTTTTTTTATTTTCTCTTTCAGCCATTCTGTTGTAGATTTGCTGGGGTGCTTGGGATAGCTTTCCTATTTCATGACCCAATTTCGGCCAAGCTTTAGCTGTCAGAAAGATGGCCTCACATTTAACTCTAGAATACTTTGGTAGACAGAGGAGTTCATAGTCAACTAATGACTGCAAGGTTCCGAGGTCCTGTTGCTGCCAAACAAGCCCAAATCATCACACCTCCACCACATTGCTTGACAGTTGGTATGAGGATTTTTGTCTTGATATGTTGTGTTTGGTTTTTGCCAAATGTCGCACTGTGCATTTTGGCCAAACATCTCCACATTGGTCATTGGTCTGATTTGTTCAGATGCAACTTTGCAAACCTAAGCCATGCTGCCATGTTCTTTTTAGAGAGAAGAGGCTTTCTCCTGGCAACCCTTCCAAACAGGTTCAGTCTTTTTACAAATGTACTGTCATGGACTTTAATGTTTAACATGCTAACTGGGGCCATGTAGAGTCTGAGATGTAACTTTGGGGTTTTCTGCAATTACTCTGAGCATTGCACGTGCTATATAAATAATAAAATAATAATAATAATATTGTGAAAACAGAAAATCTGTTATTTAACAAAAACTATGCAAGAAAACTATGCAAGGTTATACACTACAGTGAAAATGCAAAGTGAATTTCAAATGGAAGGTCACAGGAGCCTAACAGCAAGCATAGCTGGCTTTGATAATGTGTTCAGTTGGGCTATTTTAACTTGAAATAGAAATTGGAATTCTCACTTTCATGAATAACCCTGTAATTTTGCAAATGCACAGGTCACTTTATGCACTATAAAAACAGAAAATAAGTTACTGAATTGTATTATGTTTTGAATGTTTCTTACATTTTACATACCTGCCATGGGGAGACTATAGAAGAATGTATCTGGTCAACTTAAGGTAATGACCTTAAGTTGTTAAACTGTTTATGAATGGTCTAATTCCAATGTGCTTTTGATGGTGCCTCTCCCCCTTCCCTTTCCACCTCTTCTGCTGGCCATGGCTTCAGTGTGGAAGCATTTCAGTGGGGCGTTGATGATAGACTGAAAGATTTGGCTTCCCATTGAGAAAAACGGTTTGCCAACAACATATGTTTCACTTATCAAGTGTCACGATTCGGGGAACCCAACACGCTAACACACACACAGACACACACACAGAAAGTGTGCAGTACCGGACCTTAGAGTGGCCGGGCTAAGCACACACAGAATAGTCAGGAGATAAGCCGAGTAAGGGGAACCAGAAAACAGAATAACGATAAACAAGCCGAGGTCAAAGGGTAGGAGAAAGTCACAATGTCAGTATAACAAGCCAGAGAGTACGTAACCAGAAAGCACACGTTCAGTATCACTACTATAAAGCAAAGACCACAACAGGGCACTGAGAGGCAGGAAAGGTAAGTATAAATATCCTAGCCTTAATTCTGATTGGATAACTTCCAATCAGAATTAACAAACACACGTGGGGGGTATCTATACCCCCCACGGTGATTTTTGTACTGTCGCTTTAACGCCGGGTCACGTGAGTGACCCCGGCGTATTGATATGCTTGCCAGCTCCCAGCGTGCAGCGTTAGACATGCTGCTGCTGGGGGAAGGAGGAGGAGAGGACGCGAGCGGCGTGTCAAGAGGAGAGGACGCCGCTCGCCGAACGCTAAGAGGAGGGGGGACCGCGGGCAGCGATGGACCGAGGGTGAGTGCTGCGAGCGGATTGCAGCCTCCCCTCACCGCTGCCCGCGGAGCCCTGACATCAAGGAGCATGGACTATACTGCTACAAGCAGTCTATATTGAGTACTGAGTTGCTCAAATAAAGCATGGAGTGTCCTTTTAACCAATTTTGTAGCTTTCTATACATAAAATATAATCTGCCTTTCTAGACAACTAAAATATTCTATAATATTGACATAGTTAGCCAGAAATTGCAAGCTACTGCCCTTGCTTAGAGAAGAGTAGATTCATTTTTTTTTCATCTAAATGCGTTCCCTTCCCATTTCTTCACTTGTTAAAATAAAGTACCCTTTTTCATTCCATTTTCCGAGTAAATTGCTAATTTATTCTTATATGCCAGATGTCAACCACAAAATACATTTGTACTCTGATTTGTGAGCAAATCACATACAATCACATTTAGCTAGGAAAACATAGGTTTTATGGATGGACAGACGGAGATTAGAAATACGACGTGCGGAACTGTATAATTCCGTCAACAAGCATTCTTACACAATGTGCAGCTGCTTATTCTAGATGGCGTGAGAGTAGATTCATTATTTAGTTTGTGCCTATGTTTTATTGTTGCTTACTTATTGATCCCTTAGGCTATATATACTGTAACTGAGCATTAAATTGATCCTGTATGCCCTTGGGTAGATCCCCTCTAAATACTTACAAAGTGTAAGATGAATTGGTTTGCAAAGATTTTGCACACAAAAAGTGGAATCCCGTTAAAGGAGTGGTGAGGTGTCATCAAAAATTCCCAGATGGAGTTAGAAACAGGAACATTTGTACTCCTTAATGTAACAGCATCCTGCTACCTACTTTCCCTTATCGGTAAAGTAGAGGGGGTCGAGAACTAGTACCTCTGGTCTACTCTGATGGAGTAGGATGTGCATCACCTCAAAATGTTGTTTCAAAGTCCACAAGAGCATGCCCTATTCATATATAAAATATAGTGTGTAAGGGAATAATTGTTTTAATTGTCACAGCGGTTGCTTTGGGGTTTTCATAAGGATTACGTAACTGATCACTTGTGTGTTGTATGAATTGTACATATGATTAGGCAGCACTCGGCATAACGCATCTTTATTTTTATTTTATTTTTTGACATATCCACAAGATAATATGAGACATGTAGTTGCAAGCATATTAAATAGCATGTCAATATTATTGCACTTTTATGAGTAACAAATAAAGTAAAATAAAACAGGCTGCGCAGATATCCATTAACGTTACACTATGAAATAACATAGATGAGTAGAGGTAATGGAGTATAGTATACACTGACTGCAGCAAAACACCTCTGCTGGATTCTTAGGCTTGTGGAGAAGCGAACAGGATGCAAAAAGAAAAACTACTCTCAAGATAGACTTAACCCCTTAAGGACACATGACGTGTCTGACATGTCATGATTCCCTTTTATTTCAGAAGTTTGGTCCTTAAGGGGTTAAAATAAGGGTAAATTATGGCCTTCGCTGAGCAATGAAATATTTCAGCAAATGACGAGACATAACACCATACCACGTCCCACAAAGCTATCTGACCCCATGTGGGGTGATATAGTGACAATGTGGTTCATTAAAGCTGTATAGGGCCGAGTGTCCAAAATCCTCCAGCCCAGAATCACTAAGCACCTTTGGTTACCATCCACCAGCCTCCAGGTTAACGCATCTTTATTATCCTATTGTCTTTTCCCCATTTTTGTCCTCTGCTAAGTTCCAAGGGACTTCCCTATACCTTTCCTATATTTTTCATCAATAACAGAGTGCAAATGCACACAGAGTGCAAAAGCCACAGAATAAACCAGAGACATCAAGTGACAAAACATTGTTAGGTGTATAGGACTATGAAAAAAGCTGTGAATGATACGTCATATTAATTGTGTATATAACATATTGCACACTTCAGTGAAAAAAAGTCAGTGCTGCTTGCATCTATATGTAATGGATGGCAAGACAGGAGGCTTCATATTTGCATAAACTTCTTTACTGAATAAACTTCCAGCAGCAAAGAAATAGTGAGAACATTTAGAAAAGAAACAACCCATCAGAATACATATAAGATGGACCATAATGCAATGAGACTCCTCTCTATTCCTCTTTCTCTACTGCTAGCCACAAAGGTAAGTCTCTACTAGTTTATGAGCCTTTGGTTTTGTTTGTTCTGAAGTATTGTTTACCTTTGTATTTGATTTTACTTATCTTATTTCCTTTCCTTCCATCTCTTTCCACCTTACCCCTCTTTTTTCTACCCCTACTAGGTTGTTCTTTTCTGTCCCAGTGGCCGTTTTGTCATCTTACATACAGCGCGTATCATGTACCCCACTTGATCTTTTTTCTCACCTGTCCGGACAACCTACACATCATTCATCTTGTGACCCCATTGTGTCCACTGCATTATCATAACTACTCCTAGTGGATGATCCCCACTAGTTGATTAATACTGGTGACCCTGTGTTGACTTGGGAAGAGGTTAACCCCACTAGTGTATTTGGAGAATCCCATACTCCTTTTAAATATATTATTGTGGGTGATCCCCACTTTTGTACTGGGTGATCCCCAAAATCATGTGCCCCATTTTTCCTTGTAAATATCTCTTAATTGGGGCGAGCCACCAAGGTGTTATATTCACCGTTGTGGTGACCCCACTAAACCTATACACTAAACAATGTTTAGTTATCAACACGATTATGTCTGAGAAAGTGAAGGCATGGCTTGTTTCTGCTATTTTGGAATCTATACTGAAAGATTTGGCAGTCCTCTAAGGTCCAAAAGCTACCCCTACATTTGTTATTCTCCAAACTAACCCTCGTGACTCAGACTCAGATGAGTCTCATTGCTCTTATCTTGAAAATGTATCAAGTAAGTGACCCTGGAAGGGCTGCAGGCGCAACTGCTGGTAAATGCAAGGCACCAGCATAAATTCCAAAAATTTATATTGGAGGATATGGACCCGTTTGAAGGTTCTACATCCTATTACTTATAAATTGTTGATGACTATTGTGTGGTGCATTCTAATGAGGAGTTTCATTCCCGTGATCAGGGCAAAGATTGCACACCCTCTCAATGTGTCAACAAAATGATGCTGGTGAAACCTGACCATGCTCTTCATGGATCCTCTACTAATCAAACTATGGAGAAGAGCAAGACTCAATTGCTAGACACAGCTGGCAGCCCAGTATTTTACTCCACAATTATTAGACACCCGCACTCTATGTAATGGGCTCCTCCAATGCAAATTGAGGAATTTTTAAGAATGTGGCTCTGCAAACTTCTTGAAAAAAAGATATGTAAAAATTGAGAGTGGAATGCCGCTGCTCAACTTTTCCTGATAAAGTGGCTAATATTCAGTCATGTATTTTGGTTTTGTGCTGCCCTAGGCATGACTAGACCTGGGCACCCCCCTAATTTAAATTTGCCCCACCTCTTCCTGATTAAAAACCCACCCCTTCCTCTTTAGACTCCACCTTTTCTTACTCCTTTTAAAGGGATACTATAGTGCCAGGAAAGTTTTCCTGACAATATAGTTCCCTAAAGGGCGCATCTCCCTCGTGCCCCCACCCCCCCAACTCAGCACTGAAGGGTTTAAAACTCATTCCGTCACTTACCTGAATCCAGCGCCGATGTCAAGTAAGCGCTGGATCAGGCTCCTCCTCCATGCTTGAATTAGGGTACACAATAGGAAAGCATTGTATCAATTCTTTCCTATGGGGATTTAGCAGAATGTCCTCATGCACAGTGTGAGGACATCCAGCATCAGTTAGGCAACTTTTGGTCGCCTACCCACCCAGAAGGAGTTAACCCCTCAAGGTAATTATTGCAGTTTCTGAGAAACTGCAGTAATTAAGCTTGCAGGGTTAAAAGGAGTGGAACACTGAACCCTGCCCACTTCAATAAGCTGAAGTAGTCTGGGTGCCTATAGTTTCCCTTTGGGCACACACTCTGACAGGCACACACACATTCACTGATAGCTATAATTAGAAGTAGGTAGGCACGTTCAGTCAAATGTTGACACAAATAATGACACAAATTTTAAGCCTGGGTGCTCACTTAAATGAGGTCCTATTCATGAAAGACCAAGTAAAATTACAGATAATATCCAGTCAAGGAGCACAACCATTAATGTGAAAAAAATATATTATTAGATAGGTACAAAAAAGATAGATATTTCACAATACATATCAAAAAAGATCAAAACATGACTCACATGCTGATAATATACAAAAAATTGTCAAACGTTCTGTGATAACATCCAAGCAAAATATATAGTACACAAATACCTAAATATCAATGTAATAAATAATTGATAGAGATCTTAAAGCCTAATGCCAACCCATCAAAAAATATATAAGAAAAACAAATGCATACCAGAACTAGTGAGAAGAGGGAAGAAAAATGAATCAGCAAGCCCCCAACGTTTTGGCAAAAGAGATGCCTTTATCAAGGGAGCATGTTGTAGAAGAGTGAGACTCACCCTTATATACCAAAATAATAAGAACCATAAGACACACCTGAATGTGATGGGTGGTCACCCATACTGATTGGGATCCTCCCAACTGTAATTACATGATTATGGCTGCCAATGAAACCAAAGAAAACACAAATAAATCAATCTGGAAAAAAATATATATATATATAATAATCCGTAGCAAAAGAAACAGGAAGAATATATCAATGAAAATAAATATACCTACAAGAAAAATTAGACGTAACATCATCTACATACACACTCAATGACAAACATACAGACGTCACTGACAGACAAAGACTCAGTGATCTGACACACACTCATTCATTGACAGACACACACATGCACATTGACAGACACGCACAAACACTGACAGACACTCATTGAAAGACACACACTGATAGTCACACATAGACTCAATTACAGACTCTCGCTGATTTGACAGACACTTACAAGCACACACACACTGACAGACACACACACACACACACACACTCACAGACACTCACATGCACACACACACACACTAATTATTAATATTATTATAATACATTTTTTCACCCAGCCTTCCTACCTGTCATCCAGTCACGCTGCTGTGAGGCGTGCGGCTCTGTTAGAATCAGAGGCTCTGCTCTCCCTGCTCTGCTCCCTCATGCCGCACAGGCCATTTACTGATGCCGGGATTGACGTCATATTCCAGCTCAAGCACACAGCGTGCGAGGGAGCAGAGCAGTGAGATCAGAGCCCCTTCGCCACCTCTGATTCTATCAGAGCCGCATGCTGGGGGGTTCATAAGGTGGCCAGCAAGCCGAGTGGGCTTTGATGGCGGCATTTTTTGCCGCCCCTGGTTATTGCTGCCCAAGGCAAATGCCTAGTTTGCCTTGGGCTAAATACAACACTGCTAATATCCCTGAATTTGACCCTTTGCTAGTCACTTTCTATGGAAAAAAATGGGAAAGGTCCCTGTAAGGGTTTGGAAGAAGGCCTAAATGCAACCCAATTAATCAAGAGCCTGTATGGCTTCTCCCAAAAGTAAGCGTGCATAGAGCCCACTTTAGCCCTGCATGGCCCTTATGTCCACACACCCCTTTACTGAGCTTGCAAAGGCTGCAGATCTGCAGTTTTTGTAGGCTGCTTTTAGATATATCAATAATTAAATAATTAAACAATAAATACTTGTTTCATGTTTTCACTGGGATATATCCACCACATTGTTAAAAATATAGTTGTTTTTTTTTCCATTGCAGTGTTCCTTTAACTCCAACATGTTAGAGAATTGATAATAAAACTGCAGGGGCATGTTCTATACAACTAAACCACGTCACTAAAAGTAAAACAGTTTTGGTGCTTATCCTGTCCTTTAATTACTTTCTTAGGTATACCGGTCACTGATTTTATTTTGTTTCTTCTGTATAAAAAAATGGCTTAGAAAGTAGATAACTCCAGCTGTTTATTTGAGAATTTGCTTAAATTAACGCAAACATTTGGGGATTTTTTCTTTTATTTTGATGATTTCCAACACTAAGCCAAAGCTGGCACCATGCTGAAGAGCAAAATAATAAAACTGTGCCGTGTACGGCTGGACATGGGTTAATTTAGATCATAATATAAGTGCTGGCATCTATCTATAGCTATTTATGGATTTATACAGCACATGAACAGATCAAGCATAAAACGCTGTGTTGTAAAACAGCAAGCCTTTCCAAAGACAGCTTAGCGAAATGTGGCTTGGAAACCTGAAGAGAATGCTATCTCTGATCATTTGCATATTTCACTTGGCATTCTGAATACTTGTGGAAACTCAGATTTCGGACCTGCTGCGTCTGGAACAGGTTTTTGTTCTTAAATGTATCTCAGAGGTATATAGATAATACACAACAGTTTATATAAGAATATAGTAAATGCAGTGTGAGGTTTCTTTCACATTTCATTCTCACCACAATTTTAATAATGTTCGACATGGTGCAGTCATGGAAATTTCCAAAATCAAATCAAAGCCAGTCACAAAAGTATTTGCAAAGTTTTTCATAGGACTCTAAAACTCATCTTAGCAGGCGAGATGAAGGCACCTTCCTTCTTAATTCTTCAACAAACGATATATCCACTCAAAAATGCCCAGTTCTGAAATAATGAGATCCTTCACTTCAGGTGTGACAAAAAAGCACACACACTCATCAATTACATTAGATAAAAATAAATAATATTAACAGATAAAGAGGAACAATTGTCAATTGGCTCTATTTTTACCCTTTTTATATATTTACTTTCCTACTTTGCAGCCACGACAGTTCAAAATAGGTGAATTAAAATATATAATGTACACAAAAAAGCAAGGATAATTCCAACTAAATTCTAAGCAGTAAAACATAAAAACTTAAATGCACAATCTAATAAGTCAAAAATATGCTACAATATATACATATATAAATCACAGTCTATATAAAATATTAGTGGAATGTCCATAGATGGTTCATACATGAAGAGCTTAGCCCATATAGTTACTCATCTGAAATGTACCTTGCCAATATTAGATCCAAACCAAGTCATCAAAGAGTAAAAAAAGAATGTGAAGCATCTTAAAACATAAGCCCAATAATCACAAATAAGTAATGATTATACTTATGAAGAGTAAAGATCGTCCAAACCCATTCCTGTGGTTTAATCTGATTGATCCTTCCATCAGGTCCTAATGTGGTACAGATGAGGTTCTCCGAAACTTGCCTTTGCGAGTTTGTAACAATCGCAGTGGGCATTGAAGCAGGAGAAACTTGTATGTGTCAAAAAAATTTGTAACATTTATTGATTTAAAAAAAAGAAAGAAATATGCTTCAATGTAAAAAGGAAAGTTGGGTGTTCAGTACCACTTCTGCGGTTTGTTGCATTCATGCTTCAGGGTTGGCACACACTCCAAACAACCCCAAAGCTACTGGCTACTCTAAAGTACTAGATAAAGTTAGGGTTCCTATAATCTTAGCATCGGGTTGCACATATATGCCCATTTTTGTTGAGTTGCACTCTCTAGTCACGCCTTCCTTAAACATCACTAACAAGCCTTGAGAGGACCAGAAAAGACAGAGTTGAATTGTTTCAGACTCCTTAGCTTCTGTCACAAAATATTATTATTGAAAGAGGACTGAATATAATGAAAGTAGCTACAAATAGCAGCTGCAGCCCAGCTTCTACTTATCTCATGCAGCTTGGGACATGGATCTCCTGGTGGTTCCTAGAGATTACGGGGACCCAGCACTGTACGGTGTCAGTCAAACCACGCACTGCACAGAATAAAGAATGGCATTACCCACCGTGCAGTCTGGAATTTGAATACACAAATATATAAATGTCAACAGGAATTACTGCATTCTAACATATTTTTTCATATTTTGTTTAAATGTTCTCCATATTTTTCAACAGATTTCAAAAGAAAAAAAAATTAAAGAACCATGACTGGAAAAGTGATTGAACAAAAAATACTTCACTGTAATGTAAGACAGGAATTAATCATTTCCAATTCTAATTCTAAAACAAATGAGTTTGCTTTTATAAAGTAATTATTCAGTTCAGTAAGTTCTTTAGGAATTAGTTACAATATCATGCTTTGCTTAATAAATGGACTCACATTTATATTCCAGGAAAGGAAATTGCCACACACTGATTTATATCAAATGATGTGTGCTTCTATATGATATACTGTGTGTAATTTGAGGTGAGGACACAGAAGGCAGGTGGAATTTAGAACTTCGCAATATAAAACGGGTTTTGCAGTATTGTGAGACATTGACTACTCAAAAATGCATGGATTGTTATATAAAAGGAATTTTAAAAATGTTATGTGCTCACTGCTAGAGAAAGGGAAACAAAATAAGTTATGGGTATATAGACCAATAATGAAGAACGCTTGTTTTTTTTCTTTTAAAGGGAAAATTATCTGTTTCTGACTTAGTAGTTGGATATATCCTACTTTGGTAGATTGTTTAGTGTGCACAGATAATGTCACCTGCATCTAGGCACGTAGGGAAATTTTAACCCCCTTCACTAATGGCCACTTTTTGAAAAATGAATATTAGCATAACATTTATATAAAGCAAGGGTTGTATAGCTAGTTTATAAATATATTATAAATCAACAATTTTGTGTATAGATTGCTTTCCAGACAAACTTAAATTATTAAAATTATGTAAATTTACTCAATTTTAATTTTTCACTTATTCGTTCAGCTTTCATATATATAATTTAGACATTAAAAGCTTTAGGCAGTATACAGTGTCACATGTCTTGCAATATATTTCACACGTGATCTGAAATGTGATTAAAAAGGCAAAATATTATTTTTCTCACATATTGTAGGTGTGACAAAATAGATAAATACAAATGGCCAAATGCCTTGCTTATAGCTATATGTAAGGATTCTAAAGATATTGCTAACAGCACAGCTTACTAATCATGTGAGCAGAATATTAAAATAATGTCTGCATTTGAGCATAGTGCTTACATACAGTAAATGCAGTTAAATCATATATTTCTTAAATTAAGGTGTTTGAAACTGATATTATCTATCTCTTGAATGCTAATATGCTGAGAGTGAAATTATAGAGTCCATTCAGTTTTCCACTTCCCCGACTGTAGGAATGGTATTACCCATTGAAACCTCCTTTATTGTTTGGCTTCTTAAAAAAATAGATAGAGGGCGCAAATTGTTAAAACCAAGTGAATACAATAAAAACAGATACTACTTATTTACTCTTGATCCTTTGTGAGTGTTAAGTCAACCTATAAATGTAAAACACAGTCCATAGCATAATACTGCATATGCACGTTTATATGGAAATATAGGTGACAATTGCCAACTCACAGTAAGCAGAGCCACAAATAGCAGGCTCTGACTACATAGGCTTTTCAAAATCAGTTTATCTGGTTGACTCCTGTCATCCACCTTTCCATGCAGCAAATGTAGAAGGGATTCAATTGGAGGTAGTGTAAAAATGTTTAATTGATAACCAAAATAAAGTTAGAATATTTTGTGTAGCCCTTCACCTACAGCACATACTAGTGCTGGAGGGTAAGAAACGAGCCGTATTCAGTGGCACCCTTGCTCCTTATACACTGCCCGACACTATTGACACTGATGCTTAGCTATGAGGGAGGGTTCACAGTAACTCTGTGTGAAACACTCCTGCCCGCTTCCTCCCAGGTCATAAGTAACACACATGTCACCTACCTCTGTTATATTTCACATAAAACTGAGGACTTAGACTTAAACCTACTATGTCTGCACCTGTAACATGCACGGGCATGGCTGAATATAGACAAACAAAATCCGTGTTTACACGCACTGAGCATGTGATGACTGGCCAACCGTACCCTCATTGGGCATAACCATGGCCTAATCTAGACCAGGGATCTTTCTGTATTCTCCAATTTTTCTATTTTTTGAGTTTATAACCAGTACATGTGTTCTTGTCTTTGCCTTATGTATAATTATGTGATACAGGCACTGAGTTCTCAAGCTATTTTACTAGGACCATTCCCCTTACGTAACTTATCTTCTGAGAAAGTTGGTCCTAATGCTACTTTTGAAAGGCCTGACCAGACGCGAGCTAAGCTTATCTATCTACCATTGCTAGGCGACAAGAACATCCATGTGCATGTTGTTATGTTTATCTTTATGTCTTCATTTAAAAATGTGCTATTGTTTACATGCCAAGCTCATGTTTTTACTATGTATGAAAATGTGGCGCTTGCCTAAGCTGCTGTGGCACCGCAAGCAAGCTTTAATGTGTTTACATGTGCAACAAAAATAAAGAATTATAAAAATATATATATTTTGTGTAGACAATAGAACAGAATCAGACACATAAACAACATTAAATGTCCATAAAATAAATAGCACAATGCGTTTCATTCTTCCAGATCATATAGTGCAACTGGCGGCATCAACAGTTCCGCATAAGTAATGAAGCCGTTGCGTCTGACGTCATCAGCTTTCGTCGACATCGGTATATCCAGATATCAACATACCTATCCATGAGGGGCAATTTGCCATCTTTAAAAGTCCAATTTAGGCAATATTACTGGAAACTATTATTGGAAAACTTACAAATGTCTGTTTTGTAATACTGCGTTATACATATCAATGGGAGTAATATAGTCAAATACACCAAATTAATTTAATACATCCCCATCTGTAAGTGGATAGAATAACAATAAATTAACAAATATATATTTCAGAAACCTGTTGTACCTTAAATGTATAAAAATTCCGAACATAAAATTATAGAAATGCTTGAGGGACCTAGAGGCTTGGAAAGATGGATAAATATATAAATATATTTAAAATTCCATTAAGAAGCTAAAAATATAAAAAATATAAAATATGAAACATGAATACAAACTATATAAGAACACTCATCTCAAAGTCCATATTTAACCCATTTGAGGACAGAGTATCTAATTTAAAAATCCACTACATTTCACATTTGCTAAGGGTGGATTCAGTATTTTCCCCCCTCCAGTGTTTACTAATCATTTGGATACCATAGAATTTTATTCCTGTAGGGTCTTTATGATGGTGGTCTAAAACGTGCAAAGAAACATTATGATTCTTATATCCTCTTTTAATGTTATATATGTGCTCGCGTATCCTGGTCCCCAAACACCTGGATGTCTTACCCAAGTACGGGAGACCACATGGACACACGTGGACATATACAAAATTTTTCTGTCTGAGAAATTAGTTCTGCTACTTTGTGACAATCACTCCTGGAGTATAAATGAGGGTGAATGAGGCTTTATTTACTAAATTTAATTCTACAAAATACATGAAAGTAAAAATGTTTATACTTGATTTTGGAAGTGAAGTAGATTTGCATTGGTCCAAACTGTGGATTTTTTTCTTTGTTTGCAATCATGTTATTGTAAGAATGCATGTATAACGGCACTGCCATTTTTACGAACAACGTGAAATTGTGATTTTTTTAAATTATTATTAAAAGTTAAACAAACGTGCCGCAGTGGTAATGTAAGATGACTTGTTATTTCTTGCACAACGAAAAATAAAGAATTAAAAAAACACAAAAACATTTAAACAGGAAGTATAGATGAATTAAAATGTTCTCCAGTTCAGTTATTTTGGCCTTCACTTTTAATTCAGAAAAACTTAAGTGAATAAGCCTGATATAAAAAGGAAGGGGAAATGCTCAACCACAAATGTCTAAGTATTTGTTATGACTTACTAGTGTTGCTTGTTGTTCTAAACCTTAAAAAGGCATGTCAGCTATGCTTTAACTTTAACCCCTTCAGGACGGAGTCAATAGTGCACGTTCTGATCAAAACAAAACGTAAACAAAAACTGGAATTTGCGCTATATGCCTGTTGAACCGTAATTCACCGCTGTCACATTAAGTGCACCCACACTTATTATATATCATTTTTGTTTTACTGCAAAAAAATGCACATATTTGTAATCAGCGATGTCTCCCCCCCCCCCACCCCCCCCCCCCATTAACAGGTTTTATGGTGTTTTGGAAAGTTACAGGGTCAAATATAGAACATTCCATTTTCAAATTGAAATTTGCCAGATTAGTAATGTTACCTTTGAGACGGTGTGGTAGCCCAGGAAAGAGAATTACCCCCATAATGGCATACCATTTGAAAAATTAGACAAGCCAAGGTATTGAAAGTGGGGTATGTTTAGTCTTTTTTAGTAGCCACTTAGTCACAAACACTGGCCGAAGTTATCGTTCATATTTGTTTTTGTGTGAAAAAAGCAAAAAACGAATATTTGCCCAGTGTTTGTGACTAAGTGGCTACTAAGAAAGACTGGACATACCCCACTTGCAATACCTCAGGTTGTCTTCTTTTGCAAATGGTATGCCATCATGGGGGTAATTCTCATTCCTGGGCTACCATACACTCTCAAAGGCAACATAACTAATCTGGCAAATTTCAATGTGAAAAAAATGAAATGCATGCCTTATATGTGACTCTCTAACTTTCCAAAACACCATAAAACCTGTACATTGGGGGTACTGTTATTCTCGGGAGACTTCACTAAACACAAATATTAGTGTTTTAAAACAGTAAAACATATTACAACAATAATTTAGTCCATAAAAGTGCAGTTCGTTTGTAAAAAATGCAAAAAACTTCACTTTTACTTAAAATATCATCGTTGTAATACAATTTACCAGTTTGAAACACTAATATTTGAGTTCAGCGAAGTCTCCCGAGTAAAACAGTACCCCCTATGTACAGGTTTTATGGTGTCTTGGAGAGTTACAGGGTCAAATATAGTGCTTGCGAATTAAATTCTCTGCACTTTCTCCCTGTGTTGTCAGGCATGTCAATCAAATTTTAATTAATCAAATCACATAATTATGTTAAAAGATTACTTAAATATACATGTAGAATTTTAATATATATACATATATATGTATTTAAATTCTATGTGTATACTAATGTAATCTTTTATGTAATTATATGTATTTATCTATATATATATTTTTGCGGTTATTTGTATTTTAAATATAGATAGATATATATAGAATGTCATTCTAAGTGTATTTTGTTACCAATATATATATATATTAATAACAAAATACAGTTAGAATGAAATTACATATGGATATATAATTTATATACAATTTTGTTTCAATATTTTATTTATTTATTTTATTATTTTATTTATTTATACGTATGTATATATAATATATACATTTAGATCTATTATATATATAATATATATACATATTATATATATGTAACGTCATTCTAAGTGTATTTTAATACTAATATATATACTTATATTAGTATTAAAATACACTTTGTATGACGTTACGTTTTATATAATATGTATATATATTATATATATAATATATATACATATATTATATATATATATAAAAATGCATTTAATTTATTTTATAATATGCTTAATATTTTTTTTTACACTACCTACCAGCAGGGGGACTATAGCTATAGGGGGCCATGTGATCGCTCTTTGAGAGCGATCACATGGCCCCCGGGGGCCTCATTTGCTGGAGGGGGGCTGCCTGGGCTGTCAGGCAGCCCCCCAGAAGAGGATCGCGGCGGAGGTGAGTAGTTGCTGGTTCCTGGGGGCTGCAGCCATTACGGCGTTCCATGCCGCCGCAACGGCTTAATGGCGTTAAGGGGTTAAACAATATAGCATACTGTATATCACACCACTTTTTAGTTGTTTATATAGATAATGCATATGGATAGTCAATAAAATATGAAGCAAATGAAAGCAGATACAAAACACGGAAAGGTGCTCAACATTGAAGTAACATTGCTCAACATTGAAGTAAGATGTTGGTCAAAACTTCCAGCCAAATTCTAGAATTCCAGTTGCTCTTGGTTACTTAACCTGTTCTATACACCCTTAAAGGGATTAACATTCGGTATATATTGTTCAGCAACGGGAGCAATTTGCTAATAAAAAAAACCATAAATGATACAATTATGCAAAGGATCGTGGTGAGAGAACTTGCCAGAATGTTGGTTATCGACTGCTTTTATGGGTGGGAGCAGTCTGATATGCACATGGTATAGGTTCTCAAACATTTTTGAGACCTGAGCGAGGACTAACCGAAGGGGAAGCTATTGAGTTTCTCTAAGCTTTTGCCCATTCTCAGAGTTCTCATATTCTCTGTTTTTGTTGTGAAACCACATATTAAGCCTAACAATCTACAACTCACTTTGTGTCTTCTCTCACTTTATGTTTATCACCTGCAGATCTCTGAGGAAATGTATGCTTGTTTATGGAAATACTCAGAAAATTCTTGTTTGTTAGCATTATTTGCTTAATTGCTTACCCTCTTACTTGTCAGTAAGTCTCTATTTGGAGCTTCTTAAATTCTTACAGAAACCCTTCCTGTTCATCCATGGTTTGGTTGCATGTTTATTTTTGGACTCCTCTTGATTTCATGTTAGAGTTTATTTCAGGTTCTTGTTTACAACGTTTTCCGATTGACCCCACCTGACTTTATTCCAATGTTGATTATCGTGGATGCCAACAGCATATTTACCTTCAGATCAACAGTCTATATAATTTCATTTGTCAGATCTGGATAACTGGACCTTTAGCTTGCAGGGAGATTCAAATGGGTATTGGGTGATATGTGTCATGGCATTTGTGTGCTGCCTCAATTAAATTTATATTCTCATTAGATACATGCCTCCTAATAGAAATTCAAGTTTGAAGGTATAAAAGAGGGACATGGGAAGGTTATACACCAACTGAGGAAGCCTAGTTCGACGAAGCGCGTTTTGGTGGTTGGACTTAAGCATTATTGTCATCACATATTTTAATAGTTTGTTTCATTTTATTTTTATGAATAAATTGTGATTTTTATCTATTTTAGAACCATGCTGTTAGTGCATTCTTATTACATAATAAATGTTATCTGTTACAAGAGATTTATCTACACCATTATTTGTTCCTCTCCTTTGTTTCTACAGAAAAAGAGAGGAAAGTATTTATTTATATGTTTCATGTTTATTTTGTTTTTGAGCTCCACCCAGTGTATATTTTAATTGTGTGTATCTTGTTGTTCAATAAGGGGTGGTAAATTGAAAAAAAACACCTGTGAAACGGCATAATTTACATAGGTTAAGTAAGTTATGTGGGTGTTTATGGTAAAATGGAATAATACACACCTAATGTGTTTTGTTTCACGTTATGCAAAACCAGTTTCCTCTGAAATTGTTGGAAGATATTTCTGTAAATGGATGATATTTTTCATTTTTTCAAAAAATTATTTTAAAGATATAATATATCACCTTCCAGCTCAAAACCTTAACAGACCTGAGACAGGTTTGGATAGGTTCCATTACCATCAAATTTAATTCATTATATGCCCAACAAGACTAGGGCACAGTTCCATATAACTCCCACACACTTCGTGACTTTGTGCTCCTCTAAGAAGCATGTCCACAGCGGGATCTCAGTGCTCTATGCCATGTTGATGATAGGATGGTTACCCTCTGTGATGGACCGTCGTCACTAAATACCATGCCCACTGCTTATTTGTGTGTTTTCACTTTGTATTCTGTGTTTTCCCATATATCCAGGGGCGTATTAGCCGCGAGGCAAACAAGGCATTTGCCTTGGGCGGCATTTTCCAGGGGGCGGCAAAAAAAGCCGCCCCCAAATGCCCAAGGCAAATGTCTTGTTAGCCTTGCAGCTAACAGACATGCCGGCGGGCTGCTGGGCGATCGGGCGGCACTGCCTGGCTGGCGGGCTGGCAGGCGGCCGGCCGGCGAGGGAGCACTTCCCCTGAGCTGTCTGCTCAGCTCCCTCGCCAGCCGCAGAGTGAGGCTGGGAGGCGGAGCCGGAATATGACGTCATATTCCGGCTCCCAGCCTCACTCTGAGGCGCGCGAGGGAGCTGAGCAGACAGCTCAGGGGAAGTGCTCCCTCGCCGGCCGCCCCCCCGCCTGCCAGCCCGCCAGCCAGGCAGTGCCGCCCAATCGCCCAGCAGCCACTGGACCACCAGGGAGGAAGAGACACCCCCCCCCTCCCCAGCATTCCCAAAGGTAAGGAGGCTGGGGGGGGAGGGGGTGTTAAATAAAAAAAAAATGTGTTAAAAATAAATTTTAAAAAATGTGTTAAAAATAAATTTAAAAAAAAAGTGTTAAAAATAAATTACAAAAAAATGTGTTAAAAATAAATTTTAAAAAAATGTGTTAAAAATAAATTTTAAAAAAATGTGTTAATGTGGGTGGGTGAGTGTGTGTCTGTGTCTGTTAGTGTGTGTGTCTGTTAGTGTGTTTCTGTTAGTGTGTGTGTCAGTGTGTATCTGTTAGTGTGTGTGTCTGTTAGTGTGTGTGTCTGTTAGTGTGTGTGTCTGTTAGTGTGTGTGTCTGTTAGTGTTTGTGTCTGTTAATGTGTGTGTGTGTGTGTGTGTCTGTTAGTGTGTGTGTCTGTTAGTGTTTGTGTCTGTTAATGTGTGTGTGTGTCTGTTAGTGTGTGTGTGTCTATTAGTGTGTGTGTCTGTTAGTGAGTGTCTGTTAGTGTGTGTGTCTGTTAGTGTGTGTGTCAGTTAGTGTGTGTGTCTGTTAGTGTGTGTGTGTCTGTTAGTGTGTGTGTGTCTGTTAGTGTGTGTCTCTGTGTCTTAGTGTGTGTGTCTTAGTGTGTGTGTCAGTGTCTGTTAGTGTGTGTGTCTGTTAGTGTGTGTGTGTCTGACTGTGTGTTTGCCTGTGAGTGTGTGTGTATGTTAGTGAGTGTGTGTGTCTGCTAGTTTGTGTCTGCTAGTGAGTGTGTGTTTGTCTGTTACTGAGTGTGAGTGAGTCTGTTAGTGTGTGTGTTTCTGTTAGCGAGTGTGTGTTTCTGTTAGCTAGTGTATGTGTATCTGTCAGTGAATGTGTGTGTGTATTTAGAATGCGGGGCGGGGGGAAAGGTTGGGTGGGGGTGGGGGGGGGGCCTGAGTTTTGTCCTGCCTAGGGCAGCACAAAACCAGGATACACCACTGCATATATCTGTAATGTATTGCCTGTTCCTCCGTTCGAGAGAGCTCATACGAACGGAACCCATTCATCTCCCGAACGAGGGCCACCATGAGTACCATTTAGAATGCTCATTAGAACGTTCTGAAATTGCAAGGGAATTCATTAATGAATGCACCCCTGCTTGGCGTTCGGCTGTACGAACAAGCAGCCACCAAGTACTGAGAGCTAGTTCCCCTATCGCGTCCCCCGGTCAAACTAGGAAGCAGTCCCTGTAAGGGAGGTAACCTGTCAGGTTGCCAGAGGGGTCTGTTGCACCCTCACAGACACACACACACACACACACACTCTGCACCCCTCACACACACACAGCATTCCCCCCACACACAGCACCCCTCACAAACACACTCTGCACCCCTCACGCACAAACCACCCCTCACACACTCTGCACCCCTCACACCAACACACTGTCCCCCTCACAATCTGCTCCCCTCACACACAGCACCCCCCACACATACACACAGCACCCCTCACAAACACACTCGGCACCCCTCACAAACAAACACACCGCACCCCTCACACACACACTTTACACCCAGGCAGGGGACATGAGGAGGACAAAGGTGCTTGGTGATAAGCTTTACACAATATTTCCACCTTGTTTGGTAGCTGTCACGCATGCTGCCCTGTTGTGTATTTGTACTCCACGTCATCTAGACTGTGAGCTTGTTTGAGCAGGGTCCTCATCTACCTATTGTTCCTGTGTCACTGTGTAATTATGTCAGATATTATAAAATTCCCCCCTTTCATAATGTTGTAAAGCGCTGCGGAATTAGTTGGTGCTATATAAATACCAATAATAGTAATAATAATAAAATACCTTATACAAAAAATATTTAATTTTTACCATTTTCTGAATGCCATATTCAACCTTTCTTTGTTCAAACGACAAAAAAATGTAAGTCATATAGCTCTGTTATTCACAATGTTACTTATTGATATACATGTTTTGAAAAGAATTCTAAAAACTATCTCAGTTTACATGACCTTGTGACTAAGGCCATGCACACCACCCTTAGTTTAAATTGTTCTCTTCTTTGCCCTTTTCACAAAATGATCAAATGTATTCAGAGATTTTCTTTAAAACAAACTAGCAAAGCAGCACTCACCACCTTAATGTAATTAGCTTGCATCATGCAGAGAGAAATAAAATGAGTATAAGTGATTCAAAATTCACTCATTATCATGGAAGAGATGGGAGCTAGGTGCCAAAGTGAAAGAAAAAAAAATGTTTAATTTACTGAAACAAAATGCATGACTCTGTTGCTCTGGAAAACAGAATATTTCCATAAAACTATATTTTATGACTGTTTGTGTTTTTAATGAGCCTACATTGTAAGAAAATCATATTTAACTATATCTTTAGATACTTATGCAAAGTATGATTTCTTTCACTTTGCTATAGTTCTGTGTTTTTTTTCCCTGTATTTGGTGCAGTTATATGACTTACCTATTGCCTACTGCCAGGTCTCACAGGTTCTGTGTATCTATTTAAACTCCTGCAATTGATTTGCTTTAGTAAACATCTCCAGTACAGGAATACAATTATAGTAAATGTTCTAAGTAAGTGTCTATACAACACAACATGCACTCTAGATTTTATCTCGATTTTGAGAAAAGAAGCAACTTTTAATCTAGGGGAATATGTTTTAATCAATACAAGCAGGTAATTTTTTGTAATTATTTATTACTGGTATTTATAAAGCGCCAACAGATTCAACAATGCTGTACACTTAGGGTAGGACATGCAATAGGCATAGACACATACAAAAGGCAAAGAAGGCCCTCTCCGTGAGGTGAGATCTAGCCACTGAAGCTCTTTTATACAAAGTGCTTAAATAGACAACCCGTGAGCTTCCAATCTAAAGGATATAGTGGAGATTTGAGACAAGAGGTAGCTGTGGGAATTTGGAAGTGATGGCCTTATGATTTTAGAGGAGAGGTGAAGCTACTGGTTAATGTAAAGAGAATAAAGGTGTAATTGAGTAAGATCTCAGCCAGCTGAAGGAACATACTATAAAGTTTGTAGGAACCTTGGTAGGTGGGAGGAGTGGCGAGTGGGCTAGAGAAAAGGAGGGTGTGAAGTTCTTAGAGCAAATGAAGAGAGCCAGTATTGCATGTTTCTGGGTTTGTGGATTGAGGCTTAGTGATTAGAGGTGGAGATGAGACGCAGTTAGATTAAGGTATTTACAGTTGAGGGGCAAAGGAAGAAGGAAAGAGGTGGTGGGTAGAGCCGACATTTGGTGTATACAACCGAAAAGTTTACCATACAAATCACCCCAAATATTAATAACTATGTGTACATGTGTACATGAAATATTGGTGGAATACATTGAATGTAAATAACAATGAATAACTGCATGCACAGAAAGTAACGTGTTTTTACACACTAGATATCGCCCTCTTCTTTTGTCATTGGAAGAAATTGTGGATTATTTGAATTTCCACTAATGCAAGCAGACTATATTAAAATGCAGCTCAAGCTAGCTTACCGAAGCAAGATTACACATGCGATATCAAATAGTCAGTTTGGAGATTTAATAGCAGCCGGGTTAGAGTCAGCGGCAAAGTTCTTTGCATAGACAATAATGGGAGTTGCTTCCAAGTGGATTTTTAGTAGCAGTTACCATTAACTCCCTGTTGCTACTTGTGAAGTTAGCAGATGTTAAACAGTCACTACGTGCTACAAATAGCGACAGGTTCTTTAGCAAGTATTAGCCAGCCGGTTAAAAAGTAATGATAGGCACGGAGATACCCCAGCTTTGGGATTCCTGGTGTAAAAGTATACAATTCCCATATATAGATTTCTTAGTCTATCTAATACCTTTCCTCATCTCTATTCCGTGTTTCTCTTTGGGGGCTTTTCCTTGCCAGCATAACGGATTAGATCTGATCACTAGTAAATACAATTTTTGCATGACTATTGCTTGAATTGCTAAAAATGTTTAATGTTGGCCACTAATAAAGAAAGGCGTTGATAATTTAGCAGGGAGAACCCCAGCAGCCAGGATATAGATATAGCTATATTGGAATTTTAATGATTTTTCTTTAAAACACATGGTCCAGCTTAACACGTGGTTTATTTACTAAAATCCTAATTGCCGTGAATGGAAAAATCAAACTTTGGATAAAATCAGTGATCTTGTTCTCCTCCCTTATTTATCTAGGTTGTAATTACCCACTAGAATAGAGCCCCCAACTACTCCTGTATTTGCTTGTTAAATTTCATATTGTCGCTTGGATGTATTGAACCTTTGTCTTTTTACTTGTATCAGTTGTACTCATGGTCATCACTGCGGAATGTGTTGGCGCTTTTCAAATAATTTATAATAATAATCAAGACCAATTCTGCTGCTCAGTATTAGTCACAGCTTGTCAATTATACCCTTAATTTTGACATTCAACTCACTGCGATTCGCAGTTTAATGAACTATCCATGTGATATTAGAACCTTTAGGTCAATAAGGATATGCCTTCAAAGTGGCTCAGATATGTTCTATAAAGTAATATTTTTAAAATATTGCCCGCTGTCTTTGCAAGCGATCAGCTATGACACCTGCAAATAAATTATCTCAAAGTTAAGCCCAAACAATCTTTTGATAACATAGCTTGCATGATGCATTCAAATGGAACCCCACGTTAAGAATTTACCAGAGTTTTATACAGGGCAAAAAAATGTCAGTATGCTATGAAAAACGTCAAGGATCTATACCTGTATAAGTAAATGTCTTCACTTAGGAAATACATCTATTCCTTCATGCCCTCTATAAATCTCTATCAACACGCAATCGTTCCTTTGATTTAATTTAGCGAAATAAAAAACAGTGCGAAAAAAATTATAAAAACTAAAGTCTCATATAAAGCACAATTTTCAAGAGTTATTTGTCTACAACCTGCTATTTTACAAATATTTATGATTTTTTGCATACTGTGAAATATAATTATAGCTGTCACTTACTGTACACATATGTCAAAATGCCTGACATATTATAAAATTGACACAATCTTTAATATTATACAGCAAAACTTCAAATGCTAACCAAATAAACCTTATCTCTCTGCATGTGAGAATATTCGTTCTTCTCCTCAGGTCTATTTATATTCATACAGTGTGTGCTTTAGTGAAGATGTCAAATGCTCGTGTCTAAATCTTTGAATACCAGTCCAAATAAAATTCTACCACCTTCTGGGTAAATCTCAATGCATGACGACTACTCCTGTTATCTGTTCTTAAAAGAAACCCTGTAAAACGTAAATGTCGTTATTTAAGACACAGTCAGAAAAATCTAAATGTGAATTTTAAAATATTTCTTAAACCATAGGGGCTGCCCTACTGGATATATAGTTATACCAGAAAAATCCTCCAGGTTTATTTTTATGTGTGGCTAAGAGGAAGGTAATTTATTTTCCTTCCAGGAATAGCATTTTTGTCTGTCATGTTTTAAAGAAAAAATCCCCCCTTGTCCCGTATGTAACATATATACCTTCATCTTTTGTGTTATCTATCATAATATTATACTGCGTCTGTCATTATAGTTCGAATGTTGTTTCTGTTTCATTTGATTGTCTTTCCATTTTCCATTGCAGTTATACAATGTTTTTCTACACCCTGGACCTGAATATATTCCTAGTCCTAGTCCCTCATCATTATTGGAGAATTCCGGTGCTAAGACAAAGTATGGTGGACAATGATGGACATCTGTCTATCATAGAACCCTTCTATGCTTCCATGAATAAATCTAGGCCTGATCCTGAAGATTAATGATAAAAATTTAATATGTTCAATAGTTTTCAAAAGTAAACTGTTTTATATATTTTTATTAGGACAGCAACATTTTCAGTATATGTAGTATATATAGGTATTGTGCACAGGAATCAACATTTTCCATGAAAGAAGAAGAGGAATTAGGTGATAAGGATTGCAGTAAAAAAAAAATTAAGAAACGAAAACAGAGATACAAAAAAAAAAAACATACAAAAAAAGTCATAAATAAATAGGTAGAAAGCATTGCTGACAATTCCAGGTTTTTCAACGGCGGTCTCTGCGGTAAATCTGTGAACACAAACAGAGCAATAATGAGAAACCCTTTAGAGCAACATGTGCAGTGCAGTCAACATGGGGCGAGAGATGTTTCATAGACACAATATAAATTCAGAGGGAGAGCTCATGCTGTGCATACAGGAATATGAAAACATTTTTAACTGCAGGGAACATCATGTGTCAATTCAATGATGGCTTCAGAGGTTGAACAGTCGATAAGCCAACTTGCAGGTTGCATTCATACATGAGCCATTCTCTCTCTTCTTCTTTTTTTTTTAATGAAGCAACCATATTGTGTGGCCTTATTGCAGCCATGGGACACATATGCCGTAATAAAAAGGAATGTGGTAAATTTCATAGAAAACAAAGAGCACTCAGAAAGAACAATATCATACCTCTGCCCCATGTCAGTCAGGTTCCTATATTTCTGGATAATTTGCATATATGATTAGGAAGACTCAAGCCTCTATTTATGCAGTACCATAGCTACAATTATGCCTTGTGCTTGCTTCCCAGGTGCTCAACTTCTTCTGAATCAAAACAGTCTATTTCTTGTATTGATGTACATTAACCCCTTAACGACGAGTGTAGGATGAGGTCCGTCACTCAAGGGATTGCCTTAACGACGAGTGACGGACCTCGTCCGTCACCCATTAAAATTAACCCCAGATCGCCGCAATTGTGGCGATCGCAGGGTTAATGTTGCTCCGGTCTGCCTCTTTATTAGAGGCAGACCGGGAGCACCGGATCGGGCTGTCCCAGCACATGTGCCCGCTCTGACAGCATGTCAGAGCGAGCACATGTGCTGTGTATACTCACCTTCCGCCTCCCTGCACTTCCGGGTTCACTGTGAAAGTTCAATTAAAATCCCACCCCCCTTTACACATTTTAATAAAAAATTAACCCCTTCCCTGCCAATTGATCACTGACTACAGTGATCAATTGGCAGGGATTAAATTTTACTATGATCTGATTTTTTTTAACCCCTGAGGGTTAATTCTTTTCTTTTTTAACCCTCAGGGGTTAAATTTATTTTATTAATTAATTTAAATATTTAAAAATTATAAATTTAGCTAGCTGGGGAGGGTGGAAGTTAGTGGGGAATTGGGGAATTTAGTGGTAGGCTAACTAGGGGTTAACGTTAAAAAAAGTTTTAAAATAAGCTTTAAAAAGTTAAAAAATTAAGTTAAAAAAAGTTTTAATAACGTTTAAGTAAAAAATAAAAAAAATAAACCCTTTACCCAGTCCAAATAAAAATTAACCCCTTCCCTGCCAGTCGATCACTGCCTACAGTGATCAAAATACAGATCACAGTATTATACTGTGATCTAATTTTTTTTAACCCCTGACAATTAACTTTTATTTATTTATTAACCCTCAGGGGTTAAATTTATTTAATTAACTAATTTAAATATTGTATAATTAAATATTTTGCTAGCTGGGGTGGGTGGGAGTTATGGGAAAATGGGGAATTTACTGTTAGTGCTGCTTACTGCTAGTTAGGGGTTAACGGTAAAAAAAAAGCTTAGAAAAATGTTAAATCTGTAAAAAAAAGTTTTACGAAAGGTTAGGAAACTTGAAAAAAATTAATAAGCAAAACAAAAGTTAAAAAAATGGTTTTAAAAAGTAAAAAAAAGTTTTAAAAAGTTAAAAAATACATTTAATAACGCTCATTACCACTACACCTGGTACAAGCTAGCGGAAAAATGACCCCATGCTAAGGTTCAGAATATGCCTTTTGAAATACCCTGGGATGTCTTCTTTGAGAAATGGTATGCCTTTATGGGGTATTTGGATTATATAGCCTGGTAAAATACTCTAAAATGGGACATGGGCACAGCGTAAAAATTTAAAGTTTGAAAAAAATGGAATGGCTGTGTCCCAAATGTGCCCCTCCGATGTCCACATATACCTGGCAAAGGTACATACGGGGGTATTTTTGTACTCAGCAGACATAGCTGAGCAACATATGAAGTATTATACAGTGGTAGTACACATAAGGTTTGCAAAATATACTGTGCAAACTCACTTTGTGTGTCAAAAAGGCAGAAAAAAACGCGTATTACCACTACACTTGGTACACGCTAGCGGAAAAATGATCCCACGCTAAGGTTCAAAATATGCCTTTTGAAATACCCTGGGGTGTCTACTTTAAGAAATGGTAGGCGTTTGTGGGGTAGTTTGAATTTAAAACCTGCGAAGATGATTGGAAATTGCACATACGCCCAGCGTCAAAATTCAAAGTTTTGTAAAAACTGATACGGCTTGGTCTCCTATATGGCACTGTAGCTTCACGAAATAGTGCCAAAGACATTCATTGGGGGTGCCTTTTTACTCAGAAGACTTAGCTGAGCATAATTTGGGGGTTTTGAACTTAGTGGCACATATGAAATATACAAAATGCCCAGCAAAAATTCACAAATTCACCACATACTTTGTCATATATTGGTGAAATAATGGGGGCATGTTAAGGCACAATATGCACCTTATGAGATACCCTGGAGTGTCTACTTTTACAAATGGTAGGCCTTTGTGGGTTTTTTCTGAACAGTCAAACTACTATAATACCCCAAATGGAAGCATAGGCTCATTAAATCCGTCTCTCAAAATTTGACTGTGAATACTGAAAAGGACAGGTCTCCTATATGGCACTGTAGCTTCACAAAATAGTGCCAAAGACATACAATGGGGGTGTCATTTTACTCAGCAGATGTAACTGAATACAAAATAAAACTTTGTACAGGAATAGCACACACTAACTTTACAAAATACACATGAGAAGTTCTTTGTTATAAGTTTGTGTGCGAAAAACCACCCAAAAATACAATTTTACTCCAATATTTAGCAGAGGTTGGCGGTGAAATGGCTACGTAGAAAGTGTCAAAACAACCTTAGGCAAATAGCCTGTGGTGTCTACTTTATATAAATATATACTTTTGTGTGGCAATTTTGTTTTCTTTTATGGCTATTAAGCTTACAAGACAAACATACCAAATCCTAAAATCGCTCCACATTAAAAGTTTATTTTACTCCTTGTGCTTTGTGACCTGTAACTACCAAAAAAAACTTAAAATCCCAGACACATTATATATTCTGTAAATCAGAACAACTAAATGAATTTATTTTTAATTACTTACCTTAACCTGCACTAATTGTGCACACATTATTATTTCAAAGTTTGAAAAAGGCTTCGGCTGAAACGCGTCAGTGTGGGGTGTGGAGAATAGGAAAGCTGAATTTTAATTTTAATTTTTGCTGCTGTTGTCTATATTTATGGAATAAATCTTTTACAAAGACCTTGCATCCTGTTTTTTTGCTAAAGAAAGAGGACGAGTGAGCAGTCAGCAGTCAGCATCTGATTCCAGCTATCACCACATAATCTATTTCACGTTCTTAGTCTGAGCCAGCTTTAATTGAAGTGGCTCAGAAATATGTGAGTTTACACATTTATTTGCACAATTTAAAATTGTTTGTACGTTATCACCCTATGTCTGTTTTTTCCTGATTTTATCTCTGCAGGATTTTAACTGAACATAGGGGTAACTATAATACTTATTGTACTTTGGGGGTGTTCTCACTACTTTTACCATTTTATTTTACCTATGTATGTGAGGTGAGTGACCCACATTGGTGATTGTAGCACTCCAATTTTTATTGTTTTTAACCAATATATTTATTAATTTATCTTAAAATAGAGTAAAACCCATTTCTAATATCGGAATTGATAAAGCAGCGGGTTACCTTGGGGGTAGGGTTGAGGTTAGTGGTTGGGTTAGGGAAGGATTAGGGTAGGGTTATGGTTAGATTTAGGGGTAAGTGTAGGGTTGGGTTACACTGTCAGAGTTGGTGTAGGGTTAAGTTTAGCTTTAGGGTCACGGTTAGGGTTACTGTCAGTTTAGGGTAAGGTAAGGATTAATGCTGAGTGTTGGTTAATGCTGTTATAATGTTAAAGTTAGTTTATAATTGAAGTGTCACAGTAAATGATGTGGAACACAACTGCAGATTTCTTAGGACTTTGATCTTTTATTAAGACACTTAGATGGAACTGAGACTTCAGTTCCAGAATTACAGTTACTGTTGCTTTAAATAATAAACGGTTTGTTTCATTTAGCATTGACAAGGTTCAGAATTCATTAGAGTCCGTTATTCTTGTTAACAGTTCAAATTATAAGAGATTATATACATTGGAATTATCAGTAGCAAGACTGGTGCAGCAAAACTTAAATAGTACTTGTTTTGAGGGATGCTGTAGCAGGATTGCTGGACAACTTGATAGCAGACTTTAGTATGAAGAAATAAGACTATCTGTAGCAAGACAGGTACAGCTGAACTTGAATAATACTTGATTTGAGGAAAGCTGTACCAGGCTTGCTAGACAACTTGATAGCAGACTTTAGTATGAAGAAATAAGATTATCTGTAGCAAGACAGGTACAGCTGAACTTGAATAATACTTGATTTGAGGAAAGCTGTAGCAGGCTTGCTGGACAACTTGATAGCAGACTTTAGTATGAAGAAATAAGATTATCTGTAGCAAGACAGGTACAGCTGATCTTGAATAATACTTGATTTGAGGAAAGCTGTATCAGGCTTGCTGGACAACTTGATAGCAGACTTTAGTATGAAGAAATAAGATTATCTGTAGCAAGACAGGTACAGCTGAACTTGAATAATACTTGATTTGAGGAAAGCTGTACCAGGCTTGCTAGACAACTTGATAGCAGACTTTAGTATGAAGAAATAAGATTATCTGTAGCAAGACAGGTACAGCTGAACTTGAATAATACTTGATTTGAGGAAAGTTGTAGCAGGCTTGCTGGACAACTTGATAGCAGACTTTAGTATGAAGAAATAAGATTATCTGTAGCAAGACAGGTACAGCTGATCTTGAATAATACTTGATTTGAGGAAAGCTGTATCAGGCTTGCTGGACAACTTGATAGCAGACTTTAGTATGAAGAAATAAGATTATCTGTAGCAAGACAGGTACAGCTGAACTTGAATAATACTTGATTTGAGGAAAGCTGTATCAGGCTTGCTGGACAACTTGATAGCAGACTTTAGTATGAATAAATAAGATTATCTGTAGCAAGACAGGTACAGCTGAACTTGAATAATACTTGATTTGAGGAAAGCTGTAGCAGGCTTGCTGGACAACTTGATAGCAGACTTTAGTATGAAGAAATAAGATTATCTGTAGCAAGACAGGTACAGCTGAACTTGAATAATACTTGATTTGAGGAAAGCTGTAGCAGGCTTGCTGGAGAACTTGATAGCAGACTTTAGTAAGTTGAAATAAAGCTTTAGCATTGTTAGCTCTTAACTCAGAGACTGTAAGTTACTTAACTTCTAGAAGTAGAGGGATTGTGTCCCCAGCTCTCCTCCGAGGCGGTTGCTTCAGTGAATGGTTGCCAAGAGTGCTGGTACCTGTCTGTGATGAGGAGAGATGTTGGGGACTTGAATATTCCTCCAGTCCGGTCCAGTAGCGAGTGGTCGTCTCAGCGAGGTATGTGAGCCGGTGAGTTTGGCGTGGTACGCGTTTCAATAATCCAGCATCTATCAGCTGGTGCGGTCGCATTAAATAGCAGACCGCGGCAATGGGGGTGTGGCTAAGCTCCGTCAAAACCGGAAGCATGAGGAGACATCGGGAGGCTTAAGGCCTGACATGAAGTTACGAGTAAGATTAGGGCAGGCATACAGTTAGAGTCAGTGTAAGCATTGGGTAAGAAGTATGGTTGGTATAGCATTAGTGTGGGGGTCAGTATAGAGTTAACGTTAACCATCAAAAATTGATTTTGATCCTAATATTAGGTATTTAACCATTAAGACTGATATGTGAATCTATTTTGAGTTATTTTTCAGTAGTTCCACTGGATGTGTAAAAATTATTATAAGCCAAAATGTGAAAAAATCTGGTGATTTTTTTCCAATTTTTAACGTTTTATTCATACTTAATATAATGTTAAGTAAACATATAGAATATATGTATTCAAAAAAATGGCAGATAATTGAGCAGTGAGGCTCCATAGGCATGATATATACACCAAAACTGCTTCATTAAGCTAAAGGTGTTTTGGTGACTATAGTGTCCTTTTAAATTACAGTTGAACAAACCTTAAGCTCAAATCCAAGGTTTTGTTTTGGTTCAGAATGGACAATTGCCTCCACCATTATGGGGCTAATTTTCAAGTACCTAAGTCTAACAATCTGCATATCCCATTTCTCAAATTATTTGAAGCTTGAATGTTGGCTGCTGTTCTTTCAAATGTTTGAATCTATACTTTATCCTTGCCCAGCTCTGGTGAGAGCTGTACTTTTTCCATATAGGAACCAACACAAAATCTGTTTTTAAAGCAGCGCTGTCCTGTTTTTTTTCTTTTACTTTTTATATCCTTATGCCCGCTCTATCTATGTGTTTATATTCCCTCCCTTGCTATATATTGCCTTTATTTGTATTTGTGTTTTATCTGTTGCACCAGATCTACATACCTGGGCACTGCCATTTTGTTCTCCTCGGTCTGTGATATCTGCAGGATGGATTGTGGTTACATTAGCAACTGAAATGGAACTTTGCTTAAACTCCACCTGTTGCCAAAAATTCTAAAAGGTTATACTCAGAATTCTAAAAAGTAGTCCCTACTTTTTGTTATGTATCACTAAAAACTAAGCTGAACTATACATAAGTCAATAAAGATATAAATAAAAACAATGAGAAATAGAAGGACAAAATATTTAAAACTAAAACCTGCAAATTGCAGCTATAAGGGAACTTACCGCTGCAATTTCTTTTTTGTTTCTATACAATTCGTCTAGGAAACAGGAGGCAAAGTGTATTTTTTGAAAAACCATACACCTTCCATCATGCTAAAAAAATCAAGATTTTTTTTCATGAAGCTTTGTTAGATATATTATAGTGTTTCTACTAACCCACCTCCATCTTTAATCCCTGTGTTTTCTACCATGTCTTCTTCTTAATATTAAATTGCAGAACAAATGTGTTTCACATATCTCGGTGGAGCAGCAATTCTATATTTTTTTTTAATAATAGACTCTGCAAAAATGATTAAGAACAGTAGAAATTCTGAAATTAACATAACCATAGGCAAGCAATTAATTGTAGTTCATCACAAGCAATAATTAGATTGTCAACATTTTTCTGTATAGATTTATTAGAATTGCATAGAATAGCCGTAAGCAAATATAGCTAAATTATCAAAACGTTAAGAAAAGGTAATGTTAATTGTTGATTATAATAAATCCTCTAGCATTTTATTGACATAGTTATACAATGTAGATTCTACAAACTTGGTTTAATTTGTTAAATGTGATGTCCATAGCCCCTTCTTCAAACCCTTCACCACCTTGACTTTTGTGACCCCAAGATTTTTTGGTTCTCATCATACATTTTCCAAAACTCTGTCACTATCTCCTTTTCCAGTACCACATTCTTCATATTACCAGTTTCAAGTGGTGGTCCCCAAGACCCAAGTCTATCCATTTTTATTTCTCTTAGTCAAGTCTTTATTGGCAACATTATTTAGTCATCTAGATTCCAATACCACCTGTATACTTATGATGCCAAGATTTGCCTGCCTTTCCCTGATATTTCTCCTGATTTCCTGGAGCATCTTGATAACAGCCTTTTGACTGCCTCTGGGTGTCAACACATCTTCTAGAACTCAATCTTTCCAAAACTTTTTTCTTCCAACCACGTTACTTCTTTCACAACTCACCTCTTACATTCCCTTCCCATAACCTTCAAGATCCAATTAAAATGAAGGTTATGGGAATTCATATGTACAATCTTGCTCAATCACTGCAAGTGACCACCTCCTGTCAAAGGCAGGACCATTCCTGGAGAATCAACTTCTTTGTGTCTCCAGTCATTTAAGAAAATGTAACATCTCCCCGTGTACTTGCTTGGTACGTCTATCTGCTTCTTCTCATATAAGTAATACTTGCTAAGTCCAGTTTCCACTCTCTCAACTGTCTACTCTATAATTCTCTCACACACTTTTTTTGTTTCTCAAGGTTAACTAGATGCATGTGCTGTGGATGGATGAATTGGAAGATGGATGATTAGATAGACAGACAGATAGATAATAGACAGACACACGGAAAGGTGGACAGACAGAGACAGACAGAAACTTGGTAACTTACCTTCTGTTCTTATTACGTAAATGACTTCGACTTGCATCCCCCCCATGTTCGTTTTCATTTATTTACTAGTTTATATTCCCAATGTAAAATTGTGAAGTACTGTGGAATATATTCACAATTTATAGCTGAAAATATTAATCAGTAATAACTGTTGTGATGTTGTTTAAACAAATTTAATTAAAGGTCAAAATAGCAGTATAAAAAAAAAACAATGTTAGCCTGAATAACAGTCATTTGAACATAGAGTGAAGAAAAAAATGGTTGTAGTTTGTGTGATTTTATAACTGAATTGTTGTGACCAAAATAGATGAGATTGAAAAAGTCAAAGCACTTTTCCATATTGTCTGAAATAGTTTTGGCCTGAAATTTGCTGAAATGGCTTATGAGTTTATTTACTAAAAGTATTGCAAATAAGAGAATTGACAAGGGAATTTAACATTGTAGTCAAAAATATTCAGACTGGAAAATAGAGTTTTAGAATATCTCCAATTTGGTCGTTTTTGGGAAACTTTAAATTATTTTGCCATTTCTCAGTTCAGTGAATAATTTAGTAAATAACTCTTATTGGGGGGGTTATTGAAAGTTTATACAATACAGGTTTATACAAGTGAATACATCCCTTAGGCTGTGGCATTTGGAGTTCCAAATGCTCCAATGGTTTGATATCAAAAACATAAAAAAACATATTTTGGGGATTTTGTTTTAGTTGTAGTATTCTTAGCTATGTATCTGTTAGATTTCCCAAAAGGTTTATATATTTTAAATAAATGTTTTGTTTATTTCAGTAGAGATTACAGTAGAATTTGAATGTTATTCTATCTGCATGTTAAATCAAACTTTGAAAAAGGGGGAATGGAGGGCAAACCCGGGACATGAATTTCTCAGTAGTATTGTTAAAGACCAAAATATATACAAAATACAGATTAAGGAACAGTGCACAAACAAAAATAAATACAGTTTTAAATTTTACAATGCTACTTAAAATCCCCTATCTTAGCAAACAACGGGATGGCCATAGCGTGTTAAGCCCACCAATACATCACAATATCCTAGTATCTGTGGGTCCTACACTAATTTTAACATCGGAGATTAACATGCTAACTGCAATACTTATTGCTTAAACTATTTCCAAAGATTTTCCTCAGTTTATGCTTTTCTGTGGTCATCTCCAAAGAGTCTTATAGTCGAGAGGAGAAGCTCAACCTAATAGGAATCTTTCTGAATTCCAAATGTAGAAAAGGGGAACTAGGGGCACACCCGGAAAATGCATTTCCCAAACGTGCTGCAGCCGTAAAGACCAAAATATATACAACATACAGATTAGGAACAGTGTACACAAACTGTACATACACTACGTCACAGTACAAATAACACCAATTGATCTTGGAGTACTGTAAAATGGTGGTGGGCTTAACAGAATATGACTGTACGGTGTAACTTAATCCCCATATTTGTTTGCTACGATACGTGATTTTAAGTAGCCTTGTAAAATGTAAAACTGTACTTTTTTGTGTGTGCGCTTTTCATTAATCTGTATTTAGTTATATCACACTTTATCATTCTTGATATCTGAGTTTGATTATAACTGAACAATCTTTAACCACTTTAGGGTTAAGTGCATTCATTGTTATCATGATAGCTTGTTATCACTGATGCTTTGTCGGTCCTGAATTGACTAACCCGTTGCAGCACTCTCCAGGATGGACAGAATAATAGAAAAGTGTAGTTTCTGCGTTATCAAAAGAGGTGAAGTGGGGGTAAGGCTTGCGATAGGTTACCATTGAGAAACGTGTTTTTTTGTGAAACAGTTTTGTGGCAAACCTAGCCACTTCTGGACTATGATATGTAGAGGTTGTCCATAGGATGTAAGGGGGGACTGTATCTTCTATATTATGTGTGTATTGTATAGCACCCAGTATACAAATAAGATAAATTGGCGCAAGATTCAAACTGATAGACAAAAAAATATTATATAATAATACAATAAAATAAGCAGCACCAGCAATGTACCCTGGTAAAATGGTACCACGTAATACAAAAAAGAGAAAAGTGCTAGTGCGCTGAGAAATATGTATAGAGACACCTCTAAAATCATCCAGTGACTCTCCAAATGTAAAATAGTGATTTAAACAGAGACCCAAAGACAAGTATGTGCACCCAAATCACTGACACAAATATACTTATAGCCTTATAGCCTGTCAATGTTGGTAGCTGGGTACTGTAATCAGGGAGACAAAAACAGGGAGGGGGGACAATAGGAGGTACTCCTAGTGCATTAAAGTAAAAATATACACATAAAACACATATATATAAAATCCCTATAGGTAAAAAACTCACAACTGTGGAGTGGTATAAGCCCCACTCACGGCTATCATGCCCAGGGAGGATCAGCCCCTTGGGTACGTGGGATCCACAGAAAAGCTCTTTGTAACCACTGTTGTAGACGCAAAAATGTATTGGTTTAAAATGAATTCCAAGCAATAAAACATAAAAATGGGTCAGTCCAACCGCAAGCTCACCACACCAAATCGATCTGTAACAGGGATAGATGATAAAACGTAAGTCTTTACTCCTGTTTTCTCCTGTTTCAAGGTGCCTCTCGCCGGTGGATATTTCCCAGTCACTTCCGTGTGCGTCAATGCCGTGGTCACGTGACGCGTTTCGCCCCGCCTCTCGGGGCTTTCTCAAACGAGCAATATTCTCCTCCCACAAAAGTACGAAATTTATATCGGATGTCCTCAGGCCGTGATCCAATCGGCCACTAAGTCTCTCAGTGTTCAAATTAAAGTTCAATTCCCTTCCATTATGGGACATCCGATATACTCCTAAAATACTAAAAGATTATTTCTAAAACACATATTAAAACACTTACTATTAGCCAATATAGGGCATAATCCTACATCATACAAATACAACCATTGCACATGAGAACTTCTCTGCCTCTTAAAAACACAATTATAGCAGCAATACCATATTTGAACAAAGGGGTTGATCTCCTAAATGAAAAAAATGAAAAAAATGAATCTGCACATCCTATAAAGGTATGAAAAAAGGGATATCCCCCCCAAAAAACCTTCATATTTAAATTTATCTATATAATGTAGACCCCAAACTAGAACATACAGAAAAAAGTAAAAAAGTATATAAATATCCATATAAATACAGATAAAACTTCCTTTCTTGAGTATAAAAATCTTTAGGAGAAGGGGGGACCTCTATAAAAAATTACATAACTCAAAATCCTTATTAAGACCGGACGGGGATAAAGTATCAAGTAAAAAGATCCAGCGCATCTCCTCCTGTCCGATCTTACGAATAAAATCACCTCCCCTCCAATCTCTGAACACCCGTTTGATCCCCACAAATTCCAGTCCACTGGGATCCTGATTATGCATATTTTTAAAATGTTCAGAGACACTATGGCACTCCAGCCCTCTTTTGATGTTATATATGTGTTCCCTTATACGAACATGGAGAGGACGTGTAGTCCTCCCCACATACTGTAGGTGACACGGGCATTGGAGGAGATATATCACATTATTAGAGTGACAGCTGATATGTTCTCTAATGTCAAATTCTTTATTGTTCCTTCCTGATTTGAACATTAAATCTGTCTTAATATCTCCCTTATTAATAGTTCTACATGCGTAGCACATCTTGCACTTATAAAAACCTTTCGATTCCCCTAAAAACATACCAGGTGGTTTCCTTGTTTTTTCTTTATGAAAACTCCGTACTAAAGTGCTTCTTAAACTAGGCGCCCCTCGAAAGGTGACTTTAGGTATAGACGGTAACAGGTCTCCCAACTCTTTATCCGTTTTTAATATTGGCCAATATTTCCTTATTATGTGTTTGACCGATCTATGCTGGTCATTAAAATCAAACACTAAAACATCTTTAAAACCATCTATATCTTCACTCTGTTCCTGTACTTGATCTATGAGTTCCCGCTGTGTTTTTCCTTTTACCTCATTAAGTGCTTTTTCTAAAATTTCTTCTGGATATTTTTTCTCTTTAAATTTTTTCATGAGATCTTGCGCTTGCTCCTGATATCTAATTTCTTCCGTGCAGTTTCGTTTCAATCTTAGGAGCTGGCCCTTCGGTATGTTGTTTAACCATGGGGAATAATGCCCACTGCTATAGGATACATATCCATTGACATCTACCTTCTTGAAAAAGGTTTCTGTCTTGAGGACTCCTCCATCAACAAAAATTTTGAGATCTAAAAAATCAATGGACTTATAGCTAAAAGAGCTTGTGAGGTGAATACCCCACATATTGTTATTCATAAAACGTAAAAAATCGTTAAAATCCTTTTCCGGTCCATCCCAAATAAAAATCATATCATCGATATACCTGCGATAGGCCCGTACCCGTGCGCTCCAGTCATGCTGCCCATAGATAAAACTCTGTTCCCAGTGGGCCATAAATAAATTGGCATAACTGGGCGCATAGGTACTGCCCATCGCAGTCCCCCTAAGTTGTAAAAAAAATTGGGAATTGAACCAGAAATAGTTGTTCTCTAAAGTCCATCTGATGCACTCAATAAGAAAATTAATCTGTTGTTGCCCCAATGTTTGATCCGACTCCAGAAAGTGTTTGGCAGCAGCACAACCCCTGTCATGAGGTATGCACGTGTATAGGGAGGTAACATCACAGGTCACTAAAGCATACCCCTCATTCCATTCTAGGTCTTTGATCATCCTCAGGACATCTGAAGTGTCCTTCAAGTAAGAGCTGGTATTACCCACTAAAGGTTGTAAAAAGGAATCTATGTATTTGGATAAATTATAAGACTATTATATAGATTATTGTATAGCACCGTTCGCATGCTGGCAGCCCTAAGCTACCAGCATGCAAACCCTTCGTTTGACGAATTGCGGCCATCCGGGCCGTTCGCCAACCGAACACGGGCTCCCCAGGTGGACCACACACTTAGCAGTCGTGTGGCGCTCGTTAACCGATTGCAACATTGTTGCAATCGGTAATTAAAGGCTCTCCTAGGTGGCCGTCGTTCGACTACCGACCATGCAGCGGTCGGCCATCTTGGATCCTTTGTCTCTCCAGCGGTGTTCGGTCGTCGAGCGCCTGGTACTGAAAACGGCTACTCAATGATACGAACACCGCTGGACTTCCCGAGCGTTCGGGAGTTCCGCTCTCATCGCATTATGTTTCCCATCGGCGTTCGGTAGTTTTAAACCGAACTCGATGGTTAAGTGTATTTTATGCGGCGTTCGGTCAGTTCAGCTGGGAGCTGAGCGGTATTCTCACAAAAGATGCGCTCAGGTCCCAGCTACCTGCCGAACGTTCGGTCATTTAAATCTACCGAATAAAATGTGAAAACCGTATTTTAATACAGATTCTCAGTTCTGCTGCACGAGGGGATAATCCACTTAATCGTCCATTTTAGTGGGAGTATCCTTCTCGTGCAGCACAGCCTGTTGGGAAAATTACATTGCATGATGGGAGAAATCCCCTGGATTTACTGTATGGAAACCCCTTGCATGGGGAACTGTATAAATATGCCAGCTGTGAATAAAGCCAGTTAGTTGACTCCCAGACTGTGTTTCGTCCGGTTATTGGGAGGATTCGGGAACTTGCCTTACTTTTCAGCGCTGACTGTGGATGTACCTGTGGAACCAGCGGATATCGGGGATTATAATACTGCCCTCCGCTACAAGTTTGTTAACAGTTTGACAAAAAAACAGGATTAACCAGTCCATTGACTCAAAGCGCCATAACCGTTTATAGTGTCCTTCAAAGATTATGTTAAAATTTTTAACTATTTTTACATATAATGATCATTTGAGCCTTAGATCAAAATATGAGAAGTTTCATATTGTTGTTATCTCAAACTTAGTCAATCTTGGAGAAAATCCATATATAGGAGCTTGCCCAACAATAATCTAAATGCTTTTTTAAAAAAAAAAAATTTAAAGTTGCTTAACTTGGGACACAATATTAACTTTTGATTTTTGTAAGTTGAGTTTCTGTTGTAATTGTTTGGGGATGACAGCATATACAATCCTACTGCAGAGTAGCTGACTTTTGGTATGTTCAGAACTTCCCAAAAACTGTCAGGAACGTAAATACAAACAAAAATGAAAACTAACGTCACTATCCGTGAGTTCTGGTTGTCTTGTATAAAAGAGTAAGCACAGAAGGCCACAAAGTCCTACTATATTTAACATGTCCTACATCAATGATAATTACTCTACATAGCCTATATACATCATTATAATTCTCTCTTGAACTTAGCATCCCTTTGGGCTATTATGGCGATATCTCTTGTAGAGCGTAAGAAAAGATCGAATCGCATATTTTAAAATAACTACATGTAAGAATATTAAAGACATACCAAGTGTGAATACCTACTCTGTTTGTCACGGATATTTTTAAGATTTAAGGATAGGTTGCAAACTTGATTAAAACATTTACTAGTATAACTTTTTTTCCTGGTAACTTATGCAAAGCAAAGCTGATATATATATATATATATATATATATAATAATGAAAGGAAACACAAAATATTGTAAATTAACTATATTAGAAACAAAACAGACACTTAAGAAGCAGAAACACTTAAAAAAAAAGAGTGATTATGCATGTGTATATCTCATAAATGCATGATCATGTCTTATAATTATCGGTTAGTCCCGTCTATTAATTATACTCACTAAAGAATATAATGGTATTCAAGGATATACAGTAGGAGCTAAACATGAATTACTTTTGCATACACTAATTATTTATGGCTGATTAAAACGGCTGTAATGACATGTAAAAATAAAATCAATATTTCTCAAGACAAAACAGAAACAAAGATATTGGCATAGAGCTAACCGCAAATAAAGTGAGTTTTTCTAATACCCTGTTTAAGATGTTTGTCACACTTTGAGGATCATTTAGACTTTATAAGATTTCCATAAATTATGCACAAATACTAAATTAATGTACTTATTTTTTGTGTGACAACTGACAGTTGCCATTGAAGGCTGAAAATGTACTGTGTGATCATTTCTTAGCTATTTAACAATAGTCACTTAATGTTGCTTCGTTACTTGAGTTTTTGTTTAAGTATTAAATATGTTTGTAATATGAGGTGTTTCTCAAACGAATGGTGTTCCAGCTAGATAGAATTCAAGAGTACATACTTGTTACAGTATAAATTACATTACCCTCAATCATACACGTAATGTCCTGATAGGGATGGTACACCAACAAAATTGGGAATGACAAAAAAAAATTGTCTTCGTTTTAAAATATAATAAATAAATAACCTGGCACTCCTATTATAAAGGTATAAAAATAAAACGTTATTGCATAATCAAAAATATAAGAAAAATCAGAAATAATCTATAAACACCAGTAATTATTTAATTCATAAGTCAAAAAATCATATACATGTCATTAATTTGCATATACAGTATTATCAATAACCATACAGGTATTTCATATAGATATACTACAAAAAACAAACAAAAACAAGATAAAACAAGATTATAGTTGGTAATCAGGAGATTCTACAACCCAACGTTTCGGTGCAATAGGCATTGTGTACCGAAACGCATATTTTTTTTTTTTTTTAAGAAATCTAATTAACTCTTTCTATTCTGTAAAATGATTTCCACAGAACAAAATCCAAAAAATAATTAAATTTTCTTTTTAATTATGCAATGGTATAAATTTGTTTAATTTTTGATTTGTACCTTAAATCCCTGTCAGAAGTGGCCAAACGTCTGATATATGACAGGTTTGTTCTAAATGAGTTCTGGATCTTTTAAAATGTTGCAGTCAAAATTTTAAATGTTAAGTTTCATGTCCCTAAACAACTCGGAAATGGAATTACATTAAACAGTCACCAGTATAATTAGGGTGTCTTTTAGAATGGCATCATTCTAAATGATGCCAATACAGTTTGTCTTGGAGGGATTAAGATAAATTATTGGAGTAGGGTTGGGTATAGGATTAGGGGAGCATAGGGTTAGGGAGATTTACAGCAAATACTATATTTGGGCTGCTTACTTTTAAAGCTTAAGCGTCTTCCAGATGCTCTGAACTAACACTTCCATCATCCTTAGCAAATTGTTATATCTAACATACAGAATTAAGCCCTGAGTTCAAGCTCCCGCTACTCCTAGATGGCAGCATTGACAATAGCATAAATGAGCCCCAATACATACAATAAAAATAATGAAAAAGCTTACTTGCAAACTATGCCCAAATCCCTATGCATGTTTAAATAACTGGAGATATTCATTGTATCACTCCAGTGGCCATTTAAGTGTGCTGTGTGCTCCCCTCCTGTCGGTCACTTAGTGATTTCGCCCTCTGGGCTGGTGCACCATATTCGGCTGTGCACCAGCCCTGAAGGTATACTAGGCCACCAGGAAATGTCCTGGATCCGGTTGGCCAGTCTGGCCCTGTGCTTTAGTCATTAGATCCATGCGTGGTAAAAGGTCATCCCTTGAGCAAATATAATTCCTTTACCCAGAAAATGCAGAGCATTAAGGTGGAGACCTTCCAATATATATTTGTATGGCAGCATGAGACCCAGGGTAGTGGTAATATGTGCTTAGTAATTTAATTAGCTAAGGATAAGCATATCTATGGCATATTCAGAGAAATAGAAGCAAATCATTTACTGACTCCTTGACTTCCATAGTTCTTTTTCTAAATCTAAAAATATATATTTTTCCCTGTTTAAATCTGAATATAATGTATGGTTCAAGCATTTCTATAGCTAACACTCACTTAGGGACCCAATAAAATAGTTGTTGAAATTCAGTGAACTTTTAATTACTAATTCCATATTCCAAACTACCAATAAATGGCACTGCAGAATAGTAGACATTATACAGCGGAGAGTGGAATATGTATCTATACTCTATAAATATAAATATTTGCATCACTGCAATCATCCTATCAGCAGCATTTATAAAGGCAGATACATTATGTTGTTCTGTTTCTTTGTTAAATCTTACACAGTATTGGTAATTATGATAATAAGTCATCTTTCTGTTCCAGCTTTGCAAATTGCAACATAAATCACCAATAATAAATGTGTTACAAAACAAATCTTCAAATTGAATAAGTGGAGTAAACCACATTTTATAGTCGGAAAAAGTCAGAACACTGAATCACTAAATCCAAAGTTTATTTCAAACTAAAAACATGTTATTGACTTGGCTAGTCTGTTAAATATAATTAAATTGGAGCAACTACCACTGAAGGTCTTATTTTAAACACACCACTACCAAACAGAAAAGAAGAATGTAGCATCCTGTAAACTGAGTGTAGTACAGAATAGAATAAACTAGTGCTTCCCCAACAGGATTAACCATTAGATCATTTTAGGCAGCATTCTAGGGCTCTGGGGAAACACAGTGGCTTCAGAACCATGAATCTGCTTGGCCATATTCACCATCCTTATGTGAAGATTGAAGGTATAGGGGCAAACCAGTAACCTGGCTATGGCCCAGTGGGATCTTAATCCTTCTATGATCACTTCCAGGTTTTCGTGGCATAAAAAATATTCTAGTCTCCTATCCCATTAGACTTGTGTACAGAACCAAATTCCAGTTCTTCTGAATTGACCTGGTCCAGGTTTTTGAAATTTTCTGGTTTTGAAGAATTTTGGTCAGAACATTTTTTTAATTTTAAATTTGATTTAGTTGGAAAAAATATGTTTGGAACCGAAAATTTATGGAAAATGGAAAAAGGTGCAGATACTGTCCTAACAACAACAACAACAACAAAATCAACAAAATAAATTCTCAAATGATAAATTAGTGATTCAAAGTAGGTGTTAAGTGGCAGTGGCTAAAAGCAGAAGGCACCACAATTTAAAATTCTGCATCAAGGGAAACGGCTTGGGGGCCCGCTATTTGGTTGATTCGGAATTAAGGTAAACTTCAGTTCGTAAGTTAGAAATTCCACCAAACACCTGTATTGCCGAAATTCCACCACATTTCAATTGAGACTGAACCAAATCTCCAAAACTAATGTACATGCAGTTTATAATTGATAATACGGTCCTCACAGACTTTTTATATAAATTGGAGGGTTTTTTTTTTCTTAAAGGACAGCTGTCATCAAAGTTTATACACAATTATATTTATTTGAAATAGGGCACATTGATTTCACTTTTTATCTGGTCAAGCAGCCATGTTGGGTCAGACTCTACTGCTATCTGACCAATTGCTGCTCAACCTAACCTACTTATTGGTATGTGTGAAACTGCAGCAGCAAGGCAAGTTGGGTTGAGAAATTCTTGATCAGATAAAAGTAGTCTGACGCAACATGGCTGTAATGTAATAAGCTTTCAAAAAACAAAAAGGGAGAATTAGATAACAGTTGTCCCTTAAATTAGATTTTTTTTTATCTGTGGAGGTATTTGCATAAATTTTGTTCACCACAGCAATGTACCACTTCTGTAACTCATAATACGGAATGTTTGCAATTGCACACTTGTTGGACACATTCGGCTGAGGGCAAACTTGCTTGGAATAGTGGATTCTTCGGCAAACAAAGCAGACAAGAGAAAGGCTAGATAGTTAGTGATTTTTTTGCGGCACAATATGCGACTTTTGCTACTAACTCTAAATCTAAAAGACCCATGTCTAACATATACTCCTGTGGTTTTGTACCAAAATCTGTTCACATACCTAAATATATTTATTTGGCATACAAATATTTTATAGATATTATATATTGCCGAATCTCCTCAGGTCTCCATGGTTAATTTGTTCTGACACTAATTCAGAACTGATTTTTCTTCATATGGCCTTCACCAGATTAATCACATGAGATATTTTTTAAATATAAATCCCTTACCATCTGTCTTAATGTTGCAGATGAGATAATTAAATGCCATTAGACCTCATCAACAGTTAGCTCTTGTTTAAACACTTTATTCATATAGGGAAATGGGAATGAGAGTCCCCCAAGCACTCACTGTTTATATTTTCAGATTAAAACGTTTGACTTGAAGAAGTAACCGATTAGTGTCATTAAAGTATATATTCTGTGTTCTCATCTCTCCGTTACACACTAGACAGTTATAGTCTAACATTTATTTATTCTGATCAGATCTGGTAAAAGAGAAGAAGCCTCAGTGATTTTTTTTTTGGTACAAAACACAGCTGGGTATATTAAACAAATTAATCAACAGAACAAAGTTTACATTAGTGAAGCATTAAACTATTAATATTTTGTTGTATTTGTGATGGAGCTCTAGTACTCTGACCGAGTACCTCTGCCAAGGCTGCTTCCTCGTGGCTATCAATGACCCTAGAGCACTTCAGACCCAGTCGCCGAGGCTTAACTGGGATCGCTGAGCGCCTTCTCCACCCTGGACTATGCCACTAGGATTATAGCCCCGGACACCCTTTCATCAGCAGAGCGGTAATCAGATCTCTTTTCCTTAAAACCAGACAACACTTAGTTGTTGTTCTAACCTTCACCAACTTAGTACAAATAGCACACACATATTTAAGCCCCAAACAGCCTCATTCACATACAATAGGATGAATAGAGCACTATAGTACAAGGAAGGGTGGGGACAATAGCAAGGGCTGTTTGAAGAATGAGGAGGGACAGGGCAGCTAGGTTAAACTTGTCTGGCAGTGTCCCTGTGACAATGTGACAACACCCTGCTGGGGAAACAATAGGACAGGAAAAGGGGAAGGGAGGAAGGCACAGACAATCAATACCTTGAACAAATCCTGCACCAATACTGGGCACAGGGTGACCAAAACACAAAACACAAAAGTAATCTGGGGACCCACACATAGTGTCTGTCTTCCATCCCAGGTGATGGTAAATACCGTCACAGTATTGTTTTTTTTTTTATAAATGCACAGACATTTTGTAACAGTTCTTTAAAATGCAACTATCATTAGATATATATGGTATGCGAAGGTCCTTCTTTCTCTTCTGTCGTGTCCTTGGTATGACCAGGCAGAGAATTTACTCAGTTTCTGTCCAGTTTGATGCAAAGAAGATCAAAAGTATCCAATTCATATTAAAATACAATGTCAAGTTCATGTCTCCTATTCATATAATGAAAGATGTCTGGGCACTCAAAGAACTGTTAGACTGAAGCTTTGCTTTTTGGTTTCACCAGCCCAGACTAGAGGCACCTTAAGTGTCTATACTCCTAAACATGTGTGCTACCCTCCTGGATTTGAAATTCATGTCACCTGTCAGCCTTCGTACAGGCGTAGACCAGCCATGGGACTCTGTGTCTTAAGTTTCTAGCCTAGCTTTGGGGAACACTCAAGTATATGCCTTTCGTAGACTTGGAAACCATACCCCCAATTCAGAATATTCAAAGCATGGACATCTGAATGTTATTCTCCCAAGCCATAGCTGTATCACCATATTTGCATTGTATGTATTATCTTCACCTTCTTCTACCTCCTTCTGCTTAATATTATTTAATAATAATGTGCCTCTTAACGTATGATAGCTCCTGGTACCCAATGTTGTCAATCTTGCTAGTTCATTCACCAAAGAATCTTACCATCTATTTTTCCAGGAGATCTGAAGGTCTCGTATGAAAGGACTTAAAGCCAAATTGTAACAGTACCCTGTAATGTATGGTTTACTTTGATTTTCTAACTCCTTCCAGTGGATAAAAGTATCAGTACTAAAAAAAGTTAACTCAAGTAAATTCCAGGGTAAAAATGAACAGAGGTCACGAGAGCTCCAGAGCAAATTTATTTTGCGAAATTTGTCATTTTTCAATCTTGGTCACTTTGAATCAATACACAAGTCCTGAATAAATATGTCCTAGTAACTACGGCCTATAGACCTTGCAAATTGTTCTTAAAATCCTAGCACATTTATTGTCTTGAAACTTTTTGTCTAGAGTTTAAAAAGTTGAGATCTTTCATTTTTGATGAAATATAAGTTTATTTCTAATTTAAAAGAAAAAAAAATCCATTGGCGAGAATATTTCAATACAGTATAAATTCAGTGGTGAAACATAATGAATTTCCAAGACATCCCATTTGGATTATTTTGTATTAACTTCTTACAAGCATGAAAAGTATATATTTCTTAATAGAGAAAGTCATTAAATATACGGAACATTGACACACACGGGATTGAGTACTATATATAGATAATATTAATGGAAATTGGAATAAAATTAATCAGTCTTCTATAATAAGATTATTAGAAGTTAAAAATTGGATTCAGTATCTCGTTATAAAATCTAGAATTGATGCAACTGACACCTAATCACCTCTGTAAGGATGGATTAAGGATTTCCAATCTTAGCTGCAGCCGAATGAAGTTTCCTTTGGAAATTCAACACAATGGTTCTAATAACTTCGGCAATGATTTATTATAAATAAGATAACTGCAAACATATACTATTTAAATTAACAAATACATTAATAAGTGACCTTATATTAGGTATAATGAAGATATTCCAGGTATACGGTATAAAGAATGGGCAATAGGTAGACCCCCATATCTGCAGCTTCCATTATGCTTTGCCATTCTAGATGCTGTAGTTCTATGACATCTGGTGATCTACCTTTTACCTGTCCCTATAAATCAAGATTGTTTCTGGTCTTAGGATAACCCTGATACAATGGGGGAGGTTAGTATTGATATTTGATATACTAGTGATTTCATAGAAAAAGTAAATAAAATGAGGAGATGTATTTAAGCCCACGCTAACTAGTTCTGGGTCTAGGACAGCATTCTGGACAGGGACATCAGGATCCTGTTTTTTTATTTTTTTTAATAAATATACATACTTTTGAAACAGTGAAGCTGCTTCTTCTGTCAACCTAATTGTTTTCTATAACAGCACGAGGTGGTCGGTACCTCTGCTGCCCCTATTTTTGTGTAGTGTTAATAAAAAAAAAGGAAGAGAGAGAGACCCCCAAAGACAACCCAACATGGCATCAACTGACCCAATTCAAGTTGTGCAATAGGTCAAACATGACTGACAGTGACTTTATCTTTGAAATACAGTGGTGAATGTATTATCGGTTCCTGGCGTGTTCTCTGCTTGTATAAGATACAAGGTGGTAGCCCAGGCATATACAATGTTATAATTCTGCATCTCACTCTAGTCATGATCGCCCTGGGAAGCAAGGGGACACTGACAAGTCAGACACTGGCGGTTCCAGCAACCACACCAACAGGAAACCAGACAGCTGGATTACCTGGGACACAGGAAATCTGTAAAAGCTATGGGACTGATGAAGGGAAAAATTAATCTTGACACAACTGCAGTGGGCATGTGGAGAACTATTTTGAAAAGGAAGGGGGTTAAATAATAAGGGAGTGGTAATTGGTAAGGTAATGTGGGGAACTATTGTGGTGAGGGAGGGAGGTAAATAGTAGAGGAATGTCAGAGCTATTGTGTTGAATGAGGGGATTAATTGGTGGGGTACCTGTGGACATCTATTTTGGGTATAGCAGGAATATATAGGGGATATAAATTGGGGGAGTAGGTTAACTGAAAACGTTACCTGAAATAATGTGGAATTTAATCGGAGAGAATAGTTTTCACGTGTTTGTGTTTTACTTGATCAGTATCCTGATGAAAGCCCCGAATGGGGACTGAAACGTTGTTCCTATTTTACCGAAATTCTTCAATGAAGCATGAAACTTTATTTATGCAAAGACCGTGAGTGCAAGCCTTTATCTTCACATACGTTATATGGATATTTAACCCAGGCTTATTGCACCTGGCAACAGGTTTTGGTTTTGTCTGAGTGCAAGGACTTTCTGGATATATATATATATATGGTTGCATTTTCTTGCAGTATCTTCTACTGAGAGGGCTGATACTTCTAATAGCTTTGGTTGGGGGTCAGGGAGTTCATCAACAAGCTGGATCTAAGGCAGAGTAAAATTTAAATACAGCACTTGATATGTGTCCATCAATCATCCTCTGTCTATTTTTTACTAAAGGAATTCATTCCTAAAAGAGAATATACAAGGAATTTTTACAGACAATGTTACCAAAGGGGTCTTTGCATAAGCCTGCAAGTTTTAAAAATATATGTAAGAGTCTCTATAACAGATGGTTGGCCAGTACCATTCTAACACATTTTAACGGCCAGAGAGGCTAAGGAGCTATGTAGTAAATGTTCAATAAAATATAGTTGAAAGCATTTACAGTAATGTGTGGCCATTTGAACTCAGAAATCCATGGCCATGGGAGTAATGACGGCACCAATAGCATACAAGAGGGATTATTTAACACATTGTGGCAATTTGAAAAGGAATAAATAGCAAAATTGTGCTTCAAACTGGGTTTTTTTTTTTTTTTTTTTGCCTTTTGGATCAACAGCAAAAAACAGGTGTGAGGAAGGCTGAACTTGATGGACGCAAGTCTCTTTTCAGCTATCTAACTATGTAACTATGTAATAGAAAAAGTTAATGGAAAATTGTTCAATTAAAATATCTTTCCCATCTCAGCTATTTTGGCCTTTTGTACTTCAAATCACCACAATTCCCCATTTAGTAAATAAACCTTAAGATCTTTCGCCAAGTTGTGAATATAATATAAGTTGTGATAAGATGTTTTTTATTTTTTTAATGTAGTTAGAATGTTAACTGATTTTAATTAGAATCAATCAGGTTGTGGCCATTCCCACACCTTAAACTGTTTCTGTCTGTCATCTTTTTGTGATGAGTATGATATGTTGCAGCATGGCGTGAGACAGAAGTTGTAGTTATTAACCCCTTAAGGGCACAGCTTCAAAAGTAAAAGGCCAACGTGATGAAAATGTTTGTCCTTAAGATGTTGTAATTGGGATCTTCTGCCTAAATCACCATCACCAATAAAATATTGCTTTTACAGGTTTATCCCCTTTGTTTTCCTTTAAAAATAAACAATACTTAGAATGGTAAATGATTTCATATGTCATTTATCTTCATAGAAACTCAGATGTTAGACAAGTTAGACAAGTCTTGACAAGTCTTGATTAAAAAAAGAAATAAATGGTTTGTTTTTTTATTTGTCCAGTTACACCAGCCATTGATGCCCACATTAAGCCAATTATAGACGTAGAAAATATATTAGAAAATTATATATATTGTGTGCCTCCTGCCTGTTCTAGACACACCACTGCCTCGCCCAGGTATCCCTTGTCTCTTTCTGCTTTGACAATTACTAATTGCACTGTTACAATTCTTCCACCTTTGAGCAGAATGTGGTCAGTGTCAGAAAAATATTACCCTGTTCAAAAGAGAGCTCCCTTAACATCTGTCTTAATGTAGCAGATCAGATAATTAGTTGCCATTATGCATCATTAGCACGACTTTCTTGTTTAAACACTTTATTAATAAAGCTAAAAGGGAATTAAAAATCAATTCACTGTCAGTGTATTGGACAATTCTCGCGCATGCAAATATGTTTATTGCACATTTCCGATTGTAGCTTCGTACTCCGCATAAGCTTTTTAGAAGTTATTCCTTCGGAGATCAGTTCATAGAAAGACTAACATTTAGGGGATCTGGCAACCACCACTGTATAGGAGAAAAGGCTCAATTTAGTTATGTTATTTAATTAACTCCATACATACTACAATTCATTAAAGTCAGAATTTTACATTTTTAGACAAAATAAAAATGGTTATTTTGCCTTTAAATTCAAAATCCACTTAAAATGTCCTTCATATTCACTGTAGTAAATAACTCTGATTAAGCTAGTTGCTATCCATTAGACTCTCGCCCAGTCTCCATTCCTTCCATTCCAGAATTATTTTTAGAAAAGCATGTCAAACAGGTAATTAACAGTTAATTGATTTCTCTGCAGCGTCTTGCTTTTTCTCCTGCAACTGTGACATCCAAAAAGAACCAAAAAACTACCCTTTCATTGTTAAATATTCTTGCAACCTACTTTTCCTGTAAATTAACTATATCCTACCCTTTTCTCTTATGTCACTTTAACCCAAACCCGCTAGAATGTAGGCTTGTTTGAGCAGGGCCCTCAACACCCTCTGTTCCTGTGCGTACAACTTTTTGTTGGCATTTTTTGTTGACACTTTAAAAATAATAATAGTAACTAGAAAAGCAAAAATTTCTGGGGAAAATGTGTGAAGTGTTCTTGCCTCCACTAGTAGTCTACAACTGGAGTGGCTGGAGTAACTGCGTGGAGTGGCTTGAGTAACTGGTGTGTGGTTGGAGTGGCTGGAGTAACTGTTTGGTGGTTGGAGTGGCTGGAGTAACTGTTGTGTGGTTGGAGTGGCTGGAGTAACTGTTGTGTGGTTGGAGTGGCTGGAGTAACTGTGGAAAGGTTGGAGTGTGGTTCACTCACTCTACAGCAAGGGCAGAGAAGAGCGGTTAAAAACAAACTATCCCTGCTGCCACTGTGATGTTTTGTACAAATCAGTCAATAATTCCTGTATAACAAAGTACTCT